>NC_071096.1:29803267-30447017 GCF_027358695.1 Spea bombifrons
ATAGGGAGAAAAAGAAAAATAATAAATAGACAGGCTACTTTATTATGCAATAATATACAACAATCAATGGGTACCCAGCGGTTAATTCTATTTTAGGCGCTAGAGGAACTCATATATGTCATTCACAATTCTCTATCTATATACCAGGTGGATCGCTTTAACATTAGCTCATACGTCAAAAAGTCATCAGGAATTTTCTGGGCACTTCTCTCAGAAGTTTACAATTGTAAAAATAACAAAGGTTCTGGGCACTCTACTAATGTCTGTCTTCATTAGTAGAGTGCCTTTTCTATTCTCACTATAATCGAGGTCAAATAAAATGAACAAATTGCCACTGTGTCTTTTACACTTGTGTTTATTGTAACCGATACACATAAAAAAACAACCTGATAAAAGCTAATCCTTCAAATGTCCTTTCACAGGCAGCAGGGTAACAAGAGAACCCTGTTGTGGAATTATTAGGTTCTTTGGTATTAGTTTGCACCTAATATATACTTTTACCATAACGCTATAAAATCTTGGAGCAGGTTCTTCTGTTTTAAATTATCTACCAGAGAAAGGCACCACGTGTCTTACCATGTGGAGGGTCCAGAACTTGACAGGAGGTGACCGCCCCGGCGTCCAATGGCAGTGCAGGTGACTGGCTCTGGGGAGTGAAGTCTCCAACTCCACACATATCAGGAAGGGATAGAGTGGTGTCCATCACATCTGGAAGGCTGTATCCTGAGGGTAGGTTTACAGGCTCTGCGCTTATACTGTATGCTCCATTGCCGCTTGGTAGGATGGTCACATCTTCCTTCCGCAGGGTGGACAGGGCACTGCAGTCAAGATCAGTTTCCATGATGTAATCATGGCCCCCTCCGCATCCCCACACGGCACGGATGATGCCGCAGTACTGAGTTGACAGAACACGCTGGAGGCTGGGTACAGACTGGCAGTTCCCGGCATGGTTGTGTGTCCAGCTTACCAGGGCATGAAGACACTCAGGGCTTGACGTGATCAAGTCTACATGTAGAAAACGAAAAGGAGAAGTGGATGGAATCTCAAAAAACAGGAATATAACAGGAATATAAGCTCATACTATACACAAGCTTAAACAGGAAAAATACAAAACATTATGCCAATAACCAACAGATAAACAATATCTGTACTAATTTAAATCAAAGAGAACATCAGCATTTAGGGTGGTCAAAACACGTATTGAAATTAGCCAATATTTAACTAAGACAGAAGAAACAGTCTTTGATGCTGAATGGACTGGAAATCTAACAGAGTCAGCTTTCTCGTGTCTCAAATAAGAATAGACATAGACATTTTAAACTCTTAATCACAAAACCTCTGAGCACATTTTTTCAAGGCTCCCCTGCCAAGAACCATGTGCATTAGAGATCACACAGTGAATAGGCTGACAGGTGTTGGTGTAGTAGTTGCTGCTTTCAGACAATTTTGCACTTATCTTAATGCCAGATTAAGACTTTAGGGACTGGGAATTGGGCAGGAGCATGTACTACTCCTTACAGATAGTTGTTTTCTAATTCCTAAGAATTATTTCCAAAGTTGGACTGTAAATGGCCACTGGCAAACATATAGCCCGTTTCTGAATATCCTACAATGCTTAGCTAGTTGGCTTTAATTTGAAGCATGAAGCGGATGAATAAAGAGCAGGACGTTAAAAGGGAAGCATTTTTCTTACCTGCACAGGGATCACTGGCAGAGCTGACTGCACTGTGCATTTTCCTAATAGAAAAAAAAAAGACAAGAACAACTGCTTGAGCGCTTTCTATTGGTTACGTCTGATTTATTAATAAAAAGACACAAAAGGAGCGGCTCTGCATTTGTGCTTTGCCCTAATTAAAAGATGTGTTGAAGGGAAGGAAGTGTAGTTACATGAAATGAAACTCAGGTGAAGATCAATATTCTTGTGACTTATGCTGTCATGGTTGAAAAAGACATGTTATAATTCACAAGTGTGTCACACACAGCTGGACTTACTCTGACCCACCGCTGTTGGGTTTGGTGGGCGATGTGTTGACTCTCTGAATGAACGTTCTCAGCACGCTGCGGCACTTGTAAAACTGAGCATGGCAGTCCTTGCATACAAATTGTGGAAGTTCTGGGTCGTGTCGTACGGAAACCCCAACCAGCTGCTGAAAGTCAGCGAAGAAAACTTGATCGAGTCGCCTCTGCTTCTCGGAACTCCGACCCATCACCGCCACCTTCCCAAAGGCGTGACGCAGGCTGCGAGATGAGAACTTCCCGTGGCACAGCCGACAATAACCGGCACTCGAGGTCCTTCCAACTCCTGTCCAAAAGAAGAGTGAAAGCTCCATGTAAACAATTTCTAATCATAAATATTACAAATCATCAGGGCGACAGGTAAAATGACAGCTGAATTATAATTAGGCAAATGTGAACCTCTTCTTCTCTTCTTACAGGTTTCTTGCTGCTGGGACAGCCGGTGAAACCTGTATATAACCAGCCGGATACTTTGAGAAGTTTATTTTCCAAGCCCGGTGACAATATTCCATAAGACTGATGTCATGCGCTAAATACTGGGTTTTGTCCGTATCCAAAAAGTTACTCAGTCAAGTTGAGGACACTAGCACTCCGTCAACCGAGGAATTACGCTTAATTATCATATTACGGCCATTTACTTAACAGGGTAATAAGTACCACAGTACCGGTAACATGTCCCAGACACCGTAATATAGTCCTGCTGCAGAACCACCACCTGTCAATCAGCTCCTCTTTATAAACATGCAATGAAAAGGGAAAAATTGTACCGTCCAAATAGATTCAAGAGGTTCTGCAGCAGCTAAGTCACTCCACCCTAGAATACCATTCATATATTATGAGATACCCCCCTCTTCATACACGATACCCCACTCTCTGCTGTCAGTTACCTCCATCACACCCCCTGCTCTTCCCCAGTTTCCTCTGCTCAGGGCTCCAGTTAGGCTGCGGCCTGGAGGTGCTGAGAACAGCCCCATCTTGTAGTGGCTCCGAGGACCGGCCTGTCCTGCGTTGCCAGGCCGCTCTCCGGCCGCGCCGCTCCCCTTTCATCCCACAGTCTCAACCCCCTAGTTGGAGCCGAGAACTCGCCATCTAGATCCCCGGTAGCCGGGCAGAGCAAACAGCTGCGGACACAGCGCTCCAAGCGGCCAGGAGGAGGCACTGCAGCCAAGAGGCTCTCATGTCCCAAAGACAATGGTGGCAATAGGAGTATAATGAGGCAGATGTGTATCTACTGTTATGCAAACCCAACAGTTCTTGCAACAACTCCCGCCAACTCAGCCAGCCAAGTCCTTCAGTTTGCTCTTATATAAAATACATTATTTACAATATTCGTGTAACTGGGGACAATTATTATTACATTAGGCAAATAGGGACCAGAGGAGTGCACAGCTACTCCCATTACTCTCAGCCAAAGTCAGTAGCAGCGAACAGCTCCCCCTGCTGCTGCAGACCGGCGGAGGAGCTGCGAACTGCTGCTACAACTCTATGGTTAAGCGTCAGGTCCGTCCCTTGGTTCGTCCCGTGCCTTTGGTACGACTTGTTTACGTTCCGGGCGGATACTGCAGCCGTTGTAGGAAGGTTCCGGGGATTATCTCGCTGCTGTCTGCTATAGTCATGGCTTCCTCTGCCGGAGACGGGGCTCTGAGGCCGCTCCAGAGAGCCATGAAGCTGGCAAACAAGGCCATCCAGCTGGACACAGGCAATCAGCACCAGGTAAGGAGGGCGATCGGGAGCCCAAGGACTGGGGAGGGCAGAGGCTGGAGAATGAGCCGTCATCCGGGCAGCTGTCATTCTCACATATCCTGAGGTCATTCTCACATATCCTGGGCTCATTCTCATATATCCTGGGCTCATTCTCATATATCCTGGGCTCATTCTCATATATCCTGGGCTCATTCTCATACTATTCTGGTGCCATCCGGGCAGCTGTCATCCTCATATTATCCCGATTCCATTCTCCTACTGGTGTCATCTGGCCAGCTTTCATTCCCCACACTATCCTGGGATAATTCCCACACTATCTCAGTGTCATCTGGGCAGCTGTCTTTATTTCACTATTCTTGTGTCAGCTGGATAACTGTCATCCCCATTTTATCCTGATGCCGTCCCCATTCTATCCTGATGCCGTCCCCATTCTATCCTGATGCCGTCCCCATTCTATCCTGATGCCGTCCCCATTCTATCCTGATGCCGTCCCCATTCTATCCTGATGCCGTCCCCATTCTATCCTGATGAAGTCCCCATACTATCCTGATGCCATGTGGGCAGCTGTCACCCCATAACTATCCTATAAGTATTGTAATGTCAGGATTCCCCAGTGCTTTCAGTATGGCTGTCTCTCTTAATTAAATAATGTTAATTAGCAGGGAGGTGACGATCTTTCTTATTAATTAATTGTAAAACTTGTTTTTCTGCTTTGATGTTGGCAACGTTACCAGTACTGAGTCCTGAGAAAAATACTCGTATCATTATTATATCATTAACACAGAACATCCCTTCTACTGTACAGCACCGCAAATATCGCAGCGCCACACAAATATGTTACAGTATCTATCACGCAAAACAAATAATGGGGCCAGCAGAAGTTTACGGTATCACAGGTAGCCAGATTGTAAGCCGAGATCTTGTTTTCCGTGTATTTTGACCCCGTGTTTATTTCAGGAGGCGTATGTGGAATACCTGAAATGTGTCAGTTACATTTCTCAGTTCCTCCTGGAAGAAGCGGAGCTGAAAGGTAATCTGGGTTTGTGCCGTCCACCTTTGCTTTGTGCGAGATCATTGACCCTAACAATGCAAATAATAGATTTCACAACCTCCCACCTAGTGAAGACTGTCAAGATACTCAAGACTCAGCACTTAACCCTAAACAGTCTGAAACTTAAAGATTGTAGGGCAGTTGATTCAGACATGTACCTACCCCCTCTTACACGGTGGGTACTGCTTTATACCTGTGCCCGCTGAGGACACTGTAACCCAGTTCTGTGTTTTTCTGGGCAGCTGGAAATGAAATGCTGACATCGGACCCACAGAAGCTGCTAAAGCTGGCAGAGCAGTGTTTAGAGAGAGCATGGACGACTGCAGGCAAACTGGGTTAGTTCCAATATGTATGCTGTACATTCCCCTATACGCTGTACTGTTACAGGCTGTATATTGTATTTTGCTTTAACGTACGTCTTGTCTGATTCCCGTTGCAGGTAGAACAGATACAGATCAGCCCTCGGTCACTACCTGTATCTCTAATGTCCCTGACCCTCCACCCAGCGAGGCATCCAGCACAGCTCCTGTTACCTCCAGCACTGTTCGCTCCCCTCTAGGCCGTTCGTGGGGTCACCGCAGAGCCTGCTCTGATGAGGCACAGAACCTCAGCCCTTTTCCGCCACCGGAAATGTTCCAGATGCTGTTGGCTGCTGAGGCACAGAGTTCCAGAAAGTGCGTTGTTTGTCTGTTTTTACTCCTATCGCATCACCTGTTTGTTGCGTTTAAGGTTTTACTTTGTACCTTCAGGGAGCTGACTCCTCTGGAGGAGGCGTCGCTACAGAACCAGAAGCTGAAGGCCACATACGAGGTCCGACTCTCCAGGCTGAACCCAAGTCAGGCTGCACAGAAAACCTCACTGGCGAGTAGCAAAGATCTTGTCACTTTCTTACGGAGATGCCGACTCAGATCTGGTCCTTGAGCTGTTATTAGACTGCCCTCAACCATCTAGCACCACAAGTTGTAAATGGTACTCATGGAGGAGTGCGTGAGACCTGTATGGACTCATACTTTGAGAGTGTTTGTTGGGCAATTAGGTTAGAGGTATAAATAAAATAATGTTAGATAAGGAATATAGATTCTGGACCGTGTTTCTGATAAATATCTCTCCTCATTATCATTAGACACTGTCCCTTCAGCGCCAAATGATGGAGAACTTGGTGATTGCCAAAGCCAGAGAAGAAACTGTATCCTTCGGGGCAAACACTAACTTAAACTGGAAGACCACCTGGTGGGAAGGGGGCTGTGTGGGTTGTCCTTGAATGGTGTTAAAATTCAGTTCATTTAAATGATAATCATTTCTCGAGCACCTTGTGGGCTAAGTAAATAAGGGTCTCAAAGACATGCAAATTCCTTACCTCCACCTCCCAGCTCCAGAGGAAAGCCGAAGAGAGAAGGCTGAGGCTTCAGGAAGAATCGAACAGGTACGCGAGGGGTGGCTGTTTATGAAGCACCATGGACCTCTTTACTTTTATCTTCTGCTTTCTCTGCAGGCGGTTTTCCAGAAACTCAAAGATGACTCCTGAAGAAGAAGAGCAACGGACCCTTTACACAGCAGTACTGGAGTATGAGCAGGATCACGTAGGTTCAAGAGAGAAAGCCTTATATCAATGCACACGCAGCATGACCCGTAACGAGACGTGTGAAATGTGTTACTGTAACATGATCCCCACCTTTCTTCTGTATCATTGCCCCTTTTCTAAGCTTCCTTAGCACGTATTTATACTATTTTTCTTTTTCCCAGGAATGGTCCAAAGCCTGCAAGATTAACATTAAAAGCAACCCCGGTGACACCAACCTGGTTTCCAGTTTTATGTATCAAATTCTCAGGTATTGACTGACAGTGGAGCTGATGGGGTCAGGGCTGTAGAGAGGACACTGCCCAGAATCTTCGGGTCTGTTTTCCGGTCACCTTGGCCGAGGCCACCGGCTTTATCCCAATGCATTGGGCTGAGTGCAGATTCCGTTACCTTCATCTATTGCTTCTGTATTGTCCTGAACAACGGGAGGGATCGATTTAATTGACCTTGATCTACATGAGCCAGCACGCAGACATTATAGGTGTTAGTTTGTCCTCTTGCAGTGTTTGAAGCAAAGTCTTTTCTCTTGGGGTTCTTTGTTATTCCGGAAGTCTCAGCTCCTGTGCCAAATCCAGTGCTGAAAACAAAGCACAAAACATATACGGCTGTCTACATTTCCCCCCAATCATTGCGCGGGCCAAGTTTTTGAAAGATACCTCCGTTGTTACCTCTATAATGATTGTGTGTTTTTCATTGACAGCACAGCTGATCACCCCATTTCAAAACTGCTAAGACGACTTCAGTACCAGATATACAGCCGACTGTACCCGGCCATCACTAAAGACCCGAGTCATACAGGGAACTTTTCCAAACTTTGTCGCCGATCTCTGCCTGTAGACGGACTCCCTGTTCTGGCCACCAGTTCTCAGCCCCTGAAGTCCTCGCAGAGTTTACACTGTCTTCCCTGCAGCCTGCGTCCCTCCATGCAGCACAGTCTGTCGGCGGTGGAGGGTCCGGACGGATGGGGTCTCTCCGAGGAAAAACAAGGAAAGAAAGGACGCGGCGACAATGACATGGAAAACTCATTTGAGGACTTGGAAAGCTTGTTATCGCCTACAGAGGACATCAAGGCCACGCAGATCTTAACAGGACCTCAGCTTTTAAAAGCCACAGTAAAAGAGATTCACAATGCCCAAGGTAAGAGCTGAGGCTGGTTACAATTGCAGTATGTTGACGACACTTTTAAATCATCGTTAATACTGTACAGCGGGGTAGGTAAGGTGGTCCGGACACCAGGGGGCAGCATTTGCTCTTATTGGATCCCAGCACTGATTTGCAAATCCCCTGAGTTCTACTAAAACAGCTTGGCTCAGACTAAGAGGCAGCAACAGAATGACATTTAATATCAAAAATGCATGCGAGTAGGGAGGAGACGCGTAGAATGGGAACACAGCTACAAATATCCTCCAAAAAATCCTAATGGAACAGTTGGGTTGGCGCAAACATGTGGGATTATGATCGCTGGATTATAGTGGTACAATGCGTGTGTTTTATTGGCATACATGAATTCTAAAGACCAAATGGAGTTTGCAGGGTTAAATTGATCAGCTTAAAACCGATAGAAATTATAGCAGTAGAGGATGATTGCTGTTGCCACCGTTAATGTTTCTTTTATTCCCCCCCACCCCAGACGCTCTGCTCTCCGCTTCGATCTTGTCTCTGGATTTGCCAGACACTCCTAGTATTAGGGATGTGTGTCTGGAGTGTTTGGAAGACAGTTTCTTCCCCCCTCTCTGGCCGGCGCTGCTTGCCCTTTACAGGTAACAACCAGCTTGCTTTGTGTCTTCTACCCGCGCCATCATAAAACACGCACTCCAACATACGATTGCGGATGAATGAAACACTGTGGTATTAATGGTGGCATCCCAAGATGCATGTGTTCCTATGCGTACACCAATGCGCAACTGTAACGTGCAGAGCATCGCATCAATGTAGCCAGCAGAAGGTGTTTATTCCTCCCCTCTGGAACAATGCAGGGCCCACCGATTCACCCTATTCATTCTCAGACAGGTATTCTATACACGTGAGGAATCCCTCCTCCAGACCATGGACAGTTACACCGCTGCTCATCCGTCTGTGCTGGGTGTCCCCCAGAAACTGTTCCCCCAGAATGTGAACGAGCCATACAAAGCTGCAGTTGAGGTGCTTGAACATCTCTCAGCGCTCCGCAGTCCCCAGAGGAAGCTGGACTGCATCGGTAAGAGAAAGAGTTAACCTGACCCTAATAGTTTTGATGGTAAATAATTACTCGGCCATAATCCGAATTGCACAGCTTCCGTGACAATTGATCAATCGTAGACATAAACTGGCTAAGCGTCATGGGATTAGAATTCTGCCGATCTGGAGACGTTGGTAGTCACCGTGTGCTTTTCAATGTATTTCTGTGTTCGCCAGTGAGAACCCTACGTGTGATTTGCGAGTGTGCGGAAGAATATAGCCCTACGTCTGGGACGTCCGCCATGTGAGTATTTTCATGCCTTTAATGAAAACTCAAAGTGGGACAGAGTTACACGGATTTCTGTTCCCATCTCTCCGTGTTCTGCCTATCTCCATTTCCGTGTCTCTTCCGGTTGCTCTCCCTCCTGCCGTGCTGAGCGCAGGTTGCTTGGTACATGATGTTTACTGGGTTCAGATATGAGCCGCCGCAGGGAACGTTGTTGATAAATGAGATGTGACAGTCACGGGCAGAGTCCTGTGGAGCACAGGAGGCTGCTGCCCTCCGCAGAGCAGCCGCTTCCAAGCAGAGCGACTGTCTGCTCTAATTAGCATAGATACCAAGGCATTGGAGGGGGCAGGATGAGAGCAACGTGAGGGGAAAAGCTGGGATATGGAAGGTTAGGGGGGCAGACACACTAAAATGGGAAGCCAGACAGGGAGACTGGAAAGGAGGACAAGACAGCAGACAGAGCTTGGAGGCAGCATAGGGGACAGCAAGAGGGCAGGAAGGCCGTGTACAGGAGAGCATGGTGGTACAGGTGGTGAGCGTATAGGGGATAGCAGTAGGGATGGAGGGCAGTATACAGGAGAGCATGGTGGGACAGGTGGTGAGAGTATAGGGGATAGCAGTAGGGATGGAGGACAGTATACAGGAGAGTATGGTGGTACAGGTGGTGAGAGTATAGGGGATAGCAGTAGGGATGGAGGACAGTATACAGGAGAGCATGGTGGGACAGGTGGTGAGAGTATAGGGGATAGCAGTAGGGATGGAGGACAGTATACAGGAGAGCATGGTGGGACAGGTGGTGAGAGTATAGGGGATAGCAGTAGGGATGGAGGGCAGTATACAGGAGAGCATGGTGGGACAGGTGGTGAGAGTATAGGGGATAGCAGTAGGGATGGAGGACAGTATACAGGAGAGCATGGTGGGACAGGTGGTGAGAGTATAGGGGATAGCAGTAGGGATGGAGGACAGTATACAGGAGAGTATGGTGGGACAGGTGGTGAGAGTATAGGGGATAGCAGTAGGGATGGAGGGCAGTATACAGGAGAGTATGGTGGTACAGGTGGTGAGAGTATAGGGGATAGCAGTAGGGATGGAGGACAGTATACAGGAGAGTATGGTGGTACAGGTGGTGAGAGTATAGGGGATAGCAGTAGGGATGGAGGACAGTATACAGGAGAGTATGGTGGGACAGGTGGTAAGAGTATAGGGGATAGCAGTAGGGATGGAGGGCAGTATACAGGAGAGCATGGTGGGACAGGTGGTAAGAGTATAGGGGACAGCAGTAGGGATGGAGGGCAGTATACGGTAGAGTATGGTGGTGGTACAGGTGGTGAGAGAATAGGGGACAGCATAGAGTGGTTGGGCAGAGTGTACAGAGGAGAGCATACTCTGGCTGAACAGTGAGTTTAGAACAGGAGGATGACTAAGGGCCATGTAGGGTAGAACCTGGAGTTAGATCCTGGACGAGAGGAGTTAGATGTGAGATAATTAGGGCAGTGTTTGATGCTGGGTAAAGACAGCTGAGAGCATTAAACACAGACAGTCAATAGTCTTCGGCACAAAGGCCAACAGCTCACAATGAGACTTAAAGATCAAAACGTAGACACATCAGCATTCTCAGTGGCCCCTTTCTAACCCCAGACATCAGGTGACAGCCTTGGGAGTATGATCCCAGACACGGTCCATGGAGGTCTGAAAACCTCTGTAATCAGTACGGACATATTACCACCGGCTTCCCACAACCCATCACAGCAAGAGACCCTGTACCCCCACCGTCCTTCTCCATGACAATCAAAAACCTGAAGACGATGTTTACACGTAAAGAAAGGATCTTATGCAATTACTCATCGTGTTTTGTGAACGTGATCACCTGCAGAGCCTCCGTTGTATGTTCCATAAATCGGCACCTCTAACCTGCGGTCTCTTTCAGCGGGGCCGACTACCTCTTGCCTATCCTGGTGTATGTAGTGCTAAGGAGCCGAATGTCTCGCCTACTGTCTGAGTGTGCGGCGCTGGAGGAGTTTATCCACGAAGGGTGAGCGGGCCGGCTGGACATGTGACAACTTAAATAAACCTTAAAATCATCAGCTGGTTAATTAGGGAAGAGAGAATTGTCTCTGTGATGCCAGATACTCATGGCAGTAACATGACATCACACACCAGACAGGCTTCCTTCTCCCCCCGAGCGCTTTATCCAGACACACTCTCCTCACTTTTACTCCGCTTCCCTCTGCAGCCCTCTCCTCTATCCTCTTATTTTTCACTTCATCCCTCTTTGCGCCCCGACCCTCCATCTGCTCTTACTTTTGCCTCTCCTACACACCTCTCTTTCACTATTCTATTTACTACCTCCCATAGTCCTCAATAAATGTTTGATTGATTGATGATGATGATGATGATTGTATTGTTTTATCTGCAAAACTTTTTTTTTTTCCTTAATTTGTTTTTTTTTTATTATTTTATTTTTGTTTTTACTAAATACTCACTGTTGGAATCTTTTGTTTCTTTACTGTTTCCTGTTTCAGATATTTGGTTGGCGAGGAAGGGTACTGTCTGACTTCTCTGCAAAGTGCTGTCTCTTACCTGGAAACCCTTCCCAGACCTTTAACCCCGTCGACAGCCTGATTCAGAATGCCAAGATGCCTGTTACTGCTGAAATTCTTCTTTTTTTGGGGGGGGGGTTACAGGGCTCAGGAAACGAAAGTTCTGCCTCAGCTTTGGGAATGATGTTACCTTTTTATAATGCACCTTAACTGTAAATAAATAATTATTGTATACCATCAGCTGCCAATCGCTTTATTCCGTTATTTCTAACCAAAGGGTTAAAAATGTAATTTACACAACTAGCGTTTCTACCAGTAAAGAATAGGAAAACCGGGCTTTTCTCACATATTTCTGCTGGGATTTAATGAGTTATTTTAAATGATGGTGATTTGCAGTGACGGCTCTTAACGAGGGATAATACATCCCTGGTGAGCGTTTCAAAGTTCAGTGATTTTTCTCCTTTCTTTTTCTTTTAAGAGATCCAGACTAGCCTTTAAATAACGGTGGGCCGCCGTGATGGCCCTTTATCTAATATAACGTGAAGGTGAGCACATGGGAAATGTCAAGTTTCTTCCCGGAATGCACAAACCTTTGTTAAAAAGTGTTATTTTTGAACTGGTGGAATCCCACGTGGATTAAATATAAAACGTAGGCTAAGCAAGCATTAAAACAATTAATACCATGTTTTCATTTCATTAACACTTTAAATTACTTATTTTCTCTTAAAGGTATATGTATATTAAGTGTATATATATATATATATATATATATTTTTATTTTTTATTTTATTTTATTTTATTTTTATTTATTTTTTTTTGTGTGTTTCCCAAACTTCAAGTGCCAGTATAGAGCATACAAAAATTACTCCATGGGAATTTATAGGCATCTTAAATGTGTTAGCCTTTTCCGTTTGGCCTGTAAGGTTGCCCCATGTCTATGTATATATATATATATATATATATATATATATATATATATATATATATATATATATATACATATATATATATATATATGTGTGTGTGTGTGTGTATGTATATGTATGTATATATATATATATATATATATATATATATATATTATAGGTAATATACCTTCAGATCAGTGAAAAGATACCACGTGAAGTATGGATAGAAAAACTCTTGATTGGTATCCCTGCACCAAACTAGTTAAAAACCAAAACCGTTGTCTCTGCGTGCGTCGGATTCATGGAATCCTATAAATACGTTCGATTCCAGCCTGCACCCCCATGGCTGGCAAAGGATGAGGGTCTGTTGCTTTGCTCGTGTTACAAGTCTGCGTGTCTCACACGGAGACTAATGGAAATATTGCTGGTTCTCATTAACATACAATAGCTCCACGGGAGAACGTCTGCGTGGCTGCGGTCCTCACGCTCGGAGTCTACTCACGCCATCAACAAAGCAATCCTACGCTTACAACAAATTAAACGCCGGTTTAGATGCATTTTTTTGTAAATCTTTATTTAACACAACAAAATAGCTGAAGGTACAAAGAGTGATGGGAGTTACACATGTAACTTTTTCAGAGATTACATGGGGGGGGTGAAGGGGTTAATGATCCCTTGACCTGCAGCCATCTCCTCAATATTAAACTCCCAGCCAAAGGATTTCGAGTAATAATAACAGTCATATGACTCTCATAAACCACAAAGACTTTCAAATGGAAAAGAAACGGCTGTTTGATGTCATAAGAGATAAATGTCAGAATATAGAATCGCAGACCAAAGGTTTTATTGTATTAAGGGGTGTTTTAGTAATTACGCGTCGTGACATCCCATGGCATGAACCATACTGACCCACGAACATATCTAGCACAGATATTTTAGTACTAATAAATATTTTAATGATCCAATCTTGTGGGATGTAATATCTGCACACACTTTACATTAGATCCCCGCGATATCTGAATTAACGGAGTACAATGGTCCCGTTACTCACCTCCACCTGGACACACAGCCGGCTAATCTCAGAAAAAAGGAGGAAAAACACCAAAACTGCTCACGTAATCCCTGTTAGACAGACAGACCCGGCCAGAGGAAGCACTCCCTGCTCATACTCCACTAAGGGAGAGCGTATGGAACAAACCATTCCAGATTGGCGGAGGTGGAATTATCAGTCCTAAATAACTTTCAATGCAGTTCATCTGCCTCTAATCACAGCCTGGTACGCAAGTGCCTACTAGATCCTTAAAGACGATCACTGGGAGGGGGAAGCAGCTATGGGCTGAAGCCTTGGGGTTGTTTTGGGCAGCTGCCCATTTTTCCCGTGGTCAAGACAGCCCATGGTTACGGCTGAAAGCAATCTAGGATTAGCTGGTTGATGGCATATAAATGGTGGACCTTTGGAAGGGCAACTGTCTCCCAGGGCATAATGGGAATCTACTGGGTACACTAGGGTCTGGATACTGGGAGGTTGTACACTAGAATGGAGTTACTGGCTCTGTTGGATGTTGTGTGGGGATTCTTCAAAGCGCTTGACATTGCGGTGACGCCTAAACCATGGACAAATTGTAATACAGTATGGAGTACCACGTAGTGTCGCACACAGCGGGGGGCATCACTGCACTGTAGGGATGGGAATCAGGTTTTCGTCTGGGGAGATGAGCTCCAGAGCTCACAGCTTTCCTTCCAAAGTCAGCGTCTTGAGGTCAGCGGTAGAGTTTGCACACAGGACCGCGTGGGACACCCGTCTCTTCTCCACCAAAGAAGATACCGCCTCCCCCACCTCCAGGTGACTCACGTACCCGGGGCCGAGACGCTCCGGTGGGGCTACACCCATGTTGATCTTAACCTACAGACATTATAATTCAGAGAAGGAGTTAACGTTGTCCACGATCGCAACATTCTCATCTTATGTCCTAAATGTCCTTTGTGTTGATACAAACCTCGTTTAGCTTACAAGCGACATCTGGGTACTCTTCACGAACCACTTGGGAGAATGCCAAGGCTCCGGCTGCGCCCAGGGTCAGGAATCCAGTGCCAGGCATCAGCAGACGTTCCCCGGCACCCCCTGAGGCAAAAATGGACAGTAGTTACCGCTATTACCCCTGTGGATGCTATATTATAGAAGTGAGACGTTAGAGACCCCTACTCTTATATGTTACAGAATAGGATATTATGACACACAAGCTGTTCTTGAGTAACATGAGGTGCAGCATTCAATTATCTTGCCCCATGGGAACCAATGTGTGATCGCAAGCATCTACATCGCGGTGAGAGTGCAAAGCAATTGGCCCTTACAATTTTACTTTTTGACTCCTAATACATAATGGCAGATGAATGGGTTATAAGGGTAACGACCCCCACCTGTGATAAAAGTGTAAGTCCCATTCGGGTTGTCCTTGACCAGAGGGAAGAAAGCTTTCCATGCGGTGAAAGTGCTCAAAAGAAGGGTCTCCAGAACCTACAGAGAGAAGAAATGTCATCTGAACCAACACAACACCAAACTCCCAACACGGAGAACTAAATAACGGCCATTTACATCCTTAGGTATAGGGAGACTATATACTTAACCTCTCAGCCACCAAAACCAGTCTCTATGTGGGTTTCTGCCCCAAACTAGAGGGTTTTAACCTACTTTCATGTCTTGTGACTCTGCAGACGCTTGTAGACCAACCCAAGCCATTCACAGACATACAAACACAACGTATAACTTTACTTATTAAAGGACTGTGATGTGTTAAAGCCCAATAACTACCTCCAGCTGCCGTAATGCCTTTTTATAGCTGCTTATATGATCGTTTTAAAGCGTTGCCACTCATCTTGACCAACTATTGAGTGTGGAGGTCCAGCGGGGACAGGCGCGTGCTAAATACATTATGTAATCTAATAATCTATAGGCTTTCCAATGCACAGACCTGCATTATTCCACTAGCAGAGGGATTAAAAAGCTCTACCCTGCCATTTCACACAGTAACGCATGGTTTGCTAATCCGAAACATGCCGAAAACACATTTACAACTGGAAGCACGTATGTAAAGCACTTAATTGCATTGCTATGGGATGAATATCTCATGGATACTCAGACTGAGCGTGTTTGTGTGTTGGGTTGGCTGTTTTGGCCAGTCTTGATACCCTCCGTGACATACCCTCTGCAGCTCCTGCAGCGACTGAGTATGGGGGGGACCTCCTTGCCACCAGCTGAACCCAAGAGAAGACACCACGTCTGTCACCTTCCCCACCTGGCGGAGTAGGGCAGCGGCAGCCTCCTGTGCGCCTTCCTCGGCTCCTGTTCAAGACAAACACAGCGGTTCCAGAAGTCAGACTCAGGGCACGACAGCCAGAAAGCCAACGCATTGCGGCAAATAACTTAAACCGACAAAGAAAAGGCAGAAGAACCGAACCCCATCTGACCGTAGAGAGCGGACGGTGGACTACAGGGCCAAGGAGGACAAAGGACGTGCAGATAAAAGCTAAAGGAGACTACTGTACTGACAATGCACTATACATATTAATGTACCGTATAGATACTGCATTACTACATACAAAGATCATTTAAAGTCCCGAGCTGAGCATGCCACGGACAGGCGTGTCTGGGAAATCACGGCAAACAGGCAGATTCGGACGGCGCTTGTCATAACCGCATACATATACATCACAACTCTGTACATCTAACAAGTACGGAGGACAGGCACTAAAGGATACAGGAGAGTCGTTTCTTGGAATCCTCTTATTGATCTGTTTTTTGGATGGAACTCGAGGCGGGGCATTAACAAAGTCACCAGGTAAGCAAACAGGTAAGCACGAGGACAGCAGTTTGCCCCCAGGCACAGCCGAATGGCCTCTTGCCCCGATGCCTCTTACCCACGTCTCCCACCAGGGTATGGAGACTCTCTCTACAAGACGCTGGCACAAAATTCTTCAGCTTCTCCAGGCGTGTGCTGTCCCGAGATATGACCGCTACCTGGAACCCTGTTACAAAGAGAAAGGTGCAGATAGAGCGCAGGGTATATTTCATGATGACTACAACAAACACGGGCGGTATGTCGGGATGTAAGTTATCGATTGTTCGCGGGTTGGGTTGTCTGTCCTCATAGTCCTACCCTCTACTTTTACTTACCTTTCTCCAGGAGACATTTAACAATCCCAGAGCCCACAGTGCCAGCTCCTCCGAGCACCAAAATCAGCCTTTGTGATGAAGACATATCGATGAAACCGCAGGAAAAAAAGAGATCACTCCAGCGGGGAAGAGGGTCACGGAGCTGAACGAGAGACAGCACGGTAATCGCTGGAAAGAGAACTCCTTCACAGAGACCCGATATTAATAGTAAGGAACTCCTGATCCCTCCCCAAATCCATCATACCTCCCCAACTGCCACCCCCCAAACCAAGCAAACCCCACCCTCCCTCATCCTTATGTTAAATCCCCTTTGGGGTAAATCTCTTGGATGACCAATTTTGCATATGCCACCTAGAGATGATAATCTGACTGCAAGCTCTGTGGGTTAGGGAATAAGAATTAGATTTGTGCGCACGTCTAATAAATGACATAACTAGAATTCCAGGTGAAACGTACAAATCCAGCGCTGTGAATGCGTTCAGACAGCTCAATGTGTGTCAGATCCCAGATTCTGGACGGTTTAACGCAAGATTATCAAACTATAATCATTAGAGGAGAAGCTTTACGCTACTGTGTACATTATCAGCTGCCAGAGGGCGCCCTCTGCAGGCCATCCCGCTCATTACAACCTACAGATTTCTAAAGAATGTAAAAGATGACCTGAAATGTTAGTGCATAAAGAGAAAAATAGCTCTTCTTACATCACGTGTACACATAAAGCACTGCAAGTATTCATACAATGGCAAGTGAACCAGATGGAGACGTTAGTCGACGCCGACACCTTTTATCGGGCCAAGACAGAAAAAGAGTTAGGGTCACATAAGCTTTTGAGACCTCAGAGGTGTCTTCTTCATTTGGAGGTCCTGAAAACTTATGCGACTTTTAGATCTTTTCTGTGTTGGCTCAATAAAAGGTATCACATTAACGAAAGATTGCATATTCAGAAAGGATATGTGCCTTTTGTTACTTCTTGTTGACTATGACTCCCATAATGCTCAGGCAGGCTGTTAGCTCCAGCGCATCACATTGTAGGTAGGTGTTTTTACTAATTTATCACCTATTCTGTCTTTTATTTGGATTTTATGAGTGAGAGTGGAGCGTTTAGGGTTTTTTCCCTTTTTTGTCCTGCCTGTATCCATTTGGAGCCCAAGGGTTCAGATTTTGTTACATAATAACAAATAACAATGAAAATAGCAAAAATAACAATAACAATAATAATAATCATAACACGACACGAATAATAAATAATTTTAAAAACAATAATAACTACAACATAACAATAATAATCGTAATAATCATAACACAACACTAATAATAAATAATAATAACAAAAAACAATAATAACAATAACTACAACAAAATAACAATAATCCTAATAATCATAACACAATAATAATAATAAATAAAAACAATAATAACAATAACTACAACAAAATAATAATAAATAATAATAAAAATTAATAATAATAATAACAATAATAGGAATATCTTCTTATTAAAAAGCATTTCTCCTGATTTAAGAAATCTGATAACTTAGCCTTTACTTAACCCTCACACTGTAACCCCTGAAGGGTCACATGACCCAAGACACCAGGCAGCTTCATGCCGCTCGCCGTCCAATAACCGACAGGGGGCGTGGCCACACCAGGAAGTGCACTGAGAGCAGCCGGCAGGTGAGGCTGCAGGAGGAGAGGAGAGACTGCTTCCAGGAAAAAGGTCTCCACAGACCCCCAGGGGGCAAACACAGGGATTTTGTTATTTTAAGAGTTAATTTAATTTCAGTAAGGGGGCTGCCGCTGGCTTTAACTGACAGCCACCTGTCAGCCTGTAACAGTTATAACCGGAGGAACCCCAGATTGCTGTCTAGAGGTTTGTAAGTTACAGCTCCCATGACCCTCAGCCAGTCGTAGCTCACCAACCATAGAGAGTTACTTGTTGGCTACGCCTGGCTTACTGGGAAACTACAGCCATAATAAACTAAGCCCTGCTTATTGCTTAATTAGCCAACAATGATTGTTATATCGTTAACGGCGCTGTAATGGTTATGGGTTGCCGGTAACTTCCAGGACTAATACGTTACTAGCCGTAAGGCTGCAAGTAATGATACCTTCGCCTGTCTGTTGAATAGGATGAGCACCGAGAGTCTCTTTGTTCGATACAAGAACTGGTTACATACGGCCGCTGAGACCGGGCTGCCCGCTCCGTGTACAGATACAAGGTTGAGAAACACAGCGAGGAATCACCTGCTAGAAGATCCAGGGTTGCACGACGCTCTTCGAAATGATGCCTTCTCCCTGTTAGCCGGCGGATTGGAGGATAGAGGGGATCTTCACGCAGCGCTGCAGCGTCTATCCAGTGCCTTCCAGGCCTTTGAACTCGCAGCCCTCCATCTGTACTTTGCCCCATGGAGAAAGGAGTTCCAGACAATAAAGGTGAGCCTTATTGCCCCATCTCTCTCTAGCGTAACCAATGGGAGAATTATCTTTTCATGTATATGTTTACGACACACATAAGATGAACAGATCATTGAGTATCTTTTCTTACAGACGTACTCTGGATTTTATGTACACGTACTGGCGGCTGCCCTTCCGCGGGATGGTATATTCCAGGCCCTACGCCGTTTAGGGTACGAGCCTCAGGAGGATGGCAGAATCCTGTCGATAACAGCGATGCCCAGTCCACAGAAGCTGTCCGCTGCCGCGTTTGGCTTTTTTGTGGCCCAGCTGGAGTGTGACATCTTGTTAAGTATACTTTCCGGTATTGGTTCTGGAATACTAAGTGGAGCTGACCTGCTTTGGGAGAGGATAAACCGCAGAGGAGAGACTGTCTGCACGGAGAGGTTGAAGACACTGGCCCTAAATACGTCCTTAGTCACCAACAGTCCATCTGATGTAAAAGCTTATAGAAAAATAGATGAAACGTCACACACAGAGCCTCCTCTGTATCAGCCGCGGTTAGGTGACAATTGCCATGAACCAAGGGATCAGCATAAGATGGGCCATTGCAGAGCAGTTGTAAGCATTCCCCTTCCTTCGTCCCATCATTCAAATCACCATGAGGTGGACTACGTTCTGCATGACTGTGTTTTCAGCGACAAATCCCTTGAGCGTCGCTGTTCAGATTGCCACGCTCTGCACAGTTCATGGTGCTCCGTGGTTGCCGCCTGCAAGGACTCACGGCACCATGTTTCCTCTCTGTGCCCAGCAGAGAAACAGGAGGCACTGAAGGAGGAGATGAAGAACAGGTATACGGTGCACGCTTGTGTACAGCCAGGTCAACTACCTCATTACCGTTGCCCAACCTGTAAGCAACTCCACTACATTAACTGTGAGCTGGTGGCCCAATGCCGGGCACAGGGTCATAAGGCCACTATGATCATGTTAGAGAAGGACCAGATGATCTGGCTTCAGCGGAGCACCATGGACTTGACCCTGCTCGGCTTGGATATCAATACTCAGAACATGCGCTGGAGTCTGAAGTAGTGCTCGCCTGTTTGCGTACAAGAACCTTATTTAAATGATCATTAAGAAAAAGGCAAAGTATTTTTAATGACTCCCAAGACTTCACGCAGAATAAAGTGTTCTGCTGTTTAATGGGTTGTGTTTGTTCCTACTAATAAAGCTACCAGAGAAGTCCTCTGCTGACTTGGATGTGGCGTGTTCTCCCTCTCACAGGGCACTCATTTATTTATCGCATAAATATGCCTCCGATGACTACATTACCTTGGCTCACCTGAGGCGGGGAACTGATATCATGTGAACTCAAACATTAAAAACCCAGCTGCAGACTCACATCAAAGGGAATTTACACTTACGCTCATTTAAAATCATACTTATGCCTTAATGGGTATATTTGTTTCACGGAAGGGAAATTTTATTTTTTTTAATTAAAAATATAAAACGTGTCTTTTGACTCCTTTAATCCAAAGTCAATAGAAACTGGAATTAAAGATGTGCGGTTTCCGTAAAACATTCAATTTGTCGAGAGGTTCTGATATTTGCTTAATTCATTGCAAAGGTAGATTTTAATTCAATAAGCGAACAAGTACATTATTACATTGTATTTTACGTTGTACTTTCTCTACCAGCGATTAAAGAGAGCAAGAGAATAAGGCATGTACTTGGTTGGCTTCCTTAAATTATATTGTTCTTAGGATAAAGTGATGAAAAAGCAGTGGTATTTAAAATCATATCCATACACAAAAATAAATAGCCGTCACAATGAAGACATGTCTGTCGTTTGCCCTGCAGCACTAGTGAGTGATGGTGCTGGAGTAGGATATCAGTCAATGTTTTCCTCCAATCTCAAAAGTGAGAGATTGCTTGAGTGTACTGTCCAGCAGCAGCACTATCTTCCACTTCCAACTCGTACTCTTTCCTTGTAACCTTGCTTGTCTTACGCAAAGAGTGGACACTCATCTGGCAGGCAGCCCCGCCAACCCCACAACAAGGAAATCTATTACAGTCATCTGTAGTAGAATGCAAACAAGGGGCTGCATCAGTAAATACCGTTGTCCCTATAAGTTCATTGTCCACAAAACGATCTGCACGTTGACAGAAATCCACAAGAAATCATTGCTTGCAGCGCTTGCTCAGGTTTTCAGACCCTCCGCTGCTCACCCTCTTGTTGCGGTGGTGTGGAAACGTTGGCATCAGCTGGGGCTCACAGGCTACGGAGAAGAGCGTGATATAAATTAATACTCTTTAGGTCATCACGTTACACTCACATGTTAAAGCTGTTTAGAAGTGTGCCAATGTAAAATGTAAACGAGCAGTCAGGACGAAACCATCTGCACTTGCGCGGTATTGGAGTAATATTTAACGGTACTCACGCAAAGGCTTTTCCTTGAAATATGAACTTGCCAGGCTGTCCTCAGCTGTTGCCCTGCGTTAGGAAAGAGATGACAATGACTTGTAGCCCACTCCGCGTTTTTGTACCTTAAGGGTCCCCATCATACCCTGGGATTCCATCTCACCTCTTTTTGGGATCATACATGAAGAGAAAGTTGAGGAGCCGCAGGCCAGCTTCAGAGAGCCAAGGAAACTTGTGTTTCAGGTTATTGTATGGCTGCTTGCGCACTGTGTACTGACCCACCAGGGGCAGCTTGGAGAAGCCCTTTCGTGAGGAAATCATAAGTGTGTTAAAAAAGCAAAGAATTTCCCAGGTAAACATCATCTCCAAGCAAGAAACTGTATTTATCAGAGGAAAAATAGAAGATATTATATATAAATTATATTTTAGCGCTGCCCTTAATGTTCTACTTTAACCCTAAAAACACAGATTAAGTCACTTTGAGTGTAAAAGAGCAGCATACAGGCCAGATGGTTTCATTCGGAGTTCCTAGCAGCTGTATGATGAGATCGATCTGCTGGATTTCGGATGTGCCGGGTAGTAACGGCTTGTGTGCCAGAAGCTCAGCCAGGATACAGCCCACCGCCCTGTCAGAAAAACAGCGTTAGTGACCCACAGACATATATGACGTCATACAAAAGCAAGGTCACACTTTGAAAAAAGATTCTTTAAAGAAGATCTCTGAAAAGCCTCTCTAACCCCGTGATGTTGGTGTTACACGAGTTGACGTGTCGGTTGCAGGCAAATTGGGAGAATACTCCGGAGAAAAAGACTTGCGTGATCGCGAACAGCAAAGATCTGACAGCACAAACACACAGGGTCCTCTCGAAGTATTAAGCATGGGAAGTCAGAGGCATGGTTTAGAGCAATTCCGATCTATAGTATTGTCTCACCACGTGTCTATGGCTGTTGTCTGTGTTGTGGTTCCCAGCAGCAGCTCTGGGGCACGATACCTAAAAATCAGAGGAACGGAAAGCGGATTAATGTGCGTGAAGAAGCAGGTCTGTAACATTGGAGAGGAAAAGTAAAATATTTAATAAATCCTTGAAGATCATGAAAGTGTCAGATTTTAGTCACGCACATTTTAACAAACGAGCAGCTTACTTCACACCAGGAGTTCTACACAATGCAAGGCAACTTACCAAAGCGTCACCACTTTAGGAGTCATCTGCTTCGGAGGAACGCTAAACGCACGGGCAAGGCCAAAGTCAGCTGTGGAAGCGGAGACCGTTACCAAGCGACACGTCCCCAAAACACACATTTCATATATCCTTAAATGACACAAAGTAACTAAACCCATTAAAAAGCCGGGCTCACTTACCGATCTTCACACACCCTTTGTCGGTCATGAGCAGGTTTGACACCTTTAGGTCTCTTTACAGCACGGGGCAAGAAAGGTAGTGAGAGGGCAGAGACAAAAATAAACCATTAGAGGAGTTGATTGAAAAAATAGTGAATTTGCAGATATGGGGAGTTACCAGTGAGCTTGGCAGATATGCTGTATTAAAGGCATCTCCCTACCTGTGCACTATGAAGTTCTCATGGAGGTACTGAAGTCCTGTGAGAAGCTGAAAGCAGATACATTTCACCTGTCAGGAGGAAGAAAGACACAGTGTTAAAGTCCGCCAGGGATGGACACTGACTGTATAGCAAAGAGAATAAATGAGATTGGGCCACAGACCACGAGGGGAGACCTCTGTCAGGTCCATCTCACACCACAATCACTCAACATCCAAAGAACATACTCCATGCGTTCACCTGGGCTTCGGAAAATGGCGTTTGCATATTTTCCAGAAGACTTGCCAGATCCTGTTCACAATAACCCATGACCAGGAATATGCTAGGAAAAATAATAAAAAAACAACATAAATCATCAATTTCTAATCTAATAACGAAGGCTGGCGTAGAAAGCACTCCAGGAAAATATTTTGTGCTCACCTTTCAAGGTGATTCCCAACAACCACCTCCTTCAACTCCACTATGTTGGGGTGTCGAAGTTTTAGGAGCAGCGTGATCTCCCTCAGGCTGCTGATCGGGATGCCTAGCGGAATAAAGCATTGAATCGGAGCAAATACGCATGAACAGAGGGACCCATTACAATAAGAACTTCATGGGCAGAAGGCCATAAAATGTTCTACACAATAGTACTTTTCAGTAGTTTCTGAGATATTCCAGATAAATATTTTGGTTATTTTGTATAATTCTAATGGCTGTGGCCATCTAAAATGAAAAGTAGATTTATATATAAATATCGCGCCTGGATTCCGTAGGTCAACTCACCATCCTTCTCTTTGTCCATTCTCACCTTCTTCAGGGCAACAATTTCATTGTTTCTCGTGTCTCTGGCTCGATCTGAAAACCAACGTAAAATTGTTTTAAAACTTTTTTTTTTGTTGCTGCTGAGATTTTTATATCTCGCGTCTTCAATACCAAAGGAATCGGGAGACTAGAAGCGTGTTCCCAGGAATGCACACGATCGAGGTCGCCCCTCATCAATTCATTTCAAGTCAACTACATGGCACTGGGCGTTGGGATGCGGTGCATGCGCGAATACTCGAAGGACTTACATACTATACCGTACGTCCCCTCTCCGATGCGATTCAATTTCTCAAACTCCTTCACGCTTCGGCACCTTCCAAGCTAAAAAGGAAGAACATTATTGAGCTGGGGTGAAGGGGCCGATTCTCGGGGTCACACAGTGCGTGGCAGACTCATTTCTATTCTACGTTGCGCTGATCCCATCTAGGACTTCATTACCTTTGCTGCCTGTGTGTTATGGTTGACACCCCTGCTTGAATGCAGGTGACTCAAAAGGACTTTTAAATAATGACGAGCCAAGTTTTCCATGAGGATGGTGGATGGTATTTGAGCCATTTGGCTATTCAAGGGTTAATGTTGTATTTCAAGAGTCCCAGGGTCAGCTCATCGAGGTATGCATATAACATAGGGTGAGAATGACATCATAACGTCGAGTGTGACATAGAAGAAGAAGAATAACGCATCCTAAGAAATGTATTATTACTCCCGGCTAAGCATTGTACTGATAATATTATTATTAGTAGTAGAATGATAAAGCCTGCAACCATAAGGCAGGCTGGCATGAGGTTGTGGGGGCAAATAAAGGTCAGGTTGTTAGTGCTAGGGATAGGCTGTGGGGTCAGGGAAAGGTCAGAAGTTTATATAAAAAAAAAAAAAAAAATTAGAAGGTTATGTAAGTAATTGCGCGTTTGCGCATGCGTTAGCGCCTTGCCGCGCTTTTTAGTGGTCGCGTGCTGCCGCGTGCTTGCCTCGCGGGCGCCTCGCGCTGCGCAATGGGCGGGAAAACCGCCTATAAATAGGGCTGCTGTGAGGGGTTTTGCGCACTTACCTGGCGAACCGCTGAGCCGATACTGCACTGACCTCTGAGTCTGGTGAGCAGTGGCGAGGCTGGTGAGCTGAAGACTCCATGGAGGAATTAATGAAGATGCGCCCTCCCACCCACCCTGTATTATATTATTGTTCTTTGTCGTGGCTTTTATCGGGGTATAGTTACCCTATATCTCTAGGGGGAACTGTAAGTTTAAGTTATGCCGGCTGGCTTTTATGGCGGTTGGCAAGATTATGTGATTTTACGGATGCCCTGGGCTTGTGCCAAGGGCTTGTTATGTTTATGTTACAATGGTTGAAAGGTTATTTCGTTACATTGAAGTATGTATGTTTGATAAACTAAATAAAAGCCACGGCCTGTTTCATCCAAGCATGTGTTTGTTTTTATTTATCAGTGTGTGTATTTATTTGGTTAAGTATTTATGTATATGAATTTATGCTCATGTCCCTTACAACCTCATGTTATTATTAATAACAATATTCTACTGATATTATTATTATTATTAGCCTAACACTTAGAACGGAGTAATAATAATAATAATAATAATAATAATTTTGTAATAGTATTGTTTGCGTACACTTAACTTGTTTTGATGTATTTGTTTAATTTTTGCCATATTATAGAATTTTCACAATTATGTAATTATTTTTTTTAAAAGTAAACATTTTTTATGGCATTTTTCTCCCCATCTAACCTGAAGCCCTGGTTTCTGCCCCAGGACTCACTCTGTCCTCCTCCGGTACCGGCAGAAACGTCTCCTCCCGGACGCTCTTTAGGCGGATTTGCTCCAGTTCCGGCTCAGCCATCGGCTCTGTGCAGCAGGAGTGCCCGCGGCTCTGAGGGGTGCCCGTGCAGGAAAGGCCGCGGCTTCCAGGCCTCTTCAGGTGGCGCAGGCCTCCGAAGGTGTTCTGTTCCCAGCCGGACGCGGCGCACCTGAACCGGGGTCCAGACTTTTGTAAAGAGTTTTTATTATTGTGCCTCCTATAAGAATCTCCGTGGGGACCCTCACACCAACTTCACGGGCGGACCGTGGGCTTTAACAATATTATTAAATATAATAACATTAAACCGCTGTGCGAGTTATATATGACGTCAAAGTTAAACGTTTACCAAAACACTAAAATATTACGCAATGAGTATATCTTTAATGAATGGCCATTGACGCCTAGAGAAAGCGACACGCTTAGTCACGTGACGTGTCATGGCGGCGCCCAGCGCAACTTCAAGCCATGAACTGAAGTCTCGCGATAAGCAGGCGGGGAGAGTCGGTGACAGCACCGCACCCGGAAGTTTCACTGACGTTTATTCGGTGTCTGGAACGCGGAGAGCTGAGGATGGATGGTGAGTGACGGTTTACCGACATCTACACGGCACACTAACGGGCACGGCTGACATTTTACCGTATACAGAGACCTCAATGGCTAAAGCATGTGATACCGGATATATGATGATAAGTAGCTTTGTAGTATCATGGCAATTATACCTCCACCTCCTGTATTATTATTATTATTTATTGTTTTATATAGCGCTATCACATTCCGCAGCGCCGTACAAAGGGTAGACAGTGCATAGCACGGAGTATATAACATAAGATGATATTCAGAAACAGGTGAGGAGGGCCCTGCTGAAAAGAGCTTACAATCCATTTACGGTAACCGTTTAAATGCCCCCCCCCTCCCGATAGTTAATTAATACTAAGACCGGGGTTTTAAATTTATTATAATTAAATATACGCATAACCTACAAATGCGTTTTATACCATTGATCTATTAACGGTAACATTCTGCACAGATAAACGGGGTGGTAGATGTGCGGCGCAGTCCCCCAGCTGACGTGGCAGAGGCTAGTACTGTAGCGATCTACTGTATGTATACATTTAAGAGGGGATCCGGTGACAGGAGTTCCGAGCTCACAGTAACCGTCACCGGGAACGTCTCTTCCTGGACGGTCTTGTGACAGTGAGTGTTTTGGGTGTGACGCAATGCGCTGCGGGGTAGTCCGGTGAAACAAACACCTGGCAAAACCAGTTCCTACCCACGCTGGATGTTCCGTGTAAGCGGAGTTTCTATTTGCAGTCCGCTGCTTTCACGTAACCCCCCAACACCCAGAACGCCCAGAGCGACACTTTTCACAAGATTCCTATCGAATGTATCCCGCTGAACACTAGTTTTGTAATAAATAATAGATTGTAGCTACACAGTTTCTATTGTTATCTTAAGTGCTCTAGAACCCAGCGATACCCTCATACCCAGCAAACATTCTGAGCTCCTAGAAAAGAGGGGCATCTAGGGAGGAAGCGGGACTAGGGTTTTAAAGAGAGACACTTGGGAGGTATACTTACATATTCTTTTGTATTGTATCCTTATTTATAAGGCAGTCTTTTTACTGATATTCTGTTTTTCTTTGCAGATACTTTGTTTCAGTTGAAGGTACGCAGAGATGGATATTATGAGAAACATTTCCTCTATATTCTAACCTCATTCGCTCACCAGCCGCCGTTTTCCCTCACATTTACTTAACACGTTTATCCGTCCGTTGCGTTACTAGTGAGATACCTAGAAAGAGCTGTCTAAAAGGACAATACACAAACCTTGGATACAGTCTACGCAAACACTCCACCAGTGACACCTTCAGTAATAAACGAAGATGAGCAGTTAACGGACGTGAAATGCGTCTATAATGAATACGTTATACAGGAAGCTGTCCTATAAGATTAGTCATTTTATGTATTTGTCACATTTAATGACGTATAAGCTTTTTTTTTTTACCTTTTTCTGACAGCAAAGCCTTCAACCAATGCCCTCTGTTTGTGTCACATGACTGCAGGCTAGAATTAGGCAGTCCCTGAGAAAATAGGATTATGAGTAATACGAACAGGGATATTGACACTATATTTTGTGGACATAATAGACATATTGGGGGGGGTTGTGTACAAAAATGATTCTGAACACAGGTGGAAAAATAGTCTTCGCAATATAATGGTTTTGCTGGGTGGACAACACTTATATAGTGATAAGGCCTCTTTTTAAACTGAACCAGTTTAACAAATGCCATAAGAGTTCTATAGTAATCAGGGAAAGTGGAACAGAATCTTTAAGAATAGTGCATACTCACTAGCAAACGTGGGCTTTTTCCCCCCTCCAGTTTACGTCAAAGCAGCTGGAGAAGCTTGCCAAGAAAGCGGAGAAGGATGCTAAGTCAGAGCAAGCCAAAGTCAAAAAGGTGCGTGCGCACGGTAATTGTGTTGTTTGTTGTTAAGATGTTTCCTATTGTTTGGGTCACACTGATTATATTACTCTTTACAAATAAAACGTTTGGGGTTGTAGAGATGAACTACCTCTGCTACCTCTTGGGGTAGCCTGTGCCGTTTTCATAGCATCCTGTGTCTGTGAATAGAGCCATAGCTAAACCAACTTCGCTTTCTGTGTAGGCTTTACAGCAGAAGAACGTAGAGGTGGCAAGAGTCTACGCTGAGAATGCCATCCGGAAGAAGAATGAAGGGCTCAACTGGTTGCGAATGGCATCACGAGTGGACGCTGTGGCCTCCAAGGTCCAGACAGCGGTTACCATGAAAGGGGTATGTGACACAGGCTAATACGTTTAATATAGTAACATTCCCATGTGCTGGTGTGGTATGTAAGTAGAGTTTCTAATTGCAGGCCATTGTTTTCACATACAACATTTAAAACTCCATGACAGCATCACAATTGCTAATGTAGTCCCAAAGTGTCTTCTTCCCCATACATTATTTGTTTATGTTCTTCTGTATATACAATGTTGTTCCTGACAACAGGAAAGCCATGCTTGACTACCATTGATCACGATTTACACTTTTTATGCGCATTACAGGTGACTAAGAACATGGCACAGGTGACCAAGGCTTTGGATAAAGCCCTGAGTTCCATGGACCTACAGAAGGTTTCTGCCGTGATGGATAAATTTGAGACTCAAGTTCAGAACCTGGATGTGCACACATCGGTGAGTACAGACGACAATGGGACAAGTTACTGGCTCTGGTTGGGTGGGCTTCCATTCTGTTATATAGGTGGTTACGTTAAACAGCGCCAGTTAAACCGACAAATGGGGTTTGTTTCAGGACGAGCCGCCAAATACTCACCTGAGTGCAGGAATCACATGTACATGTTCTATGGAAGCTTATAGTGTAACCTCCTTCCCACAGGTGATGGAGGATTCCATGGGCTCGGCGATGACCCTGACCACCCCTCAGGAACAAGTGGACAGCCTGATTGTACAGATTGCAGAAGAGAATGGGCTGGAGGTCATGGATCAGCTGAACCAACTACCCCAGGGGGCAACATCAGTGGGAGAAAGCTCCACACGCACCCCGGAGGACCAGCTGTCTCGCAGGTGGGTGCGTTATTTTAGCAGGGCAGGCTGTGCTTTTTAGTATAGCAGTAAAATAGTGTTTGGTACAACGCATTACATATTAATAGGCTATGGTACATATTTTTTAGGTTTCTCGTCACATGAGCATTACCGCGTGTATGATTAGCGCAGACCATATATTGACCAATGGCACCATTGAAGGGACTTGAGGACAAACATTGTAATACAACTGCCCTGTAATATCCACTGGTCTGTTGCAGGACCCTTTTCATATTCTGATTGTAATCTCCCTCTGTTTTTCAGACTGGCTGCTCTGAGAAATTGAAGTTTCACACCGTCTGCTTCTCTGTATCCTGCCTGGAAAGGGTCAAGAGCTTTGGGTACCTGGGGTCACTTTTACTGCAAGTGGCGTTGGAAATCCCCACGGGAGGATACGCAGAGCCGTGATGCTGCTGCATGTGCCGGTGCTCGATCCTGAGGCTGACCTGGCCATACTGTGTCAAAGCAGGGTTATCACTCGGGGGCTTCGCATTTCATGTGTAGAACAGAAATCACCCTTCTAATGTCCCCAAAATCCCCTCTGCTGTGCAACTGCTTGCCTTGTCCCAGACCCTCTTCGAGTGTCATAAAATGTAAACGTTAATTATAAATATTGGCTGAAATCAATGCAAACTTTTATGTTCGTTTTGGCCAAACATGTTTTTTTACATTATAGATTAGTCTATGGATTCTGTACCCACATATAAAATACTTCTGGGTGTTTTGGGTCTTGCAAAATAGGGTTTATTCCTACATACACTAAAGACACTTTACCTTTTCTGTCTGTACAATACAGGATTATCTCCTTTTCATGCGATTTCCTTTTATTGATTTTACATTTCCTTTGCTCGTTTTCATTCTGTTCCTACCCTTCAATCGAGGGAGCAAAGTGGCAGTGCAAGGGTTAATCAGGTAATAAATCACAGCAGCAGCGATGGCATAGAATCCCCACGTGTGCTTTTTGGGTTCTAGAGGCTGCCAGGCATGATGGGATTTGTAGTGTAGGAGATGGGCACCTACGTGTTGTACATTTAAAAGGCTGTTAGGTCCCGGGGGGAGGGGTATTTGAATTTTGTGTTTCCTTAATCTATATTTTAAACCCAAATTGTGCTGCTGCGTCCACAAACTTAATAAAAGTAACTGGGTATCTCAGAATTTGCGGTCAGTTTCAGGGTAAAAACGTGCACTTATTACAGTAAGGATGTGTTTTTTTTTTAATGTATAAATCTTTATACCTGCACCTTTTCAACACAAAGCAAGGTGCAGATGTAGTATGTTTTTAACTCCTACAATTCCAGACGGTCTTCTAACTCACGCTACCTCCGGCTGTGCAAGGGTTACACGTTATTCTTGTCTTGTGCCTGTTAACCCGTAAAGTACTGGAGGGCAGTGCCAATAGCGTCTAGCACCCGACAACCGTAGTCAGTGGGAGGCTCTCACCTGTACTGTATACCTGAGCAGCGCATTGCAGGTCCCACTACTGTCGGTAAAAAAAATTATGGGTTAAAACTCCTGCGCTTGAACTAAAATCTCCCATCATGCCCGCTGTAAGCAATTAGAGGATGATGAGACTTGCACTCAAGCCGCTAGAGGGATTGATTTTTCAGGCGGGTGCTTTATGGTATCCCCATGTAAATGATTTGTATTTTATAACACATTTGCCTTGCAATTTCTCTTTTTCTGTTTCACTTTTCTTTTTTTGGGGGTAAATTATCTGTTATCTGATGTTTTGTTTGTATTTACGTTTGAAAATAAATTCTGTTGATTCATAAATACAGTCTGATGGCGTATGTTTGTTTAAAAACGGTATCTACGCCACAAAGTAGAGCTTTCTTTTACCATATAACTTAAATTGGATGAATGCCTTTAAAGCTGCTTTAATATATGAATATTATTATTTCCCTAATTCTTCTCCATGGTGTAGTGGCCTTATGAGCACCCAAAATGCATCCATGCACATTTCATAATATGCAGATTAAAAACAAAGCACATGTTTTTAAGTTTTGCTTGTAAATTATTTAGGTTATAGCTCAGATCCTGTAAAAAAAAAAAAATCAAATTAAATGATTTGGGATTTTTTTTTTTTTTTTTTTTTTTTTTTTATAAACCTGCTTTACGTAGACTGCCAAATGCATGTGAGTAATACCACCGGCGTATGAGAGCGGCCACTCTGCTTCTCTAGTGGCCTGCAGCTGATATAGTATGAATTACCGTATTACTGATTATTTTTACTATTTGCTTTATTATTATTGTATATCTGCCTGTGGTTGTTTTTCCACAATAAACAGAGAGTATTGGAGAGTTCCCCCCCCCCCCCACAGTGGACTTTGAACCATTATGATCAGAAGTCAGACTAAAAAAGTGAGATGAATGCTTTAATTTTCCCGTATTGCTTACGGTTAGTTTGATAAACTGTACACTAATGTTAATTCTATAGTGAATGAGTTTGGAAAACATGAATCATTGCATTATAGATAGAAGCATTTATGAGGGGTCCAACCACAGTCAGTTCCCTTATGAGAATAGCTGGGTTTTCATTCCACCTGCTATAAAGAACCTATCGTATGTATGTATATAATATATATATATATATATATATTTATATAAACACTTTGGCAGAAATTACAAGTCGGCATTTATAAAGAGACATTTCTTCTATTATCTATTTACCTTCCGTTTACCCAAGGGTTAAAAATAAATACTTAAAATTTGGAGTCAGTCCTTTAATCAGCAGGTCAAATGCGCTGAAGGGGGTTCATCTTTGTCCAACTCTCAGACCAACAGGCTGTAGAGGAGGCACAGGAGGATAAGTCCTTTTCCCAAGAGCTGACGCTCGGCTGCATCTTTTACGTCGCTTACATCATAGCCGTAGCTGGTGTGACAGTCGCTCTTTATCTTTTCATATTCAATGGGCACCTCTTTAGGATCAGATGTCATCATGTTAGTTTTCACCTGCGCGGGAACGGAGGCAGACGTTCTTATTAATATTGCAACCTTTTTAACATGATTTTGTCTTCAAAACAGGCTGTATTCACTAAACTGTGAGTTTCAAGATAACCCCCCCCCCAAAAAAAACCTGCACTATTATAACATTACCTGCTCCACCTCCCGGAAAACACGCAATAAATTGTAGGCCAGACTGGCATTGAGCTCCGCGTGCGTCCAGTTTCTTCTCAGGAGTTCAGCCACTAGGTCCGGGTATTTGGAAACATCTTCCAAGCCTTCCGGAACCCTGAGGATAAACACATTTTCATAACAATTAGTTTATTATGTTTATGTTTTTTCCTTAATTTTATTTTCTAAAATAGTATATTAAGCGAGTAATTCCATGCAACGTATTGACTATAACGTAACCTATAACCCATGATTGCGCATGTCTTACAAGGTCCTGAATTGTCATATCTGTAAAAGCTGTACCTGGGAACGCCATCGTAGTCACCCCCAAATCCGACCGACTCGTATCCAGCAACTTTCTTGATGTAATCAAAGTGATCTGTAAAGAGAGAACGTACAGGTTCCATATAACCATCACACCGCACGGGTCCGCTGAACCGGTTATAAAGACAGGTCCGGTATCTCTGCCATTGGCAAAAATATGTGCCGGCCTACCATACGGGGAGGAAGATGATGCCCTGTTAATAGCATCTTTGGCTTGCAAATGTATGACAAGCTGAGCTTGGATCTCAAGACCGCTAATGGTGATCCTGGCGACCCTGGGCAAGGGTCCAAAAAAAGTGAAGAATAGGGAGGTTTTTATGTTAAAAGGAAACACTGAGATACAAACCAATGACGGGTGATCAGTGACCCAAGCTCACCTGCCACGTTGGATAGATTCGCCGTTTTACTGCACGTAACGTAGTCGTTGTAGAAGTTCACCATCACCAGCCCTCTCTTCTCCTTCTGTTAAGTAATAAAAAAAAAAAAGACAAAATGTGTTACGTTTCAGAGGAGATCATCTCATTCCAAGAACATAGCGCCAAAGACATCTACAAATCAATCAAAAGTCAAAACGGGAGATTTACGGAGTCATGAATTTCAGTGCCAGATGTAGTGATTGAAGCTGCGATGGAGGCTCCCAAGGATTGCTCCACAATAAACAGCTTGCCCTGTGTACATTAATGAATGCTCAGTTACCCAAATTAAATGCCCTCACCACAAAAACATTTCATTCTGGATTCTACAACTCTTTATACAAACTGCCATTCAAAAGTTTGGGGTCACTTAGTGGGTTTCACAGAACACAAGGACATTTCTAACCATCAATTTGCCTTCTAAACTCATATTTGGATTAGTGAAAGTGACGTGCCATTGGAACACAGGAGTGATGGGAGTGATAAAGGGCCATTGGAACACAGGAGTGATGGGAGTGATAAAGGGCCATTGGAACCCAGGAGTGATGGGAGTGATAAAGGGCCACTGGAACACAGGAGTCATGGGAGTGATAAAAGGCCATTGGAACACAGGAGTGATGGGAGTGATAAAGGGTCTTTGTACGCCTATGAAAGATTCCATTAAACATCAGCCGTTTCCAGCTACAACAGTAATTTACAGCATTAACCCCGTCTGCGCTGGATTTCTGATCCATTTCAGGTTATTTTTATGGACAAATTTCCAAAAACAAGGACCCCAAACTTTTGATGGGCAGTGCATCTCCTCGGGTGTGAACACTGATTCTGCATAGAGAGGAGTTCTTCTCTTCTGACTCTCACCACCAGCTTCAGAAGGTCGTCTGGCACGTTGCGGGCGTGATTACAGAGGCTGTAGGCAGAGGAATGGCTGAAGATAACGGGGGCTTTGGACACCTCCAGAGTATCCCTCATTGTTTTCACGGAGACATGAGACAAATCGACGATCATGCCCAATCGGTTCATCTCCAGGATGACATTCTGTTGGGAGGAGAAAGTTAGGCTAGGATTAGTTAGTGGAGGAATATCATCATCCCACCCATTTTACAAGCGGCCATCGTGCTTATTTTTGATATCTGGATATTTGGGTGATGTCGTGACTGTTCAGCTAATACCCAGATTTCCAGCTACATGTTTGCCTGCCACCAGTCAGCATCATGAGCGTTGGAGTTAGTAGCACCCGGAAGATGGATATTTATACCCGGGAACTTTATATATGACATAATATAAGGCTTGGCAGTGATCCAAGTGAACATTAATCAACGTGATACAATATGTCCTAAAGTCTTCATTACCCTAACATTTGATTGCGTTACACCTTTACTGCTGAGTGTTCAATGATCTTTCTACATGGTATAATTACATGTTTTATGGGGTGTATTTTCTTTTTTTTTGTAGGGCAATCCTAGCACTGGTGGGCAGCACGTTACATGCATGTTTATAAGATATTTATATATTTCAAGGACACCGGACCTTCGGACACCAACTTCTCACCTTCCCAAATTCAGACAATCCGTTATTTTCCGCCTGGTCGTCTCCTCTATCCACCAGCCAGTTGTCCACCCTGAGAAACAGAAATAAACTGATAAAACAAACTCTTATTAACCCAACTGGGAAAGTGCAGTAACCGCTAAATGTTTAAAGCGCCAGGTTCTGATCTAATGGTATGTACGGAGAACATGTTTAATATACATATATTTATATAGCAGTCGGTTGGACTGCACAGCTGCCCTACCTTGTTTGGCGCCGTCTGATACAGAGAGACAAGACACGGATCTCCCACCTACCCGACCCGATGTACATGATTATTACCCCCTATTTATTTTCTCCCCTTATGGAAATGAATATGTCCCCTGAACACCGAATGGTGCTTGTTAACTGCCTTTACTATACCCTACGGCTCTTACCAAGGGGCATTGCAGCTGTGTGTCAGGGTCATATATCGTACCCCCAATTTGTAGAAGGTACGCAGAGTCCCCAAACTGCTGTCGATTGAGTGACCACCTTCAACTCCAATCAGACTGGCTATTTTGTTGCCAGCGAATGCATCCTCAATCCCTGAAAAGGAGAAAATGTTAAGAATAAATGTTTCCTGATCTCCGCTCAAATCATCATTAATCTTCCGTTCATTGCTTGTCAACAGGGCAACCCGCAGCTCCAAGGTAACTTAGTGAAGCACAACATGTAGGATTGCCTGCGTTCTTCTATGTTACCTGCTTCCTGGGACCCTCTGACTCACTGACTCACCATGTCCAGTGAAGTCCCACCTAAGGTATCCATCATCCTCAAACATCTCCTGGGTCCTCACCTTGAACACTGTCCACGCACGAAAACACTTCTGGATACTCTTCGCACATCCGCTGTATGACGTCGATCTGCTCCAGAGTCCTTTTCACGGCATCTTTTCCCTGAGTGTCACAAGGAACGTAGGCTGCCCAGAACTGGGGAGATGGAACGAGAGTTGGAGGTCAGGAAAGGGACGCCGGTGCTGGTGGTCACTTACACATAGGCCATAAGCCAGCAGCCCCGACTCACCTGTCCACCCACTCTTCCAGCTCGCAACTTGGGAATATTCGTGTGAGTATCATTCAGGGTATAGAGATCAGTTTTGTTCAACTGGTTGTTAAATTTACTTAAAAGTTGCCAGGGCAGGTCATTGTGTCTATGTGGGGGGAAAGAGATGGATTATCACACAGATGAAGGGCTACCATCTATTATCCATACAACAAAGACTCCTGTCCCTCTACACAACTAACAACGGAGCTTATTCACTAAGCAGGAAACCAATGGTCTGGTCAAACATTTTGTTTGGCGAAGTTACTAGAAGAAGAGTCCTCTGACCCATAAAAAGGACATAAAAAGAAGTGCATCATGTAGCAACTTTAACTTATCAAAAAGATGAGAAGGGCAATACTTATCCATTACATTCCTTTAAAACCAAAAAAAGAAAAGGGAAAAGCTTTGGGGTAAACCTGGAGAATAAGGGGGTGTCTGATAAACCAGGGAGGGTATTCCAAAGGAGAGGGTCTGCCCTTCAGAAGAAAATATTCAACCAGAAGATGGTTCAAGATGATCATCTGAATGGTGGGACGGGGTCCTTGTGTATTTGGAGAAAAATACGCATCTAGGTCTGCATTAAATGTCTTCGATGTCCTCGATGCTCCAACATGGATCAAAGTACCAAACGGCATCAATTATTAAAAGGTTTGTTCTTTCTTTGCGGGAAAGAAACCACAGCAGTTTCATGTAATAATTTACTAATAGAGTGCATTCCCTCCCATGGAGTTTTAGTAAGGACCGTAGCAGTGGTCACCTAGCGCTATGGAGGGGGTTTTATCACTTACCCATCTATGACAGGGCAGCTGGCCATGATGTTCAGAGCTTCATCTTTAAAAGTGTCTGCAGCCACCAGGACCAGGGATTCAAGTAGAAGAACCAGCAGGATCCCCTTCATGGCCATAGTGTTCTAGAATTTCTCCGCAGTTTCAGGAAGGTTTCGGAAACTCTACTATTGAGCAGGATTCTCGATGTATGCTTCTGGGCAAAGGGATTTTGAACCTAATTAAGGGAATCTTCTTCTCTGAAGACCGTTTCGACAATAAAGCAAAGTCTGGGTGTCCTGTCACTTTTATCCATTATTATGTTTAGAAGTTAATCAGTAACTTGATGTACTTGCTGGCCAGGACATTTCAGTACATAAACCTCCTCGCTAGTTACTGTCACAAACTGGGTCCACGCGGATGACTGAAAGGACCCAGCGCGCCCAAAGATTGTGTGCAGGAGTTACGGTGCAGTAGTGGAGTAGACAGGGCCTGGTTGCAGGATGACCGCACTCACCTGGGTGTTGAGTATCTAGGGTTGTGCAGCCAAACACCAGTGCCCTGATATAGCAGCAGATGTAGTCCAGAACAAAGTGAAATCCTGCTGGCACCCAGGAACAGGCATGAGACATCACACAAGTCTCATGAGCGGAATGCTGCAAGCTGGGAGTTTGGAAGCCAAGCAGAGAAATATAGCAGACACATAACAAGCAAGAGACAGGGAGACCAAGCCCGAAACATAACCAGACAAGATATACATAACACAGGGCACAACAGGGAACAAGACAGGGCACCCCGCTGCCGGGGATACAGGACAGGACACCCCGCTGCCGGGGATACAGGACAGGACACCCCACTGCCGGGGATACAGAACAGGACACCCTGCTGCCGGGGATACAGGACAGACTGACACACATAAAGACAGAAACTAGCCTAGGACTGTTTGATAACTATTGGAGATTCCGTCACATCTTATGGCCATAGTATGCTTAGCCCACCACTACGTCAAAGTACTCCAATGACGGTGGGTCCTAACGCTTATCCCTGCTGACAAAGATACAAAACAAACCAAACATGAAATACAAACACATAGCACTGAGACATACCTGTAGACTGCACACTGAGACAAACAGAACACACGAGTGGAGCACAGAACACACGAGTGGAGCACAGAACACACGAGTGGAGCACAGAATACACAGGTGGAGCACAGAACACAGGTGGAGCACAGAACACAGGTGGAGCACAGAACACACAGGTGGGGCACACCTTGTTAAGGAAACAGAGCTGAAGCGAAGAGCTGAAGCAGAAGTAAGGAATGGGAGATCAGAACAGCGCAAAAGAAAATCCAGGAATGGATTGAAGCAAAACAGGGAAATTGAAACAAGAGCGAGATATGCCGCTCCGCAGCCTGGGAAGGACGTGACAGTTATTTTCAGTGTTTCGGAGCACCCTCCATGTCAAAAAATGAGAAAGAATCTCTAAAACAACTTGTTAGCTGATGCATATTGCATACAATGCAACTATGAATTTATCTCAAGTTATTTACATTTTTTTTATTGTTTTATATACTGCCATCGGATTCCACAGCACTTTTTTTAAATGATTTATTGTATAAAAGGCACAGGGTTCCCGGTGCGACCCCTTCTTTCTGCCTCCTTGTACCGATTCAAAATAAGTTAGAAAGGACCCTTCCGACCTGGACCACACCGCTCCCGGTCGGAAGGGCCCTTTCTAAACGATTTTGAACCTGCACGGAGAGACAGAAGCATATCAGAGTGTGTGTGAGCATGAATGTGTAATTGTGTGTGTGTGAGCATGCATGTGTAATTGTGTGTGAGTATGCATGTGTCATTGTGTGTGTGTGGGCATGCATGTGTAATTGTGTGTGAGCATGCATGTGTAATTGTGTGTGAGCATGCATGTGCAATTGTGTGTGTATGCATGTGCAATTGTGTGTGTTCAGCGCTGCGGAATCTGCCGGCGCTTTATAAATGAATGTAATGTAATGTGTGTGTGTGTGTGTGTGTGTGTGAGAGCATGCATGCATAATTGTGTGAGAGCATGCATGTGTAATTGTGTGTGTCAATGTATGTGTTGGTGAGTATGAGTAATTGTGTGTAGTGTGTCTGCATATATGTACCAGAGTGTATGTTGGAAGGTGGGCCAAGGGGCAAAGAAGGCACAGACAAGTTGTTTGGGGGCGATAATGGCAAATACCAGCTGTTGTGGGGGACCCCCGGGCAATTTTCACACCAGGGCCCTGTGGTTTCTAGTTACACCCCTTATAAAAGGACTTGTCTTCTACATGTTTGTACTCAAAAGGACCAATAGCAGTGATATACAAATCCACGAGCTTCCACGCCGACAATGTGTACTCTACATTGCGAATGCACCTTTTTCTTCTTCCCCTCCCTAGAAGAGGACAATGCCAGGTGACTGAAGACCTGTTATCTGTTGGAAAAGGAAACATGATTTGCGTTCACAGAAAGGCAGAAAGGTCATAACACACCATAAATCCTTAAAAAAGTAAAATCACATATACATATACATACACCTCGTTATGCAAAGGGGTTTTTTTTGTTTTTGTTTGTGCTACTTATGCTGCGGCAGCCTCTCCCATGTGGGGCGGCGGTTGCCTTCTCTTGGCACTTGACTTGCTGGGCTGAGCTGGACGCTCTCTCTATTACAGGTCTCAGATGTTAGGCGTTCCTCTCAAACGCCCGCAAGTGCATACGCTCTGACCGTCTGGTTATGCATTCAAAAGCAGCAGCCTCTCCCGTGTGAGGCGGCGGTTGCCTTCTCTTGGCACTTGACTTGCTGGGCTGAGCTGGACGCTCTCTCTATTACAGGTCTCAGATGTTAGGCGTTCCTCTCAAACGCCCGCAAATGCGTACACGATGATCTTCTGGTTCTGCATTCACAAGCACACACATTCATATACACACATACTCCATCCTTCCCACCCCCCCTTTTTTTTTTTATTATCTCACGCCGTTCTGTCCCACATTTGCATCTAGGGTCCACTCTTCGATTTGTGAATCTAATGTATCCCCTCGTCGCTCTTGCTAGAGCGACGGCCCCTCAACTTTTAAGGTTGTATGTTACGGCTCTCGTGTTCATGGTTCCATATTTTCGTGCCAGTTTGTAGTGTGAATTCCTACTGCACTATATGTTTGTTGCCAGGGGAGGGCTTGTTCCGTCTCTCCACCTAGTGACCCCCGTGGTGTTCTATTGTGGACGTGGTTGTTTCCGTCTGCTACACATACATTGTTTTTTCTCTCTCCTGGTGGTCTGTCCCTCCAGTGCTCCTTTTCTCTTTTTTCTTCCCTTCTCTTTTCTCTCCTTTCCACTTCTTCTTCCTCCCCTTCTCCTCTTCTTCTCCCTTGTTCCCTCCTTTAGATTTGTTTTATTTTCTGTTCCTATGGCGACTCCGGCCTCCCCCGCGCTGAAGATTGTCTCTCATAATGTCAAGGGTCTGCTTTCTCCGCAGAAACGCAGGATGGTGCTTCGACACTACATTAGATCCAAAGCCGATATTGTTCTTCTGCAAGAGACTCATTTTCGTAAAGCAAACATTCCCAAGTTCTGGGATCCACGGTTTCCCACGCATTTCCACTCTGCTGCTCCTGACAAGCACAATGGGGTGTCCATCCTTATACAGAAGCGCCTGCACTTCCAAGCTCTTCATTCCTTCTCGGACTCTGACGGACGATTTCTCCGTCTGGACTGTTTGATTCATGACCAGCCCATCACGATTGTGAATGTATACGCTCCAACTCCGCCAACTCCTACGTTTTTCGATGACCTGGCTCGATCGCTTCTAACGGCACCACCGGGGGGCCTTCTCATCGGTGGGGACTGCAACTCGGTGATGGACCCATTTTTAGACCGCACCCTGTCACCGCACCCGAGAAATCTCTTTAAGCCTCTACAACATTTCGTCAAATCAATGGGACTGTTTGACGCCTGGCGCCTTCTCCATCCTTTGGACAGGGACTACTCTTTTTATTCTCATCCACATGCAATGTACTCAAGACTTGATTACTTTTTTCTTAACCAGCGACTGCTTCCATCGCTTCTGAGCTCGTCTATTCATGAGATTTCCTGGTCTGACCATGCTATGATAGACATCACCCTCTCGGCCCTTCAGCCGCCCAACCTGAGGCCTCTCTGGCGTTTGAATGATGCTCTACTCCTTGACCCTGAGATTAGGGGGACCATCACACAGTCTCTCTCTGATTACTTCACAGAAAATTTGACCTCTGATGTCTCTCTGGGCACCGTTTGGGACGCTCACAAAGCGGTCCTTTGAGGACAATTTAGAGCGATCGCATCCGCCAAGCGGAAACGACATCTCTCTCAGATTACGGCTCTCATGGATAGGAAGACCATGTCGCTAGATCACGCTTCAGGCGCAAGAGGAGAGGTGGGTAGTTGGCCACATACATCTGTGAATGCGAAGGGGTTATATATATGCCGAGAGAGCGAAAGGAGTCGTCACGGTGGGGGATATGCTCGTGAACAATAAACCTGGCTCTTACCAACACCTCCTTTCTCACTATGAACTCCCGGCTACAGAAATTTTCCGGTTTCATCAGCGACTTTCGTCCGCGACTTTCTGCTGCGTCACCCGGATCACGTCCCGACGTTTTATGAACAAGCCACCCGCCTTCCACACAAGCCACATGGTGCGATTTCTCATCTGTATAACCACATGTTGGGGATCAAATTCCCGTCCTCGCCTCTGTTCGAACAGCGCTGGGAGCTGGACCTAGGGCAATCCCTTGAACCTGCGGACTGGGGTGAGATTTACGTTAACGTCTGGAAGGTAACCGCGTGCACTCTGGTTCAGGAGAACTGCTATAAAGTCCTTTCGCGTTGGCACCTCACGCCATCCAGGCTTCATTGCATGTTCCCGGCCCACTCACCTCTCTGCTTCCGGGGTTGTAGCGAAGAGGGGACCTTCCTGCACACGTGGTGGACCTGCCCTCAGGTTGCGTCTCTTTGGTCCTACTTTTTCAACAGCTTGAGTGCAGCCCTTGGTGTCCGCTTGAATCCTGACCCTTGGACAGCCCTTCTCTGCAGAAACTATCCGCTGGACACTCTGTCCCCATCGGCCCACCGTTTAATCTTTCGCATTTGTACGGCAGTTCGTCTGGCTATAGCTAAGATTTGGAAGTCGGGCACCCCTGCTATCCCTTTCATCGAAGCTAAAATCTGGGATATTATCAAGCTAGAAAAGATTACCGCATACCTACATGGCACATCCCACCTTTGTCTATCTCATGTGGGATCCTTGGCTGGAAATTCGCACCATCCAACGTTGCGGTGCCTTGGCTGTGAGAGTCGTCATTTCCCCTCCCCTTCCTTCCCCCTTCTTCTTCCCTCCCACTCTTTTTCTCTTCTCTCTTTCTCTATCTTTCCTTCTCGTTTTCCGCTTTTTGGTGTTTGAGGATTTCCGTTCTCATGTTACGATCTGTGCAGGTTCCAGTTGCGACTGGTATACTACTGGCCTTCTTGTCTCAATCTAGCTTCCAATTCATATTCCATCACTACCATCACTATGTGCTAGTTACAGGCCAAGCTGTGCCCATGTTACATGTTACATCATGTCGATGTTTTGCCTCTGGCTATGACTGGCTTGGAAATCCTGTCATGTGGGTTTTTTTTTCCTGTTCTCTTTTACAATAAAATAAAATAAATTACTTCAAAAAAAAAAAAAAGTAAAATCAATTATGTCAGTTTGTAACAGAGCCCATTGAAAATAAAATGGGTGATGGGTCAAGGGGGTCCGAATGACCCCGTTCATTGGGTCCAGAAGAAATATACCTGCTGAGACATTTGATATTTGGCAGAGAAGCGCAGCTCAAGTTCACACGAGAAGTAGAGATTCACCTCCTATTAACTTGACCCTTGTACCACAAAGAGTTTAATTACCGCCATAAATAGGATTAGTTTTACAGTCACCAACCTTTTCCAAATAGCTGGCTGCCACCGAGGTTTACGGAGGGCAAAGGCTTATTCATTAACCTTTCAGAAACATGTTAACTAAACCATTTCCTGCAAAAGATCTAAAAGATATGTTTTTTTTCATTTCATATCAGGATATTTGGTAATCAAACTTAAGTAGATATCAGGAATATTCCTTATCATGGACTCTGGACCTCAGCGAAGAGAACATTAAGATCTATCCACCAAGATGATCATTCAAAGGTTCCTCTTCTGTTCTCCTTTCTAAACCTACAACAGGAATATCGCTGATTCGTTAAATTCTAATTATTATTGAATTCCGTCGATAATTAGAAGGGTGAAAAAAATTAAAAACGGTAAAGAAAATTTGGGGCGAAACATAACGATTTATCTTTATGGTAAAAATCCATGCTTCTTAACTAAAACAAACATCGAGCGTCAATATATTGTGCATTCAGATCAGTACAAAATGTAATTTGCAGGGCTTTTGGCAAGTTTGTGCAAATGTCCCCAAAACTAGGGTCTACGAAAATTGTAAGAAAAAAGCTTTTTCTCAACCAAAAAGTCCGAAAAAGACATTTGAAACGAACGCCCTAAATATACACTTTCACCCCAGCGGGGTATGAAGAACGATGCTGGTGAACGATGCTGGTGAACACGGCGGATGGATGTCATGTAAAGATCCGTCAGTCCTGTAACAATTAAATGTTGAATTCATTTAGATGCCGTAATATTGTTATGTTTTATTATTGTTTATTAAATGAGTGCCCTGGAGCACAGAGATAAGATATCAAATTCGTACAGATATGTAATCAGATAGATTAAGACGACACTAGGACGGCAGGCAGATTTTAAGTGGCAGATGTATAGGATAAGCATTAAATGCATACACACTGAGCTCTTTTTAATGTATTTTCACTGGTTTCTATTACTTCCAAAGGAAGTGCAATGTCGGGAAAAGTCATTTACACCACGGAAAACTCAAAGATCTCGCAAACGATACTAGGGTTTATGGAGTGAGGGCAGATAAGAGAAACCACGGTGACTTATAAAGTGATTATCTGTTTATAGATTAGCCTGAAACCTTAACACAGAACCAACTACAACATATAATAATAAAAAAAGGAGGACTACCAATAAAACTAGCAAAAAGGAGCTTTAAATTGCCCCACCAGCCTAACCAATGTGACCTTCGGAGATATTAATAAATTCTGTTATTAAAACTACTGAAAACTTGTGCTTTTTGTTTTCCAATTAATGTATGGATATTTACTGAGAAATGATTCATTTTAACTCGGGGAATATGCCACGTATATATATATATATATATATATATATATATATATATATATATATATATATATATACGTGGCAATAGGTGGCATGGCTACAATGTATTTTCTTCCCTATCCTTGCAAAGGCTGCCTGAAGCAATCGACAACAATCAGCAACTCTACAGAACTGGAGAGATAACTTTATCATTATCATGCTGAGTATAGTTATAATCGGTTTCCAATAAATACATTCACCATCGATATTTAAACATCGGTAGGTTTATGTTTTCACGGAATCGTGAAATGTAAGATTTGGGAAAAGTTTTATTTTTTGCCTTTTTTTTTCTGAATTACTAAAATAAAAACTCATAGGGACATAGTCCGGGATTTTTAAGGATATTACCGATTAGAAATAGAATTTTTGTTACTAACATAAGTCCGAGTCCTTGAAATGCAGGTGACCAGGGGGTGGCGCTCTTGTACCAGACTTGCCTATTTCTGATACAGACTCAAACTTTTTGTATGACTTTTTTTATTTGAAATGGTACCGGATTTTTTTGGGGTATTTATGATGGAGAGGTGAGGATGTGTTAATATTTCACCCGAGTGCAGGGTGCGTGGTATTGTGACCTTTAAAACTGTGTGATACTCTCATAATCTTCTAAACGCTTAGAAAAGAGGGGCAGGAAATTAGGGGAGGAAATAGGGGATTAAGCAGGACTGGACCTATCAAATAAAGACACTTGGGAGGTATGGCTCAAACGGTACGGGAGATCTGAAATGCTATAATCGGATCTGGACGTGTACGGGGCTATCTCGGACCCTTCCAAATATAGCTGTTGATTCTACAAGCGCAAAGTTCAGCAGCAGTGCCTTATTATCTGTGTAGGGCTAGAGCTTCGCATGCTTTTGCCTCTTCTCTCCCTCCTATGACCCCTCGATGTTCCTATAAGTGGAATAAAGGGGAAAAATAATATCCACAAAGGCTTCTGTGTATGCATTTTGCAAATAAAACACTAAAAAAAAAACGCTCGGGGCAGGCCTGGAATTTACGCTAACACCGGCAGACTTCCTTAGTAAAGCTCTTGCACGGGAGGGTTGAGTAAATAAAGTTTGTGAAACTTCACAGAGCCAGGTTTTGCGGGGGTTAAGTCAGAAACACCGTTTCCATACGTGTTGTCATTTTCACCATTTCCTCCCCACACTACATACTGGTTAGGGGAGGAGCTTTAAGAAAAAGCAGTGGTTTGAGGACGGAAGGGGACCCCCCCTCCCCCGGAATGGGGAATGCTTAAATGTACGAGGCTGTCTGTATCTGTACAGTAAAAGTAATCAAGCGGATGAATCAGGGCGGTTTTTAAACAAAAAAGACAAGGACGTCGCTCAGAAGCGAGAAGCTGCAGGAAATCTGGTCACGTTTCCGGCAAATTAAATGTTTACTTAAAGAGATAATGTTTCAAAAAGTATCTAAGGCTAAACCCTGTTTGGTTATTTTTTTCCTGGAACGATTAGCTGTTAATCGTATGCTTTGTGGGGCGGAAGAAATAAACAAATAGGTTAGGTTCACGGTTTCTTGTTTCTACATTTTGGTTAAGTTTTTTGGCCAGTATGGACAGGCTGGATGTTACAGAATGCTTTGCAGGAATCCAGTTCCCAGGACATCTTCACACGGAGCAGTCCCTGCAGTACGCCAAGGAGTTCCGCTTCAAAGAAGGGGACATTGTCATAGCCACTTACCCCAAATCAGGTACAGTAGGGCGATGTTATATTGGGGGAGATGGTAGAAAGATGGTGGAACAGATTGGGATGGTGGGACAAGTATGGGAAATATGCAAAAGGCAGGCAAGATATGGATAACGAGGCTGAAACGTGTCATTCATTTTGGGTTTTCCATCTCAGGAACCACATGGATGCAAGAAATCCTAACTCTTATCTACAGTCAAGGAGACCCCGAGGTAGCCACAACCATTCCCAACTGGGTGCGGACCCCCTGGCTGGAGCACACCTACTTCAAGGAGACCCTTAAGGATGGAGAGGGGCCACGGATTATTACTACCCACCTTCCCAGTGAGGTGCTTGTTCCGGCACTGCAAAACTCAAAGGCAAAAGTAAGTTTGATGGTCTTCAGTAAATATAGCGTGACTTCAATTTGTTGGTCTGTTTACATTTTAATACGTAGAAATTTTTTTTATTATTATTTAATTACTCGTGGGTGAGGTTTGTGATTCTGGGACACCAACACCTCCATGGTCCTGCTAAGTCACCTCCAAGAGTAAAGCTTCTCTGATTAAAAGTAATTCCTACATTCCTCTCCCCGTCACGGAGTTCACCGACGTCACTCATGCACTCAAAAACAGAGGGTAATTAACAGCCCTGAACGTGGAACTCCGAGCACCCAGTCCAAAGTTGTTGTTTTTTTATTTTATTTTTTAAAGAAGGCGTTCAGAATGTAAATCATAGATACATAGTTCTTTAAGCCCTTTGTAATTTGTGTAACACAAATACTCGTTAGTGATCCTCTGGTACTCTCCAGCATCCTCCTTACAACCTGGAAGCCTCCTGGAGCTCAGAACACTATAGCAATGATGCCACATGCAACGTTGCTTATGATGTCATTAGCTACGGAGGCCACAAATGGTCTCCAAAGTCCCATATGGAAGCCACATATTGCCACTCAATTTGCGGCCTTATTTTTTGTCAATAAGTGGCTTCACGTAAGTGGCATTTTACATCCGTGGAGAATACTACCAGCAAGTTTACTCCGTGATCCGGTTGGGAGAGGCTGAGCGTTTTGGACACTGAAGAAATTGTATCATGTCCAAACAGAGGGAACAAGGAAACCAGGAAGAATTCAGAAGAGTTTTTCAATATATTGCTTCACCTAACACATAGAATCGCACCGACTACACAGCTATACCACCATCAACTCCAAAAAAACACGTGTATGTTCTCCATTAAGCCTGGGCCCCTTTTCTCTCATTACGAAGATGGCCCTGATAAGCAGACACTCCAGTAGAAGACCACATCCTCTGACCGCAACCACGCAACGCTTCCTGGTCCACATCTCCTTCTCTTTTCTCAGCTCATTGCATTAGCCCTCCGTCTCGCTTATGTCTCAAGAACTGACATCAAAGGTCTAGAAAGTAGGTCAGTATCTTACACAGAGTAGGCTGAAGGTTTCTTAAGCATAACTAGTTTCACACCGACTATAACCGCGGTCTCTTGTACTCCATATAGACAATAAGGTTTCGCGCTCTTCGTCAGTTTCAATAAATCTTTTGTCTAACATAAATTTCAATGGAATGTTTATGGGCCAAGCATAGTTTCTTATTTAACCTCCTACGTAATGGGCATTTTTTTTTTTACAGCAAACAGAAATGGCTGTAAATGAAATTAAAATTATTATTAAGAAAAATGAATGATGTATCCTGATATTGTCTCGTTATTCCAGGTGATTTATTTGGCAAGGAACCCCAAAGACGTGGCGGTTTCATACTACTTCTTCCACAAATTGGCCAAGTTCTTGCCGGACTTTGACTCCTTACCAGAATTTGTGGAACATTTCCTGGAGGGCAAAGGTCAGATATTGTTTGTGGCCCATGTTACCAAGAACTCGCCAGGCGGTTAGGTTTGTAGAAACACAATTTCCACGATCATCATTTGGTTGGACCATTTTCCCCCATTTTATCTGTTTTATATCCTATCTCAAGAGTAATGTAGGCTGAGATAAAGAACATGGTCCAAGAAAAGAGAGTCTATAGTCAAAACTGATATCTTTTATTGGGCCAACATAGGAAAAGTAGATGCAGAGTCCCATACGTCTTCAGGACTTCACAAGTTTTTTCTTCAGAGGGAATGTACATAGACTAAGATAATATTACAGGGGAAATAAATGGCAGTTCTGGTGATGGCTTTTGGTGGCTATAAAGACCATAAACTGATAAGTACTCCAGTTTACCCTGTCCCAACTGTGGCTTATGCAGGGCTTCTGATTTATCAAGAATACTGGTGTCACAGCTGATTGCTCTGATGTGTCCAACAGTACATTATGGATCCTGGTTTCAGCATGTGAAGGGCTGGTACATGCAGAGGATGAACTTTGACTTATTCTACATTACGTATGAGGACCTGCATAAAGTGAGTGATTTTTCTGCTTCAACTCTGTTATCTTTCTTTGTCTACCTTGGAATTTATTACAATCAGGATCCTCACGATTAACAATTTAGCTCCAGTCCAACTGGCTCACATCTATTCAAAAATGTATTAAGTTCTCATATAGGTATATCCATGGAGGCTGGGTTTTGAAGTCTCTTGAAATGTCTTGAATGTAGTAGCGTCCAGTTTCGGTACCTCTCTTATAAATAAAAAACAAGAGACACTTCTTTATTTCAAAATTTTATTAAACGTCAGATATGGAATTATTTGTCCGCGGTGCGGACTAAAATAACTTCAGCACCGCGACACTAAACCTTTATTATATGTTACACAGTGTCAAATATTATTAAACCAACAAATTTGACACAATAAAATCAATAATTTATTGTAAAATGAAAGCAAACATAACCAATTGTAACCATTTAATAACCACTTAATAACCGAATAAACAAATAAGTAACCTGCTGGTATGGGCGTGACCACCTGTATCCCTGCTGGAACTGCCGGCGTCCCCAGCGCGGCAGTCACATGACCATACGATTCACAGGGGCGCATGCCCCTGGAGTGTCCTGCACTTACACCTCTGTGCACCACAAATAACCATACCTAGATGGTTGACTCCTGCACCGTACCAGCTTAAAACCAGAATACCCGGCAAAATGCCAAAAACAGGGGAGGGATGGGTGGGAAAATTTTTCTGAAAATGGTTGCCACTATAGGCCACGACCCTTCCTTATATACCCCCCTAGGGAGGGTAATTAACTAATTACCCCCTCCCCCTCTGGCCCTGCACCTGCCACCAGATAGCTCAGATTTTCAGCGGCAAATTTTAGCTTAGTCATGCCTTAACCCTTTAAACAGGCTTGACCAAGGGTACCTCGTCCGCACACATTCATGTGGCCCCTTTGTCCAATTCTTTCCCTCCGGGGCTGTTCTGTAGCTCTGCTACATATCATCTGTTCTGTTCTTGAAGAGCCAACTCTTCTATTTTCTTTCAGGACTTGAGGCGGTCACTCAAGAAGTTGTGCAGGTTCTTAGGATGTCCGATGTACTCTAAAGAGCTCGACAACATAGAGCATCACTGTAGGTTTGAAATAATGAGTCAGAACCCCATGGTGAACTGCACTCTTATCTCCTCTGAGATCATGGACCACAACAAGAGCAAGTTCATGAGGAAAGGTGGGTCTTCACCTCTTAACTTAAAAGGACTCGTAGTACAAAAGAGAGATTTAGACTTTAAATCAGAAGCACATATCATTTGTAGAACAAGGTACTCTTGTTCCAGACTTGCATCAACTATGTAAGAATACATTCCATCCAAGTATGAAATACAGTTTTTGTTAATTGCTCCGTAATTGGATCTCTGTACCAGAGCCGGCTTGTTTAAGGTTTTACTAACCGCTGTTTTTCATGTTTTAGGTGTAGTGGGTGACTGGCAGAATCACCTAAAAGAGGAGGAGAGCGCACACTTCGATAAGGTTTTTCAAGAGAAGATGTCAGACTGTGACCTCCAGTTTGTTTGGAGTTTGGAGAACAGTGAGGACACTTAAGGACACGGCACTCACCCTTAGCCAACTGTAATGTCCATTGTACCATTGAAACAGATTTAGAACCCTACTTGCTGAGCCGTGGAAGTTTTGCGTGGACAGTAAAAGGGATGCGGATTCTAAATATTAAGCGAAAGGAAGGAAATGGCTGCACGTGGTGTACGCAGTCCGGGTTGTTCATCTTTCCCCTTGTCTACTAAGGTCTCCAAGACTATAATTTCTTATTAAATAAGTGAGAAGACAGAAAATAAAATAAAAATTGAAAATAAATCATGCGAAAAGATTAAGAACTGCTCGCTCAATTAAGTAGATACATCCTATCCACTTTAAAAAGGAACATATGAGCGCTGTTTGCTTTCTTGTATGTTTTTAATATCTTATTGCGCTTAGGTGGAGCGGTATTTATTTACTCCTGAAATTTGTCCAGACGTAAATTGTAAAATGTAAATCATATCTGATTTCTTAGACTTAAAGAAATTAACTAAAAGAAGAGATCAGCAGCTCTTCTGTCGTAGCAGATCGACTTCCATATGCTTACCAAACCCTAAACCAGCTCGGAGCTCAGACGTTCCATCGATATTTCCAACAACACACGAAGCGAAATCAGAAAAGAAGGGTCTCGCTTAACGATGCAGCCGAATCCGGGCTGCATGTGGAATTCATACTACATGCATTCCCGATTTTAACATTGGCAATACCCCCAGCTCGTTTTATGACTGGTGTAGACATGATGGTATGTCATAGTATGTTTCATGGTCGGGGGAGGGGGGGTAGAAACATTGTAGCGATATATTTTATATTTTATATTGTATATAAACAGCCGGGATGTAACGTTTTGTCAAATCTGTTTAATATTCTAACGCAAATCCTATTGCGATGTCCCTGTCCTGCTAGGCCAGAATGCAATAGAAGCGCACGCTCTCCCGAGGCCTGTAAATGTGCAGAGACCCGGAGCTGCTGCGTAACGTTACGAAGTAGCCAACGGGAAAGTTAATGAACGGAAATTCCAAGTGGAAAATATTCTTGAAATGAACAAGGAGTTTTATGTAAAAAAAAAAAATCTACTTTTATTCCTTTAACTTTATAAAAAAAACATTAAATCTTCACTATATATGCGGCCATTTAAATCAGCCCTTGGGAAAGGAACAAGGAAATGGAATTCTGCTGCTTAGCCATTAATTCATGTACCATTTAGACATTCTGTTTTAAACACCTTAAGAAAGGAGGCAGGTGAAGGTATAAGGGAAATTGTCGGATATACCTGTCACCTACAGTAACCGCTGGCAACCGTCACCAAGAAAGCGACTCACCTGGGCTATACCATATCACATACAGGGTTATTTCGCTTCTACACGTGAAAGGGGAATGATGTATCGCTCAGGTTCACTAAGAACAAGCAGTATTTTATACTACAGGTACACCTGCTAATACTAATGCCCCTATACTCACACCCATGGAGCCCATCGCCCCTATGTGCTAATATTCGATTAAGATCATACACCCCCCTCCCAGGAGATACGGAAACTTCTCAGATTTACCTTTCCTCGACGCCCAGACACACCTGTATTGGATTCCATCCAGGATTCAACAGCCCGCAAGATCTGTCAATAAAGGTAAGCATTCATTACGCTGAGACGTGCACATAAGAGAGATGACTTCTTACTTAATAGATAATTAAGGATATGCTAGAGGGACAAAGGCTGGAAGCCATGCTGGAAAACACAATAGATCAAGCAATTCAGAATTAAAGGGACGCGGCACATGAGCGAACCAGTGAAAACAGGGGCTTTTTCTTTGCGTAAATATTACAACTTTCCATAACTATATATATATATTTTTTTTTTTTATAAAGACGAATTTTTTATCTAATGTATAAATTCCATAGACTACGAGCTTCGCCCAGGGAATGTAGCTGCAGAGGTAACTGTTACACGTAAAGTGATCATGGTGGAAAGTCATTGGCGTCGAATCTTTCTATGAGGTTTGGACGGGTGCAGACACTTGCTTCCTGATGTGCGCGGCCCTGAAGGTTTCCGTAACCCGCTTCAACCAGGCTGAGAGGTTATTATTACACATCCGCCGGGGCCATTTACTCTGTCCGGGCAAGGATTGCTAATGTGTCTTTTCACGGTCACGGTGACTCGTGGTGAAGAAGTTGCTGAGAGACACAATGGCTTGTTGAGCGTGTGCCTGATCTGATTATTATCTGCAGGGCAGGCTGTGGCTTTCTGATTGAGATGCCATCTTTAACATCATCTAATCAGCTTCAGGCAGATGGCCGCAGCTGGGACATCGGAACTGCGCCGATTATTAGACGTTACCATCTAAGCGCACATTGCTTGGAGTTTGGGATGAGTGGCAGGGAGCAGGTGTGAAGGGTGTCTTATTATGGACCACAGATAATGTCTTCTGCACAACTCGATCAGATGAGCTCAAGAACCACACACGGCGACAACTATTGTTTTAAAGTACAATACATTGGAATTATTCTTAGTTACGTGTATTTAGAAACATTCAGAGCTACGAGTTGCTTGCTCTGGACCTCTTACAGACCCCAAAATTTACGTGCGTGGTCCGATAGCAAGCTTCATGCAATAACCACAAGCGAGTCTGGTTTCCGCCACCCACCTCATTCACAGGAAAAGCCGTGGTTATCCGTTTCCACGTCAGTCCCTTAACTTTTCAGCCAAATACATCCAAACCACATAGACTACGTACAGAACTAAAAAGTACGACTTATGGTTAGTTTCGATGAGTTAATTTAGTTAAAAGCTGCCATGAAGTAAATGTTCGACACAGGACCCAGACCCCTGGAGATAGAAACCTCAGAAAACACTAAACGGCACAATACAAAGACATAAATGGTAACATTATAGTCCAAGTGTCATCCAACCTGGTGTAGCTTCATCCGAAGCATCACATAGATCATAGACTATCATAACTCACAACATTCCAAATGGCCAGAGGGGCCGAAGTCAGAGGTCTGGCTGGTGGGGGTAGAGCTTTACAAAGACTTTTAGAAGAACGATATTGTATTTTATTTACAAAACACATTTTCTTTTGGTCATAAACCCATTATTTTAACTTGAAAGGTTCTAGAACTCCACGAGGCCCTCATACCCATTCAAACATTCCGAGTGCCTACAAAAGAGGGGCTTCAGGGGGATTAAAGAATGTTAGGGGTCCAAAAAAAAAACCCCCCAAAGGGCTTCCAAATAAAGAAATTCAGTATAATGAAGACGCTATTCTCCGCACATCACGCGGCGCGGCGGCGGTAGGATAATGCATTTAATAAAATGTACATAGTCGTGTTTGTGAGCTCATGATGTCACTTCACACAGATGGATATTACGGTGGAGGCGCATAGGACCCAGCCGGTGGCCCAAGGTGGATTCTCTCCTGGATGTGTTGTCTTGGGAAGATACACAGTTTGCGGGAAGCTGGGCAGCGGGTCTTTTGCCACTGCGTACCTGGTGACCGATGCCAGGGATGATGGAAGCCAGTAAGTAGTGGATCAAATGATGCAAATTACTTGAGTTAGGAGAGACCCCATAAGAATCAACGAACAGCTGGGGGTCCCCCTTCGGGTGGCGAACAGCAGCCCCTCTTAATGCTCAGCAAAAAAACAAAAGAGGGGCAATGGATGTCAACCACAGCTGGGGGTGCAAATCTTATTCTCTAATGCGAGTAACCTACATAAAGCGGATGATATGATGCCATGTGATGTGGGCAGAGCGCAATATGTCCCTGTATCTCTTTTTTTTTGTATTCATATTATATTAAATTGGCTACTATGGGTTTAAATCCTCTTAGACCCCCTTGGCGCTGCTCTTTTACCGGGCGCATTGCGAGGAGTCTTTATTTAACGACACACTGCGCGATTTAACGGCCTCACAACGCTCTGAATGCAGCACATAACACGGTCGCTGTGAATTCCGCGCGGCTTTGTTTGGTTGCCATGGTGCGGATTTTCTCCGAGTGTTGGCGCCGCACACACTCCTCTGAGTATTGCTACTGGAAAGCAGATCAGGACTCCAGGGGCTTTCAGTATAACAGGTCTAACGCGTTCTGCGATTCTGCCGAAAACCAAACCCTTCCATTTAAACGCACCAACATTTCCCGTTACAGAGGGATCATTTCATTTTCACCCTTAAAACAATTGAGCGGACAAGGCCCTAAGGTTCCAGGAACCCTTGGACAAATACACCTCCGGTGCGCTTTATTGCATTTAATTACTTACTAAGAAAGGGGAGAAGCTGACATTGCTGCGTCCGCCAGCTCAGTGCCGTAGATTGCCCATATGGTGGGACTGGAGTTAAAATCTACCGGTCTATAGGTGTTTTTGGATGGCTACGCCACTCTTACACCCGTAGAAGAAGAGGGGCTGCGGAGGGGCAGGTGTAGAGGGTACATAAATGCCCCAAAACCCTAAAAAATTTAAAAAGCAGAATTATCCAATTATTCATAAATAAAATGTGCAAACATGCAAAATAATTCAGAGTATAGATGATGCTTAACGCTATTGCTGTAGATGAAATTTGTGTTTATAGGATGTAGGAAGAGAATATTTCTAGAACAAGCAGCAGATGGCACCAAACGCCCGTGTGATTGTAACGCCATTCTCGAGTAAATTATAAATCACTAAGTTTTACTTACAACATTGTTAAAGCCTAATTAACAAGCAGCGCCTTATGTGAATTAACGAGGAAGAGCCATGGAATAGGAAATATTGTGTCTAGCCATTAAATACATTTCATGTATTTAACCGAAGCCCGTATGGTTCCTTTAACAGTTTTGGGGCAGGAATAAATCATATTAATGAAAAAGTTATTAAATAATCAAGGTTTGGGTGCCGATCACAGACAGCATCGCACCATATCAACTAAGTTCAATGAGTGGCCGGGGCCGGCCCAGTTGAAGATGACGTTTTGTTATCTCAACACAACTCTTTGTCCAGAAAAAAACGGCTCTGTGGAGCGTCATCGGCCAACTCGATTTTTATTATTTTTTATTTTGGGACCGTGCAAATGGGACCATGCGGTGCCAATTTAGGTTTTACGTTCCCCGTCAAGAAGCACATATTCCAGCCATGTTGGGCTTTACAAATGTTTGTAGAAATTCAAATTAGGAACCCCGTAGATATTTCAACCAGACTCTTCTTCACACCTCCCAAATGTCCCTCTGTTGGCCCTGTCCCCCCTGACCCCCCTCTTTTCTAGGGGGTCGGAATGTTTGCTGGGTATGAGAGTATCGCAGGGTTCCACAGGCCCTATAATGGGTATAGAAATAATAGGAAATGTGGTAAATTAAATTATGTAAAAAACATAAATTCCGGTCACCCTATTATGCTTATCAGATTTTTTTTTGGGGGGGGATAATTTTTAAGTTCTATTTTTTGCAATGCAAGTTGTGGCAGAGATCTGGAAACTATTAAATTCCAGGGAGCTGAAAGTCATTTTCTTTCTAACCGTTCAGCGAAATCCTCTTTCGTCTTAATTTGAGACGTTTGCCGGAATCCCGCTATGTAAATCCCCCCTGCCATGCTGGTTGTCCCGCATCAATGATCTTTTGACTCAGGGAGGCAGGGGTAGTTTGTTCCCCAACGGGTAGGAAAAGGGGGTAAGGTGGGCAGTTAGGTAGAGGTACAAAACGCTGTATGTGGAGCACAGAACAGTAACTTTCCATTGGAATAATGGAGATTATTTCTCATTAATTTCTCATTAATTGCTGGTTGCTATGGTAACAAAACCACTTATCTATTCCCAAGTTTTAGAGAACAATCTTGCTCTTGTACCTTGTTACGTCACCGTATGGGAGATTTATTATACTTTTTGCTCACTTCCTTCTTTTCCTTATCGTATTGAAGTCCGTCCGGGCCGGCTTTATCCTGAAACCCACATGTCTATTAGAGATACGCGTCCCGAGCTTATTTGAAGAGAAATGCACTTAAAAGATTAATGCTCCCTTAAAGACGACTCCGTCATAAAATATGTATCATTCTATTTACCCTTTTTATAAAGCTTTCTGTTACATTATATATTTGTGTTGCAGTAAATAGACAACATTTCTGATACAAACTTTTTTTTATCTACGCTATAATTCTTTTTGAATTATTCATTTTTTTAATTTTTTTTTGGGGGGGGGTTTGGTTAATAGGGCTTTACAGAGTATTTCTGTAGTTTGTATGTTTCCGTTTTTAACCTGAATTCTTGTTTAGACTCTACAAAGCCATGAAAGATGTGAGAGTACAGTATATCTGCACTGATAAAAATAATTAGAACTTGAAAGCCTGTATTAAAGCGCACAGAATTATTCATAATATTCTAACTAATTGCACAGTATCCAAATTTAAGAGATCATCCCCAAAGCGTATGGTCATTACGTGAACTTGGAGAAGAAAGGGAATCAAATTTGTTGTGACATAATACGACCCCCCCCATGTATGGTTCCCATACCCCCCTTTTGTTGTTGTATTGATAATACGCTGTAATTGGTTTTCAGTATTTTATCGAAGTATTGTCTCCTTTTTTTTCCCAAAGCCATGTTTACATAAAGCTCTAAATGCTGAAACAATCATTTTTTAATCTGCTTTCTGTGCGCGTTTGGAGTTTTAGCAATTATCATTCGCAGCGAGATAGATATCCAAAGGTCCCCTAACAATCGGCAGGCTGAAGGCACTGAAGGGAATCAGGCAGACCAATTAAATCAAGAAGGTGAATTCAATTGCTCCGATATTCCCAAACCAATTAAGAATCTCAATATGACAAACCAGAGCTGGAAGAAAGGGAGTTGATAAAGTGAATCTTGATTACAGCTAATGTAAGCCAGGGGGCTGCTGGTAATTGGGGGATCTGGAAGGACCCAACAAGGCGATATTTTGATAATTAACTCCAGCACAAACTAACTTTATGCATGGTCTTTGTCTGATCATAAATCTGTCGTACGTCCAAATAGCTAAACAGATAAAGTCAACGCCAGATATGGGATTTACAGGATAGAAATGCAATCAGGGAGGATGGGAGACTGCCTAAGGTCTCAGCTGGTTGAAGGAGCTGCCCAGGTGGGACAACAGGGACCTGGGACACTGGGCTGCCTTCATCTACCATCTGGTCCATGGAAAAGGGTGGCCGCGTCTTTAAATGGTAGAATGATTGAATGGAGGGTGATAGAGAGGCCATTGAAAGGTGGGGATTATGCAGAAGAATATGGTAAAATGGAAACATTTTGGAACTGGGAGATCTAGAATGTATGTATAAAAAACATTATTACCTGGAAATTCAATTACCATCCTGCTTGGCTAGATATGTAGGTCTTTGCTGAAAGGCCCGACAATGACAGAAATAGCGAATTGTGTTATAAACACCCATTGGGATGTTTGACTGTATCCCCAATGGCCGTACTCACAAACTGAGTTTTCTGAAGACATATTGGTGATGAGCCACTAAACGATGAATTTACCGTCTGGAGCTGTGTAACAGAAAGTCAACACCTGTTTGAATTCCGTATGAACATTTTTTAGATGGTTTCACGTATTTTAAGGGCATTTAAGACATTTTTCACTATATAATGCACCTGCCTGAAGGTTCCTCTTGGTAACGGTCTGGTGAAGTTCTGTCCTGGATTGTAATTAATTATGTCTAACAATTTGACATTAATTGAAGTCTTTGTGGAGGAGATGAATCGGATATACTGATGGAGATCTATCCTGTGCAATATGAGCTGAAGAAAACATGACCCTCTTATGGATGGAGATCCACCGTAGGGTGCGCTTTTTAAGAGCTGTCCAATCTTAATTGACTAAGCCTCGCCCCTGCTTGGCACGTACATTTGAAAGTAATCCAAAACTATCTTAAATGCAAAAGAAAAACGTAATGCCTTGTTGATGTCTTGGCGATATTTTGCTCTAGTGTCCGGTACCCGACGTGTTAATCCTTAATCCTGAAATGCATATAGAACACGGAATGTCATAAATTCATGATACACAGATGCTTTCCAAAAACCCCAATCACTGCTACCTATCTACACATCCCTCCTGATATCGTTAAAAAAAAAAGAGCTGGCCGTGACAGCGGAATTTAATGAGCTCTTCATACCAGCATGTGGCTTCTGATTAACTTTCCATTATCACGAGAGTCGGCCTGGCACGTCGCAAGCCTCCTGGCTCCCAGCCTGGCACACAGGTGAGAGATTGATGTTTCTTAACTAGAAATGTCGCACTTGGTGTCGGAGTCTCATGACATGCTAATTGTCCCTTTCCCAATCATTTATTCCGCGTAGCGCACCTTCACCTCGCATCCCTTGTTAGAATTTTTGGCCACCTGCTGGATCTCTTCTTGGCTTCATCCTGTGCGTTGCTGTCATTACACAAGCTTATATTTTAATTTCTGTACGGGCCACGAATCTATCCAAATGAGCCTCATGTTCTTCCTCCATCTCAGTACATCTTGTGATAGGCGAGCCATGTCAGTACCTGCAAACCAGGCTATTTAGAGAGACAGTCCCTCTGTGTGCCACATACATATACACACATACACTCTCTCAACGCAAAGTGGATCCACGTGGCCGCTAGCACGCAGGTAAAACCAATGGTTGTTAAAAAGTATCAGCCATGGTTTGGGGAATCTACATAGAGTTCAGATCCAGGAAGGCAAGTACCAGACCATAGAATAGAGTTTCTACTCGAGTCTCTACACCAATCTCACCATAAACAGTTCAGCTGCTTTGTATTCTGCTTTTATTTAACTATATCTGAGCATCTAATAGATTGTGAGCTCACAAGTCCTGGGCTTTCTTCTCCTGTATCATACATTGTCAATTTTAATGTTTTAGTTCGGTGATGTCCAACCTGCGGCCCTCCAGCTGCTGCAGGAGTATGGGAGATGTAGTCCTGCAGCAGCTGAAGGGCCGCAGGTTGGACACTCCTGTTTTAGTTTATTGCCAGTCTCTTCTTTCCCAATAATGCTATGGAATCTGCTGGCGCTCTATAAATACTACTTGTATATCGCAGTTGAAGGTTCTGCTTCCATGCTCGGGACCGGGAATGGTTGACCCCATTATTGAGTCAGTACAATAGGATCTTTACGATGGGCTAATTAAGGTTTAATATTTGAAAGGTCTCTGGTCGGCTTAGAAAGTAGAAGTACCCATAGAGATCAATATAAGACAGAAATCTTGCCTATGACATCATCAAATGCATTTATTGCACGAAGACTTTTGTTTTCTCGAAAAGGAGCAAAAGTCATGGACATCCCACCGGACTGGTTTAGGTGCTAAGCCCTGAATCCCACAAAGCAAGATCTGGCCCCTTGGGCTCCCATAATAAACCCATTGGAAGTCATGTTTTTTATGAACTCGGCTGCTCTATGTGCACACATACAGATTTAATTTCTCCTGTTGATGATTGTGCTGGGTGTTTAGGAAAGGTCAGGCGCACGCAGATGCTTCTAAGCTTCCTCATACACGGGTTTCCAAAGCAACGTTCCCTCTGCTCTTCTCTGAAGCCAGTAACCCTGCTCCGCGGCTGAGCCTTATTAAAGCATCTCCCGACGTGCGCCTGACAGTCGCTCCGACTCGTCTTATTTGGCTTGTCCTGCAAAAAAGGACTTCTCCTTGATGTATGAAGGAGGGAGCTCTGTTTACACCGACCTGTCATGCAGGACAAGTCAAATACACGTCTGCTAATTTATTTAATGAAGCATAGCTGCCTGTTCCACAGTTTAAAAAAAAAAGGCTACTGAAATCCTTGCTACAAAAATAGAACTAATTGATATCATGACAATCACAGCTGCTAATTCATCTATTGTGTAACCAGAGGTGTATTTCGCTCAAACTGTGGCCATCATGTGCACTTAATGTATATGATATCCAAGTGTCATCTTTAAAGTTCAATTCGTTGGAATGCCATCGATGTATTTGCCCAGCTCCTTGGCTTACGTGTAGGTCCTGGTGACCTAACAAATGGGCAGTAGGGAACAGCACTCCTATCATACCATGTTGTGCTCCTTTTGCCACTATGTAGGTTTTCACAATCCCCAAACTTGGTAACAACTAAAAAAGAACATGAGAGACATTGGGAAAGAGAGATAGTTGGCCTTCAATGACAAAAGCCCCCTTCATCAACCCAACAGACCAAGGTTCCTCAACCAAATAACCTTTTGTAATATATACTTCCAACCATCAAATTCAAGTATGAGATTTCTTCTCTCAGGTATGTTTAAAATAGACTTTGTCCTGCCAAATATCATCAACTAACGAAAAAAAACTAGATAAAGGTTTATTTGGGAGTTGGCAGGAGGGTCCGCAGGAGAGTCACGGTTTTACCTTTGCAATGCGTTATAAAGAGCCATCACTGGTGAATTTCTCTACAAGAGGGGCTCAGCTGGCCCTGCTTAATGCACAGGTCAATAAATCAATCAAAAAATCTCACTGGGTTTCAAAATCAGCCATGCTGGCTTTCTGGAAGCCGACACTCACAGGGGTTAGCCCTTCATCATGTATAGAGAAGAAAATAAACCCCAAACAATCGGCAGCTTCGGATGTAGCAACGTTAGGAAAATAGTCAAGATCCCCATGGTCATTCTCCCATGGAAACAGAGGAGAAAGAGGTTTGGGGTTATAGACAGCTCCACCATGTTAATTTATGGCTGAGAGATCTTGGGGCCACCTTGATTTATTAAAAGCTTGGGAGGTTTTGGTCCTCTGGTACCAGAGTGAATATTATAGGGGCAAAAAATAGCCAAAAGCCACACATTTCCGCATGACAAATGATAGCATGACATTTATGGATGTTGGGAACACATTAGCAAAGATGGGCTCAGTGAGTCCAATTTCTTATTCCACGTGGCCGCAATAAATAGCCTAGAACACAACAAGTTAACAGCAGATTCCATCCACGCTTGCGCGTTAGGTGAGATGGTTTTGATTTGAAGGAGGGGTAAGCCGTAAATGAATCATGAGCCTCCCATAAATATTTCATGGAAGCGTATTTCTTAATAATGTCTTTCAATATTTAATTTATTTGGAGCTGTTTGCATTTACTGAGCGACTATATGATTAGACAGGAGGCAGGGTGGGGATTTGATGAAGGTAAATAACCTCTGCTATGTGGATATTATTTTAGGGAAAGTAATGTTGTCTCGAGGGGTTAGTAAATCTTTCCTACTTGGTTAATCAGGAAGGTCCATGGGTTGATAGGTCTTCTCTCATACTGTTATAGCTCAACAAGACATTATAATTATTTTAACTAATTGGTGGAAGACTATGTCCGAAGTCTACCACGTGGCCTGAAGAGCAGGACATTGTATTTCATTCTACCCTCGCATAACACCATGTTCCTCTGGGGAGGAACTCAGCTATTTTGGGATAGTTTGGGGTTTCCAAGCCTTGTGTTTGTAGGAGCCTGGGAGAGGAGCCAAAGCTTTCCTGGCTCCTGGTGCTGAGCGAGCCATTTAATGGCAAAAGTGCCAAAATACCACATCTTCTGGGTGGTGGGCAATGGGTTTGGTAGCTCTTACGTGGCCTTATGATTAACATTAAGTGTCGTGAATGTAAGCTTGGGGTAGGAAAAATGATGGAGTCAGCCCCGTCCCTCCCACAACTAGCCCTATACCCTCATAAAGCCCCTTCCTCAGAAGAGGGAGAGCTCCGGGTAGCCTGGCCTGGGAATGAACGCTACCTGGTCCTCCCCATTAAAACAAGTGGCGTGCATACAGAGGCATTATTCTCTGAAAATCAATTCCCACAAACATGACAACAGTCACAATATTTCCTATTATTACCAGCAGAGGAAGGGCTGGGAATTGTTATTTGTATATTTTAATGGTTTTCACGCCGATAAAAGATTGGTCACTTGTGCAATAAGAGAAACATTAAGGGCTGATCTGAGCCGGAGGGGCAGGTAATAAAAAAGTCCCTAATATCTGCCTCCTTTCCATGCTTTGCTTTAATAAAGATGATTGGCATTCGTATTTTACACGCTCTGCGTACATATGGGAAAACACAACACGGTGCCGTTAACCCTTTCAGACTTTCTTTAAAGGGAATTAATAATCAAATATTTTATATTTTAATATAAGCGGACTCTCCGCCGCACGCAGATTGCTTACCAGATAAACCCCTATATGTATAGGCTTACGGGCGTACATTTTTTTTATATATTAATTTTTGATCTATACATGGTATAGATCAAACTGTTTATTTTCTGAAAAATAGATTTAGCACTCACAGCAGCTTTATTTACACCTTTACACTGGGAATAAGGGTTAAGAATGGATCAAAATATGCTTTTGATGTTTAATTATTTCTAAAAATGTTGCCAACGCATATAATCTATTGATTCTATCAAGTTCATAGAATTTGCTGGCTGATAAGAAGCATTCGGCCCATCCAGTCTGCCCATTTTTCCTGGTGTAAGGAAATCCCATTATGGCTTTATGTCTAAATTTATGTTTAAAATTCCCTTACTTTATTACCCTCTCCCACGTCTGCTGGGAGGCTGCTCCATTTGTCTACTACCCTCTCACTTGATCTCGGGCCGCACATGTGGCACTTTGAATCACTCAATATGCTGGCCGTGAAGGCGGCACTGGCTGGGTATTTGTCAGAGGCAGATTACGATGAAGACAGACCTCACACGCGTCTGTAGCCGAGCATTCCGCTTTAATAAGATAAACAGAAATCTGTCTCGCTGTGCAAGTATCGCGTCTCGGAACACCGGATTAAATGCTAGTCATTTGTTTCTTGTCCCCGATTGATAGCATGAGCTGTGGCTACTCAACTGTGCAAATGAACAAGCCAGAACAGTTGGGAGCACAATTATTAATAGCAGGGGCTCGTGGGCCGCCCAAGGGCTGAGCAGGGACAGGCGCATTCATACAACCAAAGGGTCTCATTCAGACCTAGTAGTATTTGACAGCAGACAAGACCCATGCGGCCCATCTGGTCTACGTCCCGAAAGACTCAAGGCACGCTGGCCCTGCATAATGCATACTTAATACATTAAGAGGAGAGTGAGCTATTATGTTTTGTTTTATATAGCGCCATCATATTCCGCAGCGATGTACGAAGGGTTACTCTTGTAAAAGGAACCGTGAATTCCTACTCGTGTTTCGGTGAAGATAAAACGATCACCCTTGGGATCTCCGTCCCGTTTGAAACCAGAATCCCTTCACATTCGTTCACCCCTCAGAAGTTCTGACGGAAACCCAACAGAAATAAACACCGCGGAGCATTTCCACGTCGAAATCAGCCGTAATCACCACTGACGACGCGCTGTAACGCTTTCTGTGCTTGCTTTAGCCATCAGCGCCTCGGCTAATTGAAAGCGAGCGATTTACCAAACGTTAAAAAATAAATAAAGCCAGCAGTCACATTCTCGGGCTTTTCTGAACGCGGTGGTTATTTTGTGCCGTCGGCTCGTTAATTAACGTCTCGTCGAATGCTCGCCGAGTACAGAAGAACACGAAGGATAAAGAAAGGCGGAAAACACGCCGGTTATTGGCTGAACACAACATTTCTACTGGAGATCCGGGTAACAGGATTACAGATCTATTAACGCAGCATTGTACAGCGCCGTGGAGTATGTTAGCGCTTTATAAATAAATCATAATAATAATAATAATTATTATTATAACCAAATTTCATATGTCAGTTTGCAACAGAACTGCTCGTTGTAAATAACACGGCCGTTCTCTTATCTCTGGCTTCTGGGTTTGTTTAATCCTCTTAATATTGAGTTGTCGCTATAACTAAAAGGTTCAAATTTGCTGGGATTAAGTCAATTTGAAAGCTGCGCTTAATAGCCTGACGCCATCGAGAGCGGGAATTTATCCCAGAGTGTGCTGGTTTAGGGAAAAAGTGGCATGTACGAGAGGGCAATAAAAAAAAAAAATGAAACAAATAATAAAAATATGTAAATAATTACTCATTTAGTAATAAAAAATATATTTTAAAAATATTAAAAAATGTGGCCTTTATGTACAAACAAAAAAAAAAGATATTCATGCGCAAAAAAAAAAAAATGTAGCTGTGTTGCCATAGAAACCAGTGAGTTGTTCCTGCTGGTGCATTGAATCTGTTGCTATGGTGATAAAAAAAAAAACTTTTTTCAAACTTTGCACCAGATTTTGTCTGTTCTTCCACAACTGAAGGATATCAAAGCAAGGCATGATTGATGCCCTAAAAGCAAACTCGAATTTTTTTGGTGCCTTGGGCTAAATTATAAGTAGAGGTGAAATTTGGGAAGAAAAAGGGAGAAAAAGGTAAAAAAACAAAAAAAAACCAGTATATTTTTAACAGTAAACAGTCTCCCCCTAGTGGTCACAGGGTGTCATTCACGCTGAAATATTGTTACCCCCCCCCCCATGCTGTTGACACAAGCCACTTTCTGGACAAACAGATTATTAAGTATTCATGCATCGCATTGGATGAATCCGCCTCTTAACCCAGCGTTCATTAATTCTTAATAGATCAATACATTGTTAATAGTCTTTAGACTTTATGCGGCTTCCAGGCCATTTTCGTTTCAGCAAAAGCAGCACTTTATGTCCTTGACATGCAATTGGCAATCGCTCTGGGAATATGGAACGATTGCCAATTGCATGTCCAACACACATCCTTTTTATGATAGCTGATTTAATACGGTGGTGATTAACGGATGACCATCTGATAACAGGATCATGAAAATCCCCATCACCCTCAGTCAATGGAATGTTGAAAATGCCTCAGGGTGGCATTAATACATGGTAGGGATGAAAGATACGTTCATCCATCTGAGGTCAATGAATGGCCATTGAGTTGGGTGAAAAAGTTCTGCATGTAATACAGGATTTTCTGGAGCTTGAAAGAGCTGTGAGAACTTTAAGGTGGTCCACCATTACGGTTGACCTAGATTTGGTGTGTTATGGTCTATTTCTAAGAAACGTGACCTCTTAGGGGCCCTTGATCAGATTCATGAGATGGGGCCCCAGGCACTTCACCCCAATACTATCTTTAGCGAATCCGATTTGAGCTTTAGGAAATATTCTCCAGGAAGTATTTTTTCTGATCACACCATCAGCAGCTTTGGATCTGCCACCCAGATGGCATTTTCTCTTCCCAGTATGATTAAATTATTTTCCAGTATCAGCTGAAAAATATACAGAATGTTGGATAGTCCTTATTTTTGGAAGGGTTCCGTCCCTTAATCAAGCAGTGCATCGCTGAACGCGGATAATTAATTTACTCGCTAGGAAATCTGGCCATGTTTTTTTGAGATCATAACAAGCGAGGGTTTGGAGACCATCTTGTCTTTTGGTGCCACCCGTAGGACTATTGCCAGGAAACACAATGTGTGCAGATCCCACGGACTCCTTTTCCAGTAATTCCTTCACAGTGGGGGGGATTATGGACAGCAGAACATCCGAGAGCTTCTTACTGAGGCATTAGTCGGATGGCTGACAAAGTGTGTGCTTCATACATTATACACGATTATCATGAATATGCAGATCTCTGGTTCCTTTCCCTGCCCTGTTCCTGTAATGAGAACAAACTCAAAAGGATCTTTTGGAAAATTGGATGTGCCAAATATATGCCAACTTCCCACCGCCATCGGACAAACCGGTGTCGTAGACGAAGCCACACTTGTTCAGTAAACCACCCTTTGGCACAGGGCCGGGGTAAAAAAAATTAGAAAGCAAAACATAAATGATGAAAAGATTTTTAGGTACAGTTTTTACTCTACTTGTATTTTTCCATCACCAACATCCGCCAAGGAGGTAGTCAGCCCATGTCATGTACATTTTTGCCAATGTCCCCTGGTCCCACAGAGAAGATTGCACTGGAATCCAAATCATGGAGAATACAGACCCGCGCTAGCTATCTGGCATACTGGGCAAATGCCCCGGGGGCATACCTGGGAAGTTTTAGGCTCCGGCTAACCGGAGCCCCCCATGTGGGATGCGGCCAGGACTATCCGCCGACGTCAGTGGGCGCTCCTGCTGATGTCGTAGGACACCTCATTTAAGGGGGAAATGGGCAATGGAGTGGGGCATGTCAGCACCCTGCTCCCGTGACCCGGGGTCTCCCAGAGTCTGTGGGCGAAACCAGGAGAGTTCCCAGGTATGCCAGTGGGCCACTGACCAACGGCTGCATATCCAGCTGTCGGCCACACCTATGTCTTCAGGCGGCCGCCGGCCTTAAAGCACCGGGGCTGCCTCCTCATCCCCAATACGTGGATTTTTTGTAATGGAGAGGGAGTTACAACTTAGTGACTCCGTAGAATAAAGGCTGGAATTAAAAACTAACCTTCCGCTTCTAATTGCCGGACACTGAACTACATAGCGTTACGACTGGATCCCTTCCGTTAATTATCGCTCCGCGCACCGTTGTGTTACGAAAACGCACAATTTGTACCATTTCTATAATACACGGCTTCCCAGCTACGAGTGTCTCCTCCGCTCGTCTCCCCGCCATGCCGCTGCCGTCATATATAATTTCTTTGTGGACCCCGACATCCTTTTCCCTGTAGAAACGTACAAATCCCCGAAGCAAAGTGAGATTGAGTGCACTTTTTATAATGAAGCAGCGAACGAGAAGATTGATGGACAATTGAGGTAAAATTGGTTTTGCCGCCGATAGAAGCGGAGCTCGATCTTTTATATGCAAATTGCCGACAGCCTGCGAGGGTGATCTGCCGGTATACGCGTATTCTAATGCCATCGCAAAACTGCTTTTAACCCTTTCTGAAATGGCCGCCGTTACCGCTGCACTGGGTTCGCTGTTACCACTGGTTAACGCATATTATTGCATTAATACGGTTGCAATAATATTATAGCACCACGAGGCAGATGTGGCACTTTAGGGCTAATGACGTAGGTGGGGCTGATGGCTATGCGCGGCCACAAGCTGCAGCACCAGATTTGCCGCTAGAGTGGTAGATCACCTGAGTATGGGTGCCGATGACCAGCAGCCCCCCATCTGAGTCCTAAGGGGTTAATATTATAAGTGTCTCCTCTGTATTTTGCCAATTCGCCCACTCCTATATAATCCGGTGGCTTCCTTCTGAGCTCCAGAGAGATCAGAAGAGAGGACACGGTAAAAAAAAAAAATTGGAGCAAGCAAAGCTTCAGGGACAAAAAGACTGGATGTGTCTTTAATCCTCGGAGCAGTGAAATCCCGAGCAGTCCCCCGTATGGGAATGAAACGCGGGCACCGCTGCTAATCTCGCCTTTGTGTGCTTAGTGAATAGCAGCCTGCGAGCTGAAGGTAATCTATACTGCCGGGGTCTAGTGAATGAAAGGCCAGAGATACGGTAACCATAATGACGAGATGCTGGGAAACGCAGAGTTAACAACGGGGGGGGACTCACTCTGCAGATGCATTAACTCTGCATTGACCAACACATAGTGCGGGGAAGAGCGGCATCAACGGTGATGAGAATTAAGAGATGGAATTTGGAATTAAAGCACAAAACAAAAAGCAAGAGTTAGAAACAATGCACAAAAACATAAAAACAGAAAAGATCAGAGGAATTTCAGTTTTAACGGGCAGATCGGGGCAATCAGCAAGATTTCAACATTGATAAATACGATGTTACGCTTCTGCGTGCTCGGTAGGTTTTTCATTTTTTTGTATCAGGATACATTGTTTCGAACCAGAACATTGTTTCATTTTTTAAAGATTTTATTACTTTTTACACCATTATCCTGAATATCTCAACCTTCGTTATTTATTCCCTGTCCTGGAATGGTGTTAAGAGCCCCAAAAAGAGGTCATTCTAGACATCGCGCATTAGCAACAAGTGTGCTAATCCATTTAAAGCAAGCTCTTTTTTCTCTCATCTGCACATGGCCCCAAGCAATAATTATCTCCAAGGGGATGCCGACAGCAATAAAAACATTCACTTTATCCCCAGGAGAGATGGCACGTGTGGATCGGCACATTCCACCGCTGACTAGGGCTGAAAAGGGACAGGCTTCTCGGAGGCTAATCAAACAGAAACAAGATGTCTTGCTGTTAACAACCTTTTGGTCTGTTCGCCAGGGGATCGCAAATGCCAAGAGCAAAGGTTGGCTGCAGCCAGATCGTCTGTAAATGATCCCTATCTAATTATCTGTCTGCTTTCGAGTAATAAACGGCCAAGTATAACAAAAACACTCTCCGGAGAGAAGAAGGAACTCATCCTCCAATGAAATTTATATACATGTCTTGCGTCTGATTGTGTGGCGAGGTACGTATACCTGAAACAGACAGGTTCTACCCCCATAACCTAATTATATGTAGCTCGCTGTCAGTACAGGTCATGGAAAAAGTAAGAACTTTTACTAAATTGCTATATTTTCAACTGCCAGACAATGACAATGTGACAAATATATCCGGATTGCTTATGAGCATTATACATAACGCATTGGATAGTCAGCGTTCTCGTCGGTTTCTCTTGCATCAGGTCTTACTTGGTCCTTAGTCTTTGTCCTTTGTCCATTTTATGAACCTCCAAACCCCATGAAATCAAACGCTGCTCCAGAGGCTGGAGATCAAACCTGGAGAGCTCACAGCCATGGTTATCCATCACTCTCTCTCAGTGATGCAACACTTGATGAGTAGGTCAAGCAGCTGAAGGTCTGTTAAGGAGCAGAGTTGTCCATCACCTATTTCTCCACCATTCTGGCAATGCCTACACAAAGCAGAAAAAAAAAAAACACAATTTGGGTTGACCAAAGCTCAGGTGACCTCATGTGGTGATTTGTCTCGTAAAATCGAGCAAACAAGCAAGGGTTGTAGATGATGCCTTGGCTCTCATGTTGGTCTTCTCCACTTCTTATTACAGCGATAAAGACCAATTATACAGGGAAAAGCTTCCCAGCGCACATCTTTCGGGTCCTTTCTACTGCACAGGGCTCTGCGACCTCTTGGTGATTAAGTATGCGTTATCTTCGTTACACGATTTTAATTAGAAAAGTGTCATCATTTTCCATGACCCTTCTTGAGCTTGGATCAATACATTTAATTGGTCCCCATTGGCTTACCGAGGATAGATTTTGCGAACCACTGAGGTTAAGAGAAGCTCATATAGTTGGGGACCGGGCAGTATGGAAGACGGATGACATTCATACCGTTAATGGGAGGCTTTGTGGTATTCTGAACCTAAAATCCGTAGGACAAGTTCTTGTTTGTTCTAGTTCTAGATGCAAATTCTGCGCTTGGCTAGCATTAATAGTTTGCAAATTGTAAAAATGTATTCGAACAGTGGAATTTAAAAAAGTAATAAAAACAACTTGATGGTTTCATGGCAGAAATTGGCAAATCGCCCATGGTTACCATCAATGACCATCATCAGTGTTGCCTTCACCATGGTTGTGCAATTCTACGCGGTTTCCAAAGTCTTTTTAGACGGCATGAAGATATCCATCTGTATAGATCAAAAAGTTTCACACCATGCCTTAAAGACTCTGCAGCCCATTTTACTGAATGTTTTATGAGCCAGGCGTTTAATTCTATGCGTTATGTACTTTATCGACGACTTATGACATATTTACTCATTCCCAACCCTCAAAAATAACCGCGGAACTTCAGTAGCAAGACGGAAGAACTGACTGGAATAAAACCTGGACCTTTAATGAACAGGAGAGGTCGATAATGTGACTCGGGTGCCCCATTAGGATTAATTACTCCGTAATTCCACCTCGCCTTGGAGGAACGTAAGCGTTTCCGTTGGCTCTTTCAGCCCATGGCAGGCGACATGGATTTTCTGTCTTGCTTAAACAAGATAGACCCGAGAGCCTCTTGACATTGTGGTGTCAAGCTCCTAGCTTCATAAACTCATTAGTGAACCTGGCCTTCCGGTACAGTAGATCCACGTCGCCACAGCGTTTATCTCGTCTCCTGGCCAAAAACCTCCCCTACTGGCATTTCGGGCTGGCTTTTTGATTTGCACTCCTTTGTTTTAGGACTAGGTGACTGATGCCGCTGAAGCTGTGGGTGGCACAGAACTTGTTTAGCTTCATCCCCGGCAAAGAAAAAGGCACAGTGGGTTCTCCGGATTCGCTTCTTCTTTCTTTGAGCCTTTTTGTCTGTAAAGGACAAGGATTTAAAAATACACCACGGCGGCTCCGACCGCGGCAGACTCGCACCTGAAAGCTTTCCGAGACACACAGATCTTTAAAGCCACCAAACAACTAAAGAAAATGTGTGTTCCCAAAACGTTTTCTCTCAATGTAAATAACAATTATATTAGGAATATGCGGTGTTCTGGGGTGGAAATATGAATGCCGACACATGCAAAAGAACTGTCAGAGCCCAAGCGATCCCTGGTGGCAATTAAAGGGGAGATGGACATATACATATATATATTTATTTATTATATGCGATATATATATATTTATTATATGTGAGATATATATATATATATATATATATTTATATATATATATTTATTAGATGTGAGATATATATATATATATATATATATATATTTATTATATGTGAGATATATATATATATATATATTTATTTATTATATGTGAGATATAGATAAATATCATTATCGTCATTGTCATATCCCGCACTGTAACATGGACTAATGATATTTAAAGGATGACGACTCCAATCATACGAACGAAAAGCACCTTTCTATTCGTTGTGTTCCGGATATATTCTTGTTTGGAAGGCCGGGGGTAACGGACGGACAGTCAGTGCTATAGCTGCACCTGTTAAATATCTCAAATATCTTAAAATGCCCAAAAGCCTTCAAAGAAAGAAGTCTTCCATCACGGAAAACGTTGCTTCATTCATAATTTCGTTACGCGACACAAAAGGAGGCGTCCGATAGGTTGTTGCCGTGGAGACTGAAAAAGCTTCTAGAACGTTTGTCTGTTGTATTTATGGGATTAAACCTTCACAGGAAAGAATAAAACCACGCATACGATAAAGTTGAACTCGCTACAAAGGATCGGAGTAAAATATTTAATAATAATAATAATAATAATAATATAAACATATTTCACTGTTTGTATACTGTAAATAAATATAGAGTATATATTAAGGATATAGAACATGGGAATACCCTAATGGGTTTTGGGGTAGAAAGGACAGATCAATTTCGGTCCAGAAAATCTGGGGCTGGATTAATACAGATCCCATACTCTATAAAATGTTTCATTTCCTACGCATTTTTTTATATAAAAGCCCCAAAATCTGTGATTCACATCATAACCCACAAAAAAGGACAGCCATTGTATAGGAAGAGGCAGCAACTGAAAGGGGGGGGGATGTGCATAGATAGCACGATACAGACGGCAGGTCAGACCCGTTCGGCCCCCGTCCAGTAAGCCCGTTTTAATTGCTGTAAAGAATCAGACCTTAATCAGTCGTTGGTCTCGTCTTAGATTTAGGAGCCGTATCCCTGTCCCATGTATGTTTAATACCCTCATTGTATAACCTCTACCACTTCTGCTGGGAGGCTATTACACTTATCTACCACATTCTCATTAAAGTAAATATGCCATATTGCCCCCAGCCTCACGCTCTAGATCAGGGGTCTCCAAGCTGTGGCCCTCCAGCTGTTGAAGGACTACATCACCCATATCGCTCAGAGGCTGGAAGAGGATTATGGGAGATGTAGCCCACCAACAGCAGGAGGGCTGCAGTTTCAGACCCCCCCGATCTAGATCGCGGCTGGTTATGAATAGGTTGCACTAATCAGTCATTATTCAGCGTGTTCTCCATCCAGCCGGGCTGTAGAGCTGCGGCCCCCTCCCGGAGCCCTGTTATTGTCTCATTTAACGCACAACATGCTCATTCGTGGTTTCTTATTGAACCGAAGAATAAATTAAACCGAATTGCCCGTCTATCTCAGACAAACCCGACGTGACTGAGCGCTATGGACAGAGGAACGGTACATAAAGCGGGAGGAAATCCGCCTACCAGTCAGGCTGGCAATGATGGATTAACCACTTACCCACATTAACCCTTCGTGCAGATGGGTGAAAAATGTCACCAACCCCCCAAAAAAACTTTCCATTCTGCTCATTGGTAGGTCGTACTCTGTAGCACTTTATACCGCCACAGGCCGGGCTTCTGGGTAACGGCAGGCGTAATGATGCAAAGTATTTCATTTTGTCATTTATGGGGACTTGTCAGAATCAATTACCTCCACACCCTGTAACTTTCTCCCGGAGAATGAAGCTTCTTTAATTACCTTTAGCGCGGAACACGGGGTAATTAACAGGACGTCCCTTCCCGGGGAATGCAATATTGCCGGTAATGTATTATTAACCCTCTGTGCAGGTTACCAGAAATTGGCTGAAACCCCCTCTTTTGTGTGACCGCTGCTTAGAGACATAGAATCTGACAGCAGATAAGACCCATTCAACCCGTCCAATTGCCGGATTTTCCCAATGGGGACTCAAACCTTCATCAGTCCTTGATTTTGTCTTAGATAGCCCCTGTGTGTTTAAATTCTCCCTCTACCTCTCCTGATGGGAGGCTGTTACATGTATTTACCACCCTCTTGGTGGTAAACCACATCTCACTCAGGCCATACATGACATTTTGATACACCGTATTACATATCGATTGATGTATATGGCGCCGTCATGTTCCGCGGTGCAGGTGGGTCATAGCCTACGTTCCAACATCTGTTTCATAATTCATTACTTGTGGGAACGTAATAAGGTGGCTCTGCCCGCATGAATCAGTCACTCGTTTAGCTGCATTTAGGGCAAGGTCGGCCGCACCGGGTGAGACGCCCCATGTCCTGGTGTACCATGCTTGGAGAGATGTCTTCTTCAGACTGCCGCCCTCCCTATCTCCTGTGACCTGCGCACCACTAACCCAAAGCATCTTCCACTCGTGTTCCAGCAAAGTTCTAAAGAGAATTTCGTGTGGGGGTATGAGACCAGATTCCACCCTTCCTTCGGCCAGAGAGGCAAAGCTCCTGGGGAGCCTGAGACACCCGTTCATCGTCCGGTTCCTTGGTAGCTTCTTGGAGAAGGATGACTTTTGTATAATCACAGAATACTGCGAGGTAAGACACCCAGGGTTTCATCTTGCCCAAGGATGGCCATCACTGATCACTTTATGACAAAATCCCGCAGAACTATTACCCTCTGCCGTATCTGCTGGGAGACTGTTCCTCTTATCCACCACCCTCTCAGTAAATGAAAACTTCCTGACATTACATGTAAGCCCCGGGCCCTGTAGTCGTAGACTCTGACCTCCATCAGCCTGCAGATGCCGAAGAACGTCTTGGTAAACCGTCATCAATTATGGCAAAGCGAACGACCACAAGGCCTTTTTTTTTATTTGGTTAGAACTTTCTGACGAGCGTCTTAGTTATTAACGCCTGGAGACCTTTTCATCACTCCCGGTACCACCACATAAATCTCATAAATCTCATAAATAAAACTCAGCAGAAGGGTCTTTTTCTCCCCATTTAAAAGCTGAGTATATTGTCTGTCAGGGGGTCCTGTCATTTTACTCTAATGTTCTGCAGCGTTTCCAGTGCCGAGCAGCGGGCTGCCTGCGGTGAAACGAGGAAACGCTGCCGAGTGCTTTATTGCTTCTGAGTTATAACGGGGCGGACAAATTCCCTCCTGTATTGCAGTCGGTCCACGCTCAACGTCTTGCTCTTTATAACAGGGTGGAGATCTTCAGTGTCTTATTAAGGAGCAGAGGAATTCGAGCAGACCTTTCCCCGAGGCGCATGTCGTGGAGTGGTTTATCCAGCTTCTTCTTGGGGTCAACTATCTCCACGAAAGGTGTGACAGACCTTAATCAGTCGCCGGTCTCGTCTTACATTCAGGAGCCGTATGTCTATCCCATGCATGTTTACATTCCCTTACTGTGTTACCCTCTACCACCTCTACTGTGAGACTGTTCCGCTTACCTACCACCCTCTCAGTAAACAAACTTCTTACTAATTTACTTATTTATTACATAAAAAAAGTAGATAAAAAGATTAAGAAATGTTCATAGATATCATTGCTATCGTCTCAGGGATCGTTTTCCTTTCTCCTGCTTTTCAGGCTGGTCTTGCACAGAGATTTGAAGACCAAAAATGTTTTTCTAAAGGACGGCGCGGTGAAGATCGGTAAGCGGCCTTTCCATGATTTCACGTTGTATTCGTATTGGCGAAATGATTGCAGGAGCACACGTAAGAATCGGCTGCCGTTAGGAAGCACCGCTTGCATTTCATTCGGGAAATTTGGATGCCGGCACCCAGAATCCGGCTTCAAATTAAAGGGACGGTAAAACCTTATCACAAGGGTTCTAAATGGAGGCATATGTCGTTAATATGTTTAATGACATCATATTACGCTGATAGTGATCCAGCATATCAATAGCGCTACAATGCCTGTGAGGTCCAAACCTGTTCCCATTTCTTTTGTACCATCGCTGGCGCCGGGTAGTTGTGGGAGCGAAGGGTATCATTTATTTTTTAATAGTTGTAAGTTACTCCCGACGCTGTCCTTTTGGGATTTAATGACTTGGTACACTGGCTTTGTTGAAGTTTCAGAAGTATGACATAAGACAAAAGTATGACGTCATACAAAGTGAGCCCTCAATTATTTAACGTCCCGGCAAAAAGGCCCCTTTTCCTAGCAAGAGATGTCCTGGCTCTCCCATGTGCAACAATGGGGGTCTTACTGGCTGTTATTGGTCTCACAGGGGATTTTGGCGTCTCCCGCGTCCTGGCGCTGCCGTCCGACATGGCGACCTCGTTCACCGGAACTCCTCATTATATGAGCCCCGAAACCTTCTCAAGTAGCGGGTACAATTCAAAGTCGGATATCTGGTAAGTGCCAAATGATGTCCCGTCGTACGTTAAGATGCCAAGGCCACGAGGGGTTAAAAGAATAATGCATAGCTTTCCTGATACAAGAGCCTTTCAATGGTACGGGAGAAATAAAGGAAATTCATTATTAAACAGAATTTCCCTTTTCCTAGGGATTTTTACAAGTTGCACCAAACACGCTATAGGGGGATAATACTAATCCATCGCAGCCCTACGGCATACATTATTCAGAAGCCTCCTTAAAAGGGGGGCATCTGGTGCAACGTTTGTCATTGTTAAAGGGAAATCATCGGCCTGGTTAAAAGGAGGCAAAAAAAATGTCGCAACACAAATCCCTAAATCCCTAGTTTTTTGGTTTTTCTTTTTTTTTTTTTACCAATGATCCCTTACACGTCAGATGAAACCCGGCTACATTGTGACCACACAAGCGATCGCGCTGATTGCTTGTCCTTAATTACTGCCGGCAGCTTTTGCTTGTACTGCTGCCAGCGATCTCGTCTCCTCTCTCTTTCTGTCTCTCTCTCTCCTCTTTATATCTTAAACATCAAATCAAAAGATATCGCAGACGCGGAAATTGTTCTGAAATGAAATCCATATGTGAGTCATGGCAGACATTGTACGGCAGTCTGTGGTGGAGCCTACGCATATAATAATAATATAATAATAATAATAGGCCACACGCCGGGGTATATGATGGGGAGCATCTCCTTGCGTTGGACCATCGGACAAACTTAAAGGCCATTCCATACTCTCTACTGAAACAATGACCTTTATACGTGACGGATCTCGTCAATGACACAGATGGGAAATGTAAGCCCGTCCGCGCTTTAAGTACACTATCAGGAATATATTCATTTGTCCGTTTGGGGTTATTTTCTAGTAAATTGTCTGCAGAACCACTTACACTTTTAAAAGTTGAATTTACTGAGTATTGTCGAAATGTGAAAAGTTATAAGATTTCAAGGCTCTTTCTGGAGTAAATCATGAGGAAGACCCCCTTTTAATCCCGTGGTCTTTCTGTAAATGTGAAACATCAGCTTAGTCGGGGATAGGAGGAAAGATAAACGCGTGGGGCGCTGGGTTGATGCGCATGCCGTAGGGATAGAATAAGTGAGATTTGGGCTTTCTACTTAATGCGCGAGATCCTTAATCCATCGGGTTTCAATTGGGTCAAATCACGGATACTTCACAGCAGTCACCTTGCACACAAATCTTTGCTCCGGGCAAACCCAATGGTTTCAACAGCTGCGCTAATAAACTATGATCTGTGTTTGTACTGCACATGCGCCGTTGCAAGGGTAATGCACTGGGCTGGCTACTTTAGGTAAACTGGCAGGTTTTCTTTGTAATGCCAAGAAGACGCATTCACCACCAGAACCCCCAGACCCACAAACCCACAGACCTACTGCACCAGTAGACACTGACAACCCACCTGTACACAGGCACACAAATTAGGACACACTGGACAACGCGATACAAAGTGGCAAGTCAGAATGGCACGAGCCGGCTCAGGCACCGATCCAGCACAGAATCCCACACAGAAAATACACAACCGACCAAATACACACCCTGCCGAGACCACGACACAGTAGAACACGCTTACCACCTGTTCCATAAACACCAAGCCAATGCCGTTACCAACCCAATACACAACGATAAACTGCCCAACCACAAGCCCATCACACTGTGACCTGCCAACCCAACACGCGCTGGCCAGCCTTAAACCGTCATCATCATCATCATCATCGAAAAAACACTCCTCTTTTCATGATAATATGGAGCACATCACTGTAGACTTACAACACAAAACACTGTTATTTATAAGAGAATACTCTATGAAAACCAGCGGCACAGCACAGACACACAATCAGACACACAGCCGTGCGTACAGCCACCGCCTTCCAATCAGATTGTTATTTGCCCCGAGAGCCAGAGTCTCTCTCGGGATATTTTACGCTTCAGTAAAGCCATCTGTGGGTTTCCAGGAACGGTCCATTGAGTGTCGGAGATCCGTGCGCAGCCGAGTCTGAAATAGCAGCTGATACAAGCATTATTCATTTTGTGGGCATTCACCATGCGCATGGACACATCTAGAGGTGGAGGAGTGTGTCCTGCCGTCTGTCCTGCTTAACATACTGATCGCTCAACCTCATTATTTCCTCATGGACCAAAAATAGAGAGAGAGAAGGATTTGGGCTAGGGGTCTAATCATTTCAGCCGTGTTATTTAGACACAAAGCGTGCCATGTTCATTTTCTTGTAATTCAATCAATTGATGGCCATAAATCTTAGCCATTAGCCAGAAAAAGGGATTCCGGAGCAATGTTTGGGAAGTGGTCACAATCGGCTGACTATTCCGGTGGTTGCTACAGCGATAAGACCACTTTTCAAACTTTGCACCAGCGTAACTCCAATCGAGTCCATGGCTCGATGAAACCTTCACTGTCTCGCTGCAGTCATCACCCCTAAAGAGCGCTTCAGACGTCGAGGCTGTCACTCGCGTGTCTCGCCTACCAAGAACAAAAAGTACAAGCGAGGACATTAGGTCTGCGTTTTGCCAAACACGTTTTGGTGGTTAGAAGCCGAATAGTGAAACAAATTCACTCTCTCTCCGCCACAGTTTGATGCTTTCATTATTCTCGCCTCGAAGACCCTGCTGTCTATTTCGTTTTAATTGGAGAGGCAGATGCTGTGATTATTTTTATTATATTTTTGCAAATCCCTCAGCAGCTGATCCAGCGCTCCGCATCATCTCCCACTTCAGAGGATCGTCATTGTGTTTACTTGTTCCAGGCTTCTATGATGGGTTAAGCTGGGGATGAGTCACAAACCTCATGCTTTCTTTCCCTCTCGTCACCCACTCCTGCGTTCGAACGGAGGAGAAGCTATCGGACGGGATTGGAACAAAACCAGATGAGAAATCTGGCAGCCACCAAAAAGATGAGCGATTCTCGTCTTTGCAGGATCTAAATCGTGGCAGTCATGCGCAGCAGCAGCAGCTTCCCCCTACTCTATCTAGGAAACATTGCTTTGTGCAACCTGTTTACGCTCTTCTTTCCTCTTCACCCTCCAAATCCTTCACATCCTTTCAAATAATTTATTACAGGCTTATCAGTCACCAGATCTCAGCCCATGTGTTCTGTGACGTCCATATTGAAGATCCCTAAAAGTGAAGCAACTGGGCGCAAATCCGCCCAACACTCTGGACATGTTTCTTTTGGACTAGCTATTATGCCAGGACTTGGCACTCCTCACGTACAAATCTCCATATGCACCATCTTTGGTGTTCTCCTCCAGTTACAACTATGCTGGACCCTAATGCCCGCAGACAGTTCTGGAAGTGTCCCAATCCACCCAACCTGGACACTAACCTCTTTCAAGTTTTGCCCAAGTAAGACCTGGGTTACCACTTTATTTGTGCCCTTGGATGGCTCTACCTCTTCTTTCCAGTACATACATGCATACGTTCCACTAGCTGCCAACTCGTTCCACATTTCCAAGGCTCACCTATCCCACTTTACCCCTGCAGGACTCGTCACCCAATCTTATTCCAACCATACGATTCTCCGACCTCTCCTTCCTATTCCCCCATGCATCGCATGAAGCCTACTCCCTATAAGTCTACACGCTTTACAGTAATGTGCTTCATCATCTGGATCAGTGCATGCAGGGGTATCTTGGGAAGGTTGATCTCAACGGGCTTATATCTCTTCTTCAGTCTCATATGTAACGCCCTGCCAGCTCTTCCCACCCAGCAAGGTTCTTTAATATACTTCCCCGATGCCACCCTCTGTGTGGTGACTGCCTGCAGCAGAAACCCCCGTCGGGAGAGATCAGTCTATGTGAAGTGCATTAATCCTCCCCATTGTGGAACACAGACATGTTTGAAGTAATCCTATAAATTAGGGTTTTCACCGAGTAGGTTTTTAGAAGCAGGCCGGTACGAATTGTCAGTGTACCGGTAACCCTTCCCTTTTCCCATGGAAAAGCATGAAATCCCCGTCCCTCTCCGACAGCGGTTTCCATATTCCTTTAAGACCCACTGGGGATCGTATACGGGAGTGATTGGAACGGAGCGTGACAAACACAGAAGGATGAGTAAGAGGCGGAATTACTTCTTGTGTCGGTAGCTGACGAGCACAGAAGACAACATGAAATTCACGTTCTCGTGCCGAGTTATTCGCCTCTGGATACAGAAGCTGGGACGATCGTCTTGCTGTGAAATACATTGTATTTGACTCAAACATTCTTTGATTTATAACCCAAAGACAGCGTCACATCATGGAGCGCATTTAAACACTTAATGAGCTGATCTTAGCGCCTTGAACGTCAAGCAAGACAAGCTACACAACGCTTCACTGATTGGCCTGCATTCAAAGCATTTGACTCGGTCGCAGGGTATAGCGTTACAGCGTATTCTATAGCCGCTCGGTGACTTATTACGCTGGGAGGTGTGCTTTCATACAGTCATTTGCATGATATTGAGCGGAAGAGGTTAACAAAATCAAACTGTCTGCATCCAAAGCGTCTCTGTGTTCAAGCTGCGCCTTTCTGTTGTCGTCTGTATTCTGCGTGCCGATGACGCCTGGCTGTCGCAAAATTTCCATTCTTTGCAGAGCTGTTCCACCCCAGCCAAAAGTTTAGCCAATTTTTTTCGCTATCGTTCTTTGAAACTAATTTTCGGCAATAGGCAATGAGAGATTAACGATCAATTATTCCCACGGCGGAATCGGAATTATAATACAGTACTTATAGTATATTATAATATCTATGTTTGTAGAAGTCTATGTAATGTGGTGAAGAACTGTAAGATAACAACTAAAAGGACTGCAAAACCAAATAAACCTTAAAATTAGCCGGTAGGAACCAGCCTTCCTTTCCTCTAGGAACAGTATTGGCATGCGAGTCAACAGCCATAAATCCAGGGAAGAAAAACAAAACATAATTGCATATAGTAAATTATTGGCAACATTGAAAAATGCCAAGTTATGCATTTGGGAATAAAAACAGTCATGTTGTTGATACGTTTAAGGAAAGCTTATCTAATGCTGGAGAGACTTGGCAGTTGCAACAAAAATATTCTTTTCTTAATTGTCACCAGAGACATGTTAACAAGCACATTCAGAGTAGAGTTTAGAAATATAAGCAACAGAATGAGTAAAATAAGTGGGCTAAATTCTAAAACAGAATGTGTGTGTTGTTTACACCGGTGAGGGAGCCTTGAGTTATGTGAGGGTCTCTGTCGGCAGAGAAGGACATGGCTTTGGCTCATCAAGGCCATCACCGTCTAAAAGCCCAAGACCTACAGCCAGTGATACATTTGTTGCTAATCCAAGATATTAGCTCAGAAGGATAAAGCATTAACCTACAGCAGAGGGAAGGTGATCCATTAACCTGTCTGCCCATGGATGCCGAAACAGCTGTGTGGTTTTACTTCTAAGCCGATGTAGATCTTTTCCACATCATTCACCTGGAATTCTTGGAATCTGGAGCAGCTGGTGCCTCTGTGGGGACATCAAAGGGACATTGACAGTGTGGCTCTGGGATTCATTATCTATATGCACACTCGCTTTTCTTTGTTTGTTCTTTAATTTGAAAGAGAGAAGCTAACCTTCCTTACAATAGAGGATTCCAACTTTCTCTACTTATTGTAGACCTCTTTCCAGATGAAGTTCATCTCGGTTGCTCCCTCCCCAAGATATGTTTGGCAGGAACTCTTAGCCCAAAAAGCCAAAGCATGGGAAGGGTTGAGTTACAATATAAAATGTCATTAATTGTCTGTTATGAGAATCCATGCCTGCGCTTACAGTAAAAGACTATAAACCCAATGGATTGATGGTAAGCAAGCGGCGTCGGTAATAAACTTGATTTGCTCTCTAGGGTCCACAGATACTCCGCTGTCTTCAGGAAACATCTCTATTATGATCCCAACATAGTTCTCCGGCAATGAGGGTCATCACCAAGGGAGCTTTACATGGAGAGGACGGGATGTGTTTTACGGACATCTTCTCTCATGACTTTCAGCAGTCAGTCCTGTAAAAAATAAGGTCACTGCATTAATGTATCTCTCCTTTCTCCGCTCTGCCCTACTTCGGAGTCAAAGTAAGCGTCAGATGAACTTTTGTAATCAAGGAAGGATAGGAAATGATACGGATCCATTAGATAAATACGTCCAAGGGATGGTCACAACTGTGAGAGTCAAAAGACAAGTGACTTGAGTGACCCAAACAGCGACCCATTACTAGCTGCCAAATCTCATCTGAATAAATAAGCCGGGTGTGAATTTGAGATGCATCCTTAGTAAATTGTTAAAATCCATGTCCTTGAGGCTCCAGAAAAACCTTAGATGAGCTGTCAAAGGAGTGGACAATAACGATAACACCGATTCCCCGATGGTTCTAGAGTAGTTACTTCATTGTCAATAATGCTTGACCAATCTTCAATGGAAACTTCATCAGGTGTCAGACCTGGTGACCCACATGCACCACTCTTGGACCTCGCATTTCCACCCATTCTCATTTTCCTAAGGGGCCACAAACCAAGCTCCCCAATCTTTGACCTGTAATTATCTCTTTGTATAAACTGCGTTGCACTGTTCGGACGTCTTGTTTGCATCACGATGTCTCTCTGCGTCTTTCCGTGTCTCCATTAATCGGTGTGTGGATCCGTCTGGCTGTGCGCAGTCGGAGTCGGAGTCAATAAGGAAGGGGTCATTAGGCAACTTCCAAACGTATTTTTAGAAGAGTCACAGCAGCACAGCGTGACAAGACAAGGGACGCGGATGTAAAATCAGGGAAATTAGGCTGCCAGATTGGCCCCAGCAGGAGGATATTAGGGGGAGCCTTGGTCCCGGATGAGGGAAGCAACACCTGTTCCAATTACAAGTCGATGACTTTGGATTAGGAGCATCATAATGCAACAGCTTTACAAGCAGGAACACAAGAGCCGATTCACCCTATACTTACCAAACGTGTAGCTGAGATCATGTTAATAGGGGCGACATTAAAAACGCTTGGACCTGCACAATGTCCTTTAGACAATGTATCTCTGTTTGTGGATGCTATACTTGGGGTACCAAGTACCCCGATGTGCAATAACATGCTTAATGTGATAATGTGCAATAACATACTTAGCAATTTTGAAGCATGTAAGGACTTTAATTTATAAAGTAAATCCTTCTTCGTGTACATACACTCAACAGTCAACCAGTCGCCCCCACTCATGATGAAAGGTCACCTTCAATGTGGATTAATTAAAAGTAAATTTTATTTTGAATCCCGTCCAAAACAAATTATTGCGCAATCTTTTGTTTGGTGCAGCCTAGTTTTAATATTAGTCTTGGCTGGTGCCCAATGATTATTGCGATTGATTTTGGATCTACTTTATGACCAGTCTGATATCCCTTATGGAACGTTAGCACTTCAAAAATAAACCCTAACAACGTCCCAGTTCTAATATCTGAGAATTAGATCTCTCATGGCGGATCGAACAGGTCTAGATATTAAAAATCCTCCTCTGGGCGAGATTGGAAGTGTTGGCGACACCGATCTCTGGTGAATTAACGATTAGATCAATTAGTAAGTAATCTGCCCGGTTAACAGCTCCCCAAGGCTGGCATTGCCTGTCCCGGTTCTGTACCTTTATAAAAAAACAATGACAGCCTCTCGTTATCTTTTGTTATTCTCTTTCCGTATGAATCCGTCTTTCACTCCACGGGGCTCTTCTCATATTGATATATTTTTTTTAATCTGACTTATTTCAATGATTCCAAAATGTACATTTTAATTATAAATGATAATAGCCTTTTCCGCAGCCTTGATTTGTTCGCAGCGGTTCATGTCGGCGCAGGGACATCACCGTTTACGCTTTTACATTTTACCCAAACAGCCTTAAATAATGTATATTAAAATGCACACGTAACAAAAGATACATTGTGTGTATGATTTCATAGAATTCATTTCTGAATGGGAAAACATACATGAATATAAGTTAAATATCTTCAGTTCCACATACTTTTTGTTATATTTTTGATTGCCTTTAAGGATAGCTGGTTTGTACCCCATGCTTCTTCTCTCGCTCAGGTCTCTAGGATGCATTCTATATGAGATCTGCTCACTCAGATATGCCTTTGAAGCCTCCAGCTGGATAAAGCTTGTATCTCTCATTGTGGAGGGTCCAAGCCCACCTCTCCCCTCCAGATACTCACCCGAGCTCAATGAGATTCTCCAAAGGTAAGCAATGCTTCCTTACGTATGCGGCAGATAAAGTCAGAGCCCATTGCAGAAGAATACGAAAGGAAGGGAAAAAAAATACCATTCGTGTATCACATTATTGAAAATAAGAAAAGGCAGCATAATGGCAGCCATCAGCACCATACCCTGCAGGAGTCGCTGTGCGAACAGGGTATACGATGGGTATTCCCAGAGGAAGCCAAAGTTAGAGCAGAAACCGGAGGAGAAGAAGGCGCGAAATTGAGATTAAAATCCATATTGATGGTGCAGGAGAAGAAGACCGGGGTCTACTGTTAAGACAGAGATGCTGAGGTCTGTTGAGAATCGCCTTGTGACCCGTTTCTTATCTAAGACCTGGCCTAGGCTGTACAGACCCTCCAGATCAGCGCGGGGGCAGTTAAAGGTAATCTTGGGAAAGACATCAAAGTATATTGTTGGCAGGGAGAACATGTTAGCACGTGTAATTTTTACAATTAGCATTTTTTCCCAGACTGCTCAGCTTTGAAGGAACAAAGCTTCGGAGCCAAAGACCACCACCATGTTCCCAAAGCCTGCGCAGGTGACAGTAAATGTTTTGATTGTCAGCTCACAGTCGATGCCTAACAGCTGCACAGAGAAACCTGACAGAGCGCCCGCTCCTCCTCGTCTGATTTTTGTATTTTTTTCGGATCTGTGTAGCTGGTGGAAATGGAGTGTGTAATTACTAGGATGACAAAGCCGCCGTCCCACAGGGAGGATACATGCACATGCAGGAGAAGGTCTGCCAAGACCTCGCGCTTCCTGAACGCAGTTCCGATTCCGTAGGGACTGGGATGCTGTCGAGGTATGGCTGCGCAAGGTGGCCGAGGGCCAAATGCCCTTGGGCAAAGGCATTAATTATACCATCTTTAAAGGCTGCGTATAAATAGCAGAGATGACTGCGCTTGTCAGCCATAGTGGCTGGTGCAGAGCTGGTGGCTACTGCAGATCATCTTCTAGGACTTTCATTTTTCTACAGTGCTCCACAACATCAAAAATGCTTAACCTTCAGCAAATGGAGAAATAAAAGCAGAAATACAATGTTTTTGGTTTATTTCAAGTTCTTCGGCTCCAATAATAATCAAAAGGTTCTACAGTCACCTATGAATGGTCACCCAAGCCCTCCATGTCTACCTCCTCAATCGAAACCGTCCATCTTGGCTCATCGGACATGTATGGAAGATGCTGAAGACGTCCTGCTCCTATTCATCCATTAGAGCGTTTTTTTCCAAGTATATTTCATGTCGAGGGGGTTGTACAATTTGGATGTCTAATTTGGGAGGTGGTGGACCCCTCTACCTATTTGTTGTTAAAACAATGCATTGGAAATGACACTAAATCTTTCAGCCACTGAGTTTAACATCTTCGCTCCCAGATAACATTAATATTAAGCTGTGCCCAGTACAGCACCCTGACCCCAGCCACGATAAGGGTTTGCGTTCTTAATGCCAAGAGAGACATGTTGAGTGCAGAGGTGAAGACAGCTCAGAGTGCTGCCTCGGGGACCTTCCTTAAGTGTGTTAGCATCGAGCGTCTGTAGCATTTCTGTAGAGATCCCTAGGGCTCAAGAAACTCTTTCTGAACTTCCCCGGATCAAACCAGCATTCGCCGCTCATAAAAAGGCCCATGGAAACGGACAGGGCCGGTCTCATTACCAGCCCCGTAGCGATGAACGCAAATACAGGAGCCATTCTCAGAAGATGCAAGGAGCGAGGAAATGAAGGGGAGGGTCACGCCACCGCATCTATAATTTATGTAACGGGCAAAAGGGACAAGATTTTCAGGCAGGGTGGGAAACTAGGCCGGGGAAAGCCTATGAAGTCCCAGAAACCTCCTGGAAAATGATTATAAGATCTAGGTGTTTGGCAGAGAGACAGATGCGCTCACTTAGACTCTTTATATGCCAGGCAGGCCAAGTTCACAACAATTGACTGTGCTCTGTAGAAGCGAGGAGACCACCCTGCCAGGTCAAGGAGTTTCAGTGATCCTGGTTCTATAGACGGACACTTATTTAAGAACGGCGCACGATGACTGGCAGCCGACAAGAACATCTTGTGAAGCAGACGTGTCAATGGCCCATTATTATTATCAAAAAGATTCTCTTCAAAATACAGCAAGGATGTCAGCTCTAGTCTTCCTAGAATTAGACACTGGGTATGCTTCCGGTGGCTTCTGATAAAAGAACAGCCAAGGCCAAAACCCTAAGGTCCAGAATCATTACAGTGTCTGGCTTTTGATGAAATTATAGCGCGTGACGACAGCCGACATAGATTTATTTTTTTCAGACCCGCATCAAAGCTGTTAAAAGGATCCTGATAATGGGATAGCTGGGGCTGTAATGTTTATTTCCCATAGATCATCAGGCTCCCAGTCCACCCAGCTGACTCTGAACTGGGTTACACCAGCAGAGACTTTCAAATCTCTTTCACGGTGAAGGGGATTTGACTCCAAGGCGGCGCTCTCCCTGCGATATCTGCGGCGAGTGAAGAATATGTCATTTGTCAGCCATACGGGGGGTTCTTCTGGTAATCAGCACACTCGGTTAATGGAATCATTATTTTCCCCGTCTTCTATTCTTATTTCTCCCCCCGCCGCTTGTCTGTTTAGCATTGGAGAGCCGGCAGCTGATCACAGAATGCAGCATGGCCCAGTTTTGTATTATTTTCAGAAATAATAGGATGACACTTTTAAGCCGTCAAACGGCGCCTTTGTGTTGCTGCTTTTATGCACGGAGCCGGGATGCCGCGAAGTGCCGCAGTCTGAACACAGAACAAAATACTTTGTTGCTGGCTTATTATTCTGTATATCGATACACACGCTGCTACTTTACAGTTTGCATCCAGAAACAAGAAGCCCTCCAGCATTAGAAAGCCTCATCCAGGTGACTTTACGGGTCAGGGACTCGGTCGTAGATTCCGTCCGGACGATATCGTTATTTTACTGGGACTCCAAGGTTACAAAAAAGAAATTACTCAAATTAGAAGGCATACAAGGTAAACGGCAACCAAGCCACTCTACTTAAGAACTGCTCCTGTGGGCATCATGGGAATTGTAGTCAACAAATATGGAAGTGTTGTAGGTCACCTCTGGTTGCTCTTCAAGGATGAAGTTGGACAACATTAACCTTCATCTCTTTCCTGAGAAGATCTAATTGCAGTAATGAAACAAGATGATTCCGAAGCCATAAATCTTATCAGGCGACTGGGCTGAGGAGTTGGGGATATTTGAACCGGATCTCAGGCTTGGCCTGGTAGTTGACATCTTTTTTTTTTCCCAACGTACCTATACATAGACGCAATTGGACAGCTAGCGATATTTTGGTATCTGGGTCAGTCTAAATCTTTTTTTGCCCTGGAGTCAAAAGTTGCCAGTCAGGCTCTCCTAATGAGATCTTCGATTTGCGCCACTGACTGTGCATAATTGCTGCATCTCCCACAACCGCTCAGCCGTGCGGAGCAATTACGTTTGCGTTTAATTGCATTATCAGGCGTCCTAAAAAAAAAACACAACTCTTGGAGGGCTGACATTTGTTCGTTGCAACCAAGGCCAAATGCGTGACCCAGCCATGATAAACCTAAGCGTTAAGGAGCAGTTCATGATCAAAGAAGAAAACCGGGTATATAAAGTCCTCCCAACAATGAAGGTTTTCAGGATCTCCTCAGAGGAACACAGATGGCTCAGCAACGCCTGCGAGGGAACCCAAGCCAAATAAAGGGGCAGCTGTTCTCATACGAGGGGAAAACCTGAACTTTTGGGAGTTAAGAAACTTTAGGCCATTTCTGCAAAGATAAATTCTGCTTCAAGCTTCCGCATGTGGAGCAGCCGCCATGAAAATCAACAGACTCTTCCTACTATAATAATAATAAATAAATAATAATATAATAAATATTAACACTCAAAATATTATATTATTTTTAGTGTTGATTATTAATAATAATAAATAATATTTTATAATTATTATTATTATTTTACAAGTAAACATCCCATTGGCTCCCCAGGGAAATGAGAAAAGCGACCATTTAACTATTCAATTCTGTAACTTTATTTGTTGTCAAATAGAGCATCTTACATATATATACGTTTTGTAGCATAAAACATGTAAGTGAAAATGACAGTTAAATATATTCATTGTTAAGGGAAAAAACATCACATATTAAGATATCAAACATTTAATTTTTTTTTAACTGCATCCTTTGTTTTAAAGGCTCCTGATCGCTTTTGCTTTCACAGAATGCTGAAAAAGGAGCCAGAAGAGAGGCCCAGTGCCGGCGAAATCCTGAAAATGCCGTATATCATGGATCGGGGCGAGGTAGAACACCTTTCCCAATCACTTACTCAATTCTACGGGATAGCTTGCTTAGCTTTATGGGAGTGATGATTTAATGGCAGCAGGCTGGCACTTTGTTGTCTAGATAAGACTAATATATATATATATATATATATATATATATATATATATATATGCAAGGAATATATATATATATATATAATACACATACATACATGTACCTCTATCTTAAGGAGCAGCTCCTTCAGCTGCGGTTATTGTTAGAATGCAATGAGGCGGAATAAATTGAATTTTAATGGAAATTAACCAAATGTGATTTATCCATAACATATTCAGCCGTATATTCATTGCCAATTCCATTTGTTTCTGTACATTAAACAAGCTCTCCAGCACGTGTTGGCATTTTAGAAATTAATGATTAACACGTCATCTTGCCAGTCCCTACGGACTCGTGTCTGCAGAGAAGAGGAAAGTACAAAGTCAACAGCCATTATTTGGCATTGGAGCAATGGTGCCCCCCCCCAATCATGCTTGGTCCGTGAATGCTGGATATCTTCCCCTTTTGTATAGTTCAACAACTTCTCAGTGCTGGTTTTCATCTTACAGTATTTAATTTGGGGCCCCTCCCTAGATAACTCCCCTTAATACCACCAGGATCTTCTTTCCTTTCTTTTTGTGGCAAAGATGGCACAGGTTGGCTGTTTGGGGGCACTGACAAGCTATTTGGTGGCAGAGATGGCACAAACAAGCAGTCTGTGGACAAAGATGGCACAGGTTGGCTGTTTGGGGGCACTGACAAGCTATTTGGTGGCAGAGATGGCACAAACAAGCAGTTTGCAGACAAAGATGGCACAGGCTAGCTGTTTGGGGGCTAAGATGGCATTGAGGGCTCCTTCTCCAGCCCCCTCTAATTGGTGCTCCAAGCCGACAAGCTTTTTTTCTTCTTTTAGAAAAAATAGAGGGAGAGTTTGTCTGAAATCTAATTGTTTGATGGGAAAAACTAAAATAATGCAGATTAAGAAAAATCTCGAGCGTACAAAGCCCATACGCCCCTCTGTTTGCGCCAGGGTGGTGGGCGAGAACGCAAACTTACAGCTGTAGTGTGGTACAAACACTCAACGGATTTCTTGTCAAACCACTTATTGTGTAATTGATGTTAATTTTATCATGATCTATTTATCAAGCAAAGGCATGTCACCCATTGCTGGTGGCGATGAATCATTACTCTCCCAAAGTACTCGCTGAGAGTGTGTTAATGTGTGTTAATGGCTCTTTACAGCTCGTTATTCATTACAAACAGTGAATTTAGCCCGTATTGTATCTCTGAAGGTTCTCCTCCGATCCAGGGTTCCACCTTCCGCTGTATAATGATTCCGGCGCCTTATTTCTCCCCGTTCTTTGCCTTCAGGTTCTGTCTGCGTGGTTGGACACAGTAATGTCCCAGGATAACCAGGACTCTGTGAGTGAGGACGCTGCCAGGATCGCTGCTGCTGTGTAAGTAAGGCCGACAATGTGTGCAGCGCTGCGCAAGCATGAACACGCTCTGTAAAGGTGTTATACGATAATGCCTTGCTAAGTCCGATTTTCAAAAGCAAAGATGAAGGGAAGACCTCCGAGGTCCCAAAAGCTCATGTAACGTTTCATCTTTTTTTCTACGTTGGCCTAATAAAAAGGTATCAAAGACTTCATTTCCATTCCGACCACTTTTGTGGCTCTTCATCCCGCGTTGAGCCCCCCCCGCAGTCCACGCACATCACGTTGGCCATCGCTCCAATGGCTTATTGGCCGGGAAGGTGTTAAAGCTGGTGGCTGATCATTTATTGATGCTGCGGTTAGCCGTGGAGTCGGAAAGCCGAGTTGAGTCTCTGTTGAACGGTCTCAAGGCCCTTGGGGCTGAGCTGAGGAATCAATTAGCAGCGCAGGAGGAGATAAGACCGATCCATTTTCCATCCACTTCCCACTTACAGCCGTTCAGAGTCTGGCACTTTTTCCCGTGGTGATGGAATAAGGAAAAATAAATATTTCCAAAAACCCCAGACCCCACATGCCGCACATACAATTACTACGTCCGCGGCGGGCAGCCAGCATCCGCTAACCCCAAAGCACATCCCTGCCCCGCCGCCGGGCGTCCAGAGGCAAAAATATCTCACAGGGCATTTTATATATTTTATTGGGGCAACTAGCCAGGGGAGAGAATTAAGCAAAAGGAATTAGCTGATGATCTGCCCCTAGTAATCTTCCCATTGACTGCGTTTTATAAAGTAAGATGAATGAATGTGGCCCAATATATCTTGTTCTTAGCCCACATCTTGAGCTCTGCAAGTGGGTCATCGTTGGCACAATGCCTACCTTTTTGCCCTTTATTGCACTTCCCTGATACGGATCCACCAGGTTAAATAAATATTTATTTTTGGGATTCAATATTTTGGTGTATGCCAGACGCTGTTTCTTTCTATGGAGTCCGCGCTCCTTTATGTTCAGATCACAGGGCCACTAATGATCAGCCGCCATCTAACCACCGAGACGACGACATTCGGAGGAGATGTGCGGTGCTTTCATATTGCAACGCGAAGGAGTGTATTTGATGTACGGCAGAGGAATAAATTAATACATATGGCAGCTGTGTCTGTGCTCATTAGTCTCCAGGCTGCTGGATATATTATAATACGGATCCAGAGACACGTTCCAATATCAGGCAGGGGCAGGGTGAGGATAGAGATAAGAGCCGTCACGTAGCTCACAATCCATGTCTGGACGAGGGAGGGATACAAGTATCAAAACTTATGCAATTAAAAAATAACCATACATGAAGACAATGTTTCAAACATATTCCGTTATGTTATGTATTCCATCCACGGGGATGATGAAACGGCGGGTTGTAATGAAAAGATTTCCCTGATAAAATAACAGCTTGGAGTTTTTAAGGTGGAATGTCTATTTTAACGGACATCTGGAGACACTACGATATTATATGCTATATGTAAGCAGCGGTGGTTTCCTGATCACAGATCAGTATTTGGAGGGTTAAGGTCCCTTTAAATTCTCCCATGGCGTCTGGATCGTCTTCAATAGACACCATTGATTTTACAATCGTTGGGAAGCAAAGCCTGTCTGTGCGCTCTCCTGCGCTTAAATACCTTTCACCGAGTGTTTAACCTCTTCACCCCCTATTACACGGGTTGGAAGCGATAGATTCCTTTACTGCTTAATATATAAGGAATCGACAGATATAGGGGAAATCTGGTTTGCCTGTCCCAGGTAGGATTAAACGTGGAATTATTGCTGCAAATCCAGACTCTTTCGTCAGTCTATATTTTTTTCTGATTGGATTCAATTCGGATTATCCAAGTACAACACCAGGCATTGTATGCCATAAGTGGTACACATCTTATTGCTTCTTCCCACGCTCCGGATCGTTGGCTACCACTAATGCCCCCCAAAAGCTGGAATGCTCCATGACCTGCACAAAAATACGTTGGGGGCTCTGTTTTCATGCACCACCATCTTTTTTGTTCCTCTCCATGCTAGAAGGATTCGGAGGGATTCCATGTCACAATGCACAGGGTTTCCAGATTATTACTAGAAGTGGTTAAGATGGATTTTGTGACAAGACTTCCAGAATGGAGATGTGACATTATGTACCAATTTGTGATGATATTCCATGCAGGCAGGAGAAGTTGCATGTGGACAGCCTTCGTGCCATGGGGCATGCGAGGGGAATGGCTCCACGCCAGAGGAGGAGAATCCGGAAAGAGGAACCAAGGGAGACTTACATGAAGAAAGTGAAGTAAGTGGCACCATGAGTAGACTACTCAATAGGTTACTGTGGATTGTAGTATCTACCAGAATAGAGGGAGCCATCTTAGCCTGGCCTTCTAGTTTGGAGAGCTCCAAAGACTGTAGCCATGCCTCATCCTACTGCGCACATTCACCTCTCTTTGTGCCCATCACACATTTCTCAGATCTCCAGAAATTGTAGCTCATTTGGCGTTTAGCAAAGTTTTTTTCCTATGAGCTATTAACAAGGAAAATCCAATTTCACAGCTCTCCCTCCCTTTGCGATCCACAGCATTCGATGACTATATAAATATCCCAGATAAATGGTGTTTCTTTATAATTAGGTAATAAGGTTATGTAATTGTCTCATTTTATTGTCATGAGAAGTGGCCAGTAATCACCCTGCCATCAGATTATCCTCCCCCCCCCCCCAGCTGCCTCGTGAGGTTTTTCTCCAGGATGTGTAATCTCATTTTCTGGACCTGCCATGTAATTTTTATTTATCTGGATAATTTTACAGACTGTGGCTGACCACAGAGCAATGTATGATACCCAAGATGAGATTCCATGTGTGTGCGTGTGTGTATGTGTGTGTGTGTGTGTGTGCGTGCGTGAGTGTGTGTGTGTGGCTTCCTCTGTCGACATCAACGTGGTCAAGGATGGCTTCTCTACTAATATCTTGGATGCTGATTATTTTTCTTACACGGTCCAAGGCCGCATATTAAAGTCTTTTTTTTCTTAAGGCTCCTCCTGGATGTCTACCTTCTCTTAGGCCAGTGAGGTCCACGGTTGACCATTTTGTTCCCACTTTAGCCTCTGGCCTACACCTTTGACCTGATTTTCTGACCTTCTCACTTTGTATGCCAAGAATGTTCTTTATCATCATCTTCCGGAGCAGCTGACGGGTTAAATGGCGATTCTCATGATGGTCAGGACCCGTTTCTAATCCAAGTCATTCGAGTCCTAAGACAAGGATTGGATTCCACCTCCTTTACAGGCACAATTTGTGTCACGGCTTCCCTCCTCACACCTGCACTCTGAGGAACTGGCAGACACCCCCACTCTAATTAAATACACTTAGACATCATTTACCATCTCTGTTTCTAAAAACGTAATAGAATCTATCAAGCAATTATCTTCTTTTTTCTCTCTCTCTCTCCAATCGCAGCCCCTCTTTCCACTTGTCTATCAGTAAAAGAAACCTCATTATCAGACGGGGGCTTCTTCTCTCTGGATAATTATTTTCTCCTCTCAGATATCTGTAATCATCCAGGTCTTGGTTCTTTTTTTCCCAGATGCCCCATAATATTTCGTATGCCCCGGCTTTAACCCTTTAGCACTTATGGATTATAAATAATGCACCTATTCATAATGTTTTGCATCTGTTTCCAGTACATAAAGTGTAAAGCATGCCTATCATGTATTTAAAATCTGCTTCCATGTGAAGATCAGGTGGCGCTCTGCAGGTTAAGGTAGAACTTGATCTTTTCCTATACATCAGCATGCGTTGCTGTGGGGTTTCAGCCACAAAAGAACAATGCATGCAGTAAGCAGTCTTGGTGAATGGAGTCCATAATGCACATGGTGCTTAGGGTTTCATAGATGCAATGCACTAACCAGACTCTCTTTTCCCTCTAACCCCTAGAAGGGCAGTAGAACGTCTATACCAAGAGAACCACCAGAAACTCGAAGAACACAGGAGGTTTGAAGCGAACGGAGAAGAAGAGGTACGCCGAGACATCTTGTGCATGCACAGATGAACCAAGAGGATTGTTGGTTACCGGTCACTTTTTTCTTTTGTAGGAGCCTTGTGTAGAAAATGCCACCGTTGTGTCAGAAGACAATCAGAGAGGTGAGAATTGACCAGAAGATGAGACCTGGTATTGTAACAATATTTAACCTTGTATAATCCAAGCGAAAGGTTTTCCTTGTTTACCCCAAGGTGATATGCCCAGCAGGTAACAGTATTTTAGCAGGCTATGGTATGCATTACCCAATGTATAATGTAACATGGTACATGTGCAGGGTTGGTCGTAGCTCTATCACACTATTGTAGTGTTTGTGCTTTTATCCGCCACATTAATTTAATGTCACCCCATGGGAAAGCTTCAATAACCTGCTGTCTGACAAAAGCCATCAGAGACCTCGTTCCTGGTAACATTGCTCTCTAGACCTCAAGCCTTTTGTGAGGAGCAGAAGCTGAGGATCAGTCGTGTTTCCACCGCCTCAGGAGTTAATTAGAAGCCGTACTAATAGGGCCAGCATCACCAATTACAGATAATTGCCAGAGTAACATTAAATATCCAGACTCGGGGGCAGCACCGGAGTCTCAAACTAAAAAGAGTTAATGCAGGGAGGACAGATCCTCCATCAGCAGAGGGATTTCACAGCCACATCAATATGGGATCTGTATTGATCCATAAAAACATTAATATGACTGTAAGGCTCAAATAGCAGAATTCACTGTATGGATCAAATTGCCCTGCGTACCAATGCTGGTATTGAAGAAGTGTCTAGAACATAACAAAAACAATATACTTTGCTGCTAAGCTTAATATGCTTTATAACCTACCCAAGATAAAAAATGTATTTTATCCTCACTTGGTCACATATCTTGATTTATTCCTATATGGCCTTCTTACCGCTTTGAGATGGATATATCATAATATGAATAAAATCCATGAATTACATTTTGGAACAATTATATAGAACAGAAATTCTTCTCTAACCGCTTCCCTAAATCTTTCTAACACTATATGTTTGTGTATGCGAGTATGCGTATGTGTGTGTGTGTGTATGCTTGGATGTATGTGTGTGTGTGTGTGTGTGTGTATATATATATATAAATGTGTGTGTGAGTGTGTAATGTACTATGGAATTAGAGGTCTTCACTGTTTCAGATGCTGGCGCTTACATTTAGATTCCATCTCATAAATGCTGGTTATGGGTAAAAGGTTATTATGTAGCATGGAGGTCAACTCTGCAATCTGCCAGCAATCTTAAGAAATCTCCCCGTAAGAACGGTAACATCCCATTATGCACCTAGAGCGATAAGTCAACGACGGCCACCAGAATCGCTGAGACAGCTGTTCCTGTAAACAGTTCATCGGCAGTAATTTGGAACCCACATCCCGGTCACCCTAAAGGTCATGTTGGGTAATGAAGAAGCAATGAACCCATGGCCTTTGGTGAATCAACTTAATACTAAAGAAGAATGTATGGAGAAACAGCTTCCAGCTGCTTATGGAATAGAAAAATGAGTTATTATTATGGTGGGGGCTTCCAAGGATGGAAACCTTGTGGAGGTTAACTATTCTGAACCATGGAGGTAATTTATTCCATGATCTTCTGCAAAGGGTGGTGGACAGCCATTCGTGGACATGTATTATGATCTCCAGTCTCAAGACTGGATAAACTTGCTCCAGTATAGGATTCCTCTATTGGGTATAGAACATATCACTGTCAATCAGCCAAATGCCATTTGATTTAAGAGAGGGTCCTGTGCCATTAGGAAGAATTGAATGATTGGCGTACTATATGTTATAGAACTCATAGAAGTCTCTAAAGTGTTCCACTGAGAAGGTGCTGAGCAGGTAGCCCAAGGCAACCACCTCCTACCAACTGCTTTTATAATAAACCTTATGCAAGCGGAAAAGGGAAGCAATACAGAGCCATTTATTATTGATAAGTAATAATGTAGCTGGGAAACCAAAACCCTTATTTCTCTATACCCCTGCTAATACGCGGGAGCTTATTTAGGATTCCAGGTAATAGCTGGGAGCCTGATCATGGATGGTAATCCAGATGTGTTCTTCATTAGAAACCAACAACCCCCTACCCTCAAGAAAAAATAACGATACAGGGATGGTTAAAATTCCACTCGTGGCTCTTCGACATACTCTATGTGTTATGCGGAATAAAGGAGAACCCTTTCTTAATTTTAGCATAATGTAATCTGGTTTCATAAAGCATTTATGGTACCGAGAAGGGATCTGCCTTCCATCCAAATAGTCTATCGTAATAAATCGTGTAAAATGTTCTTTGGAGTCTAGCACCTTATAAAATGCACTGCAGTGTATTATTACAGAGAACAGATATTGAATCAATCAATCTGAAGTCAATCTCAGTATGTAGGATTCGTTTAGTCTGGGTAAGAACCTAGTTTATGTCTCCCGTGTGTAAGCTGACACTTGGCGGATAGCTTTCCTTCCCCTTATCAGTAGAAAAGGTCATTCCCTGACATCTTGAGATCAATAAACAAACGTGATTTAGAAACAACACATTGGTTTGTTGGTTTGTGGGATACACAAAGAGGGTCCTGTTAGAATATTGGCTCCTCATTGCAACGGGTTCCACAGCACTATCTGCAACAAGAGGCTGCGTCAGTGCTGTCCAGATTCTGATGAAGGTCATGTATCCATCACCAATAATTCTATACCACTGAATGTATGGGTTTCTATGGTAGGAATGACAGTAAGACTAATGAAAGGATCTTCCACTTGGTTTATCAGTGATCTGGTCTGGATTGGAACCAGGTGTTCGAGATCTCTTGCCAACATCCAAAACCAGTGTTTTAAACATCTGCTCACAACTGGACCATCTTCACATGGAAGCCACTCACACATTGCAGAGAAGATACATTAACCTTAACTATGCTACATTGTGAGATCTATGATCAATTCCCACAGATGCCTGGAGTGATGAAGAGGAGAGCAGCGAGGAAGACCATGAGCTCTTCAGCGGCTCTGTCCTAACCATCTCTACGGCCCGGTCTGAGCAGCACGTAAGTAGTTATATTAGGGTCGTCTTAAGGATTTCCCCAAAGACCACTTGCTATAGAGAAGATAGATCAGCGTCAGTCAGCAGCCAGTTCTGGTAAAGGACCCCAGCACCCTGCATATAACGCATGGCAGTGTTCACGTTAGATCACAGGATGCATCATCGGATTTGTGATCTAGTTGAAGGCTGGCCACCCCTGGTCTATATGACAGCTGTGTGTAGATAGATACTATATAAATTAAATAAGAGCTTCCTCATCTGGGGAAATAAGGTTTTCACTTGGTGTGTAATAAGGCGCCTGCTCTGACCTACAAATTAATTCCACAAGAAAACAGCTTATGGAGAAGGCCCGGTAGAATACCTAAGCGATGACGCACTTGGGCACAAGAGTTTTCCTCTGATGTTCATTGTTGCTAATTACAAATATAATTAACCCCACTTCCGTAATTACAAATGCTCAATAAACACAGCCCTCTAGCTGCGGTCTTCCTTTTGCGAGCCTCCTGCCCAACATGATGGCGCCTAAATTATATCTGAGTGCCTTTGCGTGGTGTGAGGGAGGTGTGATCATGCGCTAGAAGGTGTTCCCAAGGCCCCATTAATGGTTTTTCTATATGCCCCACAGAACAGCACCCTGAGCGCGTACCAGAGCTGTCTACGGAGGTTTCTAGATTCCAGCACATACAGTGAGTGATGTTCTAGATTTAAATCGTACTTCAACCATCTCTTCCCGCTACAATCAATCCCTTCTACGACTCTTCTCCACTGAGTCTATGTCGTTCCCTGTAGTCTTCCTTGTGGCTTTTTCTTAGAACACCCTGGACATGACAGATGATTCTTGGAAGTCAAAGCACTAAAGAGCTCAGAAGTTATCTACCAGAATATATTTAATGGAAGGCCTGAAGGGTTTGGCAACTGGTTTTCTCCCACCGCCATTTTGAATATTCCCAAATGTCTGGACTGCTCGTTATCGCCATGCTTGTCTGTCTCTCCTGTTCCTTCAGAACCGGCGTTCTCGCTCATCCCTTTCTCTAAATCCCTCTATGATACGGCTGGCTCTCCCTTTTCTTGCAGCGCATGAAGTCGGGTTAACGGACACAATCTCCCAGGACTCTGAGGAGACGAGCGCGTCTGCCTGCAGTAAGGCGGAAATCGAACGTCTCAGACAGTGAGTACGAATGTCGGGGGAGGACAGAAATCAAAAGAAACAAGAAGCAAAAAGATAAGTTTGACATGTTCACGCCACAGGGCATGCGCGGGGAACAGATTAACTGCTCTCATACAAGAGATGTATCAGCAGAACCAAGCTGCCGAGTCAGCAGCACACACACAAAGCCTGGAAATAAACCACCAGGAGGGTAATTCATACACCTCGACTCCTTTTGGCAACCTCTGCCAAGCTCTACAAGCCCAGAGCAAGCAGAGTTTAACGGCCTTGAACACCGGCAGAGAGCTAATCTATATAAACTTGGTTGGGCAGCAGAGGAGCTGTCAGACTACAACTCCTATGATCCATCGACCACGATCTAAAGCCTCACCCCACCCCACGGATACATAGTGTACGGTTAGGAATGGATATCAATTGATTTGCATAATCAATTGATATCCATCAAACTGTAGGCAGGATCGGGACTGGAACAAGCCCGCTAGGCAGAATTACGGGTAAGGCACTGTGTTAATGGCAAACCCCTACCATCTGGGTAAAGCCCCATACCATGCATGCCACATAAAGAGTACAGGGTAATTAAGAGATTATGGAGATACTGGTCTCACGCCATGGTGGGTCCTCAACTCAGCCCCCATTTACGCCTTAAACGTATCCTTTATCTATACAGGGGAGACTTTAAATCCAATTCATTACATCTGAAGGAAAGGCTACCTCAAAGAAACAAATTAGCGAGATCCGGTAGCAGAGCCGGGGCAGGCTGCATTTTACATGCCGTGATAATCCGTGTATCTGTGCCACCGCTGTGCCTTTATTTTTTTTTTTTTTTAACATATTATTTTGGATCCATTTAATGACTGAGTCACACTGGGATATCCTCTGGTGTCTTCATCTCGTAACGATATTCTAGAAATCATTACGGAGGACGCTAATTAAACCCAAACAGCTTTGAGGCTTCTGCCTGCAGACGCTGATCGGGACAGATCGGCATTAAAACGTGTGGATGACACGCGGAAATCCCAGTACACTATCAGAGTCCACGCTTTCCTCTCTCCTACGGAACGCGCGTTTATTTCTGGGGACAATTACAGAGAAGCGGTAGAGGTTACCATGGCAACAGCAGGGCTTTGTTCCCTAACAAGAGGGGGTGACTTAGGGTCCTGCAACTGCCTCCGAAGCCAAGGCATGGGATTCGGGGGAAGAAACGGTGGTCTTCCCAACGCTCCGCCACTTATTCACCCTTTAAGTGCCAGAAGGAGCTGCAACTGCTGCCAAAGTGATATAATCCTATGTATGATTGAGATCACATTGATATACATTAAAAAAGATGAAAAATTAAATCCCGGGGGTATGTTCTATTTTGAATAAGATATTCACGTAGAAAAAAAAATGGATTATATGGAAGATCAGCCCCGTCCGCTGAAATGGTTTGCAGGATGAGGGATCTTAATACGCACGGCTTGGAGGAAAGAAGGGAGATGTGATAGAAACGTTTAAATAGTTAAAGGGATTTAACAAAGTACAGACGTTTATATATCAAAGGAGGAGAAATGTTAGAACAAGAGGCCATCATCTTAAAAGCAGTAGGTCAGAGGCTTAGATGGAATGGAAGGAAGTTTTACTTTACAGAGAGAGTGGTAGATAAAGGGAACACCAACCCAGCAGAAGTGGTAGGGGCTAATACAGTGAGGGTATTAAACATGCATGGGAAAGACATACGGCTGCTGAATCTAAGGTTTGAATCTTTACAGTAGAAAAAACAGGCAGGCTAGACGGGCCGAAAGGCTCTTACGTGACATTAAATTCCATTTTTTATGTTTCTAAGTGCTTGTCCCCTTTCTTCGACTTACTTCTCCGGCTTCAGTGAGCAAATGCTAACGCTGTCACTTCTAGGTAGAATGCAAAGTAGAATTCTCATTAGGGAATAGTTCAGTTAGAAGGACTTTAAGGAAGCATTATTAAGTATGTTGAAATCAATGAATGTGCACATATATGCATCCCAAGACACGGACAATCTTTCTCTATGCCCAGAATGCATGTCTAAATACCTCTCCCTGCGTTCATTCTCTCTAATTATAAAAGAAAATGCACCGGCGAAGTGTTGGGGGGGGGTCCGTTTATATGGGGAACAATATTTAAAACAAAGCCGCTGTCTGTCTCTATTCCTCAAGGTGTCGTTGCTTACGTTGAATGAGCTCTCTGCTCTGCTTGGACTGCCTGCAAATTATTCTCCTAAATATATACGTTCTAAATAAAGAGTAACCCTAGACGCAAGGGCAGCCTCCTGACTGCGAGATATTGGGATAGCGATTCGGTAACAGTGGGAAAAACATTGTTTCAATTCGCGAGAAATACAGATCTGAGCATCGCTCCCCTTTCTAAAATCCACATATCTGACATCAGATTATAAATGAGAGACTGCGAGAGAGTGCGAGAGAGTGCGAGAGAGTGCGGGAGAGTGCGGGAGAGTGCGAGAGAGTGCGGGAGAGTGCGAGAGAGTGCGGGAGAGTGCGAGAGAGTGCGGGAGAGTGCGAGAGAGTGCGGGAGAGTGCGAGAGAGTGCGGGAGAGTGCGAGAGAGTGCGGGCGAGAGTCAGAGCGTGGCTCCGTATGAAGCTAAGTGCAGCCCTGTCCAAGGTGCTGAAACACAGCAATCCCCCATCTGGTATAAAAATCTGCTCTGTCCAAGGTGCTGAATCTCACTGCATTGCTGCTTTACCTGGTGAATTTAAACAGCGATTCTCACATTATTATTATTATTATTTATGGTTTTATATAACGACATCACACTCTGTAGCGCTGTACGATGGTTTGACAGGACATTAGTAGTATATAACATAAAAATTTGACAGAAACCACATTATCCTCACATCAGAGCTCTCAGTGGTGCTGAAACACAGCAATGCTCATACAAGATCTCATTTATTATTATTTATTGGTTTATATAGCGCCATCATACTCGGTAGCGCGGTACAAAAGGGTAGACAGGGCATAGTCATTTCCCTGCTTGTAGAATCTCGTTCGGGAGCTCCTTGCGCTATAGTTTAGAGGGTTTGATCGCAATAAAAATAGGTTCTCCTCTCTGGAGCAGCTGGTCCGGTGACAGGAGATTGAGAGAATTATTTCAAATGAAGAGCTCGGAGATAAACAAGATTCTGATTTTTTTAAAAGTGAATGCTTCCAATATTGTGATTATCTGTGATAAACTCTAAGGCAACACAGGGTTCTCGGAGCGTGTCCAATGCTTTCCATGACAAAATGTTTCCCTAGCGAGCGTTGCTTCCAGTGATAATGAATCACATAAGTTCTCCCATCATCTAATCTCAGCCCGTATGGTATTCAGGATGCATCATGTAGCCCAGAAAATCTACCTTCTGTTGTTTTTGCTAAATTTTTTTTTCCTCTTCCTCTCGGATCTCTGTTCTTACTAAACACACATTTTATTTTTCATTCTGTCACCTCAGGTCTTCTCTGTCCACCTTCAACATGTCCTTTTTTTTTCCCCCTGTTCACTTTGTTTCTCGGGTGCTTCTTTTTTCCTCCCCCTCTCTTCCCTATCGGCTCTATTTTTGTTTCCCACTTGCTTGGCATTATCAAGGTTAGATATGTTATTCTGTTTAATAGACTGCAGTCTTCGAGGAGCTAGGAATAACCTACCACACAAGCAGATAACAGACAGGAAACCATTCGATAATCAAAATTTTAACCCCCTGTGCTCCCAGTGGCCTTTATAAAAGTGCATGGCTTTTTTTTGTAACTCGATTTAAACCTTGCAGTGTTTTGTGTCACAAATGTGAACTTTAAAAAGTGTTTTATTAAATCTGATGTCTTCTTTGAAGTGCGGTGAACACATTCCCATTTCTGTCTTTCAGGGACATTTATTTTGCAGGCAGAGAAAAGGTTAGCTCGGGGGTGGTGGAAGCATCGTTGCAAATGCACTTTAAATACCTATTTGTAATAATGATTAGAGAAATCTCAATCCACTGGTTACACGAGTTGGATGGCATAGGGATACCAGGGCAGAAAAGCGAGGGCCCCTTTTCTGGGGGTGTGGCTTTGTAGGAGGTGGGTGGAGAGTGGGCGTGCCAAACTCCGCTACTGTCTCCAGAGAAAGAGAAAAGTGACCCGGAGACCCAGGAAAGCCGTGCTTCACCCAGAGACTCCGGGTCAAACGCTGAACGTTTCTGGTGATTGATGTAGGTTACGTAGACATAGGACAGGGGGGTCCAACCTGCGGCCCTCCAGCTGCTGCAGGACTACATCTCCCATACTCTTTAGCCAGACCCTTAGCTGAAAGAGCATTATGGGAGATAAGTCCTACAGCAGCTGGAGGGCGGCAGGTTGGACACCCCTGACATAGGACATGGTGTCCTGTTTTTCCTATTCCTATTCAGTCAAAAACAGAACTTTCTTAAAGTTCTTGAATCACACCTTAGGTCAGGAATCCATAGCTCCCATGTGCTGATCTCAGGGCATATCTCTATTCAAGCACTTGTGCTATTTCTTCTAAACACTTCATAGCTAAAGTAATGCTCTCTAAATGGGTTTTTAAAAATATTTTCACATTTTTTATAGTCCTGCGAATGGTGTCGGTTGTATTGCCTTTGGTTTGTTTTAGCACCAGGTCCTGTTTACTTTGAAGTTCAGTAGAAGTAATTTGTGAGAAAGGTTATTCCAACGTGCTCGGTCATGGGACAGGGAATGTATGAAAGAGGTATAAATAGCCTGCAAAGCTGGAGAGGTGGAGGGCAATAAGTCTTCATTTACAAGGCAGGGAGCGAGCGACTCAATAGATCAGCAGGGTGACTGCAGTTCACGGCTATTGCGGTACGGGGCATGAACATGCTGTGCTGTGATCATAGATGAAATATGGCGTGACTAAAATAGTTATTTTACAAACTAGAGCTGACGAAAACTTATTAACAACCGATATTCTGCATGGGGTGGCGCATGGATGAGTAGGCATTTCTAAACCTAGAACTTGAGTATACCCAGAGGGGTAATAAACGGGGAGAACAGTGGAGTGTCAGGTCTTACCGGGACCAGGATAAGCGGATACACCAGAGTTTAGTTTTGAAGGTCATATTATATAGTTTTCTTTGGCAGAGAGAAGCCATTGCCTGTAACTCTTATCTTTCTGCCTTGCAGGATCTGTGTTGGACTGTTGGGAGAAGATGGGTTCTGGAAGGTCTACAACTATCTGAAACAAGTCTACTTCCAACAGGGCTCTGATACAGAGGACACTCGAGAAGAGACTCTCTGTGAACCAAAGGAGGTGCATCTGTATCCACAGCATTGCTATAAAGTCCAACAACTCATCTTTTTTGAAGAGAGGATGGAAGAAGAGACTTTGGGATCTCAATCTGTATGGCTTTAGGGCTGAATTCCTTCATAAAGCTGCACAAGAAGGTCTTCCTGATCCTTCACCACCAGGGATGGTGCCTCTGGACAGAGCCACCAGCTTCAAACATGTCAAGACAAAGCGGAGGAAGGGGAGATATAATTTGGACCCAACAATGCTCAAATACTGCTTTGGTAGAACATTCTTGCCTTTTGAAGTTTGACTTTGATATGGTGGCTTCATTTGCATTTTGTGCCCCCCATCATTCTCACGCCAAATTAGTTACCCTATGTATGAACACGAAATCTCATTTACGAGCTGGCTTTGTACCATCATCCTTCCGTATCTTTATTCTGAGAAAGTGCCTGGACATGTCATTTAATCCCAACACTGGAGGAGATCGGCATCGTCCGCGCTGCCTTAAGCTTCAGATACTTCATTGTTTGCATCCAGAGATCTAAATTAAATCTCGCGTTCTCTTCAGCGGGAGCATACAACAAAAGTAATAAAAGCGCTAATTTGTTAATGCCGGCTGTATCTTTAGGTTTGCATCTGATACCCAACTGAATAATCACAAAGAGTTTACGGATATACTTGACAGGAACCGCATCATTTACAATGGGGGGGGGGTTAAAAAAAACCTCTAAGGCGAGTTTGGACAATGTAATAAAAAGGGACACAAACTATGTCATTTCATTATGATCTCCCTCAGCAGGAGTGGAGGATTTGCTATAAATCTGTCTGTATCTATAGGGGTCCCCAAAATGTCATGAACAGGAAGAATCGTCCACTGTGGTCCACCATGGAAACCATTTAAAGAGGGTTCCTTTCGGAGAAGAAACAAAGCCTTTCTTTCCAGGATGATGATGTAATAATGCAATCATTTTGTTGTTGAACCTCTCGCGTGATGAGACACATTTATCATGACTGCGATATACATTGATCACAGCTCATTGAATCTTTCCCCTATATGTAACATCACATTGCTCTCTTAAAGCTACATCAATCCTTTCCGGAAAATAAAAGACTAAACGCATCAAAAAGAGATTTGTTACGATGTCTCTGCTCCTGCAGGGAAGATTCTTGCTGAGCGAGATCATAAAGGAACGGGATGATATATTTCTATATAACCCCTTGGCTTCCAGCCCCTGCCATGCTACCCCAATGGGGCAGGACTGCGGTCGGACCCCTGTCCCTACCTGTCCGATCCAGGAGCGTTGGGAGCGGTAATGCATTTCTATATGATCTAAAGAAATTATTATTTTTATTTATTTATTATTATTGGGTGTAAGATGAAAAATGGGTGAATAATTCTTTCAACGGAGCCCGAATATATAACTGATTACTGTATAAAGGTATATTATACGTCAAAGAGTTTTCACAGTGTTTATATAGAAAAATAAGCACTATTTCTGTATTAAAAGCACCTTATGTCAATGCCATGGGGGCGGCCATAGAAATGTCATATTTTCTTATTCTTCCCCATTAAGTTAAGAATCTGCTCCGTTCTATATGATTGATAAGTATGATCATGGCTGGTCCGTGTTGCAATAATGACTCTGATCCACCAAGTCAACGAGTGGTGGATAAAATAGCCTGGGTCCTTGCACCCTGATACTACTCACGGTTATTGCCCCCCCCACACACACACGCTCACAACTTCTCTATTTGCCCCTGACAATTACTGCCCCAATTTGTCCCTTTTGTGGTGTTTCACCCCGGTTTAAGAGTCTTGTTAATCCTCATTGATCACAGAAGAGGTATTACAAGGACGAGTGCGGAAAAATGTACGTGTGCGACGCCGACAGAGAAAAGGACGGAAGAGCTCACAACAACGGAAGACCAGAAATGGTTACCGAGGCTTTTCGTGGAATGATTTGATTTCTGGAGCTGAAACATGAAGACGAACGCTCCAACGACTGAGACCTGCCTTATCGCAGATGTAGGGGAGCGGAGCCATTGTATAGACTACTCCCAGCTTATAATAACTGGATATTTCTGACAAGTAAAAAAGCCCTCAGTCTTAGGAAGCCGATGACAACAATAACTTGGCTTAAAGCAAAAGAAATGGGTAAAACAGCAAAACTGATCCCAGCCTAGGAAACGATTCCCAAGCAGAAGCATCGCAATGAGATATGAAACTAAACTATGAAGTCAAAACTGTGCAATTCTGCTAAAAAGTTCTAAAAGTGATCTCATCACCGTAGTTATCAATGACACGTTACCATTCCATGGTTGCTATGGTGATAAGACTACTTTTTTTACATTTTGCAACAAATGAAGCTGATTTCTTCAACAAACAGATACTTAAATTAGAAATTAAATTCTAAGTTGATGTCAGCACAACCTCCCACAACCGATGACCTCACCATACGGCACCATAGGTCAATGATCAACAAATGTGAGTCAATATAGAGATATAAACCAAACGATCTACAGAAAGAACCCATCTCCATCCAATCAGGACTTTTCAGATCCATTATTTATACATTACCAGCAACATTTTAGCGCCGAGGAACTTAATGGCATTTTTAAGATAAGTTCTATTTTTATTGGACAGTTCGGAGGCAGTTTTGGAAAAAGATACCCAGGCTAAGCGTCAGGGTGGTCTTACCGAGTTGTGTAAAGGGGGTGATTGTCTCAAGTTTCTACATGAGCTAAACTATAGAGTAACTAGAGAGGTCTCTTTAAACAGAAACATTTATACAAAACACAGGTCAGCAATTATTTTAAGATCTGCTTTATACGAGTCATGGGAGTCTTCCTTAAAACAGGAAATATTACTAGAAAACCAAACAATTTGATGACATCATACAAAACGTTCAATGCTCTCCAGTAGAAAACAGCGTATGCTGAGTGCTGGCAACCCTGTGATGTCAAAACAGAAAGAACATAAGGGGACATGCAGTCAGCAAACACAGGAATAGAAAATAAGACCCTCATATGGAAAACATAGTTACCCCACTACCTGCATCGCCTTCTGGACTCCCCGGTCCTGTTTTAGTAGCTTCCACTGGAACTGGCCGTGTTTTCCAGAATCCTCCAGCCGGACATAGGTTTGGTTTTCCAGAAGGCTCCAGTTGGGTACAAGACACGCTAACCACTGGCCTCCATTTATAATCCAGCCTCTACGTAGACACCGTTTGCCAACCGCCTCCAAATGGGATCCAACGTGGGGTCCAACGTGGAATCAACCCTTATTTTAAACATTCTGCCCTCATATAGTATCCCATGGGTGAGCTGCTGTTCCTTTAAGTTTACTGTTACTCTGCTACCCAACAAATCATTCCAAATAATCCATAAATCGTTCGCGGCACTGCGGGCTACCATACGCCCTGATGATCTCCTCCGTGTGCAGGATACAATGATTCTACCCCCCCACTGAACAATCGCCCCAGCAAGGAATTGCCCTGATAATGGACAGGTGAAGGTCATAAGTAACCCTTTGCACTCTGACGTGAATGATTCGTTTTAACCCTGTGACTTCTCAACATTCCCAGGACTCGTTCAAGGAACTAACCTGCGGTTTATTATAAGTTAGGAACAACGTAACACGGAATGGGAACTCGTCCGAGACCCCGGTTAAATAAAAGCAGCTACGTGTATGTATTGACTGTTTGGAAAGACACAAGACCTTCTATTTGCAACCAGAGAAGGGGTTACAATTCCCATAAGCCTCAACCAACTAAATGCTGACATTATACCTTACCTGCATTCAACAGATCGGGGTTAAAATGGGCATTAGCTGGATGAGGCATTTCTGCTTTTACATATGACATGTGTGACATCACTCACTGGCCCAGTTCCCCACTGGGTTTTTGACCCTTCCTACCAGTAGGAGTGCCAACCATCTCTGTTTCCTGTAGCCCTTTAGTAACCCCCAACTGCCTTAACACTCCCATACTTCATTTCCTTTAATCAACAAATCCCATCCTGCTCATCCACCCTAACGCTAAAAACTTAGTCTTCCCAGAGGAGGGATGAAGTTAATATTTCAAGAGTATTTTCTATTACAAGGTACGCATTCCGATGATTTGGGCAACCAAACCACCAACAGCCACCTGCACCATACCCACCACTGGTGGTCCACCAAAGAGGTCCTAGCAGGACGGAATAGACTACCTATGTAGGCTCTGTGTTGGTCTATAAGGCTAAAATGTGGGTTTGGTAGCCAACAGGTAGTCATCCACCTGCTTACAAACAGTCACAATGTGTCCCAGAACTCGAGGAACTTGCTGTCTGGAGGCCTTCTAAACTCTCCCATTCCTACCTTGCTGTGTGAGGCATCGTAATTATGTCTATTCGTTTTTAGACACATCTTCCATGATTAAATTCTCAGCCATCAGTGGATTTCTAGTCTAAAGCGGCTGGAGTATGGAAGAGGTTAGCCATCACTGTAATAGAATGAGACAGGCGTATGAAAGCTCCCCCGATGGCGTGGTCTTCTCTGCTTGATACTTTTAGACCCAATCACTTGCCCGTCTCACAATGTAATACATTTAGCTGTGTACTTGGAGAAAATCGATAATCTTCAATATAAAGACTTGCGCTGGTGTCATAGACAATTATAATATACAGCGTAGATCATAAGATATTCTATCTCTGGCTTAAAGAAGCACAACGGGGCCAAGTCTGTACTCAACGAAGCAATATCAGCTTCACTAGAAGAGAAGGTTTCTTTAAGCTCTTTTACTTGTCAGGCTTATGGGGCTTATTGACCTGGGATGCCTCACTCAGCTATCGTAAGCCATGTCTTTTTTCCCCGCAGAGACATCACTGAGCGTAGAGTTCTGTAGATCGAGTGTGGGTCGAGTCAGCGGCCCGTGGGTTTGCGCAAGGCCTATTTACCATCTGGAACCCGAGTTTGCCTAATTTTTGGATTAGCTCTAGAGATCCGGCGCGTGTTGGCATGCGACTGGCATACTGCATAGCCGTGTTACTAATGTTTGAAATTTCCCAGTAACATAGACGTCGACATACAATTTAGGGTTTGGTTCCAAGCTCATTTGACAATTTCCCAAATCAAAGGAATTTTGAAGAGAGAATATTTCTTGATATTACTTTATTTTAGATTTTTTTTTCTCCTAGACAAAAATACAAGAAGCATGCAGATCTCACAGAAGCCCCAACATATACTATAGCGGTGCATAACTTGGCCTTATACTCACTACACAACAGGAGGGCGCGATTGAAGACTCGTGATCTGTACATGCATTAGACAACAGGACGGTACCTGCGCGAGCGACGTCTACCTCGTCCATTAACCGCTTGGGTACCCGTGGGGTATTAACAAATCCAAGGGGATACAAAGAATAAGGATAGATTTCTGTTTAAAAACCGGGGCCACGTTTATCTGGGTGTCCAATTGGTTCGACTGGTGCAAACGTATAGAATTTTGCACCAAACTTTGCACATTGTCCTTTCTGCTTTCGCTATCTAAACTGTATACAGTAAATACACAGCTCTGCTAGGTGCCTTATTGCCCCTTGATGTCTTCAGAGTCCCTTACAGATACGAATGTCTCTAATGCCCCATATGTGAGTGACAGGCGTTAATGTTATATCGGTAGCCGTGAGGGTGGCCCCGTGTGGCTTCCCATTCCCACACTGCCTGGAACATGGATAATTTGGAGACATTTGCAGGTAACAGGCAAGTAGCGTAATAATATGTCAAACTTGGAAATGTTTTGGTTGAAAAGAAGTTAAACGCATCCTGAGATACTATTTTTATTATTCAAACACTTCACGTGGCCTCTAAGGCTTGTTGTGTGCCCACCAGGCGAAGGTATCGAAGCCTAGAAGGAGTAGTTACATGGGCTTACATTCTACCACGGGCTACAGAATAATCTGATGTGTGCTTTGTAAATAAGATATCTGCAGAACCTGAAACACTTTCATTAAGTGGGGTATTAAACCATCAGAAGCCACCTTGGCCTGCATTTTGCAAGACACTGGTAAGTAGGAGAAGTAAGATCTGTGCCGGTGGATGAATAGGTCTCCAAACTATAACACCAGCCTTGCAGCACCCCGGGGACCCCTACTCCCAGGGGCCATAAGTGGAAAGGAAGGAACCAGCAGGAGCCGAGATCCCAAAACATTTAGAATAAGAGAGCCCCGGCCATTGATGGTGCTCCTGGTGAGGGAATGACATGTAGATATACTATCACAAAGGGCTCAGGCTGGCAGAAAGAAAATAGCTACTAAGCTAGGCAAGATTATTTCCTTAGCTGTCTGAGACATATTATGGAGAAGCTATTTTGAAGATGCGTTGCCACCACCAAACCCTGACGGAGTCCTGAAAAGTCTTGTGCATCCATAGACCCGCTAGGTCTTCATGCTCCACGAAGCATGTAGGTGACAGTAATGGAAGTTACATAGAAAGCTTCAGTGTCCTGGTGGCCTTGTCGATTTAGTCTGGTAGACCTGTTGGTTTACATTCTGACTCCCAGAAACCGTTCCAATCAAAATAATCAGGGTGCCAGCAGGCCGATAACCGTAAACACAAGGCCAACAGTGTACTCGACTTCAGGTGCATGCTTCACATTCACCACAAGGCAATGTTGTGTTCATTGTAAGGCGTCTTCCATGCTGACCCATCAGTCCTGGAGGTGACAGGGCTCTGGGGTCTAATTATTAGCTGCGATACGCAAGTCCGGATTGGCCTTCAGAAGCTGACATGTCCAGCATGAGATGGTGTAGGACATTGATTGCTGAGGATGGTGAGCTGAATATATTCTGTTCTCTGACAGCATGGGTGGAATAGTCAATGAGGCGTATAGGAGGTGGCTGCGGGAACAGTAGAGCAAGACTCATTGAGGGGAATCGAGGGCAGAGTCTGGGGAATCCACTTTCGGACATCGAGGAGGAAAAGCTTTGTAGCTATAATATTCCACCACCTGTTTGGGGACCTCAGCAAGGACACACTTAGCTAAGGCAGCGGGAGAAGCCTGGGACACAAAAGAATGAGAAACGTGAGAAAAAGATACAAATACGTATTTACCTGATACCTGAACTCATATTATTATTACAGATAAGATACACATTTTTACACAGCTCAATGCATTGTGTGTCTTCAAACTTACATTCTTGAATTCCCTGAAAGGAACAAACTGTACAATATCGCGGAGCACAGGCTCGCCTTTGGGTGCTCGGAGGACCCCATCATCTCCATCCAGAATTTGCATGTCTGTAAAATCGGCATTGCCAACACCAACAATGATGATGGACATGGGCAGGTAGGACGCACGCACTATAGCTTCCCGTGTATCAGCCATGTCTGTGACCACGCCATCCGTGAGAATCAGGAGAATATAATATTTCTGGAATTAAACAGGACAGTTGGAAGCAAGTGAGATGCCTACGAAGGTCTAGTCATAAAAGTCCACATTTTCAGTCCATGCATGGTGTGGTTACCTACCGAAGCCTCTTTGGTCCTTTCTTCCTCAGCTGCCAGTCGTGCCACCTTTGAAATTATAGGTGCCACGTTTGTGGGTCCGTACAGTTGAATCTTGGGTAGGCAGTTTTGGTAAGAATCCACTATTCCTTGAATACCTAAAACAAAGACAATAACAAAGCTTATAAAAGTATTAATTAATTATAAGCTTCCTCTTTCTCTCCTCTTCCCTGTTTTACTGACCAAACTGCAAATGCTTCACTTTCATGGTTATGTCAATCAACTTCCCATAGTCCCACGATCTCTCTTACCTTCACATTCATCATCATCGGGATTGAAGTTAATCGCAAAATCATGAGAAACCTAAAACCAAAAAATAAGTGATTGAAATCAACAACTCCCAATGTCTCCTTTTGCCTCTACAATTTAGCCCAAACCCTCAACATGGAACTTTGGAGACTTAATGACTCAGAGAACCCCATCGTAGCTCAAAATCTTTGCATGCTTTGTATATATTTGTGTCACGTCACAGCAGGTTGCGTCTGAAGCCCAGATGACCTTCAGGTCCGGTCTGATGTTCAGTTGGTCCCTGGGTGTAAAAGAGGGTCCACATTTTCCACCAGCTTCCATGAAGATCATTTGGGCATCCAATGTGTCCAAAGCCTACTTGGTCTTTATAAGGTTTGGTTGGTTCCTCAGTCTGCTTAGTCCCCGAGTCTGGATAATATCCAATTTGTGTCTCAATCGGTCTGGGGTCTTCTTGGCCCCTTGCTCTGGCCAAAGTCCAACTTGTTGAAGTTATGAGACCCAACAGAATGCCACACATTAGGAAGACCACTTTATTAGCGGCTCTACTGGGGCCTCCATAACTAGATAACCACATGAACGCACAAATTACACACGCCGCCTTTGTGATATATGAGTCTGCACACAGCAGGCTTTTCATGCGGAGACGCTGATTCCCTCAGATAGTTACAGAGAGTTAAAGACAAAGAGAATGACAAACAGCTTGTAAGCCGCCAGGAGCTAATGTCAAAGATTTACAGGCATAGTCAGAAGACATCCGAGGTCACGACGTGACGCTGATATATCACATGCAGGAGCGCAGCGACAGAATGGGAGAATTACAGAGACTGAATCTGCAGGGAAAGGCTGAACGAGAATATAGAAGGAGGAAAACATATAGAGAGAGAAGCCCCTAATGGGCTAGAGGCACAAGAAAGTATCCAAGAAGATGAGGAAGGTTGGTGTTGTATGCATGAAGAACCCCCCTGGGTTTTCAAGTTTAGTGATATGTGCCACCATGAGAGGTCACACCAACGAGACCAGGCTAGAGGCTACCCTATCCATGTACCTACTACACGCTTCACATTCATCCCAATTAAACGATCACTAAGTGCCGTCTCTTCCCACCACATTCCGAGCATCGCGGGCCCTAAGTGCCGTAATTACCTGTCATTTACATCTCATTAGAGGAGGCATTCTTTAGCGGTGAATGATATCAGAGGCTGGGTGTCATTCACTCGGGGGGAATAATATCCGCTTCTTCCATCTCAAAATCTTTACCCGATTGTAACGGACGGGGAACCAATATCTAAATATTTTATTACTCTGGAAACCGCGAGCTTGGTATCGATTGCAAGATCGCTCTCTCTGGCGTCCCAGAACAATGAGATTTTCTCTAAATTCCAATAGATAACGATAGAGCATCAATAAATTCTTCAATTCTAGCTGTATTAGTCACCTGTCAACAAACAATGCCGTTTCCGCAGCGTATCAATAAGATACAGATACAGAGTATTCCATTCGAGAATAACACCGCAGACATTGAAAAATATTATTTATTGTTACCCTATTCATTTATCACCCCCGGCGCGTCGGCTTTGACGCAATTCAAACACTATTATTTAGTGGATTTGGAATTCGACTTGTGGGCAATGATTTTAGACATTTTTAGGTATTATTATTAATAATAATAATAATAATAAATATTATTCTTTTATTTATTAAGCGTCAATAAATTGCGCAGCGCTGTACAATTTAAATATACATTAAGACGTACAGATACATCGGGGGTTGGGAACCCGGCCCGTAAGTCGCCATCCAGCCTTATACACTTATACTATGGGTCCCGCTCGTGAGCTTACAATCTAATCAGTACATTATTGTTTGAGGGAGAAGGAACTTTGACAAGGCTTCTCACTACCACAAAGCTTCATTGGAGATGAAATGGAGAAATCAGAGAAGAGTAAGCTATAGATCCAAAAGACTCAAGGACAGTGAAGGGATACTTGACATATATTCTGCGTTTTGGCCCTGGGGAGGATGAATTAATTTGAGCGACAAAACATCATTTAAAGGGAAGTTCCACCGGAAATCCAAATGATATAACAATTTAAAGCATGCAGTGTGTTGGCTGCATGATGGTCTTGATGTGTCAAGATAACGATTGCTGCCTAAAGCTGTACTTTTCGATGACATCACAATTTTTTAGGGAACCAAGCTGTCGGTGACAGAGGAATTATGTCAGATTCTGTGTGTGCGCCTGTCACTGTCCTTAACGATCTCTGTCTGTTTCTATAAATTTGCATACCAATGCCTGTCCCTGCCAGAGGTGAGCTGGCATCGTTTGGGTGCGGGGGGGGGTTAACCCAGCCAAATGTCCATTTAGGAGAAAAAAAACACCCAGTGGACTGCATTGATTCAAAACATAAAAAGGACCCAGATATGGTTTAAATGTTGCATAAAATCCAAAAAAATTACAGAAAAGGTTACTGTAAATCATAAGATCACATGTGCAATTTCTCAAAATGTAGCCTTTTGCATCAGAACTGCTCTATATAGGGCTCAAATGCTCCAGTCTTGCACTATGTATAGCTCAAATGCTCCAGTCTTGCACTATGTATAGCTCAAATGCTCCAGTCTTGCACTAGGTATGGCTCAAATGCTCCAGTCTTGCACTATGTATAGCTCAAATGCTCCAGTCTTGCATTCTGTATAGCTCAAATGCTCCAGTCTTGCACTATGTATAGCTCAAATGCTCCAGTCTTGCACTAGGTATGGCTCAAATGCTCCAGTCTTGCATTCTGTATAGCTCAAAAGCTCCAGTCTTGCACTATGTATGGTTCAATGTCTCTTATTGACTGAGCACGCTGAGGACATTCAATGCTACTATGTTGTCGTTGGAATGAATGTCTACTTGTTCCACAGCGTCTGAACATCCAAGCTGACAGAGCCTTTCATGATGCATCATTTATTACATCTCCTGCCGCCAGCCCGATATTATAATCAGCAATAAAACACAACAGGTCTAAAGGAGAAACGCCTGCCCAGGGCTCCGAAGTTTCCAGTATGGAAAACACATCATTTTAGCGACTTAATTTAATCATCAAGAAATTACACGGCTTGTGTTTGATCATTGGAGTCAGATTAACAATAAAGCGTCAGAGGCTATTGATCAGTTACCATGGTAACGCACTTCATAAGGTTGGACATGCTCCCTTATGATCACAAGCGATCTCTAGAAAACACAATGCCCCCTCCTTACTTCATACTGCAAAATACCCTCAGTCATCATCATCACTGATCAGGTGGTAATTAGTAAGGCAAAGCTGAGGGCATGCAAAGTTCTACATTTTGAGCAATCTCCATGGTAACCAGTGGAGTTATAGGGTACTATGTTCTACCAGGATGCTCCAGAGACAGTACAGATATAGTCAGGCCAAAATAAGGTTTTGTCTCCCTTGATCATCTGCCCAACCAAACACACTTTGGAGTCAGCACCACCGGCCCGTGATTCCATCTCTCTAATCCATGCAATGCAGAACTCTATTATTTCCATATAACGCGGCAGACACTGTGGGAATCATTCACTGACAGAACAAAAAATACGTACTGAGAACGTAAGCTGAAAGAAACCGAGGATAAAAGAAACGCCGTGAAGACAATTAAAAAAACCAGTGACACGTTGGACATCTGCTAATTTCACCGGAAAGCTGAGGGGTTCTTGCAAAAGTTGTAGGTGGCTTTTTGAAATGAAATGGAAGACAATCACGGCTGCGGTAATTATCCATACTTAATTGATGTAATTAATTAACCTAACGTACTAAGATTCCACTTGAAAGCACAATTATGTTTTGACAATAATGAATTAGAATGCTTATTCCAATTATTTCCCAGACTCCCATTTCTGGGTATGTATCCACGCCAATGGCTTTGTATTAATGAGTCGCCCCCGCGTCCTCAAATCCCCATCTTCCTGGAGTGAGAATTCATGAGAGGTGTTCTGTAAACCTTTAATCCGTTCTCTTCTTCAGATTTTTAAGGACATACAACAAATTAGATAAAAGTGGCTACTATCACTAATACCATATTAATAATTACAATTACTATTACTACTACTATTATTATTACAATTAATATAACTATTACTATAACTATTGCAATTACTAGAACTATTACTATAACTATTACAATTACTATTACTGTCACCAATATTATTACTATTACTATAACTATTACAGTTACTATTACAATTACCATTACTTACAGTATTACAATCACTATTACTATCTCTAATACTATTACTATAACTATTACAGTTACTATTACAATTAATATTACTTATAGTATTACAATCACTATTACTGTCACCAATATTATTACTATTACTATAACTATTACAGTTACTATTACAATTACTATTACTTATAGTATTATAATCACTATTACTATCTCTAATACTATTACTATAACTATTACAGTTACTATTACAATTACTATTACTTATAGTATTACAATCACTATTACTGTCACCAATATTATTACTATTACTATTACAGTTACTATTACAATTACTATTACTAATACTATTACAATCACTATTACTATCTCTAATACTATTACTATTACTATCACTTATACTATAACTATAACTATTACAATACTATTACTAATACTGTTACAATGTCTATTACTATAACTATTACAATCACTATTACAATTACTATAACTGTTACAATTACTATTACAATTACTACTACTAGTATTACTGTTACTATAACTATTACAATCACTATTAAGATTACTATTACAATCACTATTACAATTACTATTAAAATTTCTATTACGGTTACTATTATGATTACTATTCAAATTACAATTACAATTACTATTATGATTACTATTTCTACGGCCTTAAAATATCCAAAGGAGGTTTGCTGTTACATTGAGGATTCCTTCCAATGTTACCCCTTCTTTTATTTAATTGATGTCTATTGCACACAAGCTTCTCTTGCTTAAACCATCATTCATGAATGATATCTCCCTCTGAGAATGTCCCCTCTTTGGCAGATCGGTTGCCCTTCTCCAACGTAGTAGAGCCCTTACAGACATGTTCTAAGCCAACTCTTCCCATACCGTATCCTCCCGGTCTGCCATGCATAGCCTCCAAACACATAAAGAGATATATTTTTCAGATAACATATCCACTCCTGTGGTTTCTGATCTTTTTTTCAGACCCTTTGATCCTTTGATCCAACCTTCAATGTACTTTTTGCTGTTTGCCTTCCAGTTTCTCAAACCGCTCAATAGAACATATTCTTTTTTTTTTTAACTCCCTGTGAAATAGTTGACCATCGCCTAGCTGTTGAACACATCTCATACTTCTACACCTATATTTAAAGATCGCTCTCTGTGAGTCACTATCTTCCATCTATATCTGTTAAAAGAGACTCATGTGGATATTAATTTCCGGGAACATCAAAGCTTTTTCTCCAAAAGAAGTATTAAATGTGGGGTTTGCAGAGTCAGCATTTCTTAGCGATAGGAAACGCATGGAAATGTAGCATTGATTAAAGAAAAGTCTTTGTGCATTAGTTAAAGTTTGATAAGTTAATGAAACATGGAGAGATTATGCAGATACAGAGAGAAGATGCCGAACGCTAATTATAAATGGTCGTTACTCTGAAAAATAAATCCAAAAGCTCTTATAGGAAGGGAAGTGGTAGAAACATAAGACATGTGGACCATGATACAGGGGGTACGTTGCAATGGGGCGGTGGTGTGAATACTAGGATGCAATGAACTCAATTCCAGCATTGACATTTTCCCAGTAATAATGGTGGTGGTGGGTACGTCTAAATCATTTGGAAAAGGTCTTATCACCATAGCAGCCAGCAACGTTGTGTTGAGAACACCTTTTAAGTTTTGCACCTCTTAATACATAACTCTTTGGTGTTTGGCCTTTTATATGTCTCCAACATCTCAAATAAAAAAGATGCACAATAAGAGGTACTTTGACCATTGAGAGGTGGGGGGGCCGGTATAGCTGGAAACTGGAGCACCACATGGATAAACGGCAGAAGATCGACCGCCAAATGCATTGCCCTGCAATTAGTCTTATTCACAAGCCACACACAACCACAGTCTTCCGCTATATGAATCCAGTCTATTGTCCCCAGGAACAGTACTGTGTATTACAGAGATACCCGCAGATACATAGAATGCCTTATTCTTACCTCGTACTTTGGTGGTATCCGTGCACCAAATCCCAGGGCGGAGAATCTCTTATCACTAGACAAAAGGACAAAAGGAGTTCAGCAGACATATACAATTGTATCTTCTACCCAAGAAAAACCAAGTCTCCACACTATAGAATCAATCACAAGCACAAACAAGAGTGACCACTATCACCCCTCATTCCCATTCACATACAGACAGCAGTTTCCACGCAAAACCCAGAATGCATTGCTCCTTTAATTAACACACTGAAATTCACTCACTGGAATGATAAAGATTTCACGTACTTATAATAACATATGTATACTATTCAGACACACAAAGTATGTAGTATGTAGCTACACACAGGCACATCTGTACTGCCCATCACATAATACACTGCGCTCGGACATGAAGGAGCAGTTGCGTTACACCTGTCATAGTCTTGGCAGATCTCCCCCACGGCTACTAACGCCTTCAGATATTCGTTGGGCTGGTATGGGTTAATGTAGTGTAGAGAACAGCTATTTCGGGGATCTCCGTTAGAGGCTGTGAAGTCTATGGCCACCTAGAGAGAAAACAGAGAGCCCCAGTGTCATGAAGAGGAGAGATAAAAAGTTACGCAGAACGATTTTGGTGCAAAGTATGAAAAGGGGTCTTGTCGTCATAGCAACCAACGGAATGTTCCTGCTGACTCGATAATTCCACAGCAATAATAGTAATACTAATACCAATTATTAGGCATAACCCCCAATGTGTCCGTATATATGTGCTGTTGGTGGCATACAGGAGATCTGCACATGGTAGAGACAGACGAGAGGGACAGGCAGGTGTCATAGTAAATGTGTGGAAAATATGGGGACTCACTGTGAAGTGGATCTGGCAGCCGCCCATAATGTAGTCAAGGAAGGAATAAACTCTGTGGATCTGTAGTTCCAAAAACAAAAAGAGAAATTGGTCTGCAATTTACCATTTCATCTGAAAATTGCTCACCCCATTATTCGGATCACCTGTCTGGCAAAAAAAAGGTTTGGGGTCCTAAGACCTGGTAGCTTCCTGACAGCTCATATTGTAGGGTGCAGTTTACCAGATGGACCTTGGGGTCCCTTTCTAACATGTAGGCATCCCACCAAAGATCTATAGCATGGCTGTCCAACTATTGACTTTTTTGTGAGCTTTTGATGGGTTTGATCTCCCATAAACCCCTAGGATATTCACCTGAGGCTGAGATTTATAAGAGTCGGGATTTTGGAATCCTGCCTAAAAGCTTGAAGGTTCTTAGGAAGGGATATGGTGGCTTTTTACTTTTACCTTCAGGTCTGTGAGTATCACGACTCCAGAGTTCTTGTAATTCCTCTTTTTTATTTTGTACTTGGGGTTCACACAATCCCATTGCACCTGTGGGGTCGAATCAAACAGTCAATCACACCCTCCGAAGACAACGTCGAGCTCAGCCGAGTGCCAACACGTGTTTCAACCATGTAACGATGCAAATTGGTGGCGTACGGCTAAAGCCCTCGAGCAAGCCGTCTTCTTTTATGATCAACCTCATCATCCATCACTTTTGGTGTTGCTTAGTCTAAACCCCCCTGCCACAATTATACGTGTGCTGTGACTGACGGTTGTGCAGCTCTGTGGTCTATGTCGGTGCTATACTTAAGCTAACAATAACCTTACCTTGTTTCCACCGATTCCTTTCTGCATCTCTTCAAAGGTTGCATAAAACTCTCCGATAAAGTCATGTTTCCCACGGGAGTCATAATCCCAAACTAAGCACTGGAGGCAAAAAGAGATGATGTGATATTAAAGACACAGGTTCAGGTAAAAGATGGGATAGCTGGGGTAGAATGGTAAGAAAGGCACAGGGCATGTGAGCTGAATCCGCAGCTAGTATTCTGACGAGGTATATTTCTAAAATCCTCTGTGGTTTGTGAGCTTGGGAATTGGACTTGGTGGAATTCTGGGATGTTTTTCCTACCCGGAGCTTTCTCTTTTCTTCACAGCAGCAGAGAGAACTCAGAGAAACCTTGAAGGGCTCCCACACTGGATTTAGATTGTTCTTGACAACCTGATGAAGAAGGAAATCAATACATATATGACATGGACCTTTATCGCACCCATACAACAGCTCCTCTCAAACTCAACATCTCATCATCTTACACTCGTTTCTCACTTGAAGCTCCGACTCAAGTCCCATGACAGACGCACAGCGCCCCTTCACTGACGTCAACACAGACTCTCGTTTAAGACACTTAAAGAGCTTCTCTGGCTCACCTCCGTTCTGTAGACCAGCTGCTCGCTTTGATCGTCATTAATGCGGTAGATTTCCAGGAATGGATCTGATTTGCTGAAGAGATCCTAACAAAAGGACAAGGAGGGTTAATGGATCCCGTTTAAAAGGACACTTTGAGTCATGGTACCGGGGGCGACTTGATATGTCGGTGGCAAAAAAGACAACTGGGGCTCAAAATATATTTGGACATAGTGCCTGTCTGTCCCTCATGTTGTGGTCCACCAGAGGTGTCTTTAAAGACCATCTGCCACCGCATGGAGGACTGTACCCTGTGGCTGTCACCTTGTCATCCAGTTTCCGGGCGCTGAATGAAAGTTCCACGTATCCATTGTTCCCGGAAATCTCTTCCGAAATCACCTATGGAGAAATGCAAATCTTAATCAAGTCATGGACTTTTCACAGCTTGGGTCCTGCTTCTCCCACACTCTTAGTTTTCTCTTAAACGTATGTTTGTTAATATACTCTGGATAGGTCGCGTTGAATGTGAGTGCAGTTAGTTACAGCCACACGTGTCAAGAGTCTATGGGGCAGCTTCCCAAAACACCTGTGAGGAAAGAACACGGAACTTCACCTTCAATGCCGCCCAAAGTCTACGTTTGCTTCCTATTCCATTATTCACCCACACTGACACGTGTTTCCATATTTTCAGTTTGCCATTGTTTTGAGACATCTCACAAACCACCCCGGACCTGCCGCTAGGCCCGCGTTTCCTCTGCTCCCTTACTGTGATTGTGGATTTTCCAGCATATTTTCCATATTTCAAAAACAGGCCTTTGGTGATTCTCTTCTGTGCCACAATCTAAGAAAAAAAAAGGAGACAAGACCCCGGTGGTGACAAAATGGAAAGACGAAGGTGGGATAGAACTTTGCGGGTATCAGCAGTGGTTTATGAGACAGTAATTGCTCCAAGTCCCAAGAGTTGCTCCCGATATTACCCTCTTCCGTCGTTACCTGCCCCAGCGTGATCTCCACCCCTCCTAGGAAGTCATCATCCCTGGTGCCAATACTGCAGTGACCGTGGATGTCATACACCTCAAAGCGCAGCTTCTGGACTTCCTCAAAGTAATAGTCCACAGTGAAAACTTTGGAGAAGACCGGGTTCAGGTTGCTCTTAATTACTTCCGTCCTATCCACCTGTTGGGGCAAAAAGTAAGAGCGCATTACTGGAACGATGGGACCACATTATATATATATATATATATATATATATATAATTTTTGGTTTAGGGACCATTAAGATCTTTGGTGAAAGGTCAAGACTCTTAGCAGACAGAAGTAATGCAACATTCTTTTTACATGTTGCTGATTCTGTAATATCAGGGAAGGGATATATATATATGTATATATATATATATTAGTTATATTATCTATTATATAATTAGTTCTGGAATGTTAGAGAGGGCAGAGATCTATAGAAGGCTCGAGTTTAGTCCTTGACATATACAATGGGAAGAAGTGATAAAGCTGTATATTATAAGCTGCAGAACATTGCAAATATCACTACTGACAAGCCTTTATTTGTCTCCGGGAAATTAAAACAGTAAGAAATGAAAGTCTCCCACGTATACTGGAGGCAGAAGAGGGTTTGGGAGGGGGCAATAGCTCTGTTTTTTTTAACAATGTGGGCCGTTACTGGGAATTACCTACATTCGGAATAAAATGTAGATATGGGCAGAAAATCTAATGTTTTTTTTCCTTCCTATGTCCCTTTTACAGGGAGATTATTATTATTATTTTTATTATTATTATTATTATCTATCATCTCCTACTGCACTGCTGCAACTATAATGTGATAACAGAAACAAATGTACATTATATCTGAGCGCTAATAACAGAAACATATCACCGCGACGGAGCATCTGAAAGCCAGGTCGGTGAATGAATGCCATCCATTACAAACAACAGTAGTGATAAAAAATATATGCTTTAAGAATGAAGAAATTAGGCATACTTTGGCTGAGCCCCTCCGCTTAGATGCTGCCAACCTTTTAATGGAGGACTCTGCCTTTGTATACAACTGTTCTGCTACCAAGACGTTCAGCTAACCGTTACATACATTTCCGCTTAGAATGCTGGGCATCATGGGAACTGTAGTTCCAGAACAGTTGGAGAACCGCTTGTTGGGTGTCCCTGGTAGATTGGAAAATGTCGGGCATTATGGAAGTTGCACATGCATGTACAAACCTTGCTATGCTTACATATGTCTATGTAATTCATTTTTAGATGGGCCACTGACGCAGAAACACTCACTGTCCTTCAACCTACCTCCATCCATTGGCCTTGGGATTGCATCAGAAGAACCACGCATGGGTCGGACTTGTTGAGCGTGTCTCTGTCCAGCAAGTTCTTGCAACACACACGGAGCTCCACCTTGGACACGCATGTGGCTGTAACAACCCCAAGGGATGAAGGAGAAGCCAAGTCCGAGATCTCGTTGACCATCATCTTCCCAACGGATAGAACCTCAACCAGAGATGGCGAAGTAAGGGAAACCTGGGTGGTTTTGAAGATAATGACACTGCTAATCAGCGATGGTCAGCAGGACCTTGCTCTCTCCATGTGAGGATCTGTGGTGGGGGGATGCCTGTAGCATGGAAAGATGGGTGGCTGGAAACTCTGTTTCTATTTCAAGGGTTGAGAAACCAAAGAGCCAATGTCAAGTAATGCAATGTGCAAGCAGGTCAATGTTTGGATGGCCTTGTATGGATAGTGATTTGCCCAAAAGCTCCTTACTCATGAAGTGATCTCTGATCTTCTTTGTAGGTCATTGCATGAGATACCTGACATATATTCGTAGAATTGTATCCTACGCACCTTGTTCAGGTCAGTCGGTTGCGTATGTTATTTTGTTTCACCGGGTTACCCTTCATACAATCAGTGTCCCCATCAGGAGTTACCATAAAGTTCAGCAATGGCCGACCCTCAAAATTATGTTTGATGTACTTGAAACTTTGGGCTGAGATTTATGAGGACACCGCCGGTTGAGGTTGTCTTCTGGCCTTCCTGGTGTTTGGACGTAGGTTTGGATGTTCTTGGGTTGGTGAGAAGAGGTGGTGAAGCGGGTGTCTGAGCACCCAGCAGCATCAGATTCTGCGAATTTGTTCTGAGAAGATGAAAGGCAGAGAGATCATATAAGTCTGATCCTTCCAGGCAAACACAAGCGCATATCTGTCAGATATCTGTAGGGCTTTGGTTACAGCGCGCGCCGCGGGACATCCTGCAGCTCGCGGAAGGAGGCAAGTCACGGGTAATATACAATTTTATCTGGATTGAGTGAATCTGTTTAAAGAGGAACTCCGACTAAATGTTCATCGCTCTGTTTTCTTTCTCTGAAACAGTTGTGGTTTTTACCCCATAATATAATGTTTTCAGGCAGCCGCGGATTAGCCATTTGGATGAGTTCTCGCTCTGTTATCTACTAGACAAACACCCCGACGCCTTATCATACTGCCTGTGGGAGACAGTAGAATTACTCGGTCTTAATAACTCAGCCAGACGCTCTGACACATGAAAGTCAATGGAGGAATGGACTTCATTAGCATCGCCATAAAGCATCAGCTCAGTGTGGTGTTTGAGCCGGGAAAGTAACTGAAAATATCACATGACTGGCAACAAAACCAAGTTTATTGCAACAAAATTAGAAGAAAAAAAAAGATTTTTCCCACTTCTAACCTAAATTACTGTATACAGCACTGGGGGTTATTAATGTATACAGTGCCGGGGCTTATTAAAGTATACAGCGCTGGGGGTTATATTACTGTATACAGCACTGGGGGTTATTAATGTATACAGTGCCGGGGCTTATTAAACTATACAGCGCTGGGGGTTGTTAATGTATACAGTGCCGGGGGTTATTAATGTATACAGCACTGGGGGTTATTAATGTATACAGTGCCGGGGCTTATTAAAGTATACAGCGCTGGGGGTTATATTACTGTATACAGCGCTGGGGGTTATTAATGTATACAGTGCCGGGGGTTATTAATGTATACAGCACTGGGGGTTATTAATGTATACAGTGCCGGGGCTTATTAAAGTATACAGCGCTGGGGGTTATTAATGTATACAGTGCCGGGGGTTATTAATGTATACAGTGCCGGGGGTTATTAATGTAGACAGCGCTGGGGGTTATATTACTGTATACAGCACTGGAGGTTATTAATGTATACAGTGCCGGGGGTTATTAATGTATACAGCGCTGGGGGTTATTAATGTATACAGCACTGGGGGTTATTAATGTATACAGCACTGTGGGTTATTAATGTATACAGTGCCGGGGGTTATTAATGTATACAGTGCTGGGGGTTATTAATGTATACAGCGCTGGGGGTTATTAATGTATACAGCGCTGGGGGTTATTAATGTATACAGTGCCGGTGGTTATTATTAATGTATACAGTGCTGGGGGTTATATTACTGTATACAGTGCCGGGGGTTATTAATGTATACAGTGCTGGGGGTTATTATTGTATACAGTGCTGGGGGTTATTAATGTATACAGTGCTGGGGGATATTAATGTATACAGCGCTGGAGTAAGGAATATATTCCATTTAAAGCCCAGCGCTATAGCGAGAAGAAGGATAAGTTATATCGGTTTTAAGCATCGCCTGGAGTGTAACAGATATTATAGGGGATCTGTCACCTAAGCACCGTTTACCGAGCACACCCTGTATGCAAAACAAAGCTCATGCTGATGAGGCTCATTTGCATACAGGGGCAAATGAAGATGTGTGTAAGTGGCTGGGGTTTAGAAGGGTGGAAGACGTGCTTTCCTCTCTTGATCTATACATTTTCTGTTAGTAAGATGTACGGACTGATTCGTATGACTGAAACACACGGTACGGGTGACAGGTTCGCTTTAATTCAGTGTCAGGATACGTGGCGGCGCCGAGCGGGGCGCTGACAGATAATAGAAGCGTTTTGTATCGGCGTCTCCAACACCGAGTGCTTTCTTCCTGAGAGATTCAAGCGAAAAGCATCAAAGGAGAGAGACGTATTTTCTTCTAGATCTGCACGACAACCTTCGACTCCCCATTCTGGGGGGTTTTTTTCTTTTTTTTTTATGCCACCCACTGAGAAAAATATTTTCTTCTTCCTAAACCCCATTTATCCTTCATATTTCTGATCCTACACATCATTTCCTCGTCACTCTGTAAAACGTACTAAAATGTATAACATTTAATAAAAATATATTTCACAGACAAAAAACAAATCCAGAAAAAAATATGGCACCGTAGATATACGTCGAATCGCAGCGTCATAACAATACCCCATAGACACTTTAAGCGTAGGAATTCCATCGGGAATACAGCGGGAATGCTGCTATCGCAAGGTGTAGCGGAGTACGCACCAGATATAGGAATAATAAGGAGAATTCCCACGGAAGATTGGCGGGAATTGCCGAGGAACTGGCAGTTACGTGGATTCAGTATTCTAATATCTTCTGCTATTCCTGTCCGTGTCTATTAATACTGAAGAATCCGGTGGTGCGAACCGAGACCCCGAAATAAATCTGTGTTATTACGCAAGAGCCTCGGAAAATCATAAAACAGAGCATGGAAGCCAACGGGGCTCGTGCAGGGAAAGGATAAGAAGCTAAATCTGGGGGGCGAGAGGTGTGAAACCCCCAACAAGCCCTGTAATAAGATAGTGGGGACAGCGTGAGGAGCGCATGTTCGGCAAACAATTAAGGGTAAGGAACAGTGACTGCAGGAGAAGTTGGCTGAGTGCAGGGAGAAAGAATGAAAGCTGCAGGGGAGTGAATGGGAATGAAGAAAGAACTGGGGAGTGAGCAGGGGAGAGGATAACAAGAAGCAGGAGATTAGGAGTGAGAAGCAGGGAATGAGAAGGAGAGAGGACAGGGAGGAAAGAAAAAAGGGAGAAATAGTGAATGAGGAGGAGAGAGTGAAAGAGAGAGCAAGGAGGAGAGGGGAAAGAAAACAGGGAAATAGAGAATGAGGAGGCGGGAAGACAAGGTGAAACAGGGAATGAGGAGGCGACAGGACGGGGGAAATCGGGAATGATGAAGAGAAAGGACAGGGAGAAATAGGGAATGATGAAGAGAAAGGACAGGGAGAAATAGGGAATGAGAAGGAGAAAAAAATAAAAAAAAAAAAACAGGAAAGAGAGTGAGAAAAAGGGGGGTTATACGAAGATAAGCATCAGTAACATATAGAAGAAGACACTCCTGAGATAAGCAGAGAATGAGAGGAGGCGGAAAAGCAGGGAATGGTGAAAAGGGTGAATGAGAGTGTGAGAAACTAAAAAGGTACAGAGAATAGAGCAGCGAATAAAGCGAGGGCTAACGAATACCTCCACTCAATAATTTGTGTCATTCTTTTAGGCAGTCCCCATCCCTCAGCTACTCATCTCATCTCACGCTCCATCCCATGAGTCAGAACTCAATAAGACTATTCCCTGGTGTAACTGGCAGATCTACCCCTTGATTATATTTAATGCAGGGGAAGACGGCAACATTTCTACTGGACAACACTGGACTAAACGGCCCCTATGCAACAATGACTTCCACGAACCTTGCCTTGGACACTGTCTGGGTACGGACACTTTACCTACCCCTGACTCCATGATCATATCGTATAGTATGGACGCTTTACCTACCCCTGACTCCATGTACGGATCATATCGTATAGGTACGGACACTTTACCTACCCGACCCCTCATACAGCTCATATCGTATAGTCTCATCACTCAGAACTCTTCACTACGTTGAGTCCTCAATCTCAGTAATATGAGTCTACTCTCAGCTACATGCGGCTCCAACACTTGATGCTCATTAATACTCCATATACTCCCCATCCCGTGCAGTCCTCCGTCTATAACACATTATTTCATTCCCATCTAATTCCGGGGCTGCGCTGTCCCCTGGGAATCCCACCAATCACTTGCACACCCTCTCCTCCATACTTTATTCACCAACCACATATATGTGTCACTTTGATGTGTTTTACCCCTAATTACTTGCCATACAGCATCTACACCCAATAATCGCAATCTCCACCCAAAACCTTGAGCCCCTCCACAGCACCAAATAACTTCGCTGCAGACTCGGTTCACACCCCAATCACAGGAGATACCCCCAGGCAGCACTCCCACTCACCTCCGGCGATATACAGTCTCTGCACTTGGTACTTCTTCCACGCAACACTTTAAAACCCCAAGAACAAGCAGTAGATCTCCATTCCTTTCTTCTCCCACAGGTTAGATGGCACACCTCACTTCAACACTTTGACCAACATCTACAGCTCACAGTAGAGCCCCCCAAATATGGTTCCCTTACACCTCCTAACAATACATTTTACCCCCTGTCTCATGACTATTATTCACATTTACCCCTTACCATCGGAACCTGACGTTCAATGGTTGAGGAGCCTCACTCAGTCTCAGATGCTCCTTTTATTTAGCAAAGATTCCAATACTTCTACTGGGATGTCTTCTACCAGAGCTACTTGTGGGGTCTTTAAAGTCAGGATAACAGCCCCTCTCGCAGAGCGGCCAGACGTGGACAATGGCCAGAAATGAGTCCCCCCAGTTCCCCCGGTTTCTTCTTGTTCTCACCTGGTTTTGCTGGTGGAGAAGGCACCTCTTTAAGGATCCCTCTGGTCGCAGAGAGCTGAGCGCAGTAGAGTCGCCTCCTCTGTATCTGGCTCAGTATCCCGGAGCATCTCGCTCAGCCTGCAATTCATTCTGCACACCCTGAGAGGGAGCCTCGCAACGAAATAACCCCTTCACTGCCACACAGCTGCTGCTTCTTCCTCCCCAGCCCTAGCAGTCGCACATACACCTTTCACAGACCACCTCAAATCCAACACCCATAGATGCCCCTGTGACCACCCAACCCCTTCCCTATAATCATATACTGCGCTGCTGGGTGAGGATTACACCGGTAAATAATAACCACTAAATTACCAAAGGTTAAGAAAGATACAACATAACACAACACTAGTCCTAAGAGCTTACAATCTTCTTGTATTCGCTTCTCTTCTTAAATCCTGATCCATAAGTGGAGCTGCCCATGCGCTTTAATTTCGTAAAAAGAAAACATAAATGGATTAAAGAAGCAGATTGCGCGTGTATTACGTCACATAATCCGGTTACATGTTTTGTTAATAACGAATTACTTCAATTTAGTAGCAATTAAAAAAAAAAGCATAAAAGCAAGTTATTTAACTGTAATCCATCATGTGTTGCTTAAGGAGATAGAGGGGTTAAACGATTCCCCTGTGGTTCCATGGAGGCAGTTAGCACCTTGGCAATTAAGAAGCAATCTTCTTGTCATGGAAATCTTTAGATTTATGGCAATTATTAAGGTTTTACTACTAAAGTAGGATATTATTCTCTGTCTACAGCACCCCCGACCTTAAATCCCACCGCCATGTTAATCCTCGCTCTCTTGGTGGCTTTGCAAATTTGGTAAAGATGATACCCCTTATTGGCTAGATGACGTATAATGGATTGCAAGCTTTTGAGGCTATCTAGGTGTCTTCTTCGGGTCCCTGGGCTATTCCCATAGCGAAGTCACTTTAAAATAACAGTTTCCGATGAGTTTCCAATGCAGGGTACCAATGGGGGCTTCTTTTAAGTGGGTTTGGGGAAGATCTGATGCTCCCACCCTTAAGAGTTAAAGAAAATGTCCTGATTATAGACATCTCCTTGGGATCCTCTCCCTGTTTCCAGACACGGAGTGATAAATGGATGATACCTTGGCGTGCGGTCATCGGATAATTCACTTACTACAGACTTACCATCAGAACGTTTTTAGTTCCGCTTTGGTCTATGGATTAAGTAACGTGGTTATGTTCATTAGGAGGGTGGTGAACATTTACTAAGGTTTCTTATTCCAGGGCTGTGAACACAGTCTGCTCCACACGCCATGGGTTGGATTCTGATGAGTTTATACAAAGCTTTTTTTTTCTGTACAGTTAGGTCATGAGTAACCACAGCCATGGTTTAGATGGTGTGTTAGAGGAACCAAGTGTCATTCGGGAGATACAAATATGAATGCGGCAGGGTTCCTCTGGCCCTGAGGTCTGTATAATTCAAAGCCGAGTCAATGTGGAGATGCGGAGAATGGCTTCATACAAAGGAACTTGCAGCTGATGGGTTTACTGTTGGAACTCGAGTTCCCTTTGAAGTTCTTTCAACATTTCAGTGAAAAGTAAAATATCTGTGGAATTGGCTCAAAATGTACAGAATTGCCTAATTTAATGTAGCGATTGACCAACGTATAGTTATTTTCTTCCTTCCAAATTGCATTTTTCACACTGTGGTTTATGATCACTTAAAGAAATGAAACATCATGTTCCCTCCCCATTGAAACAGCACAATCCCACCGCATAGCTATAGATATTCTCTGTAACATATATATATATATATATATACTTGCCATGTTTAGTTAGCATAAAACAATGCACATCAGATATGTGTATGGTATGTATTCTTTATACCGTTACTATAGTTGATGATTGTGCTGCCATTTCTATAACACAGTTGGGTGAACATAACTCTATTTACATTGTGTTCGTACCTAAACCCCAGACTCCATGCCTATGGAACTCGTAAGAGCCTCTTGAGAAATTCACAGCCAGAACTCCAGGAACATGCCACACACGTCTCACTCCCCGGCACGCAACATACAATCGGAGAGTTAATTAAAATAAAACTGTGGCTATCCATTCTAGAAATGCAGATTTTCGTGGTGCCTAATTACATGTGCTGCCATCACCAGCCGACCGCCCCCTGATCCCACCATTAGTAATGCCATTGCAGAGGGTAGGAATATGCTGCCACCTTGTGGACACATAATATAACTGCATCATGTTAGTCTATTATTCCGGAGCAGTAGCGTAAAGGCCTATATTTGTGTTTCCAGTTTATTTAAGTAGACCTGTAAACAAAGAAAATCAGGAGATGCTTTAGCACTCAAACCAATGCCCAACACAGGGACAAACAATGTGTAAATAAGATCACTGTGCTGAAAAGTACATTTTTTGGGACCTTACTCTTACTAGATAAGAAATACCCACCTTGAAGTTGAACAGTATTCTGTGCAGTTGGGTATACAGCCCATCGCTATTAACAGAATGGTTTTCCAAAAACAAATTCTGTAGGAATGTGTGCTCCTTATACACAGATATACAGCAAGCGGCTAAAAGATTCACCATCACCAAACAAATACAGATCACAGAAGTAGGTTTTGTATTTTTATTATCAACAGTTCCAAGCACAAGTTTTACTTTTTCTTCTCCACGTCCTGCTCTGCAGCTTCCTTGGCTCTCTTGGCACGGAGACCAAACAGCCTGGCATTGGCACGAGCCATACGGAGGGTGGCAAAAGCCTTGAAGTTCTTCTCGTCCTCGGATATTACTCTTGCCTTCTCCTTCTTGAAGACCTACAGATGGGAAACCAAGAGTTATTGTCATGAAGCCAAGACTCGACAAACCCACCAAATGGGACCAGCAGCCAAGCACCCTCTCAAGGATATTCTAAACCAATACATACACTGATAATTCTGTTACAAAGTTACTGGAATTTGAGGTGTTGTCCTAAAAGCACTAAATTCTTAAATACTTGTGGACCAAAAAGCCACATAAGCCCACTAGAAGTGTGAAAACACAGCCCTGACTACACATTCACACAATTGTTGGATTCTTTGTTATTTGCAAGTAAACTATTTCTATCCTCAGCAGATATAGCAGTTTCCCACAAGGTCTCATCTTCACAAGACTCGAGGCAGAGCCAGCGTTTGTTTCACGGGGATGACTTACATTGCGGATGGGCATGACGGTTCCGGTCAGCTGTGTTGCCATCTTCAACTCTTCAGCCTGTAAAAATGAAATGAAAAGTTTCAATAAGCAGTCACAGATTAAATGTACGTTCAACATTCACAGCAAGTTCACAGTCATCAGATGGAAAAGGGTTCAAAGGTGAATCATCACTAAACATACAGAGATTCCGGAGAAGTATCATCATTTTGACTGTAGGACTTGCTCACTGACATTTACTAAAGCGGAGGCACGAGACACCACAACGCGTGTTGATATATAATGAGACACAAAGCTGTAGTCTAATATGGAGCGCTGCTTTTGAGGACCAACAAGTGGCTCTGATCATCAAAGAAACACAAGAAGCGATACTTACAGAGCTGTCTCCCTTCTTGGGCGCAGAGGGTTTGCGTGGGAAGATGATCAGTTTGGAGCGGTATTCCTTCAGCCGTTGCACGTTGGTCTGCAACGACTCTGTGGATTTGTTGCGACGTCTTTTGTCCACAGAGATGCCAATGGTGCGTGCCACCTTCCTGTTGATGCCAGCTGCCTGTGTCAGGAAGTTAGAAGAATTAGATGCAAGAACAAAAAAAAAATCCACATTCAGACAAAACTCTTAATGCCATCAGACTAAAGGGTTCAAAGGAATCATCACAGAGTTGCAGAGATTCCGGAGATTTGTCATCACACGGCTTAACAAGACTAGATTTTAAGTTCTTTGAGCAGGACCCTCTCCACAAGTCAAATTGTTATGTTTTATACTACATGTTGTGTCCCGTCTACCATTGTACAGCGCTATGGATTATGATGGCACTATATAAAACAATAGTATAATTTTAGAATAATGCCCACTAAAAGCAGAAATATTCCTGTCAGCCATGACTTTCATTTATGTTGTGTGTATGAAAATCACTATGCAAGGGCCTGGTTCCTGTGAAGTTCGCCATCTCATACACATACAACCCCTTTACTAAACATGACATGAGCATAAAGTAATTTACCCAAAATATTGGATCAACAAGTTCTACAGAGTCTGAAAACGAGTTGACTATCCCTCTAAAGATAGGATAATTAAGCAAACATGTGGCACCCAAGTCCAAATACCAATGACAGAAAAATCTTATATTCACATACCTTGAGCTCCTCCAGACTGAAGCCTCTGCCGGCTCGCACCTTGGTGTGGTATCTGATGGTGGGACACCTCACCACTGGCCTGATTGGCCCTGAAACTGGTCTTGGAGCTATAAGGCGTGCTTTGGCCTGGCGAGCCTTGCGTCTGCGTGGAAAGATATCAGATGCATCAGCACAAGATCAGCCAAGGATACCGTCAAGACCATAATTACCAATAGCCTAGTTCATGCTATCCACGGGGTTGTAAAATGAGCAGATATAGCCAGTTATACAGATGAGCTTCTAGTTATACCCAAGCCATCTACTGCTCTCCTTCCATTAGATGTAACGAGGCCCTGCAATTCACCAATCATGCTCATCAGCTACATTATGGGGCGATACTACATGTGGATTAAAATCACATTAGATCGTTAATTCTGCTGATGCATTAACCCATTCAAACATTGAATGTTTTATAAACACCCAATGTAATTAAGGGTTTTTGCTTGCAGGAGACATACATTCGAAGGCATTTCTATTGCTACATTAGATTTAATGGCCCCACAGACTGAAAAGTCTAGAGTCTTGGTCTACAGTCATCAGCTGGAAAAGGGTTCAAATCTGGAATCGTCACAGAGGGTCAGAGATTCCGGAGAAAGTGTCATCATGCGACTGCAGACGCAAGTTTAGGAAAACTTTGGGCAACTTTCTTCTATTTACCTGCGGAGCTTCCTGGCTGGCTGGTTAAACCAAGTGGCCACCCTCCTCTGCCAATCCTTATGGAAGTGGGGCTTCAAGATCATGCCATTGCGGCTGGGGGCCATGGCGACTTATTCCCTGAGAGCAAGAGAGAAAGAGATAAGTTAGCTCGACTTAAATCACAACACAGCAAGCGACACAAAATCCATCATGAACCATGAGTTAGAACATGCCATCCCTGGAACAGCTGCATATGAGTAGCCACATGTTAACAATAAGTCCCTGCATTTAACTCATAGGGTTGGTGTGAATACACGTCTTCCAGGGAGTAATACACAAAGTCTCTAGACATCTCCCACCAACAACAAAGTTACCCCACAGAGCTTAAACTTAAATGTCATATTCATTGCCCAGGGTGCTCTGCAGCAGCACCCTAATAATGGGACCGGCAGCAGCAGCACCCTAATAATGGGCACTACATGCACACCTATGCAGAGAGGTACGGAACAGCACGTTACGGAGACACACAGAGCGCATTAAGAACGGGCACCAGTTTATTCACTCATCTACCATTTAAGAGGCATAAACCTGAACCGCCTGAAGATCACGAGCATGGCTGAACGGCCCGGCGTCTGACACCAGGGCGCACCGCACAGATCTACTACTCACTACAAGGGGCCTTACCCGTGGAAGAAAAGCTCATAATCCTTAAATCCAAGCGACTAGAGTGCAAACTCTACGGGGGTCACATAAGGGGTCCCTAACATTCTATACTGCCCGTACAGGAGACTCCTTCTGCCGTCAGGCCTAGGAAGGGGAGAAAGCCTCCTAAAGTAATTCCCCCGCTCACATTCCCAACAAATAACTCGGCAAAAGCTTCGCCCGCAATCCGAAGAACCCATCAACCAGAATCACGGAACAAAACGGAGCGCTCAGGGCGAGGATGGCGGCGGATAACACCGGTAAGCTCGCAAGAACTCACGAACATACCTCAACAGGGAGAAAATGGCCGCAGAGAAAGGAGGAAGAGCTCCGGTGCACGATGGGATATGAGCAACCCAGGCCAATCCAGAGCCAGTGCGCTCGTGAGCCAATCAGAGACCAGACTCGAGAAGCACTCCTGCCCGCAGCAGGTATGCCCGCAACAAATATGGCCGCTAACAGCCGTAAAATCCGTCACCGAGAACCGCAAACTACGTTTTTATACAAAATTACAAAGGCTTAACGACAACTCGACCGAGACCGTTACAGTCAGCAATGTATTTTCATAGTCTTGGGGGGACAGGTAGAGCCACATGACTTACATATTATATTGTATGAGCAGCGCCCTCCTTGCCTGCTGTTTCTGTGAGTCTAATTATTAATTCTTTTCTACTCGTACAGCGCTACAGAGTATGATGGCGCTATAATTAAAAAAAAAGTAGCAATAATGTTGTGCAGAGCTGCGGAAAGTGATGCCGATACCTAAAACAATGTTGTCATTACATGTTTGTATGTTACATAACATATATTCTACATATAGTATAATATATAAAAAAAATATATATTACCTATATATTTATTTTTATATAGCACCAAATTCCATATAAATCTGTATTATGTATCTAGTTGCGTATATACATATTTTTAATAATTGAATATATTGAATTATTGACCTCATAATTAGGACACATTATTAAGCCATCTTCTCATTACACAAGATACTTTATTACTCTGTTCTTTGAGTTATCTGTATGAACATTGAAGTAAAATGCAGGTGTAGTGTGATGAAATAGCAGGGGCCATCAGTGTAAAGCGCACATACCTGTCATTTGGTAATCTTCCGTGTGGGGTCCAGCCTCCTCGTTCATCTCAGGTCAGCTAATACCAGCTCTGAATGGTAATTGGGAGCTGATAACGAGGCAGGTATATTTTTTAAGACAACAGCAAGAAACCCGAAGGCTAAACATTCTCACCAACGTCAGCTTTGGACTATTTGTAAATGCCTGTTAATGAATAAAGCACTTTGTGGTGGTAAAAATGCAGAAAAGCAGAGCCTCTAAGCTCATACATCAGATGTAATAACATGGATATTGCATTGACGGCACATGCATGCGAACATCCGTGTTTCTTTATGCCGAGTCAGTTTACATGTAAGCATTTGTCCACTTTAATGACAAGAAGTTAACACTAATAAGGTACACATACTTTGTTTAAATAACATTTTTACAGGTGTAAAAGTTTTTTATTCACATTATGTTACATCACAGCTGGAGGTAAACCCGGATTAGCACTGATTCAATACAAACAGTCCTGATGTGAGGACTAAAGTTTCTATGTTTTGATAACACCATTGCATACAGTATGTGACATCTCCATCGCAGACATACTTTTATCCACCCCGTGCAGTTTACAGCATCTTGAGCATTGTTTTATTCCCAACAGCCTTATAGGTAAAGGTGTCAAGTCCTTTTTTATAGTGTTTTTTTTTTTGGGGGGGGGTATTTTTGTCTAGAAGGGAACAATATAAATATAGATATATTCTGAAAGCCTCTTTGGATTAGCCAACACCCTCTCCAAGGAGATTAAATGTCTGGCGGGGGTCATTGTGCCCTGCTAAGTGCTTTTCGAATTACAGTTCAGTCTTCTGATATCAGGGAGGCGTCAGGTTTAAATCTTCTTCCTCAATTTTTGGACGTGGCCGCTGGCGAGGCTCATCTTCTCCATTATCCTGTTTGTCCTTCTCAGCTTCAATCCAGCTCTGAGGGGCAATCATTTTCTTAGGGCCATGGGGAGGTGGTCCAATTAGCTTTTCAATGTCATCATAGTTTATGACTTCTCTCTCCAACAATGCATTGGCCAGCTGGACAAAGATGGAAAAGAGTGAAGCATTGTGTGGTCGGAGATAAACAATCCATTGAAATCGCATAACGTAGATCAATAAAAAAATCAAAAAGGAGAGAAACTGCTTACCGCCAGTAGCTTGTCCCGGTTTTCCTCCAGAAGTTTCTCTGTGCGTCTGTAAGCGGAGGAGACAAGTAGCCTGGCTTCCTAGGATTGAAGAGGACAAGAAAGTAAAAACATTGGAAGGACTTCATCTCTGAACAAACCTAGTCATCAAATCTGTCCAGGCCTACCAGACCTCCTGCACCCTGAACCACCAAAAGAGGGGGATGCTTGAACACCAAAATAAATTACTCCAGAAAACTGACAGCTTTACGGCTCAGCACCCCCTATTCCCGTTCAGTAGATCACATGAAATCTGTGTCATTGTAATAGCCGCTCTGACTTAAATCTCAGTTTCTGATACTCACGTAGTCCATCATTTCCTGCAGCCCCTGACTGAACGGTCGTCTACCAATTCCAACTGTGGATTCACTATCGGGAAAGGATACCTGCCCAATACTCGCCACCATGCCATACTGCTTCACCATAGAATACGCCACTCGTGTCACCTTCCTCAGGTCATCTTGAGCACCTGTATTCAAAATAGACAAAAGGGCAAAGTTAGCTTCTGTTTACATTGACATCCAACAATCCCTAAGCCGAGAAAATTCTCATCGCTCCACATCTGTAAAACACCAGTACTGGCTACATTCTTGCTTCCACAGGATTATGAACCCCAAGGTTTGTTTACCTCCGCCTGGCGGAGCCCCAGTAAACAGGTATGACAGGACACCATCCCATCCATTACCTGTGGTGACTTTATTGAAGGTGACGGCCTCAGACACCCTGCCTCCAAGAGCCATGCACATCCTCTCAAACAGCTGCTCTTTGGTGAATAGGAACTGCTCCCTTGGCAGGATCTGCGCAAATCCCAGAGCAGCGTTTGTCCGTGGTGCAATAGATACCTGCGTGGGGTACAAACCATTACCGGCGTTATTTCTTATGAAGCTTAATGATTTTAGCAAAGACATGGATGCTGGTCCGACGGTACAATCAATCGGTATTCCCACGTCTGAATTAAGTCAATTGACAAGCAAAGGGATCTACCTTCATCACAGCCTCAGTGTGTTCCAGCAGCCAGCCCACAAGAGCATGGCCCGATTCGTGAAAAGCGACCACGCGCCTCTCCTCCTTTGACATGATCTTGCTCTTCTTGGCGGTTCCTGCTCAGATTAAACATGCAACAGTCAAATCACATGAATACAAATCTACGAGCAGAGGGTCCGAAACAATACATTATAGCTTACCTATTCATATAGTTTAAATGTGCTTTTTTCTTACACAGGACTGTCCACAGTCCTCAATACAGTTAGCGGCAAGTGATAAACACATTCAAAAATGATCTTTATGTAAAATACCTTTTGCGAAGGTTTGCAGCATCCAGCAGCTCAAATGTATTTGTGAATTTTATCAGCGTTATTAAATTATTAACCAGTCATCGGTGGAAAAGTATGACTGTTCATTTTAGTTGAGTGGAAAAATGATACGTTTCCCTTTGATTGGATTATGAAGCAGCGAGGCAACGTGTAGGCAAATATAAATGCCCTGTTTGCCCGACCTAATAATCCCTGCAAGTATTTAAAGATTTGTTTCCGTTCCTTATAAAAGCCACCAATCAATGTGATTCGCTGTGGCAATTCCAGTAAAACGGCTTTAACGGAATTCCATGTTCTCTCTAATACAATCAGGGACTCTGAAATGCCACAGGATCTACCCCCGCATAATCTGATACTTCTTACAGAGAGTATTAGGGATATAACTGCTTGGCCCTGTATACAGAAAGACAATCAGAGAGAACGTCAAGATACTTATTAATGGAATTGGGAAAAATATTCATAGTCTAATCAAAAGGTCCTTAAAGAGAGTAAAACATCATAAATAAACTCTGAATTATCTTCTACTTTCAATCAGTCACTGGTTTAGGAAAGTTTGAGGAATTTAACCTTACTAGGAAGGATTTCTAGCAGCCTCGACACACTGATGGCATATGAAATCGGTGTCCTTGCTCAAATAAAATAAGGTAGAAAACTAAAACCCTTACATAAACCCAGACACGTATTAACCTCTTAAGGACAAGGGGTTGTCCTTAAACCCATTAAGGTCAATGCATTGTGAACCTGTACATGTACGGGCTTTGTTGTGAAGGGGTTAAACATTTATAGTAGGTGCATTACTGTTTGTCAGGTACATGTCAAAGTTTTTAACAACCTGCAATCACTCGCTCGACAGCATACTCAAAGTTGAAGGTATCTACAGCCTGGTATCCCTCGCGCGCTGCGTGCAGAGCAGCTTCGTTGCAAATGTTGGCAATATCCGCTCCTAAGGGAAAGACAGATGGAAGGAATTTGATGGAGATTTGCATCCAGTGCCCCCCAATAACCATGACATGCTATGACATAGAAACACTACGGAGAGAAGCCTTTCTCCAGTACCACTGAATCCCGGGGTCAGCTCAGCCAGGCGCTGAGAGTAGAACGTTCCAGGCTGCGTCAGCTTCAAGATCTTTAGGTGCTGTTCAAAGATCTCCCTCCTCTCCTGAATTATAGATCAGCAAGTCAGTATGGAAACCACCAACCTTATGAAGCTTTAAGCGACCTAAAAGCCAGCCTTAAATGTCTCCTCACCTGTAGTGTGGGGAGGTCAATAAAAATGTGCCTGTCCAGTCTTCCCGGCCTCATCAAGGCATTGTCCAGTATGTCAGCTCGGTTTGTAGAGGCGAGAACTATAACATGGTCGGTGGTACCCATGCCTGCAGCAGAATAGAAGCGGACAAATTGGAAATGTCTAGCAAAGTAAAGCCGTCACAGAAAATGAAATACAGGATATTTGGGGATGAACCAAAAAGATCTAATCTTGAGATATTTATTTGCATGCTTATAAAGCATTTCTTTGTATTCTTTGCAATATATAGGTTCTCCTATGCTGTAGCGGTTTGACTTGTAATAATGTCAGTATATGGAAGTGGCCCACTCACCGTCCATCTCCACTAACAGCTGATTGAGTGTCTGCTCCTCCTCAGTGTTGGAAAACGCTGACATGTTGGTGGAACGCTTCTTCCCTACGGCATCAATCTCATCTATGTAGACAATGCAAGGGGCTCGGGCACGTGCTTCTTTAAACAGACTGCGCACTCGGGCAGCTCCTAGGCCTAATACAAAATGATTAATAGATTTAAAGCTGCCAGTGTATTAACGTACATAAAGCAGATATTTAATACTACTCAACAAACTTCAGATTTTATTTTTGTGACCTACATATGTGTACCCCACGTTTTAAAAGAAATCCAGAGAAAAGATGCATGTTTATCCATGCGCAAGGGACAGGACGTCAGCTGTTTCCGGTGCAATATTTGTCTATGGCATTTGATAGCTTACCTCCTATCACCTCCACAAACTCAGAGCCAGCCATGGCCAGGAAGGGTACTTGAGCTTCGGTGGCTACTGCCTTGGCTAACAGAGTCTTTCCACAGCCAGGGGGTCCGAGGAGAAGGGCTCCTTTTGGCACTTTGGCTCCAAGCTGCAAGTAGCGTTCTGGGCTCTGGAAAATAAATTGCAGTATTATGATGATCTGGATAGAGAGAATACATTGTGCGTCTGGCTAGTTTGGGTCCACTCGTAGACAGTCTGCTTTCTATAATTATTCCAACGCCGCTCACCAGTCAGTAACCCTCCACTCCATAATGACAAGAAACCTTAGTCTCTAATCCCTCAATGAGTCTCAGACCAGCATGCTGCCTCACTGCCACAAGATGGTAGTAGAGATGCGTGCGAGCATATATTTTATACACACACAATGACAATCAAAATAATTCAACCCCTATTCCAAATCAGGTTTATTGTCAAAATGTACAGACTTTGACTTCTCCAGTCTCAAAATCATTCAACCCCCTGGACAGAATCCCTCGCAAAACATGCAAACACACCTGATGCAGCTAATCAAGGGCTTCATTAGTTGCCCCAGGTGTGCTGGTGCTGGAACTCAGGACCTGCCAGGGTGTTAACCCTGTACTGGTTACAAATCAGGTTTCAAGTCCCTTTGCCCACTTTTTAGGTCAAAATTTACCTTTAAATAATCCACAAACTCTTTGACCTCCATCTTGGCCTCGTGCATCCCAGCAACATCCTTAAAGCTGATCCCTTTCCCAGACTTCCCATCCACAATGGTGAAACGGGCCATCTTCAGCTGGTTCTGGAGATATGAAGGGGTAACGAATAAAAAAACCAATGGAATCCAACAATATACGACAAACCCATCAGCTACCGGCGGAAAGCCTAACGATTCGACTTTTAATTAGTAACCCACCACTTCTCCAACACAAAGGCATGCACTGCATTGATAACGACAGGCTGTCACTACGCTAGCACGCTACGCCATCTGCCTTGTTTTATTGGATTACTGTAACTGGCCTAAAAGGTTTCAAACGTAAGCAGTCATCGAGCTGATCCCACAAACCAGTCCTGCAAGTAAATGCAAGAAGGTCAAGGTGATGAAAGAAAGGTGGGTCATTTACAATATCCATATTTAAAGGGTGTTGCTCAGGCATCTGGCACTCGAAGGCTCCGAACAGTTAACGCAGAAGCCGACGGCTTCACCTGAACACCCGTCTGATCACCACAGCTCTAAATTAGTCAAGGTCAACAGCAATTATCCGTCTGCACTTAAATGTTTTGTATGAAAGGGAACGGTAAAGCCCCAAACCTCGGCCGTCTCGCAGCACTCAACTCACAAAGGCACTGAAGCCACCTTCACGACCAGCCATCCCAGCCAAGCGGAATATGTACCACAAGATAGCCACGCCAACTGCTGCCATACCCAAGGAATAAAGGGCACTGTTGAATTGCAAGAACAGATTTGGGACAATATAAATTAAACTATACAGCACTGCGAGTAACTAAGAACAAATCACATGCTTAACAGGTAGTAAGGTGCTTGTATTACATGTAACATTGCTGGCCTCTTAAGCGATTTACCCGTAAGCAGCTATTTATTTTTGTTTCAAAACTTGGTATATTTTCCTGTTGAGAAACGGTCCCTTTGATTCTAGCTATTTTTGCACCAAGTATAGTATGATCAACGAAAAAACGTTACTCCCATATCCCGGCTGCACAATGCAGGACACGGGGCAAAAGCACATGAATTTTAAAGGTCCTCAGCTGTCAAACAACGTTCCGTTAAGTGCTGTGCTAAAAGGAGCTTTAATAGTGAACGAAGTGTAAATGTTACAGAAAATAAATGAGTAGTGAATATCTCAGTGACCGCTTTCCTTAAAAAAAATAAAATCACTAAATCTTAGTGCGATTATGTTTCAAAATTAATATCTTTCATTAAAAGAATAAAATCGCCAAATATCAGGACTGCTAGAAAAGGAATCCCTGAAGCATTCTTTAAAAGGCCCGCTCCTTTAACAACGTCTAAGAACGCAGGTATAGGGTGAGAATGTTTCTAGGGACCTGCTACGGGGATCCAGGGGGTGGAAGGAAAGACGTTTCGTACTTTCCAAAAAAGCCAGTGCGCTTGTAAGAGACCGGGATACGATCCTTCACATCAATCTTCAGCTCATCCTCAGCCGCTCTCAGCTTCTCCTCGAACTTGTCTATGTTGGCCACCTGCATTCTGTACATGAGTGCCAGGCGCTGTTTTTTGGAGAGAGCAACGAGAGACACTTTAGAGAGACGCATTTTAAGGAAAACGTGGAGTTTCTGAGTGACGTCGTCCAACTCACAGGCCTTCCGAAAACCACAGCGCCAGGATACAGGTAGATCTCCACCACGTCGCTCTCCGGGACAACCTGCACTCGCATCACCTCGCCCTTGGCCAGCATTTCATTCACAAAGTCATTCCAAGAGATGTTTCCTCCGCTGCTGCTTAAGGAGTTGAGCAAGCTCATGGCCACGGCGATGATGAAGAGAGTCCGTAGGCGCTCGCGGTACATCTGATCCTCCCTCTCGCGGCGCTTCTTCTCCTCTAGAACAAGAGATGAGAATGGTCGGCATTAAAGGCGGCAGTCTGCGCAGCGCAAAATACCGACAGTCACGCAACAGCAGAACTGTCTGAAAGAGGCCCTCAAACATATGCCGGGGGCCACTAACCCTTAATGCAACACGCCACAGCAGCACGGCATCTTGCGCTAACGGTTAACGCATCGTACCTTCGTCTTCCGGCGGACTCTTCCCTTTCGAACCTTCATTCTGATTTCCTTTTCTTTTTGAATGAGAAGTGCTGAAATAATTAATGCCCCCTAGAACGAAAAGTATAAATAAATATTATATATTTTACACGCACACGCACATTTTACACGCAAACGTACATTGTATATATTTTACACACAGGATCAAAACAAGACAATCAAGAAATGTTTACAAATAAACAAAAGCATATTAACCCAATAGCCTCCAGAGCCGCAGGGGGTCTTGAATCAGGTGGCGTTTAATTAATAATCCGCAAGCTCCGTGACATATGGGAGAAATCCTCCGAAACAGCAAATTCTGCACAACAAAAATCAACAATTCGATTGTTAAGGAAAAAAAATGGCCGCTGGAGAAGCAAACATTACCTAGCGCGGGCGATTTAAAAACAGACATTTTATTGAGTTGATTATAGAAACGTGGAAGAAATGTTGTGATGGAGAAGAGACGGATAATGTTGGTTTTGTGTATTTGTCGACACGTGTAACTCAAACATGACTACGAACACCACGAGCTGCATGCACTAGAAAAGAGTCAAAATGTAACGATCGCTCAACCTTACTGTGGACAAAATACAGATCAGCAAACTCCTGTATTAACACCCATCACACCTCCCTCCAAGTGCGCATGCACACACACCTAAACTACACATGCCGGCTCACATACAAGCTACACATGCACGCTCACACACGCATGCATGCTCACACACGCATGCATACAAGCTACACACGCCCGCTCACACAAGCTACACACGCCCGCTCACACGCACATACAAGCTACACACGCCCGCTCACACGCACATACAAGGTACACACGCACATACAAGCTACACACGCCTGCTAACACGCACATACAGAATACACTCGCTTACTCACATGTGCGGGCGTGTGTAGCTTGTATGTGCGTGTAAGCGGGCGTGTGTAGCTACACACGCGTGCTCACACATACAAGCTACACACACATGCAAGCTACACATGCTCACGCATACATACAAGCTACACACGCATGCTCACATACATACAAGCTACACGCATGCTCACACATACATACAAGCTACACATGCATGCTCACATACATACAAGCTACGCACGCCTGCTCACACGCACATACAAGCTACACATGCATGCTCACACGCACATACAAGCTACACATGCATGCTCACACATACATACAAGCTACACGCCCGCTCACACGCACATACAAGCTACACACGCCTGCTCACACGCACATACAGAATACACTCGCCTGCTCACACATGTGCAGGCGTGTGTAGCTTGTATGTGCGTGTAAGCGGGCGTGTAGCTACACATGCCTGCTCACACATACAAGCTACACATGCTCACGCATACATACATGCTACACACGCATGCTCACACATACATACAAGCTACACGCATGCTCACACATACATACAAGCTACACGCATGCTCACACATACATACAAGCTACACATGCATGCTCACATACATACAAGCTACACACGCCTGCTCACGTGCACATACAAGCTACACACGCATGCTCACACGCACATACAAGCTACACACGCATGCTCACACATACATACAAGCTACACACGCCTGCTCACACGCACATACAAGCTACACATGCCTGCTCACACGCACATACAAGCTACACATGCCTGCTCAAACGCACATACAAGCTACACACGCCTGCTCACACGCACATACAAGCTACACACGCCTGCTCACAGGCACATACAAGCTACACACGCCTGCTCACACATACAAGCTACACACATGCTCACGCACACATACAAGCTACTTATGCATGCTCACGCATACATACAAGCTACACGCATGCTCACACAAAGATACAAGCTACACACGCATGCTCACACATGCATACAAGCTACACGCCTGCTCACACACACATACAAGCTACACACGCCTGCTCACACATACAAGCTACACACGCACATACACGCTACACACGCCTGCTCGCACGCACATACACGCTACACACGCCTTCTCGCACGCACATACACGCTACACACGCCTGCTCGCACGCACATACCAGCTACACACATGCTCACGCATACATACAAGTTACACACACATGCTCACGCATACATACAAGCTACACACATGCTCATGCATACATACAAGCTACACACACACACATGCTCATGCATACATCCTAACTACACACGCATGCTCACGCATAATACAAACTACACACGCATGCTCACGCATACATACAAGCTACACACACATGCTCACGCATACATACAAGCTACATGCATGCTCACACATACATGCTACACATGCATGCTCACACATACATGCTACACATGCATGCTCACACATACATGCTACACATGCATGCTCACACATACATGCTACACATGCATGCTCACACATACATACTACACATGCATGCTCACACATACATACAAGCCACACACGAATGCTCACATACATACAAGCTACACACGCATGCTCACATACATACAAGCTACACATGCATGCTCACACGCACATACAAGCTACACATGCATGCTTACACATACAAACATATACACTACATATCCAAACACACATGTAGGCAGTTTCTAAACTATTTTGAACCAGAACCAGGAGACATGAACGAGGGCCGCACCGGGCCCACACCCGACGTGAAACCGCATTTGCTTTGGTCATAGTCCCTGCCACACCTACAATTGCCCTGGTGACACCTGTATTTGCCCCCGGCAAGGTCTGTCACACCAGCATTTGCACCCCGGGGCCGCCGGTACCTGAAGGATTCCGCCTTCCGAACCGCTGCTCTTCCACACCCATCCCGTGCTCCGTGCCGAGCGCAGGCACCAGGCTGGCCCGGCAAGGCGACCCCGTAGGGCCAGAAGCAAAGAGCCCATTCGAGGGCCCTATCCTAAGCAGCACGCCGAGGCCTCAGCGCGGCCTAAATATCCCAGCACTCACTGTATCCGTGAGGACACACCCACCAACAACCGGCCTAAACCCCGCCCCCACACCTGTCAATCACTGGAGCCGGGCCCCGTAACACCACAACATACATATATAATTTGCTGTTATGCAAACACTTATACAACGCCTGATATATTACGTTTTATATTTCTAGATACGTCACGCGTATTATCCTATATAATTCCTATATAATTATTCCCAATCTAAACTAATGTAACAAACACAGCGCTATATAAATCTAATAATAATAATACAAATAATAATACAAATAACATTATAATAATAATAATACAAATAATTACAATAATTAAAACAATAATAATACAAAAGAATAATATGTACCTGCCAATAAAGGAGGGTATATAAAAAAATGCAATGTACAGGATTATAATGGAATAGGAATGGAGAGATAATATTTATGCAGAAAATGCTTCCCATATGTAGAGGATCCGTACATAATATTAGATTCACGTATAAAAGTGATCTGTAAAATATAGCCCATTTTAACAGTTTTTTCACTTTACAGTAAATCAACAAAACGCGCACATCTTATAACCCTATGGGTGCCACGTTGGTCATCTGGCCCATAGCATTGTGGTATCCCTATAGATAATTATATTATCTGATGGTGATAGAATGGGTTCATGCTATAGATGTAATGTAAGGAAGTTTTATTTTACTGAAAGGGTGGTAGATAGATGGAACAGCCTCCAATGGTAAGTGGTAGAGGTCATACAGTAAGGGAATGTAAACACGCATGGGACAGGGATACGGCTCCTGAATCTAAGATGAGACCAACGACCGATTAAGGTCTGAGCCTCTAAATCAGGTAAAACAGGCAGTATAGATGGGGCCGACTGTTTCTGCCTATGAGACAGCCAAGGCACTGACGCAAAGTGCTAATAATTCAGAGTACAGGGCAGGGAGCTATAGAGATTGCTGTAAAAGGATGTATAAAAAGTGACTGTGATGCAGTATAAAAAAAGGAGTCTTATCTCCATAGCAACCAACAGAATGGTCCAGCTAGCAGGAGCATCTTTTTGGTTGCTATGGTGATAAGGACACGTTTCTAACTTTCCGCCTGTGTCAGGAACCACTTTTTCGCTGCCTGAACCATGGCTTTTTCATACCTGTGGCATTTAACTCTGCTACCACTAGTGGCCACCCTCTGCCCTCTGGAGCAGTCAGAACTCATTACTAGGATCAGGTGTGCCTTGTTACCTGGGTTGAGCCCTAGGCCATACATCCAGCTGGGCCTTGTTACCTGGATTGCCCTGCCTTTATGAACCTGCCCTTCAGTCAGGGCCTTTGTATTGAAGTCTATGGACGTTCCTGCTGTGGCTCTGCACCTGTACTGTGCCTGGTTCCCTGCGATTGTGTCCTTCCAAGTGGACTCCCTGCGATTGTGCCCTTCCAAGTGGACTCCCTGCGATTGTGCCCTTCCAAGTGGACTCCCTGCTTTTGTGCCCTTCCAAGTGGACTCCCTGCTTTTGTGCCCTTCCAAGTGGACTCCCTGCTTTTGTGCCCTTCCAAGTGGACTCCCTGCTTTTGTGCCCTTCCAAGTGGACTCCCTGCTTTTGTGCCCTTCCAAGTGGACTCCCTGCTTTTGTGCCCTTCCAAGTGGACTCCCTGCTTTTGTGGACTCCCTGCTTTTGTGCCCTTCCAAGCGGGCTCTCTGTCTGTCGCGCCCTTCCAAGCGGGCTCCCTGCCAAAAGACTTACTACCTGTATTTTATTTTGCCATACGTCCGGTTACTTGCTTAGACTGTATTACCCTTATTTGCTGGTCCTGTTATATACATAAATACACTGCATTACCTCGATTTCTGTTTGTGGTGTCTTTGTTTGCATAATCATGCACCGTGGGTTACATACTGAACCCCAAGTATCCCCTGTGCATGGGCTCCTACCCAAACTGAGTCCTGACAGCCAGGATCTCCTTGGCATGTGTGATCTCTGCGGTGTCGTATAAGGCGAGTGTGATGTGTGAAGGTATTTAAGGTGCCCCGCATTCTGCCCCATTTCATAATTTGCGGTAATGACACAGTATGCCGTGTTCCGACCCGGAGCTTGTTTTTCGGGTTCTGTTAGGAAGGAGAATCTGTCCTGACTTGTATTATAAAGTAACCGGTGCTGCAGGACCGGTCTTAAGTAGCACACGGAGTAAGGAGCTCAGACTGAGTTATTGAATTATTACATCCCTGCCCAGACGTAAAGGTTAAATTTCCCTGTCCCACTGCAGTTAAACTGCCCCGGCAGCAACTTCACCTATACATTGATTTAGCCAGGTGCCCCGAGAACGGTGTGATATCCTTTACATACCTGGGAGTCGACCAGCTGTCCGTCATCTGTAACTCGCAGCCCTTGGACCCCTTGGGCGTGCACCTATACCTATATATATACTGTATCTACGGTACATATACTGTATAGATATATATGGTACATATACTGTACATATATACGGTACACATTCTATATATATTATATTATAGTACTGGAAAAAATGTCTGTCCTTTGGATGAATGGCAGGGGGCGCTCTAAACTTCAGAATTACTATTTAAAAGCCAACTCACACTATCTGGAAGGATAAGGTCACATCCGAGCGGGTTGCGTGCAGCTAAGGAGAAAAACAGGAAGGAAAGCGAAGACGTTAAGAACGGCAAACCGAAATATGGCGGGTGCGCAGGAACAAGCTGCCCCTTTTCAGGAGTTGTTCCAACAATTCTTTTGAAATTTGGTAACTTGCCGTACCAAACTCAGCTAAAGTTTTAAGTGTCAAATCACAAAGAATGTTACAAAAAATACACAAGGAAAGCTAAAAGACACTTGTCTGAAGAGCTTACAGTTTACATTACCTTTGTCTGTTTGTAGTGATACAGAAACACAGAACTTGCCGGCAGATCAGCCCCATTTGGCCCCCGTCTAGTCTGCTTGTTTTTCCTAATGTAAAGACTCAGACCTTAATCAGTAGTTGGTCTTGTCTTAGATTCAGGAGTTGTATGTCTATCCCATGCATGCTTACGCTCCCTCACTGTATTTACCTCTACCACTTCTGCTGGGCTCAGCCAAAAAGATGCGGACTGGGCCAACCATTAGGCTTAGCTTAACAAAAGCCATATATATATATATATACCATATATAAATAAGGGGTAGTTGCTTTACTATCAATCATGTAGGATGCCCAGCAACAGCAGCATGAGCTTGAGTACCATAGCAAATATATATATATATATATATATATATATATATATATATATATTGTGACATATTGACGATTTGCATTAGGCAATATATATATATATATACATATATATACATATATATATATATATATATATATATATATATATGGTATAGTAAAGATACATTTACTAAGATGAGGAGATGTAAAGCCTCTACGTTCAAACATGGAGGGACCAGCCAATTAGACCCCTTCTTGTCACAAGATGACATTTAGCAACTGGCCAATAGGGATCAAGTATAAATCATCCTGCCCCTTTCTGCAAATGTCACCCCAGCAAACAAAACAAAGCTTTATACACTAGAGACTCCACTGTCATCTGACGCTGTATAAAAATAAAGTGTCTCCAGTGCTGTTGCATATTTACAAGGAAAAGGGGTGTTATTTCTTTGGAACTTTAAATGCAAAGAGAACAAAGTAAAATACTCTTACTCGAATATACTAAAGTGCTTACACTAATATGTATTAAACTTTGCTCTGTGTTTAGAACTTTAGAGCGCACGACAACACAAGCCGCGGCAATGGGACAAATGGCAGCTGTGCCCGCCCCCTTTCGTGTTATCACCGCCCATCCCTGATTCTGGCTATGTCATCACCTGGATTGGTTTCAGCCAATTGCTACGCTCGAGGCAGACTGTAGTTGGTTCTTCGACCAATCACAGGGCGCGTCACGTCGCCAGTTTATTTCGCGCACTGGGAGCGCGCCTCGAGGGAGTCAAAGGGCGCGTGGAAGCGATTCGCGATGGAAGGCACCGGTGACGCGCGCGGGAGCGGCCTCTGAGGGGGCAACGCCGCCACCGATAGACTCCTCGTTAGCCAAGCAGGACATACCAAGGCCTGCCTCATATTCTCGTGTTTTCGCTGTACTACCAGTGCGTCCGGTTACCGCCCCTTGCTGTGCAAAGGCTTCTTCATCCGGTCACACGGTCGTGGATTTTTTTTTGCCCTTTATTGCTGGACGTTAACCGCCACCGCTGTCCGGTTTTTTCGCTGTTTTTTTTTGTTTTTTTTTTAATCGTCGGGCTAGGTCCCCTCAGTCGGCCTGTTATACTGTCGTACATAGTATCGCTCCTTGGGTTTTTCCGTTCCCCTCCCCCCGCGCTTCCACCGGTTACCGGAGGAGGGGAGGAGGGGGAGGCAGGCCGCGGCAGCCGCGCTGAGCTCCATGCTTAAGTTCGCGGCTTTCCCTCCCTCCCTCCTCCTCCTCCTCACCGGCCCCTCCAGCTCTGAGCTCAGTGGGAGGCAGCATCTAGGGATCCGGGATTAAGGACTAGCAGAGACCCGGCCACCGTGGAGCGGAACAACCTCGGTAAGGCAACCAGGGGACGGGCGATTGTTTGTGTGTTCGAGGCTGGGAATGTCTAGGCAGGATTTTTAGGCCGAACATAACAATTCGAGGCTCCTTAATCCTTTAGCATAAAAGGGTTTATCTGTGAAACGGATGCAAAGTTACAAACACGGTTTTGGTTGGAACCAGGAAGGCAGCTTTCCATAGAAATCGGTACGAGTCGGAAAGGTGCTGGGGTGAGATATGCTCATTGTTACCTAGTTAATTACTGAGAAGGTGGTAGATAAATAGAGCAGCCTTCCAGCAGAAACGGTAGAGTAATTTAAACATGCATGGATTGGCTTGTGGCTTAAACCAAAGGATGGTTTTAGGTATAAATTCTTAAAGCAGTAAAAATGGGCACTGGACTGTATTTATCTGCCGTCACGTTCTACGTGTCTATGGTTACCGGGACTTTTAAGCCTGCAGTATGTGGAGCTGAGCGCAGCGCTGGCGCAGATGATTCCATGATTTCACGGAGCCAAAACCTGGCTTTTGGGGCCTTACTATGATGAATAAAACATTAAAGGTATACTAAAAGCTAAGTTTAGTGGCCTCCGAGTTCTAGGTAGCTTAACTGGGTGGGCTGTAGGCAAATCTAGAACCACAAACAGAACACTAAATCCTCCCATCTTACATCCACAAGCAGAGCGTTGGAAGCATATCTAGGTGTAGGAAGTGAGGGGGACGTGCGCTGACCTGGTACCCCAAACTCGGCCTGTAAATCCAATATGTTGTATGATGTGTACTGTTCTTTGTACAACGCTGCGGTATATGCTGATGCTGTCTAAATCAATGATGTTGAATAAATGCCAATTGCGTGATGATGACTGGAGGTTTATTTTGTTTGTGGTAAGTGTATTTTTCTAGGTTTTCTGTGTGAAGCAATCCCATCATCCTCAGACACTTTTTTAAACAAAACCTCTCCTCTGGCACCTCTCGGCCATCTTCTAATTGCTTGCGTTAATCCAACCAGGATAGGGATTATTACCCTTCCTGGGGAAAATGTGGCCACTGAATATACATCAGAATGTGACCAAATGACGGTATTCGCGGGAGATCTGGGGAAATCCCCGTTTAAGTCGCATGAGCGGAGGTTCCATGAAAACAACGTTTCATTGTCATTCGTTTATAAACAGTCCTGTAACATTCCTTCTGTTTGTTTTAGGTATGTGTGATTTGCGGTTGTTTGTGTGTGATAAGGTGGAACGGCATTATGGACAGGACACACCATTTGTTATCATTTAAACCCCCCCCCCTCCGCCTTAAATACGCATTTCCAGCCACAGAGATGGACAGTAAAATAATCCGGCATTGTCTGGAATAGGTTGCTGGCTTTGGCCACAGTATTCATCAGCCTTTTCAGCCTGTGTGTGCGTGATGACGTAGTATAGATGTGTGTTTGTACATATGTTACATGTAGCAGGTATGTTTCCGCATCTCTCAGCTATGGCTGTGAAATCCTACAGCGCCCTGGCTTTACATTGCCTTATCCAACTGCGTTATAATACACCGAGCAGCTCGGTGGCACATAATACAATGTAATATCCGAAGGGGAGGGAAGATGTTACGGCTTGAGGTCTTCCTGAACGGCCGCTTCCTGTTTCATCATCCTCTAAGCAGCTTTGTTGTGCTGGTTTATGACAATATCTCGCCGGTCACATGCCTCCTGAATTACAGCCCAGATTATTATATGGTGGAGAATAGTCAGCAAGCGAGATTCTCCAAGGCCTTTTAATCTGAAATCTATGAGTTTTTAACACTTGGATCACCAACACCCCCCCCCCCCGTTTCTGAGCCATTTTTAAACCTCATATAAGTATTAGTGAGGAGGGTTGATGAGTGCTTGCAAATCTTTGTATTTTAATGTTTAACACACCTTTGACATCTTGCTCATTCAACGTTTTTCTGTTCCGCTGTCAAATGATCTATTTTAGATACGAGCCTTTAATATATCTTGGCTTTGCCTTTACAGGCTGAGTTTATCCATAATTTACATACTGCTAGCCTAGTTTCCAAATATATTAAGCAGCCTTACAGCCACCGTGTGAATGCTTTGCCTTACTATATGGCTGGGAGTTTGTACCGTGTTCCTGAAGCAAAGATTTAAGACAGTGGTTGCGAGCAGAGGGAATGCCGATAAGCCTCTGAGGATATTGATTTCGAATGGCAGCGGTTCTTTTATAGTTGGAAACTTTTTTTTTTATAGGCCTATTTTCAGCCGTGGTGAATCTTCTTTGTAGGAACATGAAACGTTTTTGTTGCTTGAGCTAAGACTTGCGTTCTATGCTTTAGTTGCAAACCTGTGATTTATACAAATCAGCTACGGCTGAAAACCATTACAACAGTCTGCCAAAAAAAAAAATGCTATTCAAAAAAATATATATAACACCCCCCCTCCCCCCAACCCTGCGGTCTTCTGTGGCTTGACTATTATGCAAGACTAGACAAACGGCTGTTTTGGTGAAAAAAACGTACTGCTGATTTCTATGTATCTGGGGTATTTTGTTTTGTGACATATTGACGATTTGCGTTAGGCCTCAAGGAGACCATGCAGGCTTCCCTCTCCTGAGCGGTGGGCACCTGTCTTCACACCATATTGTAGCTGGTTTGCCCACCTCTACCACCAGTGTTTAATTAAGAAAGCTGACCACATTGCATATGAGCAGAGCCGGGCCCTGGGTTTGAGTCGCTTGTTCTTGCGTGTTTCCTGCCATGCGCTAGGGCTGGTTATTGCACCCTTAAGAAGGGTTTGTCTTGTGTTACCTCTCCCTATCGAGACAAGCATCGGTCTGTAGCCTTCACCGATTTCACGTGTTACTAGGGGCCCTGTTGCTAGCATTAATCCATAGCAGCCAGCATTTGGATTTTATGCTGTATCTTCAATATATCTATAGTATGCAGGTTGCAGTGTAAGGGGAATTACATCAATATATATCAATATATATATTTATATAGGTACAACAATTTCCACACAGTAAGTGCTTATTACTGTCCATAAATTCAAAGGGTATGACAACTAGAACGCGAGCCGATACATCGGGCCCTGCTCGCAATCTAGAACGCTAGCCGATCCATCGGGCCCTGCTCGCAATCTAGAACGCTAGCCGATACATCGGGCCCTGCTCGCAATCTAGAACGCTAGCCGATACAACCTCTATATAACCTCTTAAAAACTGATTGGGGGAAAAAGCTTGGTGGCTGTCCAGTCATCTGTAACTCTTGCACATACCGTGCAACCTACTGAATTGTTTAAAGTTCCCGGTTGCCGTGGCTGGTTTTTAATGTGTTGCATGGAGTGGGGTGTAAATATATTCACCGGCATAGGTGTAGCTAGACAATGCGTGTCTGTGGTTACGCAATGGATTTCATTTACTGGTCTGGTGGAAGTTGCTTCTAGGAATGCAGTATTTTTGTGGCTATTGTACGTTGCCAGTTTCCCTTTATGGTTCCTTTACGCTGTACAAAAAGCAAAGCAAATAGTTTTGTTGGTGACAGAAAGCAAGTAGTTCTAATCGGTTTGAACTGGAATCGTTGCTGGTGGAGACTGACTTTGTATCGTTGAGGATCATTCAATACCTTTCAAACCCGAAGAAGCCAAAACCTATATACTGCTCCTTTCCTCTACCCCTTTCGTACCCTGACAATGATGCCGTAGTTGTGAGACTAACGCTGGTTTAGAGATTTGCTGATATATTTTGTTATAACCTTCTTCATGCAAAATTTTTAATGAAAGGAACAGAAAACATTCACAAGAACAGGCAAACTGGACCCAAAACTGCGTATTGTGACGCGAGGCTAGGCTGACGGAAGCTTCCGGACAATAGCCTTACCGCGAGAAAGCAAGGAATGCGAATCCCGGTTCATTTATCAGGAATCCTCATCCAGATAAAGCCCAGCAATGCAGCAGTTACACGCACATAAGAACACCGGGACCTTGCCTGTTCTTTCATCTTACACGGAACACCCGTATCTACATCCTAACCAGAGCTGCTGCGGGTCAAAGGTCAGCGGTCATGCGTTGCGCTTGTGTGCTCAGCGTCTTGGTGAATTGTCTTTGGTTAAGGTGCATTTCGCATCGCAAGGTCGTATGACTAATTTATTAAGTTGAGTATAACAGAGGAGTGTTTTATGTGGATGCCGATCGCGTTCGAAGCATAGTTATTGCGCGCTGTGGGCCCTGGTCAAATAAGAGCTGTTTGTGTGATTAGCCCGGAGCAGATGGGTTGCTCTGAAAGCGAGATGTTTCCGCTCACTGGCATAATAAAATATTGGCAAAAGCAAATTGCTCTTTACATAGTGCGGCCCATAGCTGCGACATACGTGTATTTAATTACTTGGCCTGACTGGTCTCCAATATTCCATGTCTGAGCCCAGAACAAGGATTTCCGGCATAAGGTTCCTTAGGACCCCTTAATGTTGTTGTTTTTTTTTTTTTTTTACTAATTTGCACGTTGTATAATATAGGGGAAAAATTTATTTTTTTGTGCTCAGTATGTCCCTTAGGTTTGGCTTTGCGAGGTCGGGTGTTGCGTGGCTTGTTTAGTAAAGACGCTTGTTACCCAAGCCGTGTGTGTGTGTGCGCGCTCTCGTTGCGCCGGTGCACTCCTGTTCACCCCGTCCTCTCCGCTCTCTTGCCGTTTCATGTCTCTGGTTTCCTGTTTTTCAGAGTTGGCGTGTTCTTGGGTTGCTTTGCTTTCAGGCGCTTGTTGCTAAGCTTCCAGATTGCTCGGTGTGCTTGCACACGCTGTGACTCACGTCCACACGGCAGGATTATTCCATGGTGTGTGCTCGGTTTTAATGTATAAATTGGCGTCTTCATAATGGTGTTGTGTGTGTTTTGATACTTTTGTTCATATGAAATGGGCTTTTTGACACCTAAGACACTCCAGGTCCATGATATGTGGCCTGTTTATGGGCTCTGTAGAGTGTCTTGCAATGCATAGTAAGACTCTAAGGGAAAGGTCAGGGAAAGAGTTTTTCGGGGCTATGGCTTTAGTTCCTTTATTTTCCTACACTAACTCACAGGCTTCACCTTCCTAACCACGTTGGGGGGTATCCTGAGCTGAGGTCGGAAGCTCCGTAATGTGACATTTCTCATTTCTGACAATGAATGGCCCGCCAAATTATTTAATACCATTGGCAGCCTCCGTATTTACTGCGTTCCTTGCGTGTTAAATAACATAAGGACATGGTGGGTATGGTGGGTGGCCTGTCCCTTTCATGTTATGGCTACAGAAGCCGCACGGCTCTCCACATCTGTCAGAGGGGTTTGCTCCGTTCATTCTGCCTGCACACAGGTCGTTCTGAAACAATGTTTCTCTCTTCACAAGCAGGAATATCACAAGTAAAACGTTTTGCTACTGGCTCGGGGGGTAAACAGGGTGGTGCAAATGTTTTTTGTACCGACCAAATCATCTCAAAACAGATGGTAGTCGGAACTTCCTGTTTGCCAAACGATTCTTTACTATGTTGCTTTATGGCGCTGCTTATCAGAATGGTATCTGCAGTAGAATATGTTCACCTTTTACATCACATTTGAATACTGCAAACCAGACAGATGGTAAATAAGAGACCATAAACGGGTGATCCTCCGTATCACCGGGACCATATAACCTCTACATCTACACGAATGTACGGCTTTACACGGATTACGCAATTTACTTAAAGGGTTTTGGCTTTTAATCTCGGACTGGCGGGCCATGCCTATTATTCACCTATTTATGTTCTTTTAAATGCAGGAGAAGTAGAAGAGGGATTATTTAGGGTTTTATCCGCCTTCCAAATTCATTTCACGTTTGTGATAGAACGTAGGGTTCTGTATAAATGCTTTCTTCTTCACGCACTCTCTTGTTGTTGGGAAGCTCTGTTAAGATGAATGGTGGCGTTGAGTGCTCTTTCGCATTGTTTTCGGAATGCATTTGCTTTTGACGTAGAAGTTCGGTGTTTTGGGGCCTGTGCTTGCAGCGTGAGGCAGGATTAATGCTGAAACAACAAGTAACCGCTTCAGAAGCTGCAGGTTTTCTTAACGTGGGCCGTGTCTGTACCTGTAAAGTAGCTATTTAGGCATATTTACATCTATGAAAATTGCTGGGTAATAACCGGGGCCCTATACCCTCATTACTAATGGCCCTTGAGGTGGTGACCTTATGCAAAACTGTTGGTATCTGGTTTTTGGTGCATGGTTTAGTGAACCATGCCCGTCAGCTGTTTAGTAAATAAACGCCTCAATGGCAAACATGCCTGGTGCTTTTTATCTACCCATCTAAACTGCGAGCCAAAGCTTTCATGTAGGATTAATGGCTTTATTTTTTTTTATATTTTTTTTTTTGCTTCCTCAATTTTAATTCGGGACGTGCTGGAACCTTTAGCGCCCAGTGTTTGGTTATTACCTGAAATTCATCGCCTAATCTTGATGTCCAAATGGAATGCCGACTTATTTCACAGCGTGAACTTCTCTTACCGCTGTACAGCAAACAAATCATACACTTGTTACGGCCCCAAAGAATTGATTCTAGGCTCTTTAAACAAAGACATAGTTGTTCGGTTTGAGCTGGTTCTATTTAGGATTCAGACGTCTTCCTGTTGGGGGTGGTGGGGGGCTCAGCCGGACTTTCTTTCTTTCTTTTTTTTTCTGCACATGCATTGGACAGATTAGACTGTGCCTTTGTTTCTTGTTCTATACTGGCTGTGAAATGGCCCAAGTGGTGCAGCAAGCCAAACAGGTGCCCACGTCGTGGCCCTGCATGTCAAATGGAGGAGAGTATTGGCAGAGGGACACCCTACTGCGCCTGCCACCTGTGGGATGTGTAGATGTTCTGTTTATTCTTATCACATTTGGGAAGTTTGATACTGTATGAAGCGATGTTGGCAATTGAGAAGATACATATCCATTGGTTACTGGAATTCTGAGTGCATCTTTATAATGCGGGAGGGATTCGTGATTGGCTGGCACCCTTTGCAAAGGGAGCGTTTCACTGCTATTTTCTGTGCATTATAAATAATGTGATCTATATAGTAATGCGGCACTGAGAACTGTTCGCCTACAAGCTGCCGTTGCAAGAAGTCGTAGGGTTTTATGTACGTTGCGCCAATGAGGCAATAGATGGCAATACCAATGAAGTCCTGCTTATGGACCTTTGTGGAGAAAGGGAATTTATGAGTCAGAGGGTCTGTCTGGGTGATTAAGGATGACCTGCTGTATTGTTTACCAAAGGACAGTCTGATAAGGGATTAATGTGCTTTCTCTTGGACCAGGAGAACATCTAAACGTACAAGGACCACACAGCCGGGTTGACGCTATGTTGCGTTATTGCCAACCCCATCACAGTGCATGTGCTCAGCCGTGAGGTGGTATTTCACCTTGTTAATCCTGCTCTGTCCTGCATAAAAAGTACTAAATAGGGCTGTTAAGAGGTTAAGTCTTTGTAGTTCTATGTATGTTACTTGGTATCGGGCTGCTATAGCTAGCTCATGACGCTCCTCTGGATTACGTGAAGCATGTGGATCTGGATGCTGCTTATGTGCCACTGTCCTCTACATCACCTTAAACATGAAATGTGTGCTTTCACATTGCTTCTCGTACCGCGTCTCCTATGACTGCCACCACCGAAGGAGAGAAATCCACGAAAGGAGAGCTAAAGACACGCAAATATAAAATGATTACCGCTGGTACGCTTGATATGATAAGTCTGGTTTACCCCATTGGGGTGACTTGGGCATGAGGTGGGTGCCGCTTGTGGTGTAACCTGTCCTTATCGGCTGGATGTTTGTCCTGGTGAGAATTGGAAATTTCCAGGCCTGAGCATTACGTATTATTCTCACTCCCTCTTTTATGTCCTTGAACATGTTCTTTTTAAGAAGAAAAAGCTTTTTTTGCTTCACGGCTGCTATAGCAACAGAATAGAGGGTATGGGGTTATTGGTTACAGGTCGGCTTCGTTTCGGTTACACAATGGCTCTTGCATATAGAGTACGTTATAAAGCGAGTACCCTTTGTGTGCTTCTAATATACATTTATAATTGTCTTGTGGTTTCTACCCCGGCTTTTAAAGCTCTTACCGTTCAATAAAACATTATAGCACGTCGTGTTCTCTCCTTGCTGTGCCTACTGGATCTATTTGCTGTTTAACTTCACTGAACGCACATATAGTTAAATGTAGAAATGTATAGCGTTAAGCGTTACGTCAAAAAGCTCGGTGGCCGGCCGGCTCGTCTTTAGCCGACTGAGGATTTTGGAGTTGTGGAATTCTTTGCATTTGGTTATAAAAAAGTATGTGAATGCTGTAACCTTGGATTGTGTTGGGTTATGGGCTGCAGACCTCCTTGTAACTGGGAATATATACCCTCTATTGTGATGGCTTCCCGGCTGGGGCCGTAATTACCCTTTGTGCGAGTAAATTGCACTTCCTGTGTTTACGGTTCCGTTGTGGTTCTAAAGTAACGACGATGGTCGGTATGCGTTCTTCATCGGGCGATATCATCTGAAGCTGTGTCATAGGTTCGCGTATGAATGGCAGACCAAAGCGTGCCGTCAAAGGCGAAATATGAGATTATTTTTGGATACCAGCGTCCTGTAAGAGGCATCCTGGCTTCTCCAAAATACTCTCTGTGACCAAAGCTTTCTATAGCATCCTTCACTTATTGCCTGTACCAGTTTATGTAGAAGTCAGGAATCAGGCAGACCGAAGAGGTCTTCGATGGACCAAAAACCGAACGCCAACCGCTAGGATTACTGGTTTCAGAGGTTTGCGTTTTCTATAGGGCTAGTATGTTTAATAAAACCCAAGTCTGTGGTGATAAAGGCCACCGGCCCTGCCTGAGGATAATAATAATAAATAATAATAATGGACGGACAGCAGCCTTATCGGTGACTGAACCCCTCTGGGAGATGTGTGTGTGTGTGTTTGTGTGTTGTATGTCTCGTTGCTCGTTCTGGAATCTACACATCATAGGTGGTTACACAATGTTGGGAGCCCTTACCACACGGTAACCCAGCCTTTCATGCATGCTCTTACATGTGCTCTTACATACTCGCTTTAAGTGAATTTATAGATCACAACAAAAACCTGCGCGTTTGATATTTTTGTTGTTGTCCCGGATGATAATGTTTCACATAGTTCAAATGTTAATGTCTCCCTTCTCTTGTTTCAGAGTCTTCATAGCCGCAGTTCTGGGGGAGAGAGAGAAACTCTGGATTTCATATGAAAATAGCTCAAGGCATCTTTCCACTATGGAGTCGGTAAATATTGAATGGCTTTTTTTTTTGGAAGAATTATTTCTTGGTTGCTTTTTGGACTCCCCATCTACTTTACACTCATGTATCTGTGTCTCATAAGGGCTCGGTAGTGTTAATGCGCATGTACGGCCATTGGGCTGCAGCGTCTCTAGTTTGACCATTCGCTTATTGCTGCCACTCGAACCCTGTGGATCACGAATGGTTAATGGTCAGGGGCTTACCCATGTGGTATTACTTGTTTTGTGAAGTGTTTCCCGGGACCTGGATCCCTTTCTGCGAGTGTTTGCAGAGTAATTTGACTTCCTGTGCTTCCCCCCACACCTTTTGGCCCTGTGCCTTTTGGAACAGGCATGTTTTTGGTATGAGCCCTCCGCCCCGTACAAGTAACGTGTTTGATCTAGCTCAGTCTGTCACGGGAAAGACCTGTTGGTCGTTGGCTCTGCCGACCGTTACGTTTTGTTGATGTTTTGTGCTGTGAACGTTTTCTCTTCTGCTGCCGGTCTCTTATTTCCCTAATCTAAAATCTGTCTCAAAAGTGGGTCACAAAGTATTGGGCTTAAATACTGCTTTTTCCATCCCAGCTGTAAGCAAAATAAAGCACTGTTGATAAAAAATGGTTTATTATACAGCGTAAAAACCTTCTACAATGTTCCGATTGGAAAAAAAGTCCCCTTGCATTCATGATATATAAGGCATTGTGAATGTGCGATGCCCCCGTCTCTGCTAGAATGCCTTTATTTTAATTCCACTTGCAGGCGTTGGCACGAATTGTTCCAAACGGCAGCCCTGCATGTGTGCAAGCCCGGTGTTTGCCGTGTTTTCCTTTTACCGGTACATCATGTGCCTGTAACTTTCTGTATATTCTTCCGCGTCACACAATGTCAATATTTAGATTGTCCGAGTGTTTTGGAATAACGTTCTCCCCGGCCGCGCTGCGTCGAGCGGTCACAGGACCCGGCGCTGGCAGCGATCTCGTGCGTCGGCCTGTTCTCTGTCTGTCATGGTGGTGGAAATGCAGTTTAGATCTCCTGCAGGCCCGGGGAGCGCAGTCCATGGTTGCTAAGCAACGCGTTTCACTGTTCGGAATTTCAAATGTTGGTGCAGCTTGTGGGGGGGGGAGGTGTGGCGAGAGGAGGTCTGGAAACGTGTTTTTAGTCCCATCCGTGTCTCGGTTCACATGATCGTGTCTTAAAAGTTCTTGGATAGAATTCTCATTTGTTTCTAGTGTTCTGTAGACGAGGCCTTTCTTAATCTTAGAAGCCTCAGCCGTTCAGAATGACCGAAGGTGGTAAAGCAAGCCAGCCGCTGATCATTTGCTTTTCCAATAAGTTTGGGAGTACAAAGGCCTAGTGTGCGGCTCCCGCTCCCCTGTTTAAGCCTCATCCCTTTCATGCCGTTTCCTATAGCGTTCCAGTCGTTGCCATTTACAACTCTCTGAAGGAAATCGGGCCTCTGGTGCATGTCGGGTTTGCGCTTACAACTCTCCTTCTACGTTTTGATGGCCGATTTATATAAATAAATAAATAATAATAAAAAAAAAGTTTGCCCCCCCCCTGCCCTTTTGTCCTTGGTTATAAAGCTTTGTAGTTCAAATTTTCTAAACTTTTTTTCAGCATTTTTGCCCTGTAGAGATTTGCGTGCTCCTCGTTACACGTATGAAGGTATCCGTGTGTGTTTTGGAAACCTCCAGGATGTGTGTTGGAATGTTGAGTGTGTGACTTTTGAGGAAGGCAGCCCTCTTTGCGTGTTTCTGAAACGTGACTCCCATGTTAGACCAAGCCGGTCTGGGAGTCTAGCGGTGGCTTTTTGGCATAGCTGGGATGTTTTCTCGTTCCCAGAGAATCGCGTTACATGACTTGCTCATTTTGCACCTTGAACATCCTTATAGGTTTACCTTTTGGATGCTTTGCTTGATGTCATTAGGGCTTCTATAGCTTTCTGTTATTGTACAGTCTGTAAATGTATCAATATCTGCAGTACGAATGCGCATGGTGTTTAAATGTTATGAGATGGCTTTGATACGTTGTGCTGTAAGATTGTGTCATTCTGCGTCGTGGTGGAAGGCTGCGTTTTCTATCTGTCATCGAGCGGCTCTGGGGCTTTATTGAGTTAATATCGCTGTGTCTTGGAAGCAAGCGGAAGGTGCAGCAGGAAACTGGGGGGGCAGTCGTGAGAAGGAAATGACTATCCTTCCTGAAATAAAATATTTTACATTTATAAGTAAACGGTAAACTCATCGGTGTATTCCAGAAAGGTGATGTGACTTCTAGGATTGGTTTATAGCCCCTCTGGTTTCAGTCTAATGCAAATCACTCTGCTTTATTGCTCTATTCTCTGGCTGGAATGTAACCGTTTTATTCTCATTATGTAACATGCTTTCATTATGGGAGGCTGTGCTCCCGCTTCTGTGCCTTGCCTGCAGCCGTGTACATTAACATCTGGACTAAGCGCTGCATCTGCTTAACCCAGCCGTAGTGTACACGCTATCCTCTTTGCACTTAAGTCAGGGCTTGACGATCCATAGGGGTGCTAGGTCACCATGGTAACTAGAAGCCGCTTCCTGGCCCCCAGGATTTTACGGGACAAGGGTTTATAGTGCTGGAGTCAGTCTGTGTATACGGTAGAGTCAGAGCCTGCGTTGGCGCGTGTGTTGGTGTGTGTTGGCGTATGGCATTGGTGTATGGCGTTGGCGCGTGTGTTGGTGTGTTGGCGTATGGCATTGGTGTATGGCGTTGGTGTGTCTGCTGGTGTATGGTGTGTGTGTTATGAATGTTAACCCATAAGGAGCCCGTGGTGGCTGCAGAGTAATTGAGTATTTGTTCCATACTCCTCCAAGTTGAGTTTAGCGTGGATTGCTCCCGTGATGTTTACGCTTGATAGAAAAGTCTCCTCAGCTCTTGGTATATCGCAGATTGATTTGGACTTTTATCATGCTTGCCACATGTGAACACTCGGGCTAATAGAGAAGTAGTGGCTCTTAGACCCGTTGGGCATGGCTTCTCTCTCCAGGTTCCGGGGTCATTCCTCTCTGTTGGCTTTCTTTGATCAGCCCACTCGTTTGTTGCTTGGTTTCAGTTCTTGGCAGATTCTTGGTATTTATTTAGAAGGCCTCTTCTCGGGGGCCTCGTTCTGCGTTTGTTGATTGTGGTGAAATGCGTTTGCGTTTTATACTTTAGTAAAAAAAAAATCCTCCAAGATGTATAATTATAGAAACCGTCTAAAGCTGAGGCCCTAACAGGAAGCCTGCGTGTGTATATGCTGTAGGCTGCCTTATTTTCCTTCCACTGCTGACTTTGATTTTTGCTCTGTCGGCAGGGAACTCCTTTTTTACCCGTGATATTTAAGGCATTCCCTTACTATTAAGGTCTAGACCTGCCGGCCCGAACCTCTAAGCCTTGTGGAGATGGGCTCTTGGGTGGTCCTGTTTAATGTTAGCGTATTAAAGATGCTACAGAAGGTGAGGAGCATTCTTGGCTTTCTCATTTGTGAACTTTATTGCAGGTTAAAACAAAAATTCCAGCCGTAGTTCACCGCAGTCAAGTAAGGGGTAACACCGGTGCCTCGGTTTTGCCCTTGCAACCCCATGATCGGTAACTCAAGTGTATTACTGTATCGTGCCAGATTTACCCCCTTCCTGCCACCATGTTGCGTAGAGATTGTGTTACTGTTTGACATGGACAGGCTATTTATCCTGGGATCTATAGTTTGGAGAAGATGCTGTCCTCGGAGTGGCCCGTGAGTCTGTAGCGGGCGACCAGATATGATGGTTAAGCGAGGCTCCTTGTGCCAATTCCATAGAATAACAAGGCGGTGGCGGGCATCTGTCTCATCGCACCGGGAAGTAGGTGCCTTCCTATTGGCTGGCTTAGTCCTTCTGCCGCTCGACGTTTGTTTTCATGTGCATACTTGTGGTTTATTGGTTAGTCTTTTCATGTTGCTAGATTTTGAATAATAGTCTGTTCTTGATCAGAGCAGGATGAAAGTGTCCAATAAAGTGTATTCTGTGCTACGTTCGGTAGTCGCAGCGGTTGTGTCCATGAAGAGAGCTATAAAGCTCTCTTATAATCGGGAAAAGGAGAGAGCCGGCTGCTGTAGATCCGTGGTTTCCAGCAGGCGGATCCCTGGCCGGGAGGTCACCACTACAGGCCCCTGGTTCATAAGCATGGAAAGAAGCCTGTGTTTACCGAAGGGTTAACCTCACTCGTGGGATTCTTTGACGCTCTTAAAGCCTTGAGCATTAAGCCGTTTCACTAAGCAGTCTTGGCGCGAATGTCACAATACAAAGGAGGCAAGGTTCAAAGACTGGAAAAACCTGTGCACTTTGTCCCTTACAACATGGTTACAAAGCAAACCGAGAGCGGAAAAACTGAAAACAATATCCAGATGCCTCCCCTGTTGCGTGAGACGGTGGGCGTGTAGTAACAGCTCCCGTTTTGTGAACACAGGGTGTGTGTATACATATCTGTGTGTGTGTGTGTGTGCGACAGATCAAAAGCGGAACACCCTCTCTGTGGGCTTTGGATTTACCCTCGTTAAATATCTTCTGATCAATCCTTCATTGTATGGTTAGCTTCTTTTACACGGCTGTCCGCGTTGTCACGGTATTTTTAAAGCATTGTAGTCGCCCTTTTTATCCTGATATATATATATATATATATATATATATATATATATATATATATATATATATATATACACACACACACACACACACACCCTCTTGGAACCCAGTGTAGACCCGTCGCCTCTCGGACCACAGCTTGTAGCTGGAGCAGACCCTTCAAAACACCGCCATTCAATGAATGTTGATAGTCCGTACCTGTAGATACTGTGAGCCCATCAGGTTTGAACGTAGCCGGTTAAACACATGGCTGACGCTGGCGTACCGGGAAGACGAAGCATTGTGTATGCCTTTGTACAGAGCAAGCTCAGAGGCGACTAAAGGTTAGAGGGCCCTCTCCCATATAACTGGCACCTGTTGCGTTGGCCATTTTGCTTCTGCTGTAAAGACCTTTATCAGTCGTTGGTCTCGTCTTGTATTCAGGAGCCGTGTGCCCTGTGTAACCCTTCCGCTGGGAGACGGACCGTGCCGGCAGATTTCTGGGCTTCACGTTCAGAGATCCAGCGAAGGGATCGTCTGTGATTTATAAAGCTTGCGCAAGCCTGAGCATGATCGGGATCTGCCCTGCCTCACTGTTCAGGGCTATTATATGGCAGGCAGTTCAATGGCGCTCTATGCAGCAGGAATAGGAGCGAGTCTTAACCCTTTACTTGTTAACAGCCTGGCATTTGGGAGACTGTATCCCCAAACACGTAATGCAGGCGTTTGCTGCAACCTTATGTGTGCTTATCCCCATGTCTAGAGAACACACTGCACAAAACATGGATGTAATTTGTTAATCATGTAATAAATGTTTACACTTTCTACAGAAAAATGTGACTTTTGGATGTTTTTTTAAATGTAGCCTGGACTCCTGCATCCTCTGCAAGCTGCGCTCATCGGCATGCCTGACCTGCGTTGGGACCCTGAATATTCCCACACGTCTCACACAAAGTCCAGGGCCTGCTTCCTATCCCTGTTTAAGGCATGTAATATAAAATACAATGCATTGCCTGGCTGGCTGGGAATAAAAGGCCCAGCATCCTTTGATTAGGATTTTTGCAGCAAGAGCCAGTTCATGGAAGCGTTTTTCCGACGGTGCAGGTCGGTGTCGGCTGATGCTGCGTGTGGTTGTAATGTGCGGGGTCACGGCGGCATGGAGAGGGAGTAGCGATGGCATTGGCGGGTTCAGGAGTAGAAGGGCTGAGAAGCTTTTGTACCATTAATAACAGATCTGGCAGACGGCCAGGGCTCGGAGTGTGGGATTAGCCTGAACAATCAAGACTGCAGGATCAAAACAAGGAGGCAGGAACAGCGAGGTCACACTGCTGCCATCTGCGATGCCGCAGTGGGGGAGGGTAAAAGCATGGGGGGGGCAGAAGGAGAGACGCTTCTATCAGCTCCTGGGTATCTTTAGAAGCCCCGCTCCAGGATTGGAAAAGCAGCTTCAACCGCGAAACTCACAACGAACATAGTTGGCTTTCTACACGTTTATCTCGCATGTACAGCTATGTTATACTTGAACCAGGTTTTCAATGGATCTCTTACTTGAGCCTAATCTTACAGGAATAAAGACTATAAAAGCCCCCCATACCTGCTTAGCTTGTGTGGTTTAGGTGCCCCTGACCCCAGTAATTGAAGCATTGACTACCGTGTTCTTGGAGTGTTTTTCTTCTCGCGTTTTTTATTATTAGTGCTGCATTATCCCCCTGGTGTTCTATAAATACCGTGTAATGTAATTAACAGCTACCGCTGTGAAGCACACTTATGCTAAAACTTAAAATAACCTTTATTTTTTCACGTCTTGCGTTCAGTAAAACATATCAATAGTCCAATGACAATTCTTAGCGCTTCTGATCTTTCTGTCTGTTGTTCTGGACAGTCAGAAAGTGGAATTTGTAGCTATATAGGCCAAAAAATTCTATTGTCTACACGGTATGCACTTTGTGCTTAACCTTCTCTGGTATGTGTGTGTGTGGTGCGTGTGTGTGTGTGATGTGCGTGTGTGTGTATGTACATGGTTTTGAAAGCATTTTCTGTTATGAGCGTGTGACAGAAAAGCATCTGCTTCGTCCTTCGGTGAACAATTGCCTTGGATACGGAATGTTCCTCCAAACCAAGTGACTTAGACGTTCAGTAGGAGGAATCTGTTCTTACCTGCGACTTGTTGAACCGCTGTATGAGGGGAAGAGACTGAAGAGCGTTGGGTTTACAGCGTTGCAGTATTAACTCCTTACCGTTCATAAAGTGTAAACCAGTAATCATCACGTAAACATAAAAATGTGATAAAAACCCTCCCGTGACACTCGTAACTCTTTCAAAGCCATGGAACATAGCTGCAGACAATGGCGATTGTTTACAATGCTTTAATATTGTCCTCCATCTGCAATGAAGTATCTGGCCCTGGTGCTGTCCCAGGGATTTACTGGCGCTTTATAAGCCACCATTCCAAAGTCAAGCTTTGTAGTCTTGTATATGAACGGACACAGCGGATCACAAACTTCTGGGGTGGTCTGTTTTACAGAAGCAAGTATGTTCAACGTGTTTTAGGGGCTTGCGTTAATTGTTAGTTCTTGCTACAATTATGAATTGGAGTTTCACAGACAAATGTTAACCCGTCTGTTTTAGTTAGAACTAACGTTTGCGCACATAAAATGACAAGTCAATTAGCCAATTTAGTTAACCCAGCCTTTTTGCAGTTTCTAGGCCCGGAACTTTTAACGGCTTAAGTGCAAGGGTCTTTTCTGCAATGTTAATACAATTTGTTCCTCCCGACGACACGCTGAGAAGATGCTTTATAGCCTCGGTGAGTTCCAGAAGCCGGGGCTGCTCTTTGAAGCTGCTTTGTGGTGATTAGTTCAGTTCTTTCCTGCCCAAAATATACATCATTCTCCCCCCTTGCACGTAAAAAGCTATTTCCACTTCCCATTCTGCAGCGCGCGGGTCATTACCACACACACGTAAACAGTGACTTAAAGGCCGTACCCACCCGCGCCTCTGCTCGAACATACAGCATGCGCGGCACAGCTGCTCTCTACCCTAACTAGAGGAAGGCATTGCTCCCGTCTGCTGACGACCAGTCGGTTGTCTATAATTTATACCATATAGTTGGCTACCGTGCTTCGCAATAAATGGCGTTAATAGCGTCCCTCAGACAGGATCGTGTTCATGCAGCCCGTCGTGCCAGCTAACCCCGATGGGCTCTGGTAGCCTTTTCTAATAGTGTCAGCGTTTCCCTACTCATGTAACTGTCTCTGTGTGGCTTTTACTATAGATATAGATACAGATACAGATACAGATAGATATAGATAATATATATTGTGCTTCTCTAGATTTGACGCCATACCTGAAACCAATATGCTTTTTGCACAATAAACATACATATCAACGAGCCGTTGAGGCTTTTCAGGCTCCTCTGCAATATAGAATTACAAACCTTCGCAAAATAACAATGCCGTTGTGCGGTGAAGCGAGCCGGTGATGTAATGGGTAACCGTATCTCTGCTGTATGTAACCCTCTGTACATTAGTTCCTTGGCTAGGATGCCTGCGCTATCAATTATTTATAGTCTTTTGGCTCGCTGCCTGTGCAAGGTCACGTCTCTGACAGCTGCCTTTATCTGTGTTTTCTACCTCCTGCTCAGCTGCTAACAAAGTGAATGCACACCCAGTCCCTGCAAACTGGGAGTGCTAGCCTTCATGGAACAGCGGGCACGACCGCCTAAACCCTTCCGTTCTCCAGGGCTGCCGGCAGGCCGCTTAGCACACAGTCCTTAGTAGAAACTTGGTCATGGCGCCTATTGTTTCAGGGGTTGCGGATGTGACGTTTAATGCTCCTTAAGCTTGAAGCAAATGCTGCTTCTACCTTAATGGGATTGCTGGCTCTCTCTTTAGTAGCGGCTCGGTTAGCGAGCGGCTCGGTTCCTTGGCTCGTTTGCATGTGTTGCGCAGAGAAATGAGTGTTGAAAGCTGACGTTCAAAAGGTTGAAACTTTATTGGTTAGCCGTGTTTCTTTTATTAGTTTGACCGCTATAGCCTGGACCTTGGAAGCCGCGACTCTTCGAGCGTTCGGAAGGCATTTGCGGAAGCGCAGACTGGTAGCGACATGAAATCTTAGTCTCGCATTTAATTTCTGTAAATGCTTGTCATGGTGTGGATCGAGCGTCTAGCTGCTTGTGACCATGTGGCTTTTGCTCATTTTGGCGTTATGTCTGTGACACGAGGCTTATGGAATGTGTACATTCCTCCTTTATGTGAAAGTAAGTCAGAGTTTGACCACTTAAGTCTACCTGGAGAGAGTCCAAAGTGACAAACAGGCTTGATTTCTTATGTATGAGGAAATGTTTTGCAGGTTTTACAGTGTATGTGTTGGGTGCGTGTGTCTCTCTCTGTTGGGTGCGTGGCTCAGAGTCCTACTTCTCATAGAGACGTTTTTAGATGGCTGCCGACGTGTTTCTCAGACTCTTCCGCTCGGAGTCGGCCTCTGGTTGCTCTCTGGCTTCCGAGTGAATCCGTTCTTCTTCGGCTGCTTTGCTCGGATAGCCTTTTAAGAACAGATGTGATGTATAAATAATGGTGCTATTTCTGCCGCTCTGCCTATATTTTATGCATAAAGCTGTCTCCAATGGGTTTTATGCAGGAGAACAAAGACCGGGTACAAAAAAAATTGCAACTTAGCAGCTTTTCTTAATACGTCGTCTGCAATAGAATTATGCGCAAGAAATGAGATCACTGTTCTATTTTGGTGCAGCTGTTTCTCAGACAGGTTGTGAGTTATCTTCTATATTAAAGCCTATGGGGGAAACACTGGCCTCTGGCAGGTCAATAATAAAGGGGGCGAGGGGGGCAAATTCCTTCTGACCCAGCGGGGGAAGGAGAAGAGACCGTTACCAGCCATAAGCAACAGAGAAGCCTGGTCGGCCCTCCTGATCCTTGAGTCTTTTACTGTAACTTTAGTAAGGCTTTTGTGTAATTGTGAAGTGCGATCCCGTGTAGCTTCGAGTAACTTGACCATAGCCTTCTCTGTGGGTCTTACACCATCTGCTAGAGCAGCTGCGCTCCGAGGTGCGTGCGGAATGTCTTCATGCTTGTAGTGTGACCGCCAACAACTGGATGGCTTCAGTAGTGTGTGTGTGTGATGTGGGCGCATTAGCTAAATGGTTCCCAAACAAACACAGGTTGGCTTACGTTCTGGTACTGGAGGTGAACCGCTCCGCAGTGTGTGCAGCGCGTACGGACTGGCGTTCTGTGTGCTGCCTCCGCCGCTTGAAGCCATAAAGCCGGCAGGGTGTTATTGTCACCCACGGACGCTTATTATCTTTTGAAAGCAGCGCTTGGAGCCCGCGTCCGGTCTGCAGTTACAGTGAATACTTTAATCTGTATGCTGGTGTCCGAAGGTGCTCGGCCTCTCCCGTTAGCAGGGCCAAGAGCCTGTAAGCAAAGCCCTTCATCCTCAGGGCTGTCCTGTAATATAGGGCTATAGATCTTTAAATCGCCCGTATAGGGCTGCAGCCCACGGCGACGAGCGTCTTCGCTTGTCTCTATTTCCAGCTCTCTGCAGTCAGCTGATCTGCACATATGTTTAGAGCTGTTGCTACGGTGATTCGCTTTACGCCTACGCGGCTTTGGCGTGAGGCTGGAATGACGCTTGGCAGCGTGTCTTCTGCTCTGCGTATTGTTTTCTTGACCTGTGTGAGACCCCAAAGCTAAATCTCTTGCCATTTAGGGCAGCCTGGGAACAGAATTTACATTTTTTTTATTATTTTTTTTTTTTATAAAACGGCAACTATATTAGAAGCTACGTTTCTCTTTACCCCAGCGATATATATATTTGCTATTAACACTTCATGATGCCACTGCAGGGTATAACAGGCTGACTCCTGGCAAAGTGTAAGCTCTGCGTGTCACTGTGCATCGGTACAGGCATGCTGCTGCTGCTCAGGCGGGTGACATGCGTGTATTCCTGACCGTAGGGGTGTTAAGAGCGGAGCGTGCCGGGTGGCGTAGACGAGGAAAGTGCATTCTTCACAGATTTGACGTTTGACCTTTTCTGCTCACAGCCTTGCTAATTTCTTTGTGTTTAAGGTTTGTCTCGCTTGTATTAAAAACAAAACAAAGGTCTTCGTTTGGAAAATATTATTGAATACGGTTCCATCGTTTAAGGAAGTTGGAGGGAATGTTTCAAAATAAGTTAACAGAAGATGTAGAGCCCCTCCTCTCATTTAATGGCTTCAGGTTCTTTTTCTTATTTTGGGTTATTTGCTTTGAAATGTATTCTTCCGGTAAGTAAGGATCACACTTGGTGAGGTGTCTGGAGATATCCCTGCGCATGGTGAGATAGTCCTTAGAAGCTTCTCAGTTGAAGGCATTGTGAAATACACGGTTAAATGGCAGTGACAGAAGGCTATTAAGCCGCACATGTAGAAGCCGTGTTCGTAGTTCAGTAGTGGTCTTCAGAGTCACAAATTGTGTTTGCACAATAAGTGGCAGATGAGCCCCGTTCGGTCCATCCAGTCTGCCGGTTTTTCCTGCTCTAAAAAGACCTTAAACAGTCGTTGGTCCCATCTGATTCTGGAGCCCCGTCTCCCTGTCCCATGTATGTTTACATTCTCACTATATGACCTCCACCGCTTATGATCGGACGCTGTTCCATATATCCACCACCCTCTCAAAGTGAAACTTACTTACATTATTACTTTTGTTGTTGTAGCGGCAGCTATGGCCCCTTGTTCTAACGTTACTGCTCCATCCATAAGTACAGACTAGTGGGGCAGGAGTTAACCGTTCAAATGACTGGGTCTGTGCTTTTTGTTCCTGTTCACTGCCGTCGCCTGGATGCTGTAGCATGCGCGGCTCCGAGCCCTTCCTGTAGCTATAGGCCCAGCTTGCATGGACATTGTTTCCTATTGGCGTTGTGCGTGGGTTTTTTTCTTCCCCCTGTAGCAGAGCCGGGCATCTTGTGTCAGGAAGCCCTGTGTTGCATTGATTCCTCACCATGAATAAGCTGTTCTGCGTTTCTCAATAGCCGCATTGAGTGAGGTAATAGGATCCGAGCCTTGATGTGGAGAGCAATATGATCCAGGATTGTGCTTCAGGATGAGAGGAGAGGCGCTGGGTGGGGGCTGGGCTCGGCAGGCTTTATTTTGCCATCACATATGTGCCTGCGTTTACCGTCTCTGCCTGCGCCTCTTATTTTGATTCTGAAGTGCCTTTGTATGGTCTGATTAAAGCAGACCCCCCACTTACAGGTCACATGATGCAGATAAATGGCCATTGTAGCACATGTGGTAGGTAGTGATCTGAGCTGCGTGAGCCCCCATGACTTGTGTTACGGTTTCTCTAAACGGCTTTCTTATTGTCACGGTTTAGTATAAAACACGATAGAAGAACAACCTTTATTGCCAATTACACACCTCACTCGGAGACTGGGGGGAGATGCATGCGTTAAAGCGGCTCCGTCACGTAACCCTAGTAACAAACATGGATAACTTCCGTGTATCATTATTATATATGACTGCAAACCGCCAGTTATCTCTGCCCTCCGGCCAAGTTCCTGAACATTTAAATCAAAGTTCACGTAGGTAGTTATGATGGTGAACGTTCCCCTTTACCCCGTGTCGCTGTCATGTTACACACTTATATTTCCAAGAATATCTTGTGGCGCTCAAAATACTTGTGGTCTTGCCCATCTCCCCGTGAACTTGCGCTGAGTCTGTGGCCGACGGTCATCGCATTCCTTGCTTGTTTCTGTGTTTTTGGATGTCGGCTTGTGTTGCTGTTACGCTGCAGGACGATCACCCCGACTCGCAGCCGTTGGTGTTTTTTTTTGTGTTTCTGGTATTCTGCCCCGGAACGTGCTGGGCAGCCGTTCTCTGCGTTTCCCAGTAATGGAGTGCGGTCGGCCCGATGCATGCCCTCTGACACAGCGCGTCTGATAAAGTAATGCAGGGGCGCAGCGGTAGCCGTACAGAACGTTTGTGAATAGATCCTTTCGCTTCCTACGCCAAGTTCACTAAATGTCTGAGGACCCATATACTGGGGCGACCGGTCTAGAGGGGGGCGATCCTTGGGCTATGAAGCCCCCCATTGTCATGCTGAACAATGAGTCGGTTACAAAGGAGAACGTTCGTCTCCCTAACCGGCCTATTTTGCCTATGGGGCCTGCGCCGGCTCAACACAACCTCCATAGACTTCATCAAAAGGGGAGCAGCTACAACGCACCGGAATATATGATCTTATCCCGGCAGCGCCTTTCACGTACCAAGCACCGGAATATATGATCTTATCCCGGCAGCGCCTTTCACGTACCAAGCACCGGAATATACGGTCTGATCCCCGCAGCGCCTTTCACGTACCAAGCACCGGAATATATGATCTTATCCCGGCAGCGCCTTTCACGTACCAAGCACCGGAATATATGATCTTATCCCGGCAGCGCCTTTCACGTACCAAGCACCGGAATATACGGTCTGATCCCCGCAGCGCCTTTCACGTACCAAGCACCGGAATATATGATCTTATCCCGGCAGCGCCTTTCACGTACCAAGCACCGGAATATATGATCTTATCCCGGCAGCGCCTTTCACGTACCAAGCACCGGAATATACGGTCTTATCCCGGCAGCGCCTTTCACGTACCAAGCACCGGAATATATGATCTTATCCCGGCAGCGCCTTTCACATACCAAGCACCGGAATATATGATCTTATCCCGGCAGCGCCTTTCACGTACCAAGCACCGGAATATATGATCTTATCCCGGCAGCGCCTTTCACGTACCAAGCACCGGAATATATGATCTTATCCCGGCAGCGCCTTTCACGTACCAAGCACCGGAATATACGGTCTGATCCCCGCAGCGCCTTTCACGTACCAAGCACCGGAATATACGGTCTTATCCCGGCAGCGCCTTTCACGTACCAAGCACCGGAATATATGATCTTATCCCGGCAGCGCCTTTCACGTACCAAGCACCGGAATATATGATCTTATCCCGGCAGCGCCTTTCACGTACCAAGCACCGGAATATATGGTCTGATCCCGGCAGCGCCTTTCACGTACCAAGCACCGGAATATATGATCTTATCCCGGCAGCGCCTTTCACGTACCAAGCACCGGAATATACGATCTTATCCCGGCAGCGCCTTTCACGTACCAAGCACCGGAATATACGATCTTATCCCGGCAGCGCCTTTCACATACCAAGCACCGGAATATATGATCTTATCCCGGCAGCGCCTTTCACATACCAAGCACCGGAATATACGGTCTTATCCCGGCAGCGCCTTTCACATACCAAGCACCGGAATATATGATCTTATCCCGGCAGCGCCTTTCACATACCAAGCACCGGAATATATGATCTTATCCCGGCAGCGCCTTTCACGTACCGAGCACCGGAATATATGGTCTTATCCCGGCAGCGCCTTTCACATACCAAGCACCGGAATATATGATCTTATCCCGGCAGCGCCTTTCACGTACCGAGCACCGGAATATATGGTCTTATCCCGGCAGCGCCTTTCACGTACCAAGCACCGGAATATATGGTCTTATCCCGGCAGCGCCTTTCACGTACCAAGCACCGGAATATATGATCTTATCCCGGCAGCGCCTTTCACGTACCAAGCACCGGAATATATGGTCTTATCCCGGCAGCGCCTTTCACATACCAAGCACCGGAATATATGATCTTATCCCGGCAGCGCCTTTCACGTACCAAGCACCGGAATATACGGTCTGATCCCCGCAGCGCCTTTCACGTACCGAGCACCGGAATATATGGTCTTATCCCGGCAGCGCCTTTCACGTACCAAGCACCGGAATATATGGTCTTATCCCGGCAGCTTCTTTTAGTTTACTGGAGATTTGACCACGGAGGTGGGGGCTGCTGGACGAGGTCAGGCCTTGGACAGCCCCAATGATAAAGGATAAATGGAAGGTTTATTTAAGCACACAATTCTATGAAATGTTACTCGCTGTACTCATGTCTGTGCATCTGAAAGTCATAGCGTGTCTTACAGCGCGTGAATCCAATGTTCAAAGGGGTTTGATATGCTTCGAAAGCCGAGCCACATGTTACTCTCCCCATCTTGCCAAGATCTGTTCGGCTCTCCACGCCGACCGGGGCTGCGATCTACGTCTGTTTCCCTGTTACCGTTACCAAGCAATGCTGTCTGTGCCGCGTATCGACAGATGATAAAGGTTTGCTGCACTTTGTACGTTTCTTCGGATGAAAGGCTCCGTGGCAGACTGTACAGATCGGGATTAGAAACCGTTTGCAGGGCAGATTTAGAGTCTCTCAGTGGGGTGGGTTGTTTGAGGGCACATAAAAAAAAAAAAAAAGCCAACCTTGTTTCTCGATCAGATTTTTGCAGCTTTTCCCATCTTTTCTGCATTGGTTGATCGTCGGCCTATTGTGATTAAATCATGGCTTTTGGACCTGCCTCCGAGGAGCAAATAAAATATATAATTCCAAACAAACAACTTTTAAAGTTCTTTATTCCTGGGCAGATCCACGATGGTGCGCAGCGACATAAACGCTCCATATTGTGTGATGCCATTAAAGCAGCTCGCTCTTATTAAACTGCAATTTAATTATTCTTCCCCAATCTCATAAAGACTCGGCAGCCCTAGACGCGGGTGTGAAAGTAAAAGCCCTTCCGGTATAGGCTGATATTTACCTACGGTGCAGCTGCCTCACCTGAAAATGTCCTGCGCTGGGACATAAAAATAAATGTTAATTGTTTTTGGTTGTCTAAGTAGGGATAATGTGCTCTATTTGCAAAGATCGCCGGGCCGGCGACCCGTAGTTGCCAGGATACATTAAAATTCTCATGTTTATGGAAAAAGATTAAATCATGCATGCTGAGATGGATAGATATTCTCCTTTTTCAGCAGCTTAGCATTAGAGCAAAAGGAAGTCAATGGGGAGGAATAATCATGGCTTGGTTTGTAATAGATACTGTATAGTTCAGTATGTGAACAGCCTTTGTATATAGAACGAAGTAAATTAATGGGGCTGAATTGTTTTGGGATGTAGTTTTCCACGGCCTGCGACTAATGGTTTACAAGAACCTATATATAATCTGTATATATACATGTATGTATGCGTGTATATATGTATAATAATATAATACAGCAGAGACGGCCTAGGCTGGTTCAGTCTTGTTTATCATGCGTGTGTCGGCTTCTCTCCCACACCGATATAACCGCTACATATCTGCTTCCCTTACCAAGGGGGAGAGCGCCCCGCAACACGCCAAATAGTTATAATGTGTGGAGGTTTACGGGCCGTGTCGGCCGAGGTAAAGCAGAACACGAGCTATAGTTATATCGTTACAGAGTATATAGGCGTTACCAGGCTCTCCCGAGGAGTGGATTAAGGTACATCTGGGTAACATTGTGACGTCTTCGGGGTAACAGATCACTACGGGAAGTCACCTAATTTGCCCATCTGTTTGCAGGCAGTCCCATCGTGATGGGCTCTTTGCTGAGGTTCCTTCGGTTCTCTATAAATGGGATTTGAATGTATCCTGTGTGTAGGGTTGTTACAGATACATTTACCCCGCCACCCTTTTCACATTTATTGACCCCCCCTTCTTATGAGAGGGTAGAGAGCGAGCATGCTTTTCTTGCAACATAAAGGCAATCTGCTGACTGATTAGAAACGGCTTTTAAGAGCATTATAAGGATCAATTAAGTAACATTAGGGCAGGAGTTCCAGTAACAGGAAAACATAGGCCGCAATTGCTTCATAGCAGCAGCCGCTCGGGCTTTATGCCACAAGAACAGTATTGCAACATTACTATCACATGCTCTGTCATTCCAGATCTGCAAACGCTTATGTATCACAGAAAAGAAGCCTTCTGTGCCGGCTGCACCGGTGCCTCGCCAACTTCTCCCGGCGACTTGTTTTATAGTTTGTGGGTTGTTTACTCTTAAGATGGTTATTGCTATTAAAATTGCAATCGTTTCATAAAATAGTGTTTGTTGTCCATAAACTTTTAGGTGGCGGGTCACATCTCTCATGCTGAGACCAGATAGAAATCCTCTCCTTAAACCAATAAGTGGAAAGTTACTCGTATACCTCCTGCAGATACGCTGGAGAGTGTTTGGGAAGCATACATTCAGCTAGCATTCGTTTCATTGGCCGTTGCTTCTCCCATTGCCTTCGGTAAAAGTGTACACAAGTACCCTCCCTGGTTTTGGTGGTGGCAGACGGGGTAGAAGGGACGGCGCTCTAAAGAATGGCTGCACCCATTAGAGTCCAGGCAAAGTAATAAAAATGGCGGACCAGACTAACCGTTGGCAATAAACCTTTCTGTGGCTAAATCCCATTCCTTGGGCATGGCCTCGTTTTGCTGGTACTGTGTGTTCTCTGTACGGATCCAGTCTTGGATTGTTGGTAGGTGGAAGCGCCTGGCCACGTGGTGTTCCAGAGTCTGGTTATGCGGAACGCTTCGGCTGAAAAGTCATTAACGAGACCTTTGCAAGAACGCCATAGAAATAGCCGGGATTGGAGACGCGTTCGCTTTATTTAGCCTTTTATGTTCAGTGCCTGCGTCTGCCCCATTCTGCTTTTCCCCTATTAATGGTTGCTTAGCAACCTCCTCCAGCCCTTTACAAACCTGTGAATGATGCCCCTCTCAGGGGGGCTTCAGTTCTCCTCCGCGCTGCAGTGACCCGACTCCTGATGTTCTCTCTGTGCGTGAGAATGCTCAGATCTCCTCATTACCGTCCACACACATTCTATCCCTGTATCTGCATCAAATCTGAGCGTCCGCGGAGACTGCCTTCATTCATTTTTTTTTTTCACATTAAAGCTGCATTTTTGTTGATGCTGAAGATTTCTTCGGGCTTTGGATGAAAACAGAACATGCGTCGTATAACCTTTCCATTTCTCCGTATGCCCCTTGTGTGTCTGATAAACAGAATGGACGCTGGCCGATGTCCTCCCTCCCTGCAGCTTCTCTGACATGTTAATAGAAGTGCAGGGAGCTGCTATATTCAGCGTTGAACCCTGCCACCAAGGAAGCTCATGGGAAAGTACACTGTAGTGCATAAGAAGTAGTTTGTAGCCCCGTGGTTCGCTCTGCATATTTCATGCATGTTGCTTCTAGAATCATTTGATGATTCCGTAGACAGAAATCAAGCCTTACGGCTACCCAGCTGATGGTAAACATCCAGCCCTACGATTCTTTACATACACCTGCAGCCCTGTAATGTGCTCTAACGTAGCAGGTATGGTCATGTATGTTCCTGCCAGTGGCTTGTATTCCCGTGTCCCATCTGTTGTAGCCGGCTGGAATTTGCGGCCCTGTTTCATCACGCTAAGTCGGTAATCCTCTCCGCCCTGTCAAACAGGTCCGTGGAAGACGGCGTGTTCAGAAACATAGCAGCGGCGTGTGGGAAGGGATGAATGGGGGGTCTGCGTGCAGTCATGTTCCCGTGGGTGTCCTCTGTGCTTTCTCAGACGTGACATGAAGGGATTACGTTGCTTTTGTTTTATCCTTTTCTCTCGACTTCAAAGGCTCTATTTGTTCCGTGTGTCGATACAGGACATGCATGTTGGCTGCACGTATGTTTAAAGCAAGGCAGATGAGCGCGTTCTTTCAAACCAGCTTCCAAGTTGTATTCCTGATAACGTATATATCTTGTTATCTAGTCGGTTTTACGCAGTCTGTTTAGGATGTTGCCGTGAAGCTAGCCAGAGCCGGCCTTAGGTGTTCTGGCGCCCTGTGCGGACTACTCCTCTGGCGCCCCCCCATCCCAAAAAAGAAAGGAATAAAAACTTGTAACAAAACCCCAATCACTATATACTACGCCAAACATTGATGTGGTGTAGGCCTACCACTTCATTGTCTGGCTTAGTAGTAGGGATGCACCGAAACGAATTCTGGACTGAAACCGAAAGTGCAGCATTTACCTGGCCAAAACCGAATATGACCCTCCCCATACCATAAAAAAATCTAACACTTTTATTTAAAGTAAGTAACACACCAAAATAGGACAAAACAATTAAATAACAATATAAATATATATATATATGATTAACAGCAATCACATTCCTATCATGCCCAGGCATACCCAGATTCCAGGATGTACTCGCAGACTTGGCATGATAGGAGTATGATTGCCCTATCTACCCCTTCTCACTCCCTTCTGCCCTAACTTCCCCTTTTCACTCCCTTCTCCCTATCTACCCCTTTCCCCTGTCTCACTCCCTTCTCCCTATCTACCCCCATCTTACTATTTACCCTTTCCCTCTTTGAAGTTCACTCACCTTTCAGGAGTGCTGCGGTGGGGGTGCAAGGCCTCTGCCTCCCAGCTTTGCCACTGTATGGAACAGTATAGAGTGATGGGAGTTTTGATGTACTTTTAGAGCATAATTAGATCATGAAAAAGACATTGGAAATGGTACAGCATAACACCCATCACTCTCACACACTTACCAATCCACACATATACCAATCCACACGCATACCAATCCACACGCATACCAATCCACACGTATGCCAATCAACACGTATACCAATCCACACGTATACACTAATCCACACATATATACCAATCCACACATATACTAATCCACACACATACCAATCCACACACATACCAATCCACACGTATACCAATCCACACGTATACCAATCCACACGTATACCAATCCACACGTATACCAATCCACACGTATACCAATCCACACGTATACCAATCCACACGTATACCAATCCACACGTATACCAATCCACACATATACACCAATCCACACATATACACCAATCCACACATATACACCAATCCACACATATATACTAATCCACACACATACCAATCCACACACATACCAATCCACACACATACCAATCCACACACATACCAATCCACACACATACCAATCCACACACATACCAATCCACACACATACCAATCCACACACATACCAATTCACACACATACCAATCCACACACATACCAATCTACACATATACCAATCCACACATACACTAATCCACACACATACCAATCCACACATACACCAACCCACACATATACCAATCCACTCTCACTGAATGCTTTCCTACCTTTCCTCTTTTCTCCTTACAGCTCCTTTTCCTTCTCTTCGCTCCTCTTCAGTTCTTCTGTCTTCTTCCGGGTCAGAGGGCACGGACAGCGGTGGGCGCGGCTTCAGTGTTGTGCGCCGGGATCTGACAACAAACCCCAGCGCACAGCAGCTGTTGCCGCGCAGATCACAAGGGAGCGGTATCGGAGGTCTTTAACAGACCTCCGGCTCCCTTGAGTGATTTTAAGCCGGGTTCAAGGGAGATCCTTGAACTGGCCTAAAATCACTCAAGGGAGCCGGAGGTCTGTTAAAGACCTCCGATACCACTCCCTTGCGAGCCTGCTCCTCCAGCGGCGGACATTACTGTCCGTCTCTGCAGGGGTGCAGGGTGCCCCCCTGATGAGCGGCACTCGGTGCCGCCCCCCCCCTGGACCGCTCCCCCCCGCTAGGTACGCTACTGGCGGCAGCGATACGCTACAGTGGCATCGGACCCTGCGGCGGCGGTGTCGGACCCCGCGTCGGCGGCGGACCGCGCTGCGGCGGCGCCCCCTGGAGTGTGGCGCCCTGTGCGGTCGCACAGGTCGCACACCCCAAAGGCCGGCCCTGAAGCTAGCCATCTTGACAGTTGTTGAGCTAGAAAGAGCTGTACCCAAAGAGATTGATATGAAAAAATACAGGATGGCTACCTGGTTCCTGGGGTTTATTAAGCCCTTACATGCTAGCTTTAGGTGCTGTGTGCCATGTGCCGCATTAAGCTCCCCTCCTATACATGTGGCTGTAAATTGCATGAATGGGGATTCGCCCTTCTCGGGCGTTCATCGGGCTTCAGCCGTATCATTCACCGGAATGTAGCCGTCGTACGGCCCGCTCCGGTCTCCGCGGTAAAAAGCCGAGGAACGCCGCTGTTGCTGGGCAACTAAATGCAATGCGGAGGAGCATGCGTTCAGTCGCCATTTCTGCTCAGTGCCGGACTTATTCCGCCTTTCCTCAAGGAGTCTGATCATTATAGCAGATTACGGAGGGTCTCGGCCTCTGTATGCGGTTCATCTTTACTCATCCCCTTTGTCGAAGCAGACGGTTTCCAGGCCTGGTGGCTGAGGGTATTTTTAGGGTCCGCAGTCTTTGCGGATGTGAAAGCGGTCGGTCACCCCCACAATGCCAGCTCTTTATTGGGGAATAACAATTAGCTGCATTCCTTGTTATGTCTCCTTTTATTGCAGAAAACCTTTTTTTTTTTTTTTTTTTTTTTTTTTTAATCCTGACCTTTCTCGTAGTAAAAAAAAAAATAAAAAAAAAAAGTTCCTGTAATTATCTCGGCTTAGTGAGGTTTAACTCATCAAAAAGTTAACGTGTTCCCACAGCTTTATTAGTGGCGTGGATTGTGACACCAGAGGGGTAGCCGGTCATAAAGCCGAATTACACCACATTCCCCAAAGAACGTTTCCGGGAAACCAGCCTTACGGCCCCCAGGAAACTATAACTGCTATATGTGGTATTACTATCAGTATTGGTTTATATAGCCCCATCGTATTCTACATCGCTGAACAATGGGTAACAAGGACACAACATGTAGCGCTTACAGAGAAGTCCCTTTAATTGGAAGGAATGGATAGGAAATAAAGCTCAGGTTTTATTCCAGCCTCTGTATTTTTTTATATACGATTTTTTTATTTTATTTCCCCTTGGGTCAGCGTTACTTTGATTGCGACACGTCAAGGCTTAGGTCTTGTTGGGTATATTCGGTTCTGTGTCGATCCGGGATGATATTGTGTGGTGAGAAGTGGCGTTATTAATGATATATGAAGCAAGTGACTCGCCTGCTAAACGCCTCTCCGAAAGCATCAGCGTTCACAGGCTGCGTTACCCCATTCAGCCCTGGAGCTGAACGGAAGCCGGAGCGATACTTTTTATATAAAGGGAAGTGATACTGTTTAGCCCTCAAAAGAAAATATTTTAGTTACTCTGCTAGAGTTTGCAACATTTTACCCAACTGATTGTGGAACATTAACCACAAACTGATCTGAGAAAGAAATCCCTGGTCCTCCCCAGCATTATTACTCTGTTATCCCGTTACCGTACCGTTCGATTGGTTAGATGAGGCGCTGGTAACTTGCATTAGGTTTATACCGTTGTTGGGTTCCCTCTGATGCCCGCGGTTCGCTCGTGCGCGTGTTCCTCCGGCTCTGAAAGCCGTCTTTGTGGTTGGGTTCTATTATGTAACAGTACATGGCGGGAGCCGGCCTGCGATCCAGAGCTTTGGAGGGGGGTTGAAGAAGATTTTCCACGCGAGGGTCATACACAAACACGCACAGGCCATTATAGATATATTATATATTAAATATTATATATATTACTCCTGGGTCTGGTTACAACACATACCTCTGTGTTTGTCAGAAAAGACGCTTTACTCTCTTCCCAGTTACCAGGCAACACTGCGGCCCTCGCAGGCTTTTGTCATTCTCTATTACTCAGCTTCGCTTTCCTAGGAGAGAACTAACGGCGGCGTGAAGATGAAAGGCGCTAGCGAGATCCCCTGAACTGCCCGTGTGCGGCGAGCCCTCCGTGCGTTTATGGTCTGTAGCGGCGGCGGGGTTTTAAAACCCGATCTCCCGGCTGTCGGGAAATTCCGCCCGAGCTTCTGGGAGTAAAGAACATAAATCGGAAACTCAATAAAAAAGAAAAGCCCGTCCTTGTGTTTCATGTAAACCGTCTGCTTCCCTCGCCCCGTACATTAAAGGAAATATATGCTTCACTTCGGAAAATAAAGCGGCTGGGGAAAATGGTGCAATCATTTAAAGCGGTAGGAGGGAGACCTGGGTCTATCGAGGGGATCGCGTTTCACCGGCGCGGGGTCTTCTGGCTGCAGGGCGTTTGTTCTTGGCGCGCTCTCCGGTATAACCCTGTAGTTTTACTACTACTTTAGTCGTAGTCGGTAAAGCGGAGTGTTATTTTTCCAGCCCCGATACCCGGTTTCCGGCCCTGCAGCGGGCTTCGGAGCGGCTCTGTCCTCGATCCTGTACTGATGCGCACGATTTGCCGTTTCCACCGCACGCTACCTTGGACAGACTACCATTGGATGAAGCGTCTGTAATGTGTATATAAGATAAGATCGCAGGGCCTGCTCCATTCCTGGAGTCTATTTCCAGCCTGCTACAGAATCAAAACAGGGCGAGAGCTGCGTTATTTAATCACAGTTTGGGGACATTTCTGCAGAGTTAAGAAGCCGTAGTGATCCCTCCACAGAGGTCAATGTAAAAAATAAAGAGGTTTTGGGGTATATTTAGTACATTGGCATGAATAGAGAAAAAAGTGGATGTCCGATTTCCCTGGCTATGGTTCCACGGCCTGTAAGCCCAAGCTGCCATATTCCTAGACCAGGAGCAAGAAAATTGTGACTGGATCCTATTTTAATTGTTTTTGCAAATATATTAATTACCTCTATTTTACTCTCGGGGGGTGTAATGAGTGCACATGAGTCTGTATCTAAAACCTATTTTAGTGAATTTAGACGGTGATTGGCTAACTGTGTCTTAAGTCTGAACGCTTTGCTGTAGATTTAGTCTTGCTGTTGGCCATTGTCATCTTATTTGATGAAGGTACTTGGGCCTTACTACTTCTTAAAGAGCGACCTTTAACGTTTTCTCCTTTTCTCCTCTCTTCCCAGACTGTTGATGACGAAGCGATAGGGGCATAAATGAAGGCCAAGTAAGGAAGGCAAAACGATGCCCAAGGGTGGGTGTTCTAAAACACCACAGCCAGAAGAATTGTCTCTCAGTTACGACATGGTGGAGAAACAAACCGGGAAAAAGGTAAGTCTGCTTCCCGATCACATCAGTGTTCTACCGAAAATCCAGGAACTGAGCCAGTATTTTACTTCCTATTCACGGTATTACATCTTGACCGTGATCGGTCTGACATCCGTCGTTGGCTATTCTTTTTGGTTTTTTTTTTAACGTGCATGCCGTACTATTTAAGTGGGTAGAACAAGAACTGGAATGTATAGATTGGCCAGTAGACATCCAGTGATATCGGGCTTCCCGTTGGCAATCTGTGGCCCGGATCTCTCCGTACGTCTGTTATATTCCCGTTCAGAGTCAAATATTAGATATATAATATATATATATATATAGATATATAGATAGATAGGCATGAAGGACCACCCTGTATCCAGGCCTTAACCACTGGTGACCTCTGTATCTGGAGAGGGGAAAAGGCCACCGCGTCGGCCCCAGGGTCACGCTTCGCACGGCTCATCGGTGACCCGCGTATCCGCTTGCCGGTTCCCCGCTGCATCCTGTGGTCAGGATCTGGTTTAACGCAGCCCACGCGTTCGCTTTTTAATACATTAAGGGGATAGGTTTACGCTGTGATTTATTTGAAACACTGAATTTTATTTTTTTTGTAACCTTTTCATTAGAATACTGTAAATCTTGTGTAATTTTTTCACAATTTCTGGGCGATTGGGGTTGTGCAGAAAAGACGTGCTTCAGCACGACCCCCCCCTTTAATGCGTGTTGGGGTATGGGCCGGCTGGAGCCATTGTTTATAGGGAGAGGCAGACTTCGCTCGGCTCAAACGACTACGGTCCTTGCCGGTACTTGTAAAATCACGTCCCTCCTTTCTTCTTCCAGCTTTGTGGATGCCGGTTGCCGTGGAAGTGTTTTTTTGTGTTTTTTTTGTCGCATTTATGTCCTGACCTGTCGCCGCGTGGCGACCGCGCGCAAACATCGTTACTCTATACTGTGGCGTCTCAAACATACAGCCCAGTCTCGCACCGGGAGCCGCCACCAACAAATGCCTTTCATCCCGTTTGTATCAAAGGGGAGATTAACCTGTTAGTGCGTCACAAGCCGCAACGATTCAAAGGACAAGAACCGACCGCTCCACGAGGCGTCTTGCGCATGCGGATAGGGGATTGCGGCTGCTTTAAGGCTTTCCTGTAAATTTGGGTTGCTGCCTATATTTCTAAGCATGGGGGGGTGGGAGGTAATGCTTTACAGGAGATGGTTAAAAACCACCCGGCGAAAGCCTCATTCTTACCTGTTTGCACGGAATAATGGGCTGGATGATGTACTTGTCATTTGAAGACGGTCTTCATTGTTACGTAGTAATTGTAGTTGGAAAAGGAGCGTTCAGAGGCGCGGAGCAGCATGACACGGAGCCGACGGGCGAGTCGAGCATCTCTCAAACATCACAGCTAATGGCTGCAGGCAGACAAGTGGAGCGCTTTCTCCGTGGACATGGCCTTTGAAGTAATAGTTTGCTGAAAGGTAGAACAGAGCCTTTCTAACACCACCCGAGTAATAAGTACATTCGGTGGGGCTCGGTGGTCTTCGCTGGCTATGCGGTACGAGAGCAGGGCGGGCTACCAGTAGGGTGTCGAGCCCCGAGAGAGCGCCGAGTCCCTGGGATTTCACAATAAATGGGCGTTCTACGCGTGCAATTATACGCTCAAGATATCCTACGTCTCCAGCACGGTCACAGCCCTCGCTTATGGCTCAGTCATTTTGGCTTAATGGGGTTTGGCCCTCGAATGGTAAGACCATAAGTGCTTTAAATAATAAAAATGATGTAGTGACCCGAGGCTCTGGTGACCCGTAGAGGAAGCGGTGGCTCAGACTGGAGGTGTCTGGTTCCTTTCCTTGTTGTATAATTTTGTTGGACCCTTCCTACGGCGGCTATAACTGCAGTTAATGGCGGTGATTGGCGATGCTCTCAGACAGAAGAGCTTTTCAGGCTGCTGTGTGAATGGTTTTATCGGTCAGAATCTGTATGAGTTTTGCACCGGTGCTGTTGGTGGTGGGATTGCTGGTTTTCCACTCATCTAGGACTAGGAAAATCTAGAGTTCCGTCTCTACGCGCTATCTGCATCTTAGGACTCTTTCTGTGCCCGCGTTGTTCCTAAAGGCTGACAGTAGGGGGCGTCAGGGTGTCGCGGGGCAATCTGTGCGATATTTGTGGAAAATATCGCTGCTTGGCTGACCCTTGGCACTGCTTGTCTGACTGCAGCTCCGTTTGTGTTATAGTGCAGCCGTCCAAAGCACTTTCTCTTCACAACCTCCTGTCTTCCGCAAACGCGAGCTTGGAGGGTGAGGTGAGGCCGGCGTCACACGAGCGGGTAATGAGGCTGTGCCGCCTCCTCCTGGAAGTGAATCCGCGCGCTGCCTACTGCAGTGTGTTACGTAACTCGTGGGCTCAGAAGCCATAACACAATACAGCAGGTGAAGGTCTGCAAGCTGCCGAGCTGCCGGGATATTTAACTGATCGTGTCCCATATAAACCAAAGGCTTGTTTTCCAGCAGGAGGGTGACCTGTGTTAAATATGAATATATATAATCTTATTAATGCTTTACATAGGAAAGCTGGAACACTAGTAGGACGCCGCGGGACTGCGGTCTGTAACGCCTGTCTGTGGGGATGCCCCAGGGCTCCCTATTGACTGCAATGTTTTCACAGCCAGGCACGCTGTATTTATAAGCAGTCTGTGAGGACGTTTGAGTGAGGATTCTGTGAGTGATACGTGATTAACATGCTCCGCTGTCTCCCGGCCTCTAAGCGAATGTTAGAGTCTGAGCCCCTATCCCTGCGATGAAAGAGCCTGCAGGGCATACGCTTCATTCAGGCTTCTCCAGCGATTTACTAGCCTTTTAATACCCGGTGAAACCCGACTCTGTGTAACGCACATCGCCTCGCCCCACATCGCGCAGGCAGGGGCTGTACGGGATCTTACGTCGCTTCCCCAGCTCCACGATTCACACCACGGCTTTGAATGCAGAGTTTAAATGTCCTGCGCCCCCCGCAGCACCGGACGCAGACCCCGTCCTAGCGGTAACGGGCAGTGTGTGAGCCTCTTTAGAGGCAAAGCTTGTCGGTTGAATGATTGCCTGACGTGGGGTTCCCTTGGAGCTTTTATAACGTGTCGGTGAGCTCTGCCTGTGTCCGCTCCTCTCGGGCTCCTCGGGCTATGTAGACACGTCTGTTTAGTTAGCAAAGCTGCAGATAGCCTCCTGTTTATGTAGGTTGATCTAAGTGCTTCAATCCCTCTCTGGCTTATCTTTTGATCTATACATGTCGTGGACCTTTACTCTTCCAAACGGGTTCTTTTCTTCTCCTGTAAGCCGCGTTTTCTGCCCTTGATTCCTGAGGCATGGTGTCCTTGCACCGTGCGTAATTGTCTGGCTCTTGTTTGGACATTGATCCTTGAAGCGCCGTTACCACCTCTTTCCCGTCTGTCACAGCTCCTCGCTGTCCTCATGTTGTCTTAGTGCTATCCTTAACCTTCTATTGAGTTTTATCTTTGTTCTTCCCTAGAAGTTTTATTCCCCCTCCGTTTGCTGATGTTTTACGTTTTTCCTCAATCTTTTAGGATAAAGATAAAGTTTCCCTAACGAAGACTCCGAAATTGGATCGAAGCGATGGAGGGAAAGAGGTGAAGGAGAGAAATACGAAAAGAAAACTGCCTTTCTCAGTTGGAACAAATGGGGATCAAAAAGACTCCGACACAGGTAAAGACATGCTGTAGGGTGATATATGTGACGTGTGCGGGAGCGTGGTCTGTACACGCTAACCCGTGTTAGGGCTGTAAGACTGTAAAATGGTGCCGGGCGATGAAGATGCTTCCCATATTCCGAAGGCGTTTGTAGAGCCGGTGGCCGCCTGCTTTGTGAGAGCGTTGATATAATGTATATAATATATATTATCTCCAGCTCTGTGCGGTTGCCCGGATAGCGCTGCCGGTTTGCGAGGCTCCGTTATCCTGCGCGGTGGGATACGCTGTGGAAGGACCCACCGTACGGGCGTTAGAAAGCTGAGCCCCGGCCGCGTGTTAACCGCCATATTCTATCAAGTCGATTACAGCAGTTTCTATCTTTAGGAGAGCTTTCTAATTGAATCAGCCTAATGGATTTCTGCAGACCAGAGGCAGGCCGGCTGCTGCTGGGGGATGCGGTGTCTTCTGGCAGCTTATTGATTGCTTTTCCCATCCAGCTCTGGGCTTTTAACCAGATGCTTTAATCAGCGAGGTAGACGGCTTGAGTTAATGCTGTGCTGCTGGCCGCCGGGAGACTGTGAGCTCTTGGGGTTCACTTGCCTGCACTTTGCACCGTGACTTGGGATATGATATGACATGGGATGTGCTTTCCCAATGCTCCATGACGAGTAAATAAGAAGTTTCATGCCTCAGAAATGTGTATTTTTATCTTATTTGCTTTTTTTCATGTCTTTATGAGCCAATACTTTTCTACAATAGCCGTAAACTGCTTGGTTTTAGTTGCGCATGCTGTCGTCGTCCTGTATTGTACTGCGCCGCAGAATATGATGGAGCTGGATAAGTCGTCGTATAATAACTCTCAGCATCCCTCCCGAGCCAGGCTTTGTTGGCCGGAGATTTGGGTAGCGGGTCTCGCGGTAAATGAGCTCCCCTTCCCGCTCGGCCAGATGTTGCGCTTCGTCGTCGCGATACTCTGCGTCCGTCGGGGAGATCTCCTGGCTGGAAACCATCGGATTAACATCAACAGATGGATGTCGAGCTCCTTGCGATACCCGAGGGAGGCTTTTGGAAGCGGCGTGATTGATATTCCGGGAGTTCGTCAGCGACAGAAGCAAGCGGGGTCACCTTCAGTGAGAAATGCCCTCGCTTTCTGCGTCGCCCGGATGCCGTCTTCAGCTCGCATTTCCGCAGCCGGCACCTCTTATCAGTGCCGTGGAATCTATACTTTGTACCGGTGGACATCGCTGCCCGCAGATTGTTTGCTTTTAGCATTACTAAGCTGGTTATACTCGCGTAGTTTGCACGTTGGCTCCCTCGCTCAGGAGTTCTGATAAGGTTCTACGTTGGCACCGGTTTCTCTCGCAGCCCGATGTGGAGGCGAGCTGTGCGCAGCTGTTCCCGGGGCTGGGAAGAGGTCACCAAGTTCTTGCTGGATCATCTTTCTGTGATGTTTCTCGCTTCCTCCCACCCCAAGTCACCATGCTCGCTGTTGGGGAGGAATAAAAAGGTGAATAGCAATGCTTTTTTGCGGTACTGATCCCACGCTGGCTGCTCAGTTGGTACTCGTGCAGTTTGCCACATGTTACAAATCCCAAAAGGGCACCAAAACTAATCGGGATGATGCCGAGGGTTCCGCAGGGTGGAGCAGTTGCTATGGTAATGCCGGGTAAAATCCGCTTTCGCATATGTTGTGAATTTATGGTCGGGTCTAAAGAGTAATAGGGACGTCGCTATGGGGATTGCACCCCGATTGGCGCCTGTGATTGCCGGAATAGGCTGCAGGTGTTCTGCGTTCTCCATGATGGCGCCAACACCTGTACCGCTTCCTGAGAAGTTTGATGGAAGATAATTGGCCCGTGTAGCCGAGTTCCTGGTATCGTCCGTGTTATTACAGTTATGTATGTTAAAGGTACCGTTGCGTAATCCCAGTTTGGGAACATCAGGCAATTCGAGATAAAATGATTTATGACCCAAGACAGCTGGAAGCGCTTGGACCGCGGGCTCCCCGCTGCGGCCGTATTACTGGATTTGCCATAAGCCCAGTTGCTCTGTGTCCTGACTGTTCTCTGCGTGCCGTGTTTTAGTCGTGATCCCGTGTGTGACACGGCTTGTGGTTAGAATCCCGTGCTCCACGCTAACTGGTGCCTGGTGGTCTTCTTTGCAGTTTATTAGGTCTTGGATTGCCCTTTATTACCCTCGTTTTTTGTGCTGCGCTGTAGATGCCAGACATTTACACTTTGAGCCTGCTGCTCCGAAAACCCGTTCTATCCATAAGCGTGTAGCTGTGCCGCACACGCATTGTGCCGTGTTGTGTGTGATTGTACTCCCACGCGTACTGACTCAGACCTCGCATTATAAAGCAAACACCCTCTCCCCTTTCATGCTGCGGGATCGGCTGCGGTTGCCGATGGGTTACCGTTCTTGCGCATGTAAGTAGTGTCTGGGGCTCGTAGATGTTCAGTGGTCAGGCATCACGCACTCCCTTTAATGATTGCGCTCTTGGTGGCTTCCCGGTATTATGAAATGTCTACACAGATACATGTCGGCAGTCCGTCTTACTTCATGGATGCTTCTTGTAGCGTTTGCAGGAACAAATATCTTATTCTTTTCCCACAGAAAAGCAGGGCCCGGAAAGGAAGAGAATCAAGAAAGAGCCGGCCAACCGCAAATCTGGCTTGCTTTTTGGGATCGGCCTCCCTGGGATCCGGGCTGGTTACCCGCTGTCGGAGCGGCAGCAAGTGGCTTTGCTTATGCAGATGACGGCCGAAGAATCGGCCAACAGCCCAGGTGGGGAAAGTTACTTTCAAACGTTTGGCCGCTCATCTTCTTGTAAACAAATCCAGTTTGTGAGTACGGTCCGGTCCCCCCCCCCCAAAAAGTGACACGCAGTCATCTCGCTCAAATGTGTTCCTCAGGGCAGTACATACACTGAAGCATGTTCAGAAACAAACGCTTATAAGGGTCCGTGTCTAAACTTACTGACTGTATGTATACATGTGTTAAAGTAGCTACATTTTTTGTTTACACCGTGTCCTACTTGTTAACACACAATGTGTAACGGTTATAGGTTGGGTGATGCTGGAGCGCCCCCTTGTGGTCGTACTTCTGGTATATACATGGATTATATAAATTGACCTGTTTTGGTCTTGTGTAGGGGAATGCCCATCTGTTGTTGACCCGGGAGAACTAAATAGTCCTGTATAACCTTCTCTTATCTGCCTTCTAGTTGACACCACACCAAAGCATCAGTCTCAGTCTGCAGCTGGTCAAAAGGGGACTCCCAACTCCGCGTCCAAAACCAAAGATAAAGTAAACAAGCGGAACGAACGGGGAGAAACCCGCCTTCACCGGGCTGCGATCAGGGGAGACGCGCGGAGAATAAAAGAGTTAATCAACGAGGGAGCCGATGTTAACGTGAAAGACTTCGCAGGTTTGTAACCGCGTAAGGCGGGTCCCGTTTAATACGGCTTTCGTCTCTTAACCCATAAGAGGTGCAGGCGGAATAATAATAATAAACTGCACTTTAATGCCATGGGTCATACTGTACCAAATCTTTGTGCAGATTCTAGGTGGCTCAGGAGAAGATCTTCTCTTAGAAGTACTTATTTTAATAAAGCAAAGAAAAGTGCTATTAGCACGACCATTTCTTTCAGCGCGTTGCTTGTTTCGTTGCTTGTTTCGTTGCACCCGTTATGTCGCACTTCTGAGAAGAAATAAGTATTTGAGGATCCACGTTCCTAACCTAGTGCTTGCTTACTGGGTACAGGCTGGTTTTACTGGCTTTGTGTATTTGGAAATGTGTACACTGACTCAATTCCAGTTGTATTTTTATTTTAAATTTATTTATTTTATTTGCAGGGTGGACGGCATTGCATGAAGCCTGTAACAGAGGTTACTACGATGTTGCAAAACAGCTCCTTGCCGCGGGTGCGGAAGTGAACACCAAGGGTTTGGATGATGACACGCCGCTGCATGATGCGTCCAACAATGGCCATTTTAAAGTATGTATGATATAGACATTATATTATATATATTAGATAGAGGGCTATAATAGTGTGTAAAGCAGAGTTTGCTGGAGCGCACGGTTTCTGATGGAAGGGTTTTTTGTTTTCCAGGTTGTAAAGCTACTCTTACGATATGGAGGAAATCCTCATCAAAGTAACAGGAAGGGGGAGACCCCTCTAAAAGTGGCTAATTCGCCCACAATGGTGAATCTCCTCCTGGGAAAGGGGACGTACACGTCTAGCGAGGAAAGTTTAACAGGTGATTAGTAAACTTTTCTCCATTTGTTCCCTTCCTATTCTGGATATTCACTTGCAGTAACTTTAGATTACGTATATTTTTGCGGTAACCCTAACCGATTGCCCACAATTTCTTCATGCGACGTTGTACGTCTTATCCAGGAATCAGTACTTTTTCCCTGCAGGGTTCTACAGTTTAACTTTTTTCTTTGGTTTGGGGGCTTTTTAATATAGCATTTTCACTAAAATACATTTCTAACTTATATTTTTAAAGAAAGCTCAGAAGAGGAGGACGCACCATCCTTTGCACCTTCCAGCTCGGTGGACGGCAATAACACAGACTCCGAATTTGAAAAGGGCTCCAAACACAAAAGCAAGCATCAGGAACCTCCTAAGGCGACCACGCCGGTGAAAGATGAATACGAGTTTGATGAGGATGACGAGGAAGACCGCGTCCCACCCGTCGACGACAAACACTTGTTAAAAAAAGAGTTCCGAAAGGAGGCTAAGATGAACAGCTTTATTGCCATCCCTAAAATGGAAGTGAAAACCTACGCTAAAAATTCGACTGCACCAAAGAAAGCTGCTCGCCGGATCCTGTCCGATACCTCCGACGAAGAGGACAATTCCGTCTCGGTCGGCGGTAGCGATAAACTCCGGCTGACTGCTCACCCGGTCCTACCGAGCAATAAAACCAGAGAGCAGCCTGTAGCAAAACATAAAGAGAAAAGCAAGGTGAAAAAGAAGCGGAAGAAAGATACAAAAAATAAGGAAGTGCGGTTTGGAAAGAAAAATGACATTTTCTGCACCTCGGAGTCGGAAAGTGAGAACTTTAATAGCGATGTAGAGAACGATAGACTTTCTTTAGAAAGCTCAAACTGTGTAAAGGACTCTGCCTTAGTGTTCAAAGAAATTTCCTTGGTCAGTTCGTTGTCGGCATCATCTGCCTCTTCTCAAGGGAGTCTGACGTCCCTGAAACACAACGCCAACATCCCAGACCAGCACGCCAAGCACTGGCGGACGGACAATTGGAAAACTGTTTCTTCGCCGACCTGGTCGGATGTGAGCTCGTTGTCGGACTCCACGAGGACGCGGCTGACCAGCGAGTCCGATTATACTTCCGAGGGTTCCAGTTTGGAATCCGTCAAACAGATTAAGAAGAAGGCGGAACACAAAAAGAAAAGCAGCGCGCGCAACAGCATATACGAGAAGAACTCGTTCCACCTGCGGGTCGAAGGGGCCGTCCCAAAACTAGATAAAGAGGGCAAAGTGGTGAAAAAACACAAAACAAAACACAAACACAAAAGTAAAGACCGAGAGAAAGGGCAATGTCAGAGCGGGCAGGACGTTAAGGTTCTGAAGAGTTTTTCTTTTGACTATGACGACTCGAAGCAAAAATCTGACAAACCAATCATTCTGGAGGCCGATGTCCCCGATAGGTTAAAAGTATTAAAACATGAACAAGACCATCTCAGGAAAGAGGACAAACTGTCCAAGATAAAACTAGAAGAAAAGGAATGGGCGTTCAGGGACGATTCAGGGAAGGCTTTCAAAGAAGAAAAATCATCAAAGAAGGCAAAAGATGGGAAAGATTCCATCAAGAACGTCAAGGAAGATAGAGAGAGGTCTGGCAAAACCGAGCGAGAAAAGACGGTAAAAGAAAAATCCCCCAAAGAAGAGAAACCCAAAACTCACAAGGAAGAGAAAAAGAAGAAAAACAAAGACAAAGCGTCAAAATCTGAAAAGAAAAGCGACATCAAAGAGGAGAAAACTTCAAAAAATGACAAGGAGAAAAGTTTTAAGGAGGAAAAGGAGAAAGCCAAAAAAGACAAACCGCACAAAGAAGAACCAGCCTATGAAGAGTTCAATAATAAAAGCAAGTTTCTGGACACCGAGGAGACAAAATACAGCGTCTCCGAGGATGGGCAAGATTTGTGGATGTCTGAAATGTCATCAGATGCTTCGTTTGACTTCAAGGAAGATGATAGCTGGGATTCCCCTCTAGAGTACCGGGAGACCAAAGGCGATTCCATCGCTAAACTGATTGTGGAAACGGTCAAGGAGGAAACAAAAGAATCCAAAAGTAAAGATAAGAGGGACTGTGGAGAGAAACAAACTGATAAAGAAACTGTTATAAAGAAGAAAGATAAAGAACCTTCTGACAAGACCTCAGACAAAAAGAAAGATGGGGACAAGCACAAGGCCACCCCGACATACACCACAGAAAAAGAAAAGAAACGGAAAGACTCCATGGATTGTGTAAAGAACCGCAAGGAAAAAGATAACACCGACGGTACGAGGAGGGATTCTCTGGGGAGCAAAGAACGCAGAGACAGTAAAGTAAAGCTAGAGGAGCAGTACAAAGACGATCTGAACGACTGCGGCAGCGAACCGTTCTTTAAAGACAAAACGGAAGCCGAGTCTGTTCCTAAGAACAGCGAGACGCGGGAAAGGCATCATTCCGGTAAAGAGAGAGACAAGAGAGAAAACACTGAGAAAAAAGAAAAGCCCAAGGCGGAAAAACATCGGGACAAGTCAAAAGACTCCGAGAGAGAGAAACCGGAAAAAGCCTCGTCTGAAAGAAGCCAAAAAGATAAGGAAGGAGACAAATATTCCAGAGAGAAAAAAGAATCCAAGGAAAAATACAAAGACTCCAAAGAGAGGAAAAGCTCATCGGAACAGAAAACAGAGAAGAGAGAGAAAAATGTCGTTGCCGAGAGGGATTTTGTTGACAAGCGTGAAGAAAAGAAAGCAAGAGGGAAGAATTGGTATAACATCGCAGACATCTTCACAGACGAGAGCGAAGACGAGGAAGAGCGTTACTTGTCCGGCTTTAAAATGACAGAGGCGTATGGGAACGAATTGCACAGAATGGACAGTTACGAGAGAGAGCCGGTAGCCCCCGAAAAAGAGGCTTCCCAATCAGAGAAACACCGGAAGTATTCTAGCGACAAGCAACATTCAGGCGATAAAGCTAAAGACCGGGAATCTAAAGAAAGGAAGAAAGAAAAGGCACAGTCTGATCCGGCCAAGGAAAAGAAAGACAAGAGCACGGCTGACAAACACAAAGACAGGAAGGATAAAGATTCCGGAGAGAAGCACCGCAAAGACAGGGTGTCCGTGGACTCCAATCAGGACAGAAAAAGTAAGCAAAAGGGTCTGTCTGAGAAGGGAGAGAGAAAACATCTTGGGGAAGAAAAGGTAAAGAATAAACACAAAGATAAGTCTGAAAAGGATCATTCCAAAGATCGAAAGTCTTCAAAGGGTGAAGCGGAAAAGAGCCTTCTAGAGAAACTGGAAGAGGAAGCCCTCAATGACTATAAAGACGACTCCAACGATAAAATCAGTGAAATCTCCTCAGACAGTTTCACGGACAGAGGGCAAGATCCAGCGCCCGGGAGCCTGTTTGATGCTTCTGCTCTGACAAACGCCGACGTTATCGAGGAGAAGTTTAAAGACTCTGTACCAGTACCATGCCTGGCTGAGAAACTCAAGGACAAGGAACGCAACAGGCATTCTTCCTCGTCCTCTTCTAAGAAAAGCCACGAGAAAGACAAGGTACGAAAGGAGAAATCCGAGAAGAAGGGTGAAAAACTGGACGACCTGAAAGATTCCTACAGCAGAAGAGAATCTCTGCAGTACGAAAAGGACGCTCCGACGCAGGACAGCGATACGTTCATGACCTTCACGGTGAAAACGGAGACCGTTGAAGAGGTGGACAGAAGTATGGACTATGTCTTCACCTCTGAGAAGGATAAACATGAACCTGAGCGAGAAGCTTCCAAGAAGTCTGACAGGGACAAGACTTACAGCAGTAACACCGCTGTTCCAAAGGACAAGAAGAAGAAAGACAAGCACCGGGACAAAAGCAAGGATGAGAAACACCGGGACAAGCAGTTGGAAGCTTTCTTTAAGCATCATAGGGATGAACAAAAAACACTTAACAGAGAGAAGGAGTCTCTTCAGGCTGTTCTAAAAGACAGGTCAAAAGAGGAGCAGGCGAAATTTGGAGAAAACAAAGTAAAAGAGCGAACGAAGGATAACCTGGACAAGGAGAAGACCGACAACTCTACGAAAATCAGCAACGGCAATGAAAGAACTTTGCTGGTTAAGGAGACCACCAAGAAAGACAGCAGGCCGAGGGAGAAGCTGCTTGTTGATGGAGACCTTATGATGACTAGTTTCGAAAGAATGCTGAGCCAGAAAGATCTCGAAATAGAAGAGAGACACAAGCGTCACAAGGAAAGGATGAAACAAATGGAGAAAATGAGGCACCGATCTGGCGACCCCAAGTTAAAGGAGAAGATGAAAGCGTCCGACGACTTGCGCAAACGTAGTCTGGACCTGTCAAACAAAAAGCCGGCGATCGCGGATCCTTGCCAGAAGGAAAAGAAATGTAAGGAGTGGGCGCCTTTGAATACTAGCGCTTCTGAAAATAAAACTCAAACCGTTACAGCAAATGATTCTAAAGAGTGGCTAAACGGACCCCAAATAAAAGAGGTACTCCCGGCCTCTCCAAGACCTGACCAAAATAGGCCAACCGGAGTCCCCACCCCAACATCTGTTATCTCCTGCCCAAGCTACGAGGAGGTCATGCAGACCCCAAGAACACCTTCCTGCAGCACAGAGGACTACCCCGACCTCATGTTTGACTGTTCAGATACCCAGCACTCGTTGCCGGTGTCGGCCATGTCTACGAATGCATGTTCTCCTACGTTCTTTGACAGGTATTCCAATACTTCTGGTGGAATGCCTGAGCATCCAAGCCAGACGCCAACCAGATTGGGATCTTCCACCCACCGGAGTCGATCTGTTTCTGTTGATGTGAGAAGGGCTCCTGAGGAGGAGTTCCCTGCAGGGGAAGCAAAGTTCTTCAGACAGCAGAGTGTTCCTACTTCAAATTTCAGCTCGCCTGTCCAGCTTCTCATAGATGACAAAATTCAAATACCTCTGGTTCCTGACGAGAAATTCTCTTGTTTGTCTCCGGTTTGTTACTCCCCGGATTACCGACCCCCGTCTCCAAAAGTGGAGGATAACTGCGCATCTGCGGACATTTCGAGCATTGCACGTTCCCCCGAACACGTCTACTCGGCTGTGCCGGCAAAGCCTTCTCCGTCGGAACGGGAAGATTTGTTGGAACCTTCGGAAAGCGAAGTTCCTCCTGAAATTGACCCACCTTGTGATTCCGCAGAAGCTCAGCAAGCCACAGAATCTATTCTCCCCCAGGAGCAAAGCTTTTCACCACCAGGGTCTTTTATGCAACAGGATCCCCCCGGCTATTTGCAACCAGAGAACAACTTTATGCCAAACGAAAATAGCTTCCCGTCGGAACCTGATTTCATTCCTCAGGACTCTTATATTCCCCAAGAGCCCAGTTACATGCCTCCTCAAACAGACTTTCTGCCCCAAGAGCCAGAGTTTATGCCGTCGGAGCCCGCTTTCTTACCTCCAGAACCGAACTATATTGTGCACTCTGAACCTGGCTTTTCACACGCAGAGGCTGCGTATTTGCCAAGGGAGCCTGGGTTTCAGGCCTCGCATACGGAGTCCGCATTCCTGCCTCCGGAACCCGCTTTTATCCCGCCTCCGGCAGAGCCGAGTTTTCTCCCACCAGAAGAAGAAAACACCTTTGGTTCTACTATTTCTGAGCAGAATCTAGAATGGCAGAGTCCTCCGGCCAGGAACTCTGAATCGGTTATAACTCCTACTCTAATCGGCAATGTTCCAGAACACCCAGGTGGCTGGTCGGTTGGGTCAGACATCCTGAAATCTCCCCAAAAATTCCCCGACTCACCTAGGCATTTTTGTTCATCAGACAATGTTATTTCTTCAGTCTCTTTTATACCCTCAGAGTCGCCTTATCCAGCTTCTCCCATGTCCTATTCCTTGTCTGAACCAGCTCCCGAGGAATTGAAAGAGGAGGAAGAAGAAGAAGAAGAAGAGGAGGAGGAGGAGGAAGAAGAAACTGAAGAGAATATGCCTCAGCCTGATGAGCAAGGTCCGTACATGTCTCCCACCCCGCTGGCATCTTTTTTCAGTAGCTGTAAACCTCTACCAGTGGAACATCAAGCTTTGCCACCTGAACCTTGCACAATAGATGCTGAGCCCATAGCAGATCCATTGGGTTCCGTAAAAAGTAACTATATAGAACCCAGTGTCCTCCACCCACCGACTGAAGAACATGAACCGTGGCCCGACCCATTCTCTACAGCAGTGGATGATTTAGACCTCGGACCCTTTTCTTTGCCAGACCTTCCTCTTAAGGAGGAAGCAGATGGCGACGTTGGAGATCAGCAAAATCTAACGGCGGAAGCGTGTCTTCCCCCTGTTCCCGACAACGGCGTGGAGCGGTGCAAGGATATTCCTGAGGAAAACGATAAACCGGAACTGACAAGTCCTAAAGAACCTGACCGCTCGGAAGAGGCTAGACAGGAACCGCAAGTTCTAGAGCCAACGGATTACCACGCTGAAACTGTTCCGGACAGCGAGACTATATCGAAAAATATTTCAAAGACAGAATTTGAAGATGAAGCTGCAAGCTTTCAGCCGCTATTTCCAAAGCCTGCTTCTCCAGAACCTGACGGAACAGAAGAAGCCGAGGCTGGCCTTACTACCGCTAGTAGTACTACTCCAACGACTACTCCTACTCCCGTTACTACAACAGAGACAACATCTCCAGAATCCGTGTCAGAACCTGAAACTGCCGATGTAAAGGTGACCCCAGAGAGCGCTTCGTTAGAAAATGTTGATGGTCATTCCACCGTGCAAGCAGAGAATGCGCAAGTCAACCTTACAACAGAAGCCCCGGAGCAAACGCCAAAAGTAACGGTTGATGTTCCAAAACCACCAAAAGTTGAGGAGATACCCCTCCGAATGACGCGTAACCGGGCCCAAATGCTCGCAAATCAAAACAAGCAAAATCCGTCTCTGGCCGAGAAGGAGCCACCCGCTGTTACCACGCCGTCAACCCGCGGAAAGGGTAAAGTCACAGAGGATGAAGATTCTCAAACCCAACACCCGCGCAAGAGAAAGCTGCAGAAACCCAACCAACTCCAACAGCAGATAATCAGCAACTCCAATCAGCAGACGCGGGAAATGATCCAGCAGACTCTGGCGGCTATAGTCGACGCCATAAAGCTGGACGACATCGAGCCGTATCACAGCGATCGATCAAACCCGTATTTCGAGTACTTGCAGATCAGGAAAAAGATTGAAGAAAAGCGAAAGATTCTGTGTTACATCACGCCCCAAGCCCCTCAGTGTTACGCCGAGTACGTCACCTACACCGGCTCGTATCTGCTGGACGGGAAACCCCTCAGCAAACTTCACATTCCAGTGGTGAGTGCTCGTTATCCCCTCAAACTCGTTACCAAGACTGTCACCTTTTATATATGCAAACTATGCGGTCTCGCCTATTAACCATCAATTTACCCAAATCAACCTTAACCTCCCGCACAGCCGCTGGGCAGTCTAATTGTTTACCTTTCACTAGCTTTTTCTTCTTGTCTCTTGTGCCCAGCCTCTACTTTAGATACCCCCTTCCTGATCTCCAGCTATGGATGACATGGTCCTCATGGCTATCTTCAGTAAGTCGTCCCCAGGCAGAGGTGGACATACTGTCCAGCCCATGAGAACTAGTCACTGGTTTCACAGGCTAAAACACGCTCGCCATGAGTCTGGCACAAGTGCTGCCGTCATGTGCAGGACCTTGTGTGAAAGACGAAGCGTGTCTAGTGTATGTATGAGATACAGACCGCCGTCATAACATAACTTTGGGGGAAATGACTAAGTTTTATTTTACATGAAAAGATGGTCATCGGTCTCTATGCACATCAGAACCCCGATATAACTTGGTATATCTTTTCACGTTAACGGGAAAGTTATGGTTAGTCCAATAAAACCGATAGATTTTGTAGCTTACAGAGTTGTCGTATTTGCGATTTTACGGTTTATAAATACGTTCGGTGTCTTTTTTTTTTTTTTTTTTTTTTAGATTGCACCACCTCCATCGTTGTCCGAGCCGCTGAAGGAGCTCTTCCGGCAGCAGGAAGCCGTACGGGGAAAGCTTCGCCTGCAGCACAGCATTGAGCGGGTCGGTGCCCTTATCTTGGGATCTACTCTCGTTTACCCCACTAAACTGCATTGTACACTAACTTTACAGAATGCGCTAAACATACAGAACCCGTCATTATAAAATGAATAGTGTTTCCCGGCGTAGGACATTGATGAGCACAATAACTTGTCGGCCTGTGCCGTTTATTTACCGCCGTTGTGTTTCGCAGGAGAAGCTCATAGTGTCGTGCGAGCAGGAAAATCTACGTGTTCACTGCAGAGCCGCAAGAACCATCGCTAATCAGGCCGTGCCTTTCAGCGCCTGCACAATGCTGCTGGACTCGGAGGTCTACAACATGCCTCTGGAAAATCAGGTCAGCCAATGCATGACAAACGCTGGCTTCGGGTCCTCTGAATGCCCGAGAACCCCCGAGACAATTGATTATGCCGTGTGTTAGGTTGGCATTCCTACAAGCAGCACAGTCGTTACTACATCGCATGTCCTGGGAAAGAAGTACATGTTAGTTGATCCACCATTGCTCACCAAAGAGCGTCCCATTGGATCTCGCAGAGCCAAAAATACTTATGACATGTCGTCCTGAGCCGGTTTGTGATGAGTTTTCTGCGTTGTTATTAACGCGGCACACAGGCTTGGAGGAATTAATAGCTGCTATCTCTCATCAGACTGCCGGCATTCCTAAAGTCTGAACGCTGCATTGATAGTCCTGAGAAATCTCTCACCTTTTTTTTTTTTTGTTTCACAGGGAGACGAGAATAAATCCGTCAGAGATCGGTTCAATGCTCGGCAGTTCCTATCGTGGCTGCAAGATGTGGATGACAAATACGACAGAATGAAGGTTAGTTCCGAAATACCCTTTTCTGTTCGTCTCAAGGCTTGTCGGGAAAATGATCGGTTTGGGATGAACCGACTGAGTTTCAGGATTCCTCTGTATCTTTGTTTATTAAGGTGATGTGAGGAGCCAGTTATTCCTCCCCTGGGTGGGTAGTGCGGCTCGTATTTATTTTATTTAACAATGCTCTTTGTTCAGCACAGAGCCAGCAACTCGCCATTAAACATGAGGTCAGAACGACCTCGTGCAAAGCAGTGGGCTCTGTCTGTACTTCAAAAGCATTACAAAAATGCTAAATATAAGGCCTGGTAGGGAAGCGGGGAGGAAAAACATTGAGCTTTGTGTTCTGCAAGTTACTGTGAAGTGCCAAGCTCTTCTAGCTGCGAGGAATAGTAAGGTTTACAAGCAGGTTTTACACCTGCTCTACACTGATCATCCTACAAGTAGCTTGAGGCAGCCCTAATGATTGTACGGTTTGTGACGATTACAGGGTGTGTTGCTGCAAGCCATTTATTTGGGCTGGTTTTCTGCCTTTAGCGTCGTGTAACACTCATTCTGTTTTCTCACAGACGTGCGTCTTAATGCGGCAGCAGCATGAAGCGGCAGCCTTGAACGCGGTGCAACGGATGGAGTGGCAGCTAAAGATGCAGGAGTTGGATCCAAGCAGCCATAAGTCCCTGTGTGTGAACGAGGTGCCCTCTTTCTACGTGCCAATGGTGGACGTGAACGATGACTTTGTGCTCTTGCCGGCGTGATGAGGCCGACGCCTGGGCCTGGATTTCTGCTTTTCCCGTCTTGCCGCTGGCGAGGGCCGGCCCCGTTTGGCTGAGAAGAGCTCCGTCTTCACCCGCATCTTAATCGCTTGCTGATGAATCCGCTGCTTAAGAGGAGGAAGCATTTTGATTTCACGAGAATGGTAACCATACGGAATTGCACTTTCTTCATAGCTACATCCACAAACCCCTCCCGCGAACGGGCCCGGAAACGCCGCCACCGCGGGCAGGGCGAGCACGCACAGATAGCTACGCACAGAGGGAGGAAAAACAAAAACACGGGATCAATGACATGCAACACGCGTGTGTGTGTATAGGTGTATACATGTAACTGCACCGGAAGCGGGCGCCAGTCCTCTGGACGCTTGCAGAAGACAATGCAGAGAATTATTTTTATTTTGGGGGCTGGGGTGGTATATTTCCTCATTTTATTTTTTTATTTTTTTTTTCCTCGTCATGGTTTTCTTCCGCCGATACAGGGATCTGTGACCTAAGAACTTCTCCCATTAGACTTTATTTTATTTATTTTTTAATTTTTCCAGTCGCGTTCAAAGTCCAGCGCGGGATATAATTGCCTTTAGACGCTGACCACCTCAGGGGTCAGCCTTTTTAAATCACGAGGCCTCACAGATTTCGGCAAATCATCAGTATCTGGTCTTTTTTTATTTTATTTTTTTGTTTTAGTTTCTTTTTTTTCCTCCCCCTCCGCAGTCACACATTCTGCATGTGGTTCGTGTTCCGGATTCTCTTTCATCCTTCAGTCCAGGGAAGCAGAACAACCACACTTTACTATCTCCTGTTCATTTTCTCCCTTTTTAATCTTGGGCATTTTCTTTCTCTTTTCAGAGAACATAACTTGAAACACTACAGAGCCAATACTCATGTAAAAAAAAGACAAAAAAAAAAGAAATCTGGTAAATGATGTACAGTTTTTTATACACATTACCCAATGTACTTTTGCTGCCTTCTAGATAAATTATTTTGCAAACACATTACTGCACAGTTGTAAATAACTTATGTACTGTAACATCACTTTCAGTTTTGTGTAAAGAAATAAATAAATTTAAAAAAAAAATTACACCTTTGTAATATATAGCTCACCATAGGCAGCACTTTCCCTCGCACCGAGAGTCTGGGGATCGGACGCCAGGCGGCCCGACGCAGAGGCGCTGCTCAGTATTTTGTCAGATTGTCTCCTTTGGGTGTTTTGTGTTTCTGTCCATATATAAAACCTTAAAACCTGCTGGCGTTCATAAGGATAACCGTTTCTCTTCTGGAATGGTGGTCCAAGAAACGTTACCGGGACCCTTCAGAAATTGGGTGGGGGAGGTCAGTGTTTTATAGCGGTTCTCCAAGTCCATATTAATGAATAGAGTTCCTCCCTCCCCAGTTTTATATGTTCCCCATGAAAGAGGATATAACTTGTGTGATATATATATATATATACATACATACATACATACATACATACATACATACATACATACATACATATTCTGCCCACGGGTCATTGGATGGTCCTGGAATGCAGTTCAGTTGCTTCCCTAGAACCCCCCCCAAATGTTGCGCAAGAGTTCCATATCTTTGGGCAGGGAAATCCCCCCCCCCCCCGACTCTGTAACTTGATCTATACATTGTGCTCCAGCATTTACCTTCTCTCAATAAACCTCACGACCTGATTGGTCTGATTTTAGCTCAGGTTCTTGATTTCGGCCTCTCTGCGAGTCCGCTCCCGCTGTGTGGATCAGAGGTGTCGGGTAATTATTGTGATCTCTATTCAGACTCCAGACGCTCTCACCGCTCTCTAAAAACCTTAGACGTTCTCCATTTATGTTCACGAGTTTATTTTTTGGCTACGAAATCTATTGTTTACGCTAAAGCAATGGGAAATAACCTCCCCCTCGCTAAAGTCTAACCTAGTAATTAAAATAGTTTTTCGCAGACCCCAGTTACAGCTGGCCAAATGTCGTACGTTCCAGTTTTAACCTCTTCTGTTTCCCATCTCTAGTACTGACAGTGTAACTGGGCATGCTCCGCGTATCCAAAAATATAACTTTTTTTTTTTATACACGTCTCCAAAGTTTTTACGCCCTCCATGATTGGAGCCCCAAGCAGACAGCGGATGTCACGGCTTTAATGTTTTTTTTCTTACACTAGTTGTACTTTTTGTTTTTAAAACAATTGTTTCAATGTTTAACAAACGTCCGCTTATTTTTGCGTAAACATCTTAACAATCTGGTGGCAGCGCAAGAAGCCGTGCGTTGTACTCCAGCGCATCGCCCGCTTTCCTCTGGTGCCCGCAGGGTTAATACCGGATGAAAGCTACCCCAAAAACTGCCCTATCTGTTAGGCGACAGTAACCGATTACACGGACTTACCCCTACAATAAAAAAAAAAAAAAGCTAAAATACCTATTTATTCATATTTTCTCCACCTGTGGTATATAGACACATGTCTCGGCAGATTGTATATTTCCCTCCTGTAATGCATATAAGAGACATTGTATATATGTGTATATATAGCGCAGCATCACTTCTGTACAGCGTGGGGAGTGATGACGGCAGCCAGGTTGCGTTCTTGGTAATAATGTATTTTTTTTTTTTCCTCCGATATAATTTCCACGTTAGTCTGTGTACATATTGTCCGGCAGTGCTGGTGCTGCCTCGCCGCTGCCTTTACGGCTCAATCGTTCAGCTGTATACAACGACCTGCGGAATCCGACACAATTTAAATGAATACAAAAAATGTTATTTTCTACGATTGCATGTACAGAGAGAAGCCCAGAAATGCTGTTGTCCCTCAGAGATAATGTTCGTAAATAAATGAAAAGATAAAAAAAAAAGTGGCTGTTTTTGTGTTGTGATTGGGGGTGTAATAATGTGTCCATTTGTAAGTGATGGATGGTTGGGAGTGACACCCCTCTGCTGGGTGGTTGGATGGCCCCGTTTGGCACATTCTCCTCTCTGGCCAGTCCACTCATCGGAAAAAACTAGGGGGGGTTAGAGCGTTAGCTGTTTTTTTTTTTTGTTTTTGTTTTTTATTACAAAAAAATGCTATAAAAAAATCTCTTGCTGTCACTGAAATGTTTGTTTCTCCAGCTCCAGCCTTCGGGGTAAGAATGTATTTGGTAAAATGTCGTTAAACTGGTTCAACCGCAAACCTCTGGTGTGTAAAGTGTTTAGAATGCAGCAGGGTCTCTCTGCGCTCCAATCCAACGACACCGTGGGCCTTCGGGATGTTGTCAGGTGAGCCCCTGGCAGGCCAGTCCGTGACGGCCCTTCACATGTCTAATTAGACGGCTGCAGTGTGTATTTTATGTGGGGCAGTCTCCTAAGGGCTGAAGTGCAGAAGCTTTTTTTTTTTTTTTTTTTGATTTGGAAACTGTGTAAAGTGACCACTGGGGGGCAGCATTTCTCCCTTATCTGCACTGGTGGTTATTATTGGGGCAGGCAGGGAGGTACCGTATTGGCTCGGATATAGGCCGCCCCCGTATATAGGCCGCACCCTAAAAGTTTGGTGCTTTTTTAAAGAAAGTTTTTTTCTTTAAAAAAAGCACCAAAAAACATCCTGCCACTCTGTCCTCTCCCCCCCAAGATACGCTGCCACTCTGTCCTCCCCCCCTCCCCGAGATATGCTGCCACTCTGTCCTCCCCCCTCCCCGAGATATGCTGCCACTCTGTCCTCCCCCCCCTCGAGATACGCTGCCACTCTGTCCTGCCCCCCCTCGAGATACGCTGCCACTCTGTCCTCTCCCCCCCCGAGATATGCTGCCACTCTGTCCCCCCCCTCCTCGAGATAAGCTGCCACTCTGTCCTGCCCCCCCTCGAGATACGCTGCCACTCTGTCCTCTCCCCCCCCGAGATACGCTGCCACTCTGTCCCCCCCCCCCCCCCGACTTACCAGAGCAGACTCCCGGGTGTCTTACGGGGCCGGAGGGGGACATCTATGCACATCGTGTATACAACTCCCGGTACCGGCACTCAGCGGAAGTGCCGGCACCGGAAGTTGTATACGCGTATTGCGTAGATGTCTTCCGCCGGCCCTGCAAGACACCCGGGAGTCTGCCCTGGTAAGTCGGGGGGGGTTAGAATGCATCGTGCGCACGTTCACCGGAAACGGCGCATCGCCGCTGCCGGTGAACGTCCGTGCGATGCGCTTAGACAACCTCCCGTGCCGGTACTCCCCCCCGTGGAAAGTGCTGGCAGGGGAGGCTGTCTGAGCGTATCGGAGAGTAGGATACAGGTCCCCTGCACCGCTGCGGGGGATCTGTATCCTAACCCCGCTGCCTGCGGTCCCGGGCGTCGGGCGCTAGACCCCGAATATAGGCCGCACCCCCACTTTAAAGACTTAAAGTGGGGGAAAAAAGTGCGGCCTATATTCGGGCCAATACGGTATATACGGTGCAGCTGAACAGTGTAAAACCACACCATCACTATAATAGGGGGCTTCAGCTAACATGGGGGGTAAATCCCCTGACACAGAGGAGGTGGAAGTGAAACAGCCCCCCAGCAGAAGTGGTAGAGGCTAATACAGTGAAGGGATCGTAAACGTGTGGGATAGACATACGGCTCCTGAATCTAAGACGAGACTGGACGGGGGCCGAATGGGGCTGATCTACTAATTTATTGCGTTTCTGTTTACAGGCCAGCGGCTGCTGTTGGTGCAGCAATTCCCATCATGCTGAGCCGCTGAGGGTGCAGCGGGTTGGGTTTAATAAGTAAAGTGTTTGCAGTCCTGGTCTTGTGGTTGCACAATGCTAGCTGTAGAGCGCTTGAGTAAAGAGCCGGGGGGCGGCCCTGGGCAACGGCCACTTTTAAGCTGAAATACTTGCTTTTCGAGTGGCGTGCTTGTGATTAGTTTTCTGATGGGGGGGGTCGTGTCCCGGTGCTCGCACTTCATGTCCTTTCTCCATACATTCAAGGTGAGCCGAAAATACGAACGTTACCCCATACCCGGGCCACCGCTGACCCCCATACCAGAATCCCTTTGGAAGGGGTGCACGTTGGGGCTGCCGTACATTGTGTATAAATCCTTGATATATATAGCGCCAACAGGTTCCGAAGCGCAGCTTTCAATGTATATATTCAAAGCTAGAGCTGACAGACGCAGCGATGCATTAGCTACAGAAATATACAGTGTGTGTATATATAGCATATAATGTGTATCTATAGTGTATATAGTATATATAATAATGTAATATACACACTTGGCTGCCTCTCACGTTAAGACGTGGGCTGGGCCGATACGGATGCTTCCCGTAGAACTGGTTATATCGCAGCGCTTCTGCTATATGAAGGTCAGATACTCCGCGCTCCGTGCTGTCTGAATGTTAATAAACACAACGTCTTTAGCGAAGCTTCTTTCTGACCTCTCTGGGCCGGAAAGCTTTACAGCAAAAATCGGGGCCCTTTCCTGACCGCCTGCGGGGCCCGGACTCCGGGAGCCACCCTTCCTGCTCACGCAGACCTGAGGAAGTCTGACAGACAAAGAAGAAAAGAGGTGTTAGCCTGTATCCAGATTCCAGTGTGTGTGTGGCCCCTGCCTGAGATCACAGGGCCCCCAGTGTTTGCAGCATTCCCCCCCCCCCTCTCTGTTGGTGCAGAGGCTTTTGTATAGTGATGCTGCCCCTCCCCCCACTCTCTTCCTCACCTGTATAATAACACACAGGTGCTTTATAGGCTTTAAGTGCTTATTATGGGATGTCTGTTCCGCGAGCCCCCAGTGGGCAGGGCCGCGCGGCTCCTCTCAGGTGCCTCTAATGAGCTGAGGGCGGGGGAGGTAGTGAGTGAGTCGCCTGTGCTGCCCCCGGCTTCGCTCTCTGCCGCTGCCTGGGGGTCGGTCAGCAAACTGCCCCGTTTATTTAACCTCCCCACACACACCCACCCCCCCCGACACACAGGGGTCTCCCGGCCCGCCTGCCACTGGCGAATGTGTCAATAAAACAGAAGCCCCCTCCCGAGCCGTGTGCACGGGAACTTTATAACGGGAAATGCCAGAAAGTTCTCCCCGGCTCGGCCCCCGAGTGCCCCCTGCCCCGGTGGAGAGTTATGTGACACGGGGCAGCATCCCTGGCCCTGCACCAAGCACATGTTATACGGCGCTGCATGTGCTGGGTTAACAGCTGGTACACTCCCGGTATAACCCCTATCACCCTCGGGGGTGATGTGACACGCAGGCGGGGCCGATATCCACCCCGGGGCACGGGGGCTGGTGCGAGGAGCGCTGCATGCCGGGAGTGCTGAGGTGGCACCGGGTGCCGAGGGGGCATTTAACCAGCTGCCACCTGTGCTGGGGGGTAATGGGGTTCCCAGAGGGGCTGGTGCGGTGCAGAGTAATGGGAGTTGGAGTGATACCGAGTATAACCCCTTGGGACCCGGCAGGCAGTCTAAATAATTCCCCTGCAAGGAGGGCACCCTGGAAGGCAGCTCCGGTACCCCAACACCCCCCCCCCCGGTTTTGATACTTAATACCCCGCACAGTAACACGGAGCGGGGCTATTGGTCGCATTGCCCCCCAGATGTTCTACAGCAGCCCAACATCGAATTGTCAATCTCCTCATTGCGTTCGCAGGGGGTTAATAGCGGCATTCTCTACATGGCATTCCAACCGCCCTAACCCCTCCCCTGGGAGCAGGATCTCCTCACCACTACTCCACCCATCCAGCCAGCCAGCGCTCTCTAATCTGCTTGTCCTTTCTCCGCAGGCGCCTGCCCCGGCTGCCCATGGACTTTGACGGGCGAGTGTGGCCCCTGGTGGGTGGCTTTGGGCGCTATACCCGCCTAGTGGCCGCCGCGTCTTGGTTGCCCAACGTGGCCCTGGCTCTGGGGTTCTTTTCGGAGCTGCTGTATTCTGCCCCCACGGGGTATCAGTGCAGGGGCGACCCCGGTGTAAGCAGCGGACCCTGCGATGGCAACAGCACCGGCCCGGCACCGGGCAACCGTTCAGATAACTGCCCCACCGGCTGGGAGTACGACCCGCAAGGCTGGCTTCAGAACAACATCATCACGCAGGTGGGTGCTCGTCTTACCGCGGGTGCCAGTCCCGGCAGCAACAGGGCAGCAGGGTTGCTATTACAGGAGCAGACAGGACGGGGGCAACGGGGGGCAATTAGCCCGAAGAGCCGCTCACTGTGACCCCGGTAACCGTTATACGGCGCTGGGTGATTGGAGAGGGTGTGTGGACATGTGACTTTAATGTATGTGCTGATGTATGGTCTCTGTGTGCTGAAGTATGATGTGTACGTGTGTGTGCTGATGCATGTTCTGTACACGTATGTGCTGATGCATGTTCTGTACATGTATGTGCTGATGTATGTTCTGTGTATGTATGGTATGTATGTGCTGATGTATGTTCTGTACATGTATGTGTGGATGTATGATCTCTGTGCTGGTGTATGTTCTGTACATGTATGTGCTGATGTATGTTCTGTATATGTATGGTATGTATATGCTGATGTATGTTCTGTACATATATGTACTGATATATGATCTGTATGTGCTGATGTATGTTCTGTACATGTATGTGTGGTTGTCATACTGTGTCTGTGCAGGAGTGACAGGCGCAGAACACGTAAATTGTAGTAATCGAAGTTAACTGTTTGTCTGCTGTGGCCGGTGTGTGTACGCTGCGTTTTGCCCCCTTATGGGGTAGTTTTGGGGGAGGGTACATTGTAAATGCTGATTAACTCTTTGTTTACTGTTATGTTTGTTTGTGACGTTTGCGTTTCATGGTTTGTGTCGCGTGGCGGGGAGGCAGCGCTGAAGATGCTGTTTTGTTTGCTGTTGCTGTATATTTTTGGGTTGAAAATCATGTTTGAGGGCCCCGGTACTCTGCCCCTTCCTTAGTGACCCCTGATAATATGTCGCGCTGACCCGAGCTCTCAAACCCTTTCCAGATACTTGTTATGATCACGCGTGTAACTGCAGGCATCCCCGAGCCCAGTGTCTTGCACCTGCCCTGGCAGCGGGGTATTAGAGGCAGCTGGGCAGCCAACGCCTTTGTAACTGCCCGAAGCTTCCTGTTTGAATGGCGGTCAGCGAGCGCTCACAGGCTTTGCTGCGGTTTCCTGCACGGCGTTTGCCCAGATTAGTAGGAGTTGTTCCTGTAATGTGTTATATAGCGCCGTCATATTCCGCAGTGCAGTATTTATGATGAGATTATGGGGGTTACAGCAGAGCCCCCTCCCCAGAACAACAGGCGGTGGCTGATGGGGGTAGATGTGTTCATCCAGGGGGTAGATTGTCCTGCCCCCCCGCCATCAGCCCATGCGGTTTGGCCGGTGTTTGTGCCGCGCTGGTAGTAGGATCTCCCAAAATGTGTAAAAACTGCGTCACGGATCCTGGTGGAACTTTGTCATGTTGTATGTAGATGATGTGGCTTGATGGGTGAAATAATAATGTCACGGGGTGAAATAATAATGTCACGGGGTGAAATAATAATGTCACGGGGTGCGTTATGTCGCTGTGATTAGTTGACGGCATCGGAGTGACCCCCCGCAGAGACCTGTCACCCCATGTCATGTGTGATGTCATAAAGAACCCCTGTACTGTGTGATATGGCAGCGCATGATCGCACCGCGTGTTTGTTGTCTATGTGCCGGCTGTGTTTCACGGGCTCGCTGCATGTGGCGGTTCCGGCCCCCAATATCTTGTGTATGGGGGCAAACCCTGCATTTTCAAAACACATTAGTTATAAATAAGATGCATATAAAATCACACGGTTCCTAAACTCGCTGTGGGCGATGACATCATGTAAAGGGTATCTTACGTATGAAACGAACCCTTATTATTTATTGTTTTATATAGCGCCATCATATTCCGGAGCGCTGTACAATGGGTAGACGGGACACGACCGGTAGTGTGTAGCGGAACGTTTTGTCACAAGTTACTGCGTAATGTAATGTGTGAGTGCATGGAGGATCACGGGGGGGGTGTATGGGGGTTAGAGGGGCTGTGGGTGAGGGGCAGGTGGGCAATAATCGGGGTCAAAGTGCTGGAGAAAGCGGGGCTGATAACCAGCTAGGCAGAATCACCGAAGTACCAAGAATTGTCCTCAAAGCTACGAGCCGCTCGGAGCATGCGCAGGTTCACGAGGCCCGGTCATGATGAAGTGTCACCCCGTGGCTGCAGCATGTATGTGTTATAACGGCACGCTGAGTGTAACCCCGTGGCTGCAGCATGTATGTGCTATAACGGCTCGCTGAGTGTCACCCCGTGGCTGCAGCATGTATATGTTATAACGGCACGCTGAGTGTAACCCCGTGGCTGCAGCATGTATGTGCTATAACGGCTCGCTGAGTGTAACCCCGTGGCTGCAGCATGTATATGTTATAACGCCTCGCTGAGTGTAGCCCTGTGGCTTCAGCATGTATGTGTTATAACGGCTCGCTGAGTGTAACCCCGTGGCTGCAGCACGTATGTGTTATAACGGCTCGCTGAGTGTCACCCCGTGGCTGCAGCATGTATGTGTTATAACCTGAATGAGCTCGTCCCTAAAAAATACTTATACTCAAACTCACAAAACATAACATACACCGAGACAGATGCTCTAACGAGATTAGAACCTGTAACTTTCCGCACGGCGAGTAACGCAACTTACCTGCGTGCCACACTTCCAACGAATGGATCTGCTCGTCCGTAATACAAATACTCAAATTCGCCCAATCTGAAAACATAATTTTACGTACAGGGCTCAACGGGATTAGAACCAGGACCAACCTGCATGGGATGTAACAAACACTGCCGCTGCGCCACCCTGGCAACAGACAAAGCTGCTCGTCCGTAATACAAATACTCAAATTCGCCCCCCCCCCGAAACCATAATTCTACACACTAAGCAGTTAGACACACTAAGCAATAGGTAGTGCACCTTTTAGATTGTGTGCATTATGTTAGATGGTATAAGTATTGGTGCATCACACGCAGGCGTCATATGTTCATGGCGACGAAGAGCCTTCAATCATCTGATGGTGTAATGGTTAGGTGCCCTGCCTGCCATATGTTGCGGTCCTGGTTCGATTCCCTGTAGCTCCGTGGGGAGCATCCAGCCATGTGGTGGTTTGAAGGTTCGGTGTGTTGTGTACTCGATGCTGCGGTCCCAGTCTGGTTTCGCTTGAAGATTCGGTGTGTTGCCTACGAGATGATGCGCTGATAGCTTGCTTCCGTGTGGTTCGGTACAGCTACTGACAATGTCTCTGTGCGTACAGTGGTCTTACCCTGGAAAAAAAAAAACGAGTGCTGCCGTATTATTATTATTTTTTTTAGCATTTATAGAAAAAAAGCATAAAAGGTGTTGTGTACTACCGACTGGCTCTAACCCCCAATCATCCTGACCCGCACATACGCACTTTCACACACCACCGAACATACTCAAACGTCTTACACACCGCACCGAACATACCCATACGTCTTACACACCGCACCGACCATACCGCACCGCAACCACTCGCCAGGCCTCACGGGGATTAGAACCAGAAACCAAACCGCTTGGTAAGTAAGTACACTTGACACCTGCGCCACCCTTGTGGCAGACTGAATTTGCTCGTCCGTAATACTTATACTCAAATTCACAGAGTCTAAAAACATAACTTAATGTTCTTAGTCACAGGACTTCCTGGGACTCGAACCCAGAACTCACGGCACAGTGTGTGACACACGCATCACACGCGCCACCTTCGAGATGGAGAAGAGCTGCTCATCCCTAATACAAATACACAAATTCACCCACTGGAAAAACATAATGTTACAAACATCCACCCTTACATGCAGGTCGCACAGGGATTAGAACCAGGAGCCTCACGCATGGTGAGCGATACACCTAACGCACGTGCCACGCACACGGCTGGATGGCCAACCTCGTCCCATCCACATATACTCAAATTTACCTACTCCAAAAAACATAAAATCATACGTTATACAGGAATCACAGAGATTAGAACCAGGGGCCAGGAGCACGGTGATGAACACAGCTAAGACATGCGCCACCAGAACCATGGTGCAAAAGGGCCTTGTCTGTTATACAAATACTCAGATTCACCGACTCTGAAAACATAACATTAGTTTATATACAGGATACATGGAGAATAGAACCTGCATCCACTTGTATGGATGGGGGGGGGGGTAAACGCACCAAACACCTAGACCACCATCTCAACTGGGTCAGGAGGTTTGCCAGTTCCACAAATACTCTCATGTACCCGCTCTAAAAGATTAAGAAAAAGATCATACAGCAGACCGGCGGGTGAGAACCAGCAGCCAACCACACGTTAGGCAATCCACTTACCCATCACACCATTCTACCACACGAGATGGGCGCCCACCGGCTCCACATATACTAATATCTCCCGACTCTAAAAACATTCGAAATAAACCGGCCATGAAGCAAAGTGGGTTAGAAGCACTATATAGTTACCTACGGGAGCGAAGCGGGTTTGAACCATAAACCAGTCACAGTTGAGGCGATACACCTAACCGTTACGCCACACCACGACATGGCGTCGGCCGCCCACCTGCTCTACATTTACTCATACGGACCCCCTCTAAAAACATAAGAAGAACATGCAGACGCGCTACACACGTAGATCCAGCTTTCATGGAGTTTAGAACCAAAATACTTTTATATGGTTAGTAATGCATACGATGTCTGCCTGCTCCACATATAATCATATGCACCAAGTATAAAATGATACAAATACACAGATCACACCTAACATCTACACCACCGGCGCAAATTGATCTTTGCTGGCTGCTGTTTCCACAGCACAATACTCTGATGTACCCGCTCTAAAAGATTAAAAATCAGCTCATACAGCAGACCGACGGGTGAGAACCAGCAGCCAGCCACACGTTACACAATTCACTTAACCATCACGCCATTCCATTACAGGAGATGGGTGCCCACCGGCTCCACATATACTAATATCTCCCGACTCTAAAAACATTAGAAATAAATTAGCCACGAAGCGAAGGGGGTTAGAAGCGCTATACAGTTCCCTACGGGAGAAAAGTGGGTTTGAACCAGAAACCAGTCGCAGTTTAGGCGATACACCTAACCGTTACGCCACACCACGACATGGCGTTGGCCGCCCACCTGCTCCATATTTACTCATACGGACCCCCTCTAAAAACATAAGAAGAACATGCAGACGCGCTACACACGTAGATCCAGCTTTCATGGAGTTTAGAACCAAAATACTTTTATATGGTTAGTAATGCATACGATGTCTGCCTGCTCCACATATAATCATATGCACCAAGTATAAAATGATACAAATACACAGATCCACTATAACGATTAGACTTGGGCACCAGGAGGCTCTTCGTGCTAGTCTTCGTGGTTGTCTTCAGGGGGGGAAAAATCTTCGTATTCCATGAATATTCGCCCGTTCCTGTCTTCTTTTCGGGCGAATATTTTCGCGGACATTCTTCGTGCTCGTTTCCTCTTCGTTTTCTCCCGGCTGCGTAGCAGGGGTTAATACGGGGTTAAGAACACATCGGAGCCGCAGCAGCAGATGCGTTCGCGCCGTGAAGGTACGTGTGCGCGACTCTATTGGTCGCCGGAAGGGGGCTGGTCTGGCATCAACAAATGAATTATTTAATTTTATTTTAAAGTTATATTTATTGTTTACTTTATTATATTTATTTAATGTTGTAGTGCTACCCTACCCAGCTATACCTACCTACGTGCACTAGTATACCTAGTTTAGCTAAATTTGATGGGACAGGACTGGAAAAAAGCAGGACTGTCCACAAAAATGTTGGGTGTGTTGGCAGGTATGCAAATGGAAAAATGTGGGACAAGAACTAAAAAATAGCTTAGGGTTAATGTACGGTTATGTTTAAGATTATTAGCAGTGCACTGTTTTGGTTAAAGATGTATTAGGTCTAAATAATAATTAAATTTTCATGGGTGTTAAAAAAAATTAGGGGTTTATTGAATTTTATTTTAAAGTTATATTTATTATTATTTACTTAATTATATTTATTTAATGTTGTAGTGCTACCCTACCCAGCTATACCTATGTGCACTAGCATACCTAGTTTAGCTAAATTTGATGGGACAGGACTGGAAAAAAGCAGGACTGTCCCTGAAAAAGTTGGGTCTGTTGGCAGGTATGTGGATGGAAAAATGTTATAGGGTGAAGTGTGAGTTATAGTGTTAATGCTAGTGAGTGTAGAAGTGAAGGCCAGGACTTCCAGAGCTCAGACACTAAGCCCTAGCGTAAGCTGGCTACACCGGCGGAGGTAGCAGGCGTTGCCACACCGCAAACAGACGCAGCCAGGGGGAGAAACTACCTTGAACATTAGAGAAAGACAAATAACTTTCCAAGCTAAGAGCTGGGTAACCCAACTTGGGCAGATTGAATTTAAGAAAGGCAATCTGCTCCATCAGATGAGGTGCCATGCGTGAGCGCTGTGGACTCAGTATGTTTCCAGTCATAGAAAACACGCGCTCACTTTGAACAGTGGTTGGCGGACATGATAGTAGCTGCTGCGCAACCCATGAGAGTGCAGGCCACACACTCTTCTTTTCATCCCGGTAGCTAAGAGGATCAACATCATTGCTAGCTTTCCCTTAATTCTTGGATCGCAAAGGCACGCTAGCATCATTTCGGGACTCTCTTCCATGCGTTTGTGAAGGTGTACTTTTAGCAGATCCTTCAGCTTCCTGACTATGGCTGCTACGTCAGGATGTAGAGTGCCACCTTGAACAGCCTCACGGTTTCCAAGGAACACATCCATCTTGCTGCCTAGATGGGAGAACACTGGGATTACCTGGGCCAGACTGGCAGTGTTTGAGCTTAAATTTTCTGTGGCGTCCCTGAATGGTTTAAGGACTGCCACTAGCTGGGCGATCACTGTCCAATCCTCCCTATTCAATGGAGATGTAATCCCAATATTGTGCTCTGAGGCAAGATTATGGATTGCCCTCTGCTGCTCCAAAATCCTCTCGAGCATGTCTAACGTGGAGTTCCACCGTGTACTGACATCCTGACGTAGGCAGTGTACGGGAAGACCTGACCTCTCTTGCTCTTCCCTCAAAAGTTGGCTAGCCTTAACACTATGGTGAAAGTGCCCAGCGATCTTTCTGCAGCGGGACAGAACTACTGCTGCCACATTAGTTCCTTCTGACATTGCTGCCTTCACTACAAGATGGATGATGTGGGCTGCACAGCGCACACCAACAATATGACCATCTCGCAGCGCTTTCACCATATTGGCACCTCCGTTAGTTACCACAAAACCAACTTCAACATTGGTGCCCGCCTCTGCTCCCACCCAAAGGCTAAACATTTTCCTCATCGCATGCAGAATGTTTTGGGAAGTGTGCTTTTCATCCATCACTTCTGCATGGAGAAGGAAAGATCGGTAGCCTGCTGCAGCAGCTTCCTTGGGCACACCGGGCTGCCACCAGTGTGCTGTCAAAGAAAGAAAGGCATGCTGGCCGCTAGGTGCACTCCACAAATCTGTAGTGAAATGAACAGACTGACCAGCAGCCTTGGAAAGCTCCTCTTTCACTGCTGCAACACAGGACCGATACAATGAGGGGACAATGTTCCTGCTGAAAGTGGAACGTGACGGAACTGTATATTGTGGAGCCACAGCCGCCATCAATTGTTTGAAAGGCTCCCCTTCGATCATAGAGAAGGATGCCCCTCCAACAGCAATGAACTGACCAATCAGTCGCGTTACTTTATTGGCCTGCTGTTTGGGCATTGACCTTTTGGATTGGAATGCCACAAATTGTTCCAGGGTGGGCTGGACATGCAGTGCTCCAACCTGCCTTGGTCTCTGGCTGCCAGCACTAGTTGCTGCTGCTGCTGCTGCTATTGGCTCAGAAGAAGAAGCTGTTGGGGTTTTTCCACGGCCACCAGCTATGCTGCCTGCACTAAGTTTTACTTCTGCATCTTTCCCCAATAGCACAGCGTTGTGTTGAGTGCTGAGGTGATGCTTCATGCTAGCACTGGTAAAATGGCCAGACACTTTCCCTCTGCTTATTAGCTTCCCACAATGTTTGCACTTTCCATAGCGCCCTTCTTCAACATTTTCAAAGTGCTCCCAAATTGGGGCGCGCATAGCCTTGGAGTGTGCCTTGGGTGCTGTTTCTACTGCTCGGGGTGGATGAACAGCGGCAAAACTAGTGGTGGTGGCACTGGTGGTACCAGTACTGACCATAGTGAGACTGCTAATTGTTTTAACTCTATCAGATTTGGTAGGTTTTGCTGCTGGTGGTGGTGATGATCGTAGCAGAGAAGGTGGAGGCTCAGGGGAAAATTGTGCACTAGTCATTTGGACACTGCTCCCCGAGGAATCTGATTCCTGACCACTCATCTCCTCTACTTCCTCTGGCTCATAGTCAAGTTCTTAATTAGCCAGATCGAATGGAATTCCTGCTAGGCTGGAGCTAAGACTGATATCGTCGTGAGACTCGTGACTAGTAGTAGTGCGAGCAGGAAGAACAGACTCTGCACTTGGCCTCTCAGTCTCAGGCTCCTCTGCTACCTCGCTAGGTGGAGTTCCACTATGTGTAGCCCTCTCTCTAACTGTCTTTACAAAAATATTGTAAGGACTTGCTAAGGTGGCTTGCTAGAGGTGCTAGGAGGACATGGCATGGCGGTACCGGTGGGAACAGAAGGCGCAGCACTAGTGGTAGTAGAGGTGGTGGTGGTTTTCCCTACGAAGGAATGAGATCGCTTTGGTTTGGGACCCCTCTGAGTCTTGCTGCTATTTGGCTCTGCTTGGTACCTTGCATGCTGCTTGTGGATGGGGAAGATGCTGCTTGGGGCAAAAGGCATTTATTTTTACTCACTGGGCTAGTAGAAGTACTAGTTGTGCTACCCTTTAACTTTGAACGTGCTTCTGGTGCTTTAGGCTTTCCGTAAAAAACCATAGAGCTAGTGGGCCTAGCAGCACTACTACTGCCTGCTTTTGGTGCCTTTCCTTTACTTGATGATCCTTCAAGCAATGCTTCCCCAAATGATAAGCGAGAGCTTGGCCTACTTGGCCGACTAGACTGATGCAAAGGCTGCATCTTAGAACTGGTGGTGGTGCTGCTGGTGGTGGTGGTTGATGGAGCTTGTCCCTCCTTAGTCCCAAAAGGAGGATCCATTTCAAATTTTGTGTTGTGTGTGTGGTGTAGTGTTTAAAACTAAAAAAAAAAATATATGCTTTTATGCATATCCTGGGGATTAGAACCCAGAACTTTTCACACAGTGAGTGGTAAACCCAACATGCGTGCCACCAACCCAACTGGGCTACTGTTGTCTGCCCGGTGTACAAATACTCACACGCTCCCACCGTGAAAATATAAACATAGAGACGGCCACACGAACACTCGTAAGGAACCGAACCGCCATCCTCTGGAGCACGGGGAACGCACCAAACCCCTACACCACCGAGTCATTGGATGTATGATGCCTGCCTGCCTGCCTGCCTGCCTGCCTAACATACACTCATACACAGACCCTATAAAATGATAAACACAATCACCGGGATTCAAACCAGCGACCGTTATATCACAGGTTACGCACCTAACCGCTACACCACAGCATGACACGCGATGGTCCCCCAGCTCATATACTCATATGTACACACTCTAACATGTGACACGCCGTCACTATAACACACTATATGGACAAAAGTATTGGGACACCCCTCTTCATTATTGAATCCAGGTGTTTTAATCAGGGCCATCGCCCCAGGTGTATAAATGAAGCAATTAGTCTTTTTCTGTGTAATGCTCTAGCAAACAAGACGTTTTGGATGATGCGCTGCTTCCTGCTTTGTGGGAATAGTTTGGGGAAGAACCTTTTCTGTTCCAGCGTGACTGTGCCCCAGAGCACAAACTAATCTCCATAAAGACTCGGTAGGGTGAGTTGGGAGAGCCCTGACCCCAACCCCAACCCCAACCCCAACCCCAACCCCAACCCCATCAAACATCTTTGGGATGAAATGGAATGGAGACTGTGAGCCGGGCGTCTTGTCCGATATCAGCGCCTGACCTCGCGAATGCTCTACTGGATGAACGAGCAAAAATCCCACAGAAACTCCCAAAAACCCCATAGAGCAGTTGCCCTCCCCCTTAGCAAACAGCTCCACGGATCGAGCCGCTTTCCAAAAACTTTGTTTGTTTTCCTCTCCATGCTGATGGAGTAATACCCAGGCGTGAAACGCTCCCAACAGATTAACCCTTTGAACTCCGGTGTATATGCCAGGCTTTACAAACTAAACAGCGAGCTGCCGCAAGACGAGGCGTTTAACTGTGCTCCCCCTACGGCGCCATCATATGGCTCAGGGGTGTCCAACCTGCGGCCCTCCAGCTGCTGCAGGACTACATCTCCCACAATGCTCTTTTAGCTAAGGGGCTGGCTGAGGAGGATGGTAGATGTAGTCCTGCAGCAGCTGGAGGGCCGCAGGTTGGACGCCCCTTTTTATAGTTCATCTGGCATTTAATGTATTCCCCGACGACTCTTTAGGAAGCACGGGTTGCGCTTTATTTCTTGGTCTGCCAGCACGGCGGATGTCTCATTGTGTCTCTCTCTTGGCAGTGGGACCTGGTATGTGACAGTCGCTGGAAGGTGCCGTTGGAACACATCTGCAACCTGAGCGGCTGGCTCCTCGGCTACGTCGTCTCCGGATTTATCTGTGACCGGTATGCGCTTCCTCCTGAGAAATCACCGCGTCTCTACCTTTCATTTACCCCGACAGAAATAGGTTACTGGGGAGTCAGCGCCATTTATACATATGACGGGGCTGATGGGCCCCAATAGAATTGTTGAAGGGAATGTATTATGTGAAAATAGTGTTTATGGATTGCTGCGGTTCTCTAATATGTTGGCCCATTAATGATCTGGTATCACAGCAAGTGCGAGGGGTTTATTCACTAAGCCGTGAGATAGAACATACAGGAAGCACTCCCCGGAGTCTTTGTGTTGTGAGAAATACTCGGTGGGTTCCGGATTCTTGAGTCTTCGTGGTCTCAGGTTCTTGTCTCTGATCTGCAGGATTTTGTGTGTTTCAGATGGGGACGGCGCACTGCCTTCATTTTGTCCCTGGTGCTGGGGCTGCCCCTCGGCGTGGCGATGTCCTTCTCGCCCGGGTACGTCAGCTTCCTCCTCCTGAGGGGCGGCTTCAGCGCAGCGCTGGCCGGCATTTTCCTGTCCTTCTACATAGCGAGTAAGTGACACCAACGCGAAATGATGAGAGCCCCCAGCGAGTGACCCTGCGGGGGCTTCTTACGGTTTGGGGGACAGATTGCTGCATGCGCCCCCTGCTACCTCCTCGGGTATCCCTTAGTCCACGGCTCGGTGTCTCTTCCCCTCCCCAGGCTACCTCCGGGATGTTTGCTTTGGGTGTCTCTCATGAGGTGACATTGCTTTGTTTGCTCTCGGCTTGGCTGGGACATTGGAGGGGGAGGGGGGAGTAAAACAGGTGAATTGCACAAAAAACACACAATATAATAATTCACTCTTTTCGCTCTATTATCCTGTCTGCGTGAGTTAGTCGTAGACGGTCTCTTTAGTGTCGCTGGGTTCTGCAGCTGTCTCTACTACAGCCGCTGAGCTTCTGTCTCTTTTGCAATGCTACGGATGAGTCTCCCGGCACTGTCGGCTGTCTCCCGGCACTGTCGGCTGTCTCCCGGCACTGTCGGCTGTCTCCCGGCACTGTCGGCTGTCTCCCGGCACTGTCGGCTGTCTCCCGGCACTCGTGTGTTTACCGCTCTGTCATCCCCCCGCATACTTCATACTGCTATGTATTACCGCGGGGTCTGTGTATAAAGTGGCACCAGAATTGCTCCCCCTGATCCCTGGCTGGACCTGTCCTGTCCGTCGGCACACTATTTACATGTCTTTCTCTATACCTCTGGGGGCTTTGGTTTAGGGGCAGCCGGGGCATCTCCCCGTGGTGTGTTGGTGTAGAGTGTCGGTGAGAAGTGAAATATACTTTGTGTGTTTTATGTCTCTGCCAGGGCTGGAGCTGTGTCCCCCCGGCCACCGTCTCATGGTGACAATGATCGGGGGCTTTTTCTGGGTGGCTGGAGAGCTGCTGTTACCGGGTCTGGGATCTCTGTGCTCCGACTGGAGGCTGCTGCAGGGAGCCATCACCGGTACCCTGCTTCTCTTGGGGACGTACTGGGGGTAAGTATCTGCAAACAGCACTCGGTGATAATAATGTATTGGTACCGCACGGCGGGTAACAGAAGCGTTCATTTATACCTCCTGCCTTTCCAGCTGCCATACGCTTTTCCCGGAGTCTCCGCGGTGGCTCCTGGCTACTCAGCAGCTGGAGCCATGCAAGGCCAAGCTCCTCTTCTTCTCCAGGGCAAACGGGGCAGAAAGCGGAGAGGATCTGTCTGGTCCGGAGGGTCTGTTCACAGGTGAGTCGATTATCTGCAAGGGGCACGATTTAGATGACACACCCCAAACATACGTTAACTGCGACCTCGAGAGCGAACCTATCCCATGTTGCGGATCAATGGAGGGACGGCACGTTTTAGCCCGGTGGGCATGTAAAGCCGAGTGTGGCCGTCCTGCCCGTGTTTCATATACACGCATAAACCGTTATCACAGTCACTGGCCGTACGAGGTCGTTACAGGATCAAGGCTTCTGAAAGCGGAGCCTCCCGCCTGTCAACGTGATTTGTTGTAAAATGTATTGTTTTTGATGTCGCAGAGATTGACTCCACCTGCGAAGGCTTCCCGCGGCCGCGTTATTACACCATCTGCAGCATCTTGGGGACCCGTCTGATCTGGAAGAACACAATGATACTTGGCTTCGCCACGTAAGTGCATTCAATTTATGTTGTTGGTTTCCATGAATGGTTAGAACTCCTGTGCAGCCTCGTAGGTTGGTACTGAGTACCGTCAGCACGTTGCATCTCTGTTTTGTGGTTGGGGACCCTATCTGTTCAGCACTGAAGGGGCTGCCTGTTCAGTGGACTCTGTAGATAAGGAGCGCGTCTGCTTTATCCGGTCCCGGAGCCAAACGTTCCCCGTCTGTTTCTCTGCAGGTTCATCGGCTGTGGCATCAAGCCCTGCTTCACCCGGAACCTGCAGACGCTCGGCCCGTATATTACGTATTTCTTGCAAGCTGGGAATGAGCTCCTGGCCTGCGCCCTGCTCTGCATCTCTGCCAACCACTGGGGGCGCCGCAGCGTCCTCCTCATCTGCACCATCCTGACGGGCTTCTGCTCACTCCTGCTCCTGGCGCTCACACAATGTACGGCGAGCCACCTGTCCGTCTGCTCCGTACCCCCGCCATCCGGTCCATTTCCCCAGTAATGATGTTTGTCTTCTGCAGATCTGTTCTCTGGAGCGTCGGTGGCCTTATCGGTGTTGGGATCCCTGTGTGCGCATGCCATGGTGATGCTGAGTGTCTTCTATGCCAGCGAGGTGCTTCCAACAGTGATCAGGTGAGGAAGAGTACCTCAAGTCACTCGCTAAGCACTTTAACGCACACCCGGAGTGAAGTCTCAGCTCTCAGATCCTCTTGATGCTGCTGTGGCGGCCACCATGTTTTCTGCTTTATCCACAATAATTTTAGCAGTTCTATAGTGGAAGGCGGATTGCGGGGGCTCACAGCCCCTCCAGAGACCCCTAAGCCCTATTTACATGTTGTAGGCAGAGAGTGAAGGCATTGTATTGAATGCTGGTACCCAGACAAGTTACAAGAGCTGGACAAATGTTTGACTGTTTCAGCAATCCCCATAAAATACAAAAAATACTATTCTTGTGTTTTTTTCCTCACCTCTGTCATCCCTGCTGACGTTCTCTTTTTCTCCCGCACAGGGGCTCTGGTGTGGGTTTGATTTTGGGGATCAGCATGGTGGGCCGAGCCGCGCTGCCAATCATCGAGCTTCACCAGAAATCCGGCTTCTTCCTGCACCACGTTGTCCTTTCGTCCTTCTGCATTCTGTTGGTTCTGAGCCTCCTTCTCCTGCCCGAAACCAAAAGGAAGAGTCTCCCGGAAACCCTGCGGCACGGAGAGAACTTACGCCGCCCGCCGCTTCTCCTTACCCCCAGCCAAGACTCAGTACCGCTGCTCGCCCACGGCAAGACCCGCACAGACTACAACCCTGACAGCTACGCGCGGCTCGCGAGTGCAACGAAGAAAATGCTCACTCGGGACGCATCGGGATCCAAAAACGCGGAGGCAAGGACGCCTCTGAGCAAAGCCTGACCAGCAGAGTGCGAGGTGAGGAAACGCTCTAGACGTTCTAATACTGCCGGCACAAGGTGGGATATCTCATCCAAGGACTAGGCCGTGCCCAAACGGTCACCCAGATAGCCTTATCAGGAGAAAGACACTTCTAAGGAGGCGAAATGCAGCAAAAAGGCTTTATTATACATACAAAATGATCATAAATTTATCAGAGCGCTTTGTACCTCAGACAAGCATTGGGAGCAAAGCCCCCCCAACAGTAACTTTTTGTTCCAATGTGTTCTCCGTGCTTCCACGTCCCCCTCCTGACGCTAAACCAAAGCCCACCACCTTCATGCACGAGGTGGAGACCTGCGTACAACGTGCAGCTCAAGCATTCGCTTCCTTCCACAAGTGCTACTTTACTCCACATTGTGCCTATTGAGCTATAACATGCGAGTCCTTCTCCTCCACCGAACACAACAGGGAACAGTTAAGTAACAAAACACCCGTTATTATATAGAAACACTTAGACATAGTGACTTTTGTTTTACGGAGGCGCAGGAGTTAATAATTGTCACACAAGTAATGGTCCCCTTCTGCTTGGGTTAAGTTGTTGCTGCTGTAAACACACTTTCTGAATTGACTGTTCCTTTTTGCTGTGGCCCCCCGAGACCCCACCAGCAGTGTCCTTTCAATCAGCCGTCAGCACCGGCTTCCCTGTCGCTCATGTCCCTAACAAATGGATGAAACCCGGAGGTGAAAGCTTCAGCATAAATAATAATGGCTGCTGTGCCTGTCCTGTAAACAATTCACCTGTGGAGTTCTTTTTCATGGCGTTGTTGTTTCTTAATGTCCATCTCTGGTTTTATGTCTTAGACACGAGGAAGAGGAAGGGTTAATGTCTTTTGGAGATCTCTTATGGTGGGTGGGTGGTCCATCACTGGTACCCATACATGTCCGCCAGCCGGCGAAATCGGGGTCCCCATTCATGCAGGTAGTCGTAGTCCTGCTCGCAGTCTTCCTCGGAGGATATGACGGAGCTGAGTGTTCCTGCCACTGACCCCTCTCCCTCGTAGTCATAAATCAGGGCTGTGTCATAAGGAGGGACGCTGGGGTCAGAATCTGCCGCTTGTAGACCCTGAAAGGAAGCAAAAAAAGTGATAGGCGTAAGCCGGCTGTGCGAGGGGCAACGACTTTAGGCCAGAGGGGTCTATACTCACATCGTGAATGAAGTCCGCGATGTCAGATGGCCGCTCGGATGGCCTGCGAGGGTATCGGGGCAGCGTTTGGCTGTACGGAGCATCTCTACGGATAGGAGGCTTCAGCCGAGGAGAGGGAGGAACGGGCAGCTCGGGGTTCCGCAGGCGGTTCATGTCATAGGCATCCTATAACGGGAAAGGGATGTTATTTCATAGCAGTGATGAACACGTGTTTATTGCCCTTGATTGGTACTCTTTACTCCCCCTGTGCAGGCGCCATAGACAGGGACCACTGATGGAAAGGACCCTAGGCTTGGCCCATAATGGCATTCTAGCACCAGGGCCAAGCAGATAGTAATCGATCACATAATGTCCTTAAACCGTTATGTTCTTTAGTATACAAAATTCCTGCTCGTGCTACATATGAAGCAGATCGCTTCCATTAAACAACTGCTTCACATCTAGCACTTTAGGGTAGGGAGTTATGTATAAAAAAAAAAAGTGGTCTTATCACCATAGCAACCAAAGGGAATGGTCCACAGGGGGCAAATTTTCCACATCTTTTTAACCGTGTTTTATTAGCTCAATAATCTCTGGGATGTGCGCACCCGATCTAACGCGGAGTAACTATCCTGTACGCAGCAGCGTTACCTGATCCTCCTCGCCGCCTCCCTGCTCGTTGTAGTTAAGAATGTTGTCCCGCACGTCATCCTCCGAGTCGGACAGGAGACCTTTGTGTCCGGGACTGCTGGAGGCGCAGCGGAACAGCAACAGCAGGAGCGCTAAAACTGTGGAGAACGGTAACGTGATTAAGATGATCGAGCCCAGGTCGGAGTTACAGAGCAGCAAACGGCTTTACACGGACTCTGAGAGCTCTTTCTATGCAACCGCTTACATACGTCTCCTCGCGGGAACATGTCTGCTTCCCGGTTTTAAGGGCTGTCCTTTTAATATTGTCATTTTTAAATTATGAAATAAAAGACTTTGCTTCTGTTATTAAAGGTCAGCGGCTGCTAAATGGTCACAATACGTGTTAATGTGTGAATAGTATGGTGGGTTTAGGAATTAAAGGGACCCGGTACAGGTTGGTGGAGAACACGCCTGTCGTGCACAGATTTGCCTATGGATATGGTCATTTACATGATGAGACCCCTTTAGCGTATGATCTTAAAAGCCATTCTAGGCGGTTAAAGCCCACAGAGACCTCTCGGCGTTTGTACCGGTAGCACAGTGAGAATGGATTGCTGGTGCGTTCCCTCTTTTACACAAATCAAGGAGGCGATAACACCACTGATTCTTCCCTCGCTGAAAAAGGGTCAAGTGGCCCATAGAAGTAAACCCCAGGCAGGGCCTGTATATCATGGTGTACTCACACAGGAGGAGAGCGATGCTGCCCAGGATGATGAGGAGAGCACCCAGGCTTATCCCAGAGCCGTTGCTAAACAGGGCGGCTGCGCCTCCTCTGCAGGTCCCGATATCATCGCACGAACACACCGACACGTTCAGCAGCTGAACCTGATCCAATGGAGGGTCTCCGGAATCCGACACCAACAGCGGCAGCATGTACACCCCCTCCTGCATTTCAGAGAGGAGCTGCAACAGCGCGTGGGTACCTGGAAAGGGAATATTCAAATAAACATACTCAAACACGTATTACGCATCCGCGGCACCCCACCTTCAGTAAACTAGAATGTACCTAGTGCCAGGCATGCTGTATGCATTATATATATATAATGTATATGTATATATATACACACACATACATATATTTGCTCCACCAGACAGCAGTAGCTTTGGTCACGTACCATTGAGGTGGCTGATGGTCCAGTTTTGGGTCAGCTCTGCAAACGACGGATCAAACTGAAACTGGAATGGTTGGGCTTGTGGTTCCATGTCCTCATCGCTGGCGCTGAGCAGGATGCCGTGGGCCGTGTGCGGACTGCTGCAGAGCTCCCTAGAATGCTGCCACAGGACAGGAGCGTGGTCATTCATCTCCAGCACTTCCACCGACAGCGTGCCCGTGGCACTAAGGGGCGGCAAGGCTGTGGAAAGAAACCGGAGGTAAACGGGGTGGACCGATGAACAAGGTCCGTTATGTGCGGCATTATCCGCGAGCGTCTGCGTTATTCCACCCCGTACCGTTATCGCTGGCTGCGATCAGCGCTGTATACCACCCTCTGTGCAGCAACGGAGACTTCCGGTCCAGGGTGTAGCGAGTGCGTATGCGGCCAGAGTGCGGATCCAGCTCCAACCAGTCAGCGGGGTCAGAAACCAGGGAATACCTGCAAGGAAAACATCAACAATATATACGATCAAACGTTATCTGTTACCAAACGCATATCTGAAAGGCCGATACAACTCTATACTACGCCCCGCGCAAAACTAATAGGAGATCAGGGGACACGGCCGATATAGAAACCCCCATCATCCATTTATCAACCAAATCCCCCCCGCACATACTGGCCACACTCAGCATGCACTGATCACTCCCAGATTGCTAAATACCCCGTCTGTAATGTTTGGAGAGAATGGATGACAGGGTCACAGAAATATCGTTCACATTAGTTACGTCATATATGACCAGAACATACAAAATGTGACTAAACGGAGATCCTTTCTGACATTACATTCACATACATACATTCACATACAGCGGGGGCTTGTGTTTTTTGCGCCACTCATCTGGCCTAAGGGTATTAAAACACAAGCTCAAGCCTTACCATAAGATTCACTTTTACCGCATATTAAGCTCACACATGCGCGACCCTATAATAGCAGCTATTGCCCTTAGGAAGGCAGAAGCCCGGCTCACAGAAGTCTACGTAACTCAAACAAATGGACCCGGATATCCGTGTAAGGAAACGTACATACGAACGTATACGTGTCCCGTATGTGTATGTATAGTCACCTGATCTCCTGGGCTTCGGCAGTGTCCGGGTCGATGGCAGAATACACCGTGACCTCGCTCCCCGGTGGAGTGTTCTCTATCACTCTCACCGATTTGGGATTCTGCGGGAAGACGGGGGCTTCATTTATGTTCTTCACAATGACGGTAACGCGAGTCTGGGAGTGCGCGGTCCTGGGGGCTGACGGGCTGAGAGGGGCTTGGTTCTCAGCCGAGACTATTAGATGATGCTGCGCCTTCTCTTCGTAATCCAGGGGCTGGTGACAAAGAACACAGCGGTGATCACAACTATTAGAAATCTCTCCAAAATCCCCAGAAATGCTTTTTAAAATAAGCACACTACACCTTTTACCAAACGACTTTAAAATAAACGGCGTGTTTGTCTTTCTGTTACAGAGAGATAGATCAATGTTTTATACCCGACAGACAGACAGACAGACAGACAGCACTCTGTATAGTATGTTCTCACTAACATAACACACTATAAGTGTTATAAAGCTTAGCAGGTTGTATATGTGTAGCTCCCTTAAATTACCTTGACAACAGATAAGATTCCCTGATTGGTCTGAGGATCGGTACGTATGGAGAATGCCCCCCGAGGGTCTCCCCCTACGATAGAGAAACGTGCGTTCCAGTTGGAGGACAGAGGGAGATCCTTGTCGGTCACATTCATTCTTCCGATGTCCAATCCGCTGCAGTGTTCCGGAACCTCCATGACGATCTTGGGGAGCAGAAAACACAAATGAGGGGCTCATGTTTCATTTCTATCAGAGGTTTCTTGAGTAAAGTACATAAACCTGCGCTGTCGGGGAGAATCCCGAGAACCGGTTATAAACATACATACATGCGCTTACCTCATCCTGCGTGAATTCAGGAGGGTGGTCATTGACGTCACCGATGGTTATGACAGCCTTGGCAGTGGTGGCAAGTCCCTGCCCAAACATATCAGCCACCTGTATGGTCAAGTTGTACGATCCCACCACCTGGAGGAGAACACGGACTTAGTTCAGAGGCAAAGCGCCATAACTTGCCAGCGTCTCATTCGCAACAATGCGGCCCTTTCCGGCCCCCTGTGCCATGGGATGGGATTTAATTAGAATGAATACCTCTCTGTCCAGTCCCACTTGGACAGTCCTGATCTCCCCCGTCTCCTGGTTGATGCTGAACATCTCTGGAGCATCCTGCTGTATGATGGAATACCTCAGCACGGCATTGTCCGTCTCCGGGTCATCTGCATCCGTGGCTTCCACTGTCATAACAAGAGTTCCTGGGCAAACGGAGGATAGAGGAGAAGCAAATGACTCCATGCCGTGGTACTTCCCCCCCAAACCCGGGATCCCTGTACTCCTAGGTTACCCCTAATTACCCGGTACGGCTCCTTCCAACACATGTCCATGGAATACTCTTTGTGAAAAGACTGGACGGTTATCATTCTGGTCGATCACCACGATCTCCAGGTCGGTGGGTTCCTCCAGGGTCACCCCTCCGCTATCCACGGCAAACGCACGGAGCTGCCAGAGAAAGGCGTTCGGATGGGTCAACAGAAAATCACAAAGAAATGAAGAGAGGCGGCATCGGTGAAGCCGTGATGGCCGGCGGTTTGCTACTCTAAAGAGATGGCGCCTCCTATAGAGAACATACAAGCCATAGATAAGCATCCAGGGGGAGAGAAGATGGACTGAGATGTGGATGTTAGGAGCCCGGTCTGCTGCGATGGGCTAATACCTCACAGCTATGACCCGACTGAAATGATCTGCATGCCATGGCCTTGCCGATACCTGCGCAGTGCGCTCTCCAATAAGAGTGCTAAGTGGCAAAGTGTACTCGAGTTATTACTGTGGGATACACTTTAAAGATGAGATATTTCACATCTCCTTGTTATAAAATCCAGGAATACAGGGCTGGATCCAGGCTAAGCGGCAGAGCAGAGCATGCGCTGCTAGACTCGACAAGCATAGCGGCCGGTGGCCACCCAATACCATGAATGAATGGAAAGAATGTTATGGTACTATGTGGCGTGTTACCCAGAGGCCGCGTGTAACCGTCACGGTATGTACCGAGTATCATCATACCTTGAAGCGCTTGGTCTTCTCTCGATCCAGCACAGCGTTGAGGTTCACAGCCCCTGTGATTTTGTTGATAGAGAAGATTCCCTTGGGCTCCTCATCCACGCCAGCGCCCTTGATACTGTATATCACCTTGCCAAGGTGCTGCTTGTCTGACTTAATCTGAGATAGAGAAACCGAGGTCAGAGCTGGGGTATCGCATTCACGGCAGGCAGGCCTGTATGTACTGATCCGATACGGTATGGTTGTAACACCTGTGTGCCGAATCGTGTGCAAAACACTAGTATGTGTAACACTAGCAAACACGAGCACATGTAACGTGTGCCACTCCAGTGTGTCCACTAGGCGGCAGTATAATCATCTCAATCCGCAAAACCAAATCAGACCCTCCGGATTCGGACAAGAAAAGCCAAACGGGTATCACAGCGATACAACAAGAGCTGCAATGTTTGGCCCTACGCTGTCCCAAAGGTTAGTCGTAAAAACAAACGCCGCAGTTTTAACTGGCTGGGAGTGATGGGAGTTCTCTAAAACACGATTTAACTCTACAGATGTAAACACCATGCACACGGGTGCCATTCCAAATAAATCCCCCCATCCTCCCTCATCGCCATCCACAGACCCTCCCTGTAAGTAGCGCCGCACACTACTCATCACACCATTTAAGTGGCATTTATGACATACCTGCACGAGTACCGTGGGGATGTTCTTATTGTTCTCAGGAACGCTGATTACGGGAATCACCCAGGCTCTTTTAACCCTCTGAATGCCACCGATCCTGAGGCTTCGCTCTCTCCATAGGTATAGCACAGAGGTATCCTTGTCGGGGGATTCTTGTACGGCCATACAGAGGACCTGCAGGAGAAAGAAATACAAACTGAAAACCGCCATTTCTTTGTATAAACCTTGCAATAAACCCCGAGGTGACCCCGAACACTGAGATTAAAGACCCGTCCCTAACAGCTTTCGTAGAGAAATATTTTTTAGAGCAGCAGATACCATTCAGGCCCCGGTATCAGCAGCCATTTGGCGTAGGAATGCAGGGCAGCAAATGGCCCTTTGTGTGGACACGTGGGTCAGGGGCAAGCAACCCATCCCCATCAAGAGGTCACAAGCTTCGGCAGAGTACATGGCAACTGCACAAACACATGGATCAAAACCTAAGTAACCCCTTGGGCTGCAAGCATTTAAACAGGTGTCCCCAGATCACGTCTCCGGACTTTATCTATAATCCTCCCCCAGACAGCCTGCAAGCATCATACTTTCTATACATACAGACACGCACGCACTACTGTACACGCTAACACTCCGTGTTATTACCTGATCCCAGACCTATTTTACTTTGTATTATTTAACCCTCCAGTTCTTGTAAAATGTACTTGGTATGTCAGTTTCTAATTCCATTATGGCTGCCCGATGCATTTTACACATAGATCACATGCCTGAAATGTATAGATTTTATGCTAATTTAAACTCTTTCCCCAAGGGACTTTACACCGAGAGACTCAGGACTAAGAACATGTCAGATTTCAATAAACTCCTAGAGTAAAGAGACATACAGCCCAAACGTGTTGTTTTTCTAAAGTGTTTGTGCCGATGGCCGTAATTGATTATCCAGCTGGACGGAGGGGGATGGAAGGAACTGGGGATTAACGTGAATTGAGCGTTCCCCCGTGACCCAGACGGTGCCAGCTGTTGCCCCTCTCCCCACCTATAAAGTGTATGATCATATTACCAAAGTACCAGCAATCCACCCCATTCCTAAACACAAAAGGGCTGGGGAGCAGCGAAACAACAACAACAACAACTCGTACATCTACTTAATAATATATACAGTATATAACATATTTAATATCAACATACGTCTCATGTACTATATGTGGTTAGAGGAAATATTACTAGATTATCGTTAGAAAGGTCGTCAGGCGGCCATTGATGAATTGACTCTATTCACAGAGAGCGGAGTCGGGTTTATTAATACTTTCCATTAAGTTCTCGCCAATGAAAGTGATTCCAGGCAGAGTTTATGCATGCGCCGATGATATATTCCTCCATTTAGTTATTCAGATATTATTATAATTGGCATTTCTCTGGTCGCGGGGAGGTAATAAACACGTTCCGGGATAAAACGCTTCATATGCTCTCATCATTCCCGCACTGTTGGATGTAGATATTATAAACAGAACGAATGAGACGGGGCGCTCGGCCCAAATCACCGCGCTAAATATACTTAACCTCCCAGAAACCCTGAAATCCTTCCCACCGTGTTTCTTAGTAAATACATCTGACTGCTGGTATACTCAGCGCAGTGCGTCTCACGCGGGGTGGGATACTGTGCCATGTATATATTTATTGATATATATATAGTATTTTGGCTTTTTTATGGCTGTTTATCTGTATTTGCATTTGAAGAGAGGACCCCTAACCCTCCGCACTCTCCCCAACAACCGCCTACAAGGTTATCCCACCACGAGAAGGGGAACCTGCGCACGTCTGCTCGCTGCCCTCCCCAGGCACTGGATGATGGGGAACGGCAGAGGGGTGGGTGCTGGAAACGTGATTAGATGTTAAGGAGAATTTTCCCAGGGCCGGTGCCAAGGAGTCCGGAATAGACTCGCTTCTATCACTCGCCGCGTATGATCTACGTACAGATGTCTGGGAATGTGCACAGTGTGGGGACGTTAAACATGGCCGGCAAAGCTTTAAATAAACACAGCGGCTCTGTGTGCCGAGCCCAATGTCCAACCCGTGAGTCCCACAAACACGGAACATGTATTCTAGAAGACTTCCCACCACGAGACCACAAATACATAACTCCATGTTAACAGGTAAAAGCTCTGAGCCCGCTAACCCTCACATACGGTATATATGGGGTGGGGATGTCTCGTCACTCAGACTTAAACCTCTTTGTATTTCTGTGCCATGTAAGTACAGAGATTTCATGGATCTGACGGCATCACTCAGACCTGCGCAGGGGCTTCTCAGACGCCTTCTTCTTGGGCTATGCTAAAAATTTCCAGCTGTCGCTCAGCCATTTGTACGGCTTTGTTGGATGGATCACCGTGGGAGAAGAAGGAGGGCGGCATTGAGGGATAGGAAGGAGGGCGGCATTGAGGGATAGGAAGGAGGGCGGCATTGAGGGATAGGAAGGAGGGCGGCACTGAGGGATAGGAAGGCGTTGGTATCACAAAAAAGATGGGACAAAAAATCTGTGTTGAACCCTAAATAATGTTCCATTTCCAACATATAATAAAAACCCACGTCAGAGGTGTTCTTGTCAGGGTTGAAACCTCTCTAACAGCCCCAGACCCTTACGAGTGTCACTCCACACTTCCACAAGTCGTCCAACTCAAGCCAAACTGGCCTCACTAAGTTGGCATTCAGCGGACAGAGAGATTCCTCTCCGAGGAACGCCGTATCATGGCTGTCCACCTACATCTTCTCGGTAAATTGGTCTCAGCTACCCAGCTTTATACTATAGTAAGTGTGAAAAGTGAGCTAAACAAATACAACAACGGCTACCGAGATACCCAAGAACACAAAACAAGCACCCAACGAGGTACGGACTTCATGGGACATGGCATCTTCTGGGACGTGTCATCTTCTGGGACGTGTCATCTTCTGGGACATGGCATCTTCTGGGACATGTCATCTTCTGGGACATGGCATCTTCATGGGACATGTCATCTTCTGGGACGTGTCATCTTCTGGGACATGGCATCTTCTGGGACATGGCATCTTCTGGGACGTGTCATCTTCTGGGACATGGCATCTTCTGGGACGTGTCATCTTCTGGGACATGGCATCTTCATAGGACATGTCATCTTCTGGGACGTGTCATCTTCTGGGACATGGCATCTTCTGGGACGTGGCATCTTCTGGGACGTGGCATCAGCTGGGACGTGGCATTGGCTGGGACGTGGCATCTGCTGGGACGTGTCACCCCGATGTGGTTGTGCGCCACATTTTTTAATCAAGTTACATGTGTGTGGTTATAGCTTAAATGGGCTCACATAGCAGGACAACACAAGATAGATCAATTGATCCCAAGACATAGTTACATAGTAAATAAGGTTGAAAAAAGACCTAAGTCCATCAAGTTCAACCCTTCTACCTAACCTTCCTACTCTTGATCCAAAAGAAGGCCAAAAAAAAACCCTAACGAAGACGCGTGTATCACATTCTGGGGACCAACCAAATGGATCTCGTAACCATGCCAATTGGAAAGATGTAAAGAAGACGTGCTGTTAGGGAGGCAGTAAAATCAGCACGTGGATACCTGGCATATTCCGCATGCCCGAGAGTCCGATACCCGTTACATTCCTTTAGGAGACCGAGCCCTCCTGTTCATACAGAGAGAATGCAGCGGCCCTAAATCCGACCCACGTCTAAATGGAGACACATTTGGTCCTTGCTGACTCACAAACAGCACATTCCTGGCATTACAAGCCCGTTCCACATTCCTCAAGTCAGGGATTGTGAGAAAAGCGGGACTGTCGTGGAAACCTGGCACAGTTGGCAGCTATGTTTCTGATTTGCCACCTATCCTTTACATTGCTTTGAGATGAGATGGTGACCCCAGGCCTGGATGAAGGGGTTAAGCTGGCAATATGATGCTATGATTACATTAAATTATAACGGGCAGCTGTTATTTCCACATATAGACGTGGGTGTAGTAACGGGTGCCCAGCGACCGCTGTCCTGCCATAATCCTGCCGCAGATTTTTCTAATGGGATGGGTGGACATCGCCTGTGACCGGCGTCTCTGTGCTTAGCGAATCTACCCCTAAGCGGAGCTTCACCCACAGAGGCGCCATTAGCTGCCACTGCTGTCATATTGTCCCATCATATAGATCTACTGGATTCCGTGGATCACGTGATCTGCAGCCATCAGTGAAAGCCGTGAACAGAGGTCCGCGTTCAGCAAGGGATTCTGGGTAAGGATATCACGATCCATACTCATCTTCCATCACCTATATCCTGCCATCCTCATCAATCACCTACGATTCACTCACTTCAGAATCAAGAAAAGGCTTGGCGCTCTATAACTACCATAACACTCAGCCAGCCAACTCCCGACACATACAAACAAATACAAAGAGCAGATACCGAGGGCAGAAAAGAAAGCGGCTATTAAACACCCCACGCGGCCCCGGCTCCACTTCACAGGGGAAACACCAGCCGAGAGCTTATTAACCCCGTGAGACATCACACATGGCAAAAGGGGTCGGCTGCTTCCTCCAGACAACTTCAAATACAACAATAACGCCGGAGGGGTAACAGGCGTTTAAGAGTTAAAGTCAGGGTGGGGAGAAATAAGCGCAGATAGATACACTGGAAATGATGCACTGGAAATGATGCTTAATAATTTGTGTTGCTTCTTTCCTCGGATTAAAATTAAGGCTAAATCCTCCAGAATGCGCAGGCGCAGTGGTTTCCATGGTGACTGCCCCACATTAAGAAATGTGCCAATATATTAAAAGGAATCAGAATGTACTAAAAGGGTGCAAGGCTTATCGCCCTATTCCCCGAAAGCCTTAATATACCATACGTAAAACGCGTATAAATGCGGCCCCTGCGATCAGGTAGGTTTTTTTACATTTTAATCGTTTTTGGCTGGATACTCTGCCCCCCCCCCCGGCCGCTCAATTAGAATCTTTTCAAATCGCGGTTTATAATCGCTGCAGAAACAAGGAAATAACACAAGGACTGGGCTGTCCCAATGACCCGGGATTACCCGAGACTTAATGACTTTCACAGACGCACTCGTAAAATACCCTCAACCATGTTTGGGGCGACATGTACAGCTTGGGATAGAGACGAGACCCCATCGCCCAAAAGAGACGTTAACAAATTGTTCTTCACAGGAGATGGTGGGAATTATATATATTATATTATAATTATATTTTATATATATATATATACATATTAAAGGGTGGTACATTCGTGGAGCAGTCTTTCAGCAGAGGTGGTGGGATCCCATACACAGAGGGCGTGGGACAATATCTGGGGCTTTCCCGGGCAGGAGATTAAAAGAACAATTTTGGCTGCATTTTTTAAACTGGGGACTGTGAGACTTGACGTTTTTATTTTTATTTCACAATAAGATCATATTTTCCTTTAAAAGGTTTAATTGAGCTACGGAGGGCTAATTTCCCACGTAAAGTCATACTGTCCTATTTTATAGCACATGGATTCGATGTCAGAGGCTGTTACTTTTTTTGTAAATAAATAAATACAATAATGTTCTGGGGCCAAAACAAAGAATGTATCAACTCGGATAAAACCAACCCAAGACCATTCAACTCAACTCAACATAAAGCCGGCGGTAACACAGTGAGGGGAATAATAGATTTTCTATCTCAGAGAGATAAAGTGAAAGGTGGCTGCAGGAGGTGGTTTGGGGGTCTGGTCTCTTACCTGACACAGGATGGGCATCAGGAAGCACATGGTGAGTGGGATACTGCTCCCCATCTTGGCAGGGACGAGGGTCTCTCTGTGCGAAGGGAAGAGGGTCTCTCTGTGCGATGGGACGAGGGTCTCTCGGTGCGACGGGACGAGGGTCTCTCGGTGCGACGGGACGAGGGTCTCTCGGTGCGACCGGGCGAGGGTCTCTCGGTGTGACGGGGCGAGGGTCTCTCTGTGTGATGGGACGAGGGTCTCTCTGTGGGACGGGGCGAGGGTCTGTGTGTCTCCGCCTCTGTCACTGGGTCCCACTCCGGCAATGACTGACAGCACAAGTGTTCAGAGAGTAAAGTGAAACTTTACTCCACTGTGGGGTGGGAGGGGGAAATCACAGGGGGCTAGGAGGGGGGGCCGCAGGCTGGGAGAGGGGGTCCGTGCAGCTGTGCTTATTACACAGAGACTACGCTGTTCAAGGTCACTTACCCACCTCCGAACCCCTGTGCGTCTGATACTGAGACACTGGCATGTCCACTCGGACCCACTACAAAAGCCACCTGTCTCCCTTTAGCCTTTTATTTTGTGAGTTGAGGGGCACCCTATTGAGACAGTTTTTAACCATTTATGTGCCAGGTGGCCAAACAGGGCATGGAGAATCAATTATTTATAACACATCGGGAATGCATGAGCAACACAGCGTAACCCCCGCAGGACCGGGGCAGATACAGTACATCTCCGACGGAGCAAAAGGAGCGTAGGGCACCCGGCCGGTGTATATAGAAGAAGAGACGGCGTGCGGGTGATTCCGTACGTCAGAAATGAGACCAAAAGCCTAAAAAAGGCCATTAAAGGATGCGTTTCATAGATTTAGAAAGGTGGGCAGGTAGCGAATGGCATCACCATGTAGGTGGGCAGAGAAATTGGTGCCAACGGCAAGTGCTAGGTAGGGGATCCAGCCCAAGCCATGTGTGTCGGGAATAATTCTAAGCAAACTTTTATTTTATTTCTAAGTGGAGATCACAAGACTTTGTGGGGTAAAGGAAGAAGAGAATGGCTTCCGGGATGACCCAATAAGCAGTAGATATACAGAGCACCATATAGCGGAGACGATTAAAAGGAGACGCCAAAGACTTATTTGGGAAGTTGAGATGTAAGAGAGATGAGCGCTTGTCACGGGCAACTTTCCCTCTGGGAAAAGATCAATCAACGAGTATTATCAGATCGTAAAAGGATCCCAAACTCCAGCTCGTTAACACAATCCGATCGAGACAATGGATCTATCCTTCCGTTATAAAGATGCCAAACCTCCTCGAAGGCACCACGCCGAGGAAACGTAACTAATAAAGGACATTAAAACACAGCACAAGCCTGCGAGGAGGGCAGAATTTAACTGCACCCTTCAGCACTGAGCTACGAGGGGTAAAAGCTCTGCTCTTCCATTCTGACGGCAGATAACATGTTCAGATGCTATCCAGAACATACGCAGGACTCCACCAAGACATACAGATGATATCACCAAGGATAGCACTTTTTAGCCTGTTCATTTAACCCTATCTGGGCTGGAAGGCATGGGCTTAGTTTATAAATGCACCGTGTTTCTCTGTTCTTTTCTCTGTTAAAAGGATCCTCGCGCTGGTCCGGTGTCTCTCCTGCCGCGGCTTTCTCTAATACTGACGGAATTACGCATATGGAGGCATGAGGTCCAGACAGCTGTATTCCGTGACTCACGATCCCCAGCTGCCGAGACATCCAGGAGATAAACATTACGAGGACAGGAATACAGCTCGATGTGCGAGCCGCAAACCCTTAATGCATCCAACAGGACCGCGCTTAAAGGTGCATCGGTACGCAGAGCGTTCGGGGATTCGGTTATTCAGACACAACCGTGCTTGTGCGTTCCTTGGTACCAGGACTCAGTTACTGGATTAGGTTCAGACTGCACATATGATGTAATGGCTGAAACAATAGGGTCTGGGGTTACAGCATACTCTCTATACCACACAGAAACACCAAAAGAGCTCCAGTTTCATAAATGAAATACAGGAACGTATCTGCTGATAGCTGCTGCTGTATTATAATATAGCTTGTAATATAACCCATTTGTCTACAGCCGTCCTAAGCCTAGGCGTATAATCAGCCTAGTGCATAAAACTCCATACATACCTAGACGGACAGATATCTCATCTCACCACAAGGTGGCAGCAGAACACCATTCAACCCACACTGGGCTTTATTCACTAAAGGGAGAGTCGTGCTTTTAACTCTGTCCCTTCACTACTCATTATGAATGCAGGAGGTTTCTTTAGCAAGAAGGACTGGTCTTACTCTGTATAAGGCATAATTCAATGTGTAATGGGTTCAATATACATTACACAGGGCCAGCCAAGCTCTTCATAATGTTTATGGAAGTCCAGGAGCTAAATCAAACCCTCCTGTCAACTCTCCCTTTAGTGAATAGAGCTCATCGAGTGATATTCACTGAATCAATAATTTACAGAACTGATCATGTCTTCTCCCTGTATACATTATTCAGGGCCAGTATCTGAGACACCAGAGCTGACCCGTCACAATGCAGTGAAGGTGGGGCGTTGAGATGTTTAGCCGGGTAAAGGGCGGCTGTTATTCCCCGGGTAAAGTGCGGCTGTTATTCCCCGGGTAAAGTGCGGCTGTTATTACCCGGGTAAAGTGCGGCTGTTATTACCCGGGTAAAGTGCGGCTGTTATTACCCGGGTAAAGTGCGGCTGTTATTACCCGGGTAAAGTGCAGCTGTTATTACCCGGGTAAAGTGCGGCTGTTATTACCCGGGTAAAGTGCGGCTGTTATTACCCGGGTAAAGTGCGGCTGTTATTACCCGGGTAAAGTGCGGCTGTTATTACCCGGGTAAAGGGCGGCTGTTATTCCCCGGGTAAAGGGCGGCTGTTATTCCCCGGGTAAAGTGCGGCTGTTATTACCCGGGTAAAGGGCGGCTGTTATTCCCCGGGTAAAGTGCGGCTGTTATTACCCGGGTAAAGGGCGGCTGTTATTCCCCGGGTAAAGGGCGGCTGTTATTCCCCGGGTAAAGTGCGGCTGTTATTACCCGGGTAAAGCGCGGCTGTTATTACCCAGGTAAAGCGCGGCTGTTATTACCCGGGTAAAGTGCGGCTGTTATTACCCGGGTCCCCGGATACATTTCATGTCTTGCTGTTACACTGTATCACAATGTATTTCTCTTATTCTAGTCACAGATTTGTATCAATAAGGAAGCAGAAGGCAGAGACTTTCTTTGCGGTTTCTGCGGGGTAACTTGGCAGTAACGCTATGTGGAGCCTGATGCAGGCACGGCGTGTAACGCGAGGCGGTATACGCGGTGCCGGGTATGTGCACATATGTCTGCGCGGGGCCGGGCTGCTGCGGCTGGCCCCCTGGCTCTGGCTGTCAGAGCTCATACAGTCACATGCGCTGTAACACGCGGTGCGCCCGCAGGCTGTGCCACGCTGTCAGCACACATATGCTCAGCTCGTGTCACAGGAGCCGGGGTGTGAGGCAGATCCTGCGCACCACCTGCCTGGCTGCTCCCCACATCTCTGGAGTCATCTCAAGCCAGAGGAACCAAGGGAGACCCCAGATTATTGGGAACCACCGCATGTTATCTACACACAACAGGGTATTATACCGAGGGGCAGGTTCCTCTAGCTGCCCGAAGCTCACCATTGGGCCCACAGCAGCCCAATGGTGATGTGGTGTATGACGGGCAGGTAGAGCAGCGGGTATCTGTAGGACGCGCAGGCAGAGCAGCGGGTATCTGTAGGATGAGCAGGCAGAGCAGCGGGTATCTGTAGGACGCGTAGGCAGAGCAGCGGGTATCTGTAGGACGCGCAGGCAGAGCAGCGGGTATCTGCAGGACGCGCAGGCAGAGCAGCGGGTATCTGCAGGACACGCAGGCAGAGCAGCGGGTATCTGTAGGATGCGCAGGCAGAGCAGCGGGTATCTGCAGGACACGCAGGCAGAGCAGCGGGTATCTGTAGGACGCGCAGGCAGAGCAGCGGGTATCTGCAGGACACGCAGGCAGAGCAGCGAGTATCTGTAGGACGCGCAGGCAGAGCAGCGGGTATCTGTAGGACGAGCAGGCAGAGCAGCGGGTATCTGTAGGACGCGCAGGCAGAGCAGCGGGTATCTGTAGGACGAGCAGGCAGAGCAGCGGGTATCTGTAGGACGCGCAGGCAGAGCAGCGGGTATGTGTAGCAGCCAGCAGGGGGGGGCCACTGAGCTGGGACATGTAGTATTTGGTGGACATGGGCCGACAGCTTGGAGGACCTGCACAATCGCTGTGTGGCTGCCAGTGCTGTAGCGGTGTACACAGAGCAGAGTACGCACAATGTGCTGATGATACTATAACACAGTTCAGGAAGAACACACTGCCACCAAAAATGAAAAGACCTCCACATCGCTACGACCATGCGAGTCACTGCTACCAACAGACCACCAGATATCAGCACAGAAATCCCCCCTGACTATCACCCCGACCACCAGGATCACAGCCCGCATTCCTAGCCTGTATGCCACCAAGCCGCTGAATCTCCTTCACCGTCACTTTGTGACTTTTCGCTGTCTCTGTGCCCTTGATGAATGTCACCGAGCCGTCTGAACATCGTGACGAGAGACAACTTTCTGCTCCAACGCTCTTCACTCCCCGCTGTGCGCTTCACATCACTGCGGATCCCGCCGGCGCCCCCTCTCCGCTCACCAGTGACCCCGCTGCTGCCGTCCGGCGGGATGGGGGCAGCTGAGCAGATGTTGGCTGCCAGGGGCACTCTCAGCCCCGGGAACGGCCACTTCACATCACGCCAGCGCAGCACAAAGCATATTCTCTGCGTCCTCCACACCAGCTGAAGGATTCACGCGGCCCTGGGCCCGGATCCCCCGGGGAAGAGACACCAGCGTGCCTTACTACTTAAAATTACGGAAATGCCATCGCTTATATGCGGATCAAACAGAAGGAGAAGCAAAACGAGGATAGAGGAGGCAGAACTAGTCCTAGGGAGCCACAAACGGGGCGACGTCTGGGGTCATTACGGAAAGTTAGTAATGGCGCTGGACAGGAAAAGTGACGGTTTTAGCTTAATAGGATTCCTGATTGTGATAAATCTGCTTCCGTTTCTCCCAGTTATCCTCTAAAGGTCAGGCTTAGGGATAAAACCTTTTAATGGCTGCACTGTCCAGTAAGAGACAGCATCTGGGGGGGGGGATTTATTTAAGGACGTGAAGATGGAATTCGGGGACATAGCGCCGCACCCGGCTTCTCATAAGCCTGCCGCGTATAGCGTGAGTGGGGAACATCCAAAGAGCTAAGCCGCGATTATAAAACACAATATTCTGATTTCTGCCGAGCCACAGATATCTTTGATCTCCATGTTTTTGTGAAGTTCGGCTCCTTCGACGGCTCTGGGCTTCTCAGATAAATGGGTTAGACAGAGATTCTGTACAAAGGCTTCTTGAAGGTCACGAAGGCGTTTGGCAAGGTCGCTACGGGTAAAGCTCTTTGAGAGGGGAGCATCTCGAGCTTGTGGCCACGTAGGGATCTTTAAGTAATCAATGTACGCTCCGTGTTTGTCTTGTGGTCATGGAGGGTCACCGAGGGGGTGATAAGGCGCTGGTCCGGTGCCCACGCTGGGTATAAGCCCTGGATGGCAGCTTGTGCCATAAAAGTAGTGTTTCAGGGAGGGGGTTCTCAGGGGGAGCGGCAGACGCACGCTGCCAGGGGAAGGATCGTGTGAGGATAGGACGAGCCGCGTATATAGCGGCAATAAAACCAGCGGAGCCTGGAATTTTTATCTGGCAATAAAAGATAATGTCTGCAATAAAGAAACTCGCAAGCCCAGCACCCTCAGGCGTGCATTCCTCCGTCTGCCGATCGCTGCAGACACAGCACGGGCACGGCGACGGGCACGCGGGGGGCTTCACGTCACAAAGCACGGAGAATGCAGGGTTAGGACACAGAGAGCTCGGCATTAAAAGCAGGACACTGTTTCTATAGCGATGGCACCATTTCTACCCATTGGCGCCGAGGTTGTGGTGTACATGTAACTCCCACCTAGCCCTTATACATGCCGGGTGAGGAAGGAGGGCTTATGGGGTCTCCAGTGACACAGGTCTGACCAGGCGCTGCATTAACAGGTTAAAGGTCCGGCATTTACACGCGCGGCACCGGCTGCGTGCGAGGCGTGAGATCTGGCATCACGAGGGAGTCCGCGCTGCGCCGCCGCAGGAAGGGCGCCCCATTGTTTGAAGCACTTATTGTGAGTATGAAGCCTGGCAGGCTGTAATGAAGTTGGCTGATGGCTTAATCGCCTGCAGCCATTAGCGGGTAATTGAATGCTTGGGTATTCCATGTATGATGTGGCTGCCAGATTCGAACGTGCGCCGAAAGTGAATAAAAATTAGGAAAAAAGGGGGAACCGCACAAAAATATACACAGGAAGGACCAAGAACCCGGAGAGAGCGAGCGAGAGAGAGAGGGGGGCAAAGACTGAGACGAGGTGGCAATAATGTTACTGGGAGCGCCCGGGAATAGACGGATATCTTTGATTTTAGCCTTTAATCAAACAAAATAAAGAGCGAATGTTTAAGAATGCCAATAAAGCACAGAAAATCACACGTCTCCGGCCCCAGAGCGGAAACGCATCCACGGCCCTCGGAATCAGGACTTTGATGGAACCTGTGAATTATCACAGTCTCTTACTATGTGGATTATGGATGTATTGGCCCCTAGGTGGGTTTGGCGTGTCACCGGCCTCGTGGCTAGGTCAGGAGGCTAATTGCAGAAAAAAAAACGGCCATGTGTTCCCACTCAGAGCCCCATTTATCAAACCAATTCCTCTGGAATTTTATTAACGATTTGGCCTCCGCTCTCCCACCTCCCCCTCCGTCCAGACCCTCCGCTCTCCCTCTCTCATTACCCACGGCTGGACTGGCCCAGAGATAGATCGTTAGCGGGCGGCCAGCTATTTATTCCCTGCTGGGCCCTGCCTGTCATGGCGAGAGTTATGAATGGGCCCGTGCGCTCTGTATTGATCGGGGCTGCCAGGAGATGTCACTGGAATCGGGGACATGCCAGAGAAAACGGCCCTGTCGTTAACCCTTCTCTGCCCAGGCCGCTGGTGTACAGTTACGCTGCGCTGCATAGTATAACAATGCCCTTCTCTGCTGGGGGTCATGATATATATATATATATATATATATATATATCTTATTAACACGTCCGCTATTGCTCTGTAACTCCGGATGGAATGACGGTATGACCGCAGCACTGGATATTGTTCTATGCTTCTTTGTGTACAGCTATGCAAGAGGTTAAACCCTCTATGACTCCCGGTGTGATCACAGCGCTGCGCACGTATATAACATATCTGATTTTCTCAACTTACTACCAAATATCATTCCTTTGCATTTCATATTGGATACGCCTAATTATCACATTCATTACGTACATCTAAGAAAAAAACGAAACATAAAACAAACCCTATGGTGAGCGATGTCACTTCTCTCTGACATCATCGCTCTCCAACTAGGTAGAAAATCCTTTGGGCCAGTCATTTTTTTGGGGTGTTTAAGTGCAGCCATCACCCCTCGGGTTATGTTATCATTCATTGGCAGGGAGATTACATTTATTAGTTTTGGCTATTTTCGCAATGCCGGGTGTAGCGGGGTCTAGTTTATGCGTTATTATCAGTTCACCTGTGCCAAGCTCAGCTCCTTTCTTCTACCTTTACTCAGGTAGCTGTCAGAGGCAGAAGAAATCACAGAGATGGGTACAGATGGATGGCCATTCACTGTGGCGAGAACTTAGGAATTCATTGCCAGTAAGCGGACGCCCCCAGAGCTATTCACGGCTCAAAGCTGTGAACGGATGCTCAGGTGATCCCAGGTCACTAACGGTATTATTATCACGCAGGTTAGATAAATGTTAGGTGAGCTTACTGTCCGCAGCACCCATCTTCTTCTTTCAGCCTCCTATGGCTCTCCTGGGGTCATTCAGTCCTTAAGTACGCGGACGAGGTTGTGCAGATACCCAGATTAAACGTCTCCGCTCATACACCTGCTAAAGACAAACCTACTGCATGTTATATACACAGTGCGTAAAGAGCCATACAGATGCGGAGCAAACGGCGGTAACGTTCCCCCAACGAAGAACTTTGAAACAAAACAGTTCTTTATGAATAAGGCGCAATGATACAGAGGATCCTTCCAGTAATAACATCAGATTGCCCTGCGTGCAGACATGGTAGCACTCCGCACGCTACTACGCGGCTCTGCGGGTCATCGCAGTATATCGCTCTGCAGGTAATCAGACTGTAATGTTCTGCGTGTTATCGCACAGCTCCGCAGGTAATTACAGTACATTGCTCTGCAGGTTGTTCTACCGCTCTGCCCGATGTAGTCATTACAGCAAATGGCTCGGTTTATTTACATGTCCCTCCATGAGTATTTACAGCATAAAGCTCTGCACGTTACGGCAAGATCATAATATATTGCTGTGTGTCACATTACAGCTCTGCAGGTAACCCCAATACCCGGCTCTGCGTGCACTATAGTATATTTCTCTGCCCGTGGTTATACTGCTTTGTCACTACAGTACGTTGATCTCGTGTAATCCCACCGCTCTGCATGTAATTAAGGAACATTGCTCTGCATGAAATGGCAATATACTGCTCTGCATGCAATAAAAGCATATTGTTCTGCGTGAAATATTAAAAATGAATTACAGCACATTGCTGCGCGTGGACGGAGCGGGATTATAATACATGCCCTTATTGATATGATTTACAGAATGGTAGTAAAAGAGTCGTCTGTATTATTCTTTCTTTTATTGTCCATTTCTAATGCCAGCACATGTATGAGAGTTAACACACGTTCAATCTCCAGAGCTGCGGCTGCTTTACCCCATGTGCCCTTAGCGGAGCAGTCTGTCACAGAGGATAGAGAATCGCTCACGTTCTCGTTGCTGATGGTGTACTTTGCACTCTGCCCGACAGTGTAAGTTGGCCACGCTGTGACCACCTGCAGCAGATCACGGAGGAAGTTACTCCACGTGATGTACCGTGTGCTGTTTGTGAGCACAGGTGATCAGACGGTGAATTACGTATGTGATCACGGACAGGCTCCTGCATGTTGTGATTGTGCCTTTAGTATTAAATGGAAGTGAACAGCTTGTGCAGCATCGTTCGGTTGTGTTTGTATACTCGGATGCACACACTAATGTAAAATTCAGGTGGACGATTTTAGAAGCCAGTTTGATTTTGTTCACAAGCCAAGAGTACATCACCTGGACCCTATACTTTGTTTCCATCAATGGCAATGCGTTACAGGATGGATGGTTATTTAGGCAGAAGCCTCTGCATACGTAACGTCCCCCGGCACTATAGCTCGGGTTCCCTATATCGATAGAGCGCTCTATGCACTCTATGTATTTACCCTGCGAGAGCTCTGCATCGTCTTTATGCATGCTTGTGTATGGACAGTCCTCTTTGGGATTCTGGGCGCATGCGTAAGGCCCTGACCCATGTGTGTTCAGATGAGGTCCTCTAGCATATTTACTCCCCCCTTCTCATTGGGGATAGAAGTGCAAAAGCAGTTGCTTTTTATTGATTTTTCCCATCTGGTTTCGGGGAATTTCTTCCACTCGGATGAGCTCAGCGGGAATGCAGTACGGGGCCATGACCTCCCTAAATAAGAGAGGGGAGCCAGGCTTAGTCAGTCACTAGGCAAAATCACACAGCTTCACAGCAGGAGGAGGAAAAAAACACACGCAGAGTCTGATGAGGTATAGGAGGGGAGACAGAAAGGCTCACACTGTGATGTACACAAGGACGCAATTTGATTAAGTCACGTGGTTCGCTCCCCAATCACTGCTACACACTGTATTTACTAAGCGCTCAATGACTACTACTCCCATGATCCTAGGCCAACATCTGGCCCATAGTGATGAAAACAACTCCCTTTTTGCTTCTTTAAGATTCTCCTCACCTGGCCCATTCCTTCAGTTCCTGCAATGACAGCGCATGCCCGTCCCTCAGTTTCACGATAGCCGCCACGCGCTGGCCCCAAGTCACATCTGGGGCCCCAATGACTGCCACATCTAGAGTGAGGGAAAGGGGAGAGAGCTCAGCGGACGCGTCCCGATCACAGAGAATGTCCCCAGTTATCATTCAGCAGAGATAGCGACAAACCTGTAATGCTGGGGTGAGCCAGCAGATGGCGCTCCACTTCCAAAGCGCTAATCTTGTACCCTCCGCTCTTAATGATGTCCACAGAAGTCCGGCCGAGGATCCAGTAGGTGCCGTCTTTGTATACAGCCGTATCTCCTGGAGAGGGGAAGAAGCACACACAGCTTAGACCCATACACAGCTGGTGTCAGGTACACAGCTCTATCAATTTCAGTAAGAACCATGGCTACCCAGCACTGTGTCCAATGCCAGACCCATGTGCCGAGGTCTGCCAAAGGACCGACGTACATGCACCATGTTAATATTTAGTCTATTTAAATAAGTGCTTAGTGGCTATCTCTGTACAGACCCTTTAAAGAGTCTCCAGTGCACCTGAAGCAGTGAAATTTTGTATCAAGTCTATAAATATATTTAAAAAGAATCACATATTGATACACGTTGTGGTCAAATAACCCCTGCTATCTCGTCTACATATGGCCCTGGATCCTTTTTGACTGTCCTGTATGTGTTCGAGCGGGATATTCACCCCCACCTTCTCCCTGGGCACATCCACCTCCCTTCTCTCGCTCTCGGAGACGCATCAACAGTCCTCCATCTGGTGGCATACATCACGCTCTTCATTTCAGTTTATTAGCCAGAATAAATCATAAATATTTCATTGTACATCAGCACGGCCGGCGGGGGGAGCCGAGTCATCCATCTCGTGCCCGCTCTTTGAAACCTGCCACCCGCCAATAACCCTTCCACTCTATTAAACAAGATTGATACAGTGCTGGAATCTGCTCGTGGCGTGACACATGGGGGCAAGACAGCTCCTGGGACCTGCGAGGGAGAGCGGCTCTGCTCTGGAATCCCTGACACTCCGAAACCCGTGGTGTAACCTAACAAATACCAGAGGCCTGATGTCATGTTTCACTGTCAGCCTGCTGGAGAAGAGGACCAGAAGAATAAAATATACCATAATAAAATATTTAGACTGATGAACTGGTCCTCTGGACATAGTGAGAAAACAGTTGTGCTTTTGTAGTGGACCTGTTCACCAGGATGATTTAAATACCATACCATACATAGTTACTGGTTCATTGTAATAAAGCGCTTCTCTAAAACTGCGCTTAGGCATCATTTCTATGCCAACGAGAAATCCAAGACGCAATTAGTATTAATACAGCACTTGGATTCCCTTTAAAACGGGCTCTACAGTTCCGTTCCGTCTTGCAAGCCTCACACCTAATGCATTGTTAGTCATTACTGCTCATCGCAAACATTCAACAATCACACGTGATCCGTACAAACACAGATGCCCGTTTACATGCCATGGATGTACATTCACACAGGAGCCGCTGTCACAGAGCAGAGTTTTAAGCCTGTATGTATATGTGGACCCACAAGGCACGACCCCAACATTTCATTACGCGACAGCGACACTTTTCAGCCTATACTTAAAACACGTAACATTAGGCATGAAATAAAGCTTGGAGCCCGGGCTCCTGCCGATGCCTGTACCTGCGCTGCATTTTAACATGACGACAATCTCACTTTGAATCCAAATGCGCCCCAACAATAATCTGTGTAAAAGAAATTAACTATTCCCTGTCCTCACAAAACCAAAGCTATTGGTATCCAAGTGAGCTGGCTTCGGGTACCTGTTTTAAACCAGCCGTCTGGGGTGAAAGCCTCCTGCGTCTCTTGGGGCTTGTCCCAGTACTCTCTGAACACGGCGGGGCCACGGACCTGCAATTCCCCCTCTCGATTCTCCAGACCAGGGGACACCTACGAAGGAAACTATACATATTAACCATTGTCTCACAAGATCCGCAATCCCCACCTCCCATCCTGCACGCAAGCCCCCCTTAGCGCAGATGGTGTTGACCTAAAATGATTTGCACAGTTTTGGTAATGCGCCCACATCTTTTGGAAAACATCTGCTTCGCGGGGCATCTGCCGGTTGGGAGTCTTGGCACAGACTGGCGTCAGTTGGCAGAAATAAGGGGGGACAAAAACATAGAGACGAGTGTGAATCCATCGTATGTTTGCTCTCCCGTATGGTGGGCGTGTTAACCCTGTCTGTCCCAAGGAGAGGGAGATTTGCATGCCGGCACTAATTCTAATTAACCTCACCATGGCAAGTGGGGGCAATATCCATTACCGGCGGCACAGAAGGCTGAAATCCACATTACTAAAGAAAACATTTACCCTGAAAAACATTTTATTGTCAGATTTCAGAGGTTTTTCATGCTATTTTGTTATGAAATTAATATTAATGTGGAGCGCAAAAGACAAAAGGCGAAATGACATTGCTTAATCTAAAGCCATCTGTTAAACAAAAAAAATGAATTCAATTAAAAGCCAGTCTTATTCCCCGCTGACTTTAACGCTGCTTCCTAAAAAAACTTCCAAGTTTCCAAACAGAGGTCTAGCACTCCCGCCGTGGGTTTGGGCCGCATCTTCCAAGGCTGTATGTGTGCCGTGCTGAGCGAGCAAGCTTTCTTTCAACATCTTTGACCCAACCATTAGATTGAACCCAAACGCAACACTGAGTAGACATGCCAAAAAATAGGGCTAGCTGAACCAAACGCTTGCTGTTAATGAATTAACTCTAATTTCCCCTGGCAATGCCCTATATGCTAATAAAAGGGGCTTCACATACTCTGGTACCCGTTACATCTCCGTAAGCATGGGTAGTGTACGAGCTGCCTTCTCTCTGGGGGTTTGGAGATGCGATGCGGACTTCCACTCCTGGTAGGGGGTTACCCACTGAGCCTGGAGGAGACACAAGCGGTACGTAAGGTCTCGTCACTCAATGCTCTTAAACATTACCCATAGCCTCTAGATCCATAGGGGATTACAAAGAAGTTCTGCACAATGTCACGAGAGAAAAAAACGAAGAGAATCATACGTTAGGCACCAACCTCAGCATGTGCAAGGGACCTAATTCATTTAAACATTCGTTAGTGGATGGCTTCTGTACATCAGCATTAGCCGAGTGCTGCATACTGACAGTCAATTTAGTAATGGAGGCAGCATGGAAATAACAGTGATCTTTCATCATCTCTGATCCGCAAAAACACGAAGATAACAAAAAAACTGTTTATCTGCCGCTTACACGTGCGATAAATGTAGTGCGTGTGCGAGCGGCTTCCCGGCAGCTGACAAGCTGTTTAACCTATGACCTGTACGAGGACCCCCTTCAGTCAAGTGATGTGGGGGACGTGTCACGGCGCCCTACAGACAAAGGGAGCTTACAAGCAATTTGCACATTAAGAGTCTGGTTCAAGTGGCGTGCAATAAGACACCAGCCTGGCGACAGACAGCAAGTCTCAAGGCAGACAAATAAATGTGATAAACACTTTGTAGCTACAATCTATACCTATTAGAGCGCACCAAAACCCGAGATGAATGCTTTTTAAGGGAGAACAGAGTCAGGGCTGCACATACGCTGTACACAAAATGAGACAGTTTTAAGGCTTGATCGCTGGGCTGCGTGTGCACAGATCGTATCCCCGCCATAGCAGGAATAGACGCCTGGCCTTTGCCGCACACACTCCCACCCCTGTCCTGCTCTTGCCTGCAAGAGCAGAGCTCTGTAATTGGCGATGCGCTGCATGCGCCGGGCTCTGGGGGGTCCACACGCGGCTGTGTACGGAGGGGCCCTGAGAGAATTGAGACAGGCCGCTGATAAGACACACAGCGATCCGCCTGTCACAATGAGCCAGGTCCCCGCTGGAGCAGCTATTAGCCAACTGTGATCTAAACCTCCAATTAAAGCGCTGATTAGAGCCGGCGAGGCGTGAGCTGCGCATGAATAATTCATAGCTCTGTGCGTGAAGAGCAGAGAGAGAGAAACTCAGGCAAAGTCAGCAGCATTAACCCCTTCGTAGCAAGTGCTGTCTACAGCCACCTTATAAACCAACGATACATATGCAGTCTATCACGAAGTCGGCTGCATGAGCAAGCGCTCCAGGTGGGACTTTATAAGCTTTGGATACTAAATCTGTTTATCATTCCACTTGGTGCCTAAAGATCAGAGATGGTGAATTGAACCAAACTTCCCAGCTTCAATTATAGCACTTAAAAGGAAGAGGCACAGACCCAGCTATCAGTTTCTAGTTTTACGTGAAAAACTCTAATAAAGAGATGCTTGTTGTTACCCGCGCTAGGAAAGCACATGTGGCGAGACCCATTCAGAAGTTGTATAGTCCTTGCTACATTAGCATCCTGTAGTCCATCACTTCAAGTATCAATCTTTTCATACCTGGAACACGTACTCCATTTAGAGGGTTGGTCAAAGCCATGCCAATCTCAGTCATGCCATATCTCTCCAATAAGGTGTGGCCGGTGATGTCTCTCCAACGCTCCAGAACCGGCACGGGAAGAGCAGACGAGCCGGACACCATTAACCTGGGGCGGCAAGAACACAGCAGGCAAAACCCTGAAGGTGACAACCTACGTGAAACGTTTAAAAACAGCTCACCTGTTTCCTCTAACCTAAGATCCAGGCTCGTTTTGGTGAGGGGGAACAGTAGGACGTTAATTTGTGAAAGCGAAAGTCACCAGAGAGTCCTCATTAATTATCGTAGTTTAGACTTCTCCCACAACAGCGTAGACCTGTCAGCTGGCATTGCTTTGATATGATAAATAGGGAGTACCTGATTTTATCTTGGCACGCCGCCCGCACAAAGTCTTGAACGCTGGGCCGGGTAAATTGACGTTCGTAGTGATCAATCAGCTTGCAGTAGACGGTGGGCACAGCCATAAACACATTGATCGAGGACACCTCTCGGCTGAGGAAGTGCTCCCATACCTACAACAATTAGTCGTTGGGGAACACAAGTTAGGGTGCTGCCGAGACAAAGAGGATCCATAGAAAAAAACATTGGAAATTCCAAACAAGTCCTAGGGCCACGCTGGCCATAGACTCCGTTATATCAGTTCCACTTGGTAGGTAATCCAATTATTGGCAGTAAAGCCGATCTAACGCCCTTCCCTGCTGAGGAACAGCACACATTACCGTAGAGCCGCCATATAACGAATAATGACTATATTTAAGAAACATTAAAGCAAACGGGAGCAGAGACATCTAAACCGGCTTTAAATGCAGTATTGTAGCAAATTTTAAAGCAAGTGTACATGTTTTTGACTTTTTTTTAGGTTTTTATCCGCTATTAGGTCCGGTTTTTAACGACAGGCATAAGGCTGGCTGGTCCACATTAAACCGTCGCTGAATCGCTCCCTTGAGGATCATCTTTGTGAGCGACCCAGGACAGCAGCAAAATTCTCAAGGCTCCACTTAACATGCCATTCATTTTGTGGCCAGTTACTCTGTAACACCTTATTAAGTAAAGATTTATAATACACCAATTTTATTTTATGAACCATAGGATCTGCAAAGCGATAACGTGGACTACAAAACCCAAACGTTGAGCAAACCGTCACGAAAAAGACACAAATTTACTTTGGCTCTTAAGGAAGTCACCGAAGGCTTGAGGTGATTCCCCACCTCTGTGTCTGGGACATATTTATTTTTAGACCTTCCATTCTCCCGTCCTTTCCTATTCCTTAAGACGAAGCCTGCGCGCTCGCATAAATGAAAGGTGAGCCTCCCTCGGCCAGACGTCTTCAGAGCACTCGCACAAAACTCCAGCCTTGATATTCCCAAGAGCGGTTCGCAGCCTTTTCTCCCCCTTCCTCCTCCTAAAGAACAATTCTCTCCCAAACACTTTTAGTATTAATGTGCTTTACTGCAGCTGAGAGAGACATCAAACACACAGAACAACCTTTAATTCAACACAGTTAGACAGAGAGGGATGCTGATATAAAAAAAAAAACCCACACACTGTGTAAATAACGGATATCTCACCACAGCCTTAAATATTTATATAGTAAAAAGGACGCGCTCATATCTGGTACTTTTATATAGTTTTTACATGATTTGCCAGTTGTAAAGGGAATGATTAAAAGCTTAGGTAGTGAGGTTATATGTAAGTTAATGGAGAGCGCTTGTGAAAAATTAATTCCGTCTTGCTATATTCATTTTTCATTAGCGCCCTGCATTAAAGAAACGATCTGCATCTGCGTACTGGAGTTAAGATTTGGAACGAGGAGGAGGAGGAATTCGGAAGCAGAGAGACAAAAGAGGTTCAATTAACACTGCAATTCTCCTCCTGTATGCTCATCATTTAACACTTTGCACCTAAAATGCTCTCGGATGGAGGCAACTAAACCAATTTGGCCCAGGCAGGGTGTATATCGTGTCCCTGATTCCTGCACTGGCTAAGCTATCTATCTAGCCTTCCTCAAGACGAGATGCTGGTGTCCTGACATCTCGAACAACAACACAGAATAAAATATTATTCCTTATGGGCTGGGTCTCAAAAACCAGCATTTTGTTGTCTCTGCCGCCCATCATAAGAGATGACGTAGAGTGAAAACTGGGTAATTACCGAGTGATGGAGTTTAGGAAAGGAAAACAATTCTTGTCCAGCCAAGACGCCAGTGATTTGGTGGCACATCATGGTAGACTTTGTCTTACCGTCTCTTATAATTTCCAGTGCATCATCTACTTACCGTGACCAAACTGTAATATGGTGCAGCCTCGCCACCAGCTATTAATATTGGTTACAATATTTGCAATCAGCCCGTGACCTTGGGTTATGAACCTCACCATCTGCTCTCCTCTCTGCGTGTGGTCCAGACAATTCTTAATGGATTTTGTTAAAGGTCTCTAATCGCAGGTTGGTGCTCAAATTCCCAACCTCAAACATGCGGCTCGTCTATTTCTGAGCTAAGTAACATTATATTACTCTGAAAACCTTCTTGAGAAAAAGGGCTGAATGCACTCATACTGCACCAAATCGATCTGTTACACAAATTGGCTGCGGACCTGGACACAGCTCCTGGTACAGTCTAAATAATTATTTTTGCACCCTATACAATCCGATTTCTTTAAGGATCAGGTTAAATTGCTCTGTTCCTGGAGGATGCATGGTTTCCATTAAAATCTTTTGTTTCAAAACTCTCGGAAGCTTTAGCCATGACATTCATACAGATGTTATACTCTAGCTCCGCTGCTTATGAAGGTGAAATGTAGCTGTTAAAACCACCAATCAATCTGCATCCCTCGTAGATCCATGGGGATGTTAATGCAAAGGACAGGCCAGCATTGTGAGCAGCCCAGAAGGCACCAGGGCCATATGTGTGGACAGATACACCAATATATTCAGCTAACATACATGAAAGAGCCGAGTTCAGCTACAGGTATGCATCAGTTACCTTTTACAAATACAGGGATGTGGTGGAGTTCAATCTCTGCTTACCTTCTGGGGAGAGAACTCAGGCAGCATGACACATGTGGCCCCTACCCAAAGAGGGCACAGCAGTTTGTTGACCACCCCGTGAACATGATGAAGAGGTAAGACATGGAGTATGCAGTCTTCCTTGGTCCATTTCCATTCATCTATCAAAGCTTTCACCTGAGTACAGCAGAGGACAAATGATGACTTAAGGAGAACACATTGGCTTCCGACTGTGCAGTACTTGAGGGGAACACTAGGGGGCGGCGTGGCCTACAGAGGCAGTACCGCATTTATAATGCAACATCAGCAATTTGGTGAGCCGTGTATTTCAGAAGCATGGATGATGCGATAAACACATATTCATTCCAAAAATACCCCTTCACTAAATATACTTTTTTATACTAATGCTTATGTCGGCATGTACGAGACAGGTTAACACGAAAATACTTGTGTTCTGCCAGCTGAGATGGAACCGCTATCATTCCTGCCTTTCATGGGTCAAATACAATAATACTGGACCTTGCTTGCCTCCCGCCGGCTATATGCATTGTTTCTATAGTGATAAGTGAGGATGTCTTTAGCTCAACCCATCAAGCAGCTTATACTTGGGGAACCTATAGTCTGATATTAGTGGCATAAATAGCATGCTATGAAAAATGTAGCCTTAACCGAAATGTAACGTTACTTTGAAATATAAAAACACGGAGGCTTTCATTATCTCCAACCTATACAATCAATCTAATATGCCATAGCGTACATATTCTTCTAAGAGCATACACCTGAATGTTTGTTCATACCATTGCGTGCAGATTTTGGTGAGTACTGAGTACACCTTTGGGTCTCCCCGTGGTCCCACTGGTATAGATAATCATGGCTCCTCTTTCTTTCCAGTCCAACTCAGGGTGGTGTTGTTCTACTTCTGAAAGCCTCTCCACAGGATGGGAAGAGTGAGATCCACCAAGGGCTAGCATTGGAATCCCAAACTTTGCTGCCAAGGGATCCATTAAACTTGTATATTTTTCTTCTGCTACAACCAGTGCACTCCTGGAATCTTGAAGCACATATTCTATCTCTGGAGGAGGATGAGTCCTGCAAAGAGGTACAGCAATGGCACCACTCATCCACGTAGCCCACTGACAGACCACATATGAGGAGTCATTAGGGCAGATGAAGGAGACCCTTTCTGGAGGTTTATCATTGCTCGGACGCCCCAGGAGCCGGGTGATTTCTTTGGACAGGGCAAAGCTTCTAAGGTAGAGATCCTTGTATGAATGATGTCCATTCTGGTCAACCATAGCTATTCTGTCACCAAAAGCCGGTGCTCTAAAAAATATGGGAGCTGCATGGTATTTATAGAAGGTCCTTGAGGCAAGTCGGAAGCAGGGCTGTTTAAGAATCCCAATTCCAATAAGACCTCTTTTCATACAAGGTGTCAGGGAGTAGCGTCCATGACGGGAGACACTGTACCTCAATGAATTTAAAAAGCCTCCTGCCATGGCCAGGTAATAATAATGTATTAGACAACCAAGAAGAAGAATGCAGCCTTACTTAGGAGCCTTGATAAACTAAAGATAATCACAGGACAATGGAAATGCTGTTTCTACATCACCAAAGACACCATCATTCATCTGATTTCATACACTAGAATGAATCTGCAAAGATAAAAAAGACAAATAAGTCGCTGTTGGACTGAGATGTACAGCATGTGACATACTAAAGGACTGTTGGACTGAGATGTACAGCATGTGACATACTAAAGGACTGTTGGACTGAGATGTACAGCATGTGACATACTAAAGGACTGACTGAGCAAGAAGGGACATCATGAGAGAAAGAACGATTCTAGAAGGCGGACGAGGAAGGTAATAATGAGCTGAAGGTCAAGAATGGAACATCGGGAAACTTGTGTCAATATAATACAATTTAGGGATTAACAAACATGTGCAGATATACAATGTGTATCTTCTCCTGATAAAGTACCAAGCACTGGGGGAAAATGTTGGCACAACATAACAACAACAATAATAATAATAATAATAATAATAATAAATGTCAAACCATAATCTCCCAAACTAATAATAAAAAGGAGTAAGATTTTTTAGGATGGCATAATAAACAAATTGATATGTTATTATTTATTAACAAAAACAAAGGCATGTGGATACACTTCACAATGATGCACAAAGGACACATAACCCTAATTAAATAGACTACTGAACAAACTCGGCCCCGGGCACTGCATCAAGATGTTTCCTAATAAATTTGACCCATTATTTGCACCGTGTAACTCGCTGGCGTTATCTAATTAAAAGATAACAATCATTTCCATTTTTTTAACACGGTCTTCATTTTATCTCTTTGTATCCTACCTTCATTTTTTCCCCATTTTCTGGGATGTCAACCTCTTCTAAAACCAAATCCAGTTTATTTTATATGGAAAAAAACTGATTGTACCCCCAAAAAACTGTGATTTTAAGAAACCATTAGAATATATATAACTATAACTATATACATATATATACAATTTTTTATATCTCTATATATAATTAACTATATATCTGTATAGCAATCTATATAAATCTAAACCTATATATATATTATATCTGTATAGCTATATATATATATATATATATATATATATATATATATATATATTCATACATACTCCCATTTCCCATTATAGAAGATTTAAAAATAGATGTATTTATTTATACAACTGAATTGGTAAACATATTTGATGTTGACTTTTAGGGCTGTGGGGCACTGGCATGCTATGGACACACATCAGGGGGCAGGGGTATTTGGGTCCAAGGAGGGACTGTCCTCCCACACAGGGGCACTTGGGAGGCATGCTTCTGTGTTAGGATGATGTAGAGGGTTTATGCCGACCTTGTGTAAATCAGCCCCCAGCGGTATTTCTTAAAGAAGGTGGCATGTGCCAGCGTGGCTGCCCGCATTAGCCAGGTCCCTGCTGGGAAGGTCAGAGAAGTCGCGCTGGTGTGTATGGGAGCCGGGAGACTGGCACATGCCGCAGGCTGTGGGCTAATAGAGGGATATAATGTGTGACATTCCCACTTCCTTTATAACGCACGCTTCCTGTTCATAAAATAACGTTTTATTCCGCTTTGTAAATTGTTCTCACCTGACGGGTCCGGCACAGCACCCGCTCCCCCGGAAACCACGAGTCGGAAAGAAAAGTTCCGCAGAACGAACCGCCTCTGCTGTGAATCATTAACATTCTCAAGGCTGGTGTGCTGTGCCTAAACAAGCCAGCTCTATGGATGTAAAAATCACTAAAAAGAAAATAAATATTATAATCCATATATATATATATAAAACACATTCTTCTGTCACGGCGTCACATATACATTCTTGATGAAGCCGCTGGCTGATGCTGCACCTCTAATCACGCCAACCATATCAAAAACGCATTACATGATGAAATAGATCTCCTCGGACCGAATATCGTTTTTCTTTGAGGTCACATCTCCCAAATTCCCCTATTCTGAAAAGACCCAGGGCCATCTTTCCAATTGCCCCTCTTATCTACAGGCTCTGGACTGGGGTTTTAATGTATTTGCAATCTTTTTCTGGATATTTTCCTTGATTTGAATGTAGAAAATGTATCCATAGAAATCATTAACTGAAATCGTCAACTACCAACGTTCCAAACAACAAATTAGGAAAAACTATGGAATTATTGTACCTTTTTTTGTAATAGTATTTACCATATTTATATAATCTCCATAAAATATATAGAGTGAGGGATGCTCAGCGTGCGAAGCGGCTCGTAGCTGTGACGCCGGAGCCTCACCAGCCCCCCCCGCGCGTCTGACAACGTGGAAACCTAATTGTGAGGAAAGCGGCTACCAAAGCATGTGTCAGCAGCAGATGAGCTAGCACTTGGCACGGCGCTCGGATCTGAAGAACGGGAATCTGCTTGGCACACAGAACACGTCGGGCACATCTGCCTCTTTTAATAGCAGCTGTGCCATGTGTTGGCACACACAGATATGTGCTGTGCTATTATCCCAGCACGAAGCGAACGTGTCGCCTACCTGTAGCTATAGATTACTGCTCCGCGCATCTAAACAGTGAAAACGCATGAGCGTGCGCTGTGTGCACGCAATGCATCATCTCAACTTAGTGTTAGCACTGGTCGTATAGGCAGAGTATTGGAGGGGGGATGCTGGGTGGGCATCAAGTATATGAAAGGAAAGCACTTCCCAAAAAAATTCCGTGGGTATATCATAGACTGTTACGTGCGTATGCCTGAAACATTCACACCAGAGACATGTCCGTCACGGATCATCTTCAACATAGCAATATCACTGAAGCATCTTCCTCAGCTCATGTAGACCTTTTGCCAGGGCAGGACAGATTCCAGAAGCCAAGAGGCTAGAGGCTCCTAAACACTTCTAGCCGCACAGAGCACTTTTATGGTTACCTCCATGGACCGTTAGGTGCTCTGAACGCATCGAGTCAAACTGTTGGCTTTCCACTTAAGGCTTTCCCAAGCCTACATGTCTAAACATATGCTTGTCTGTAGGCCTCTGAGTAACATCTGTCCTAACACATCATGGCTCCCTCTTTGTCCCGGATGAAGGTTCGGTGTCCGAGGGCGATTTCCACATCCGTTCTCCTGTTACATGTTAGCAGTTCATTTGCTTCATAATTTGTAACTTGTGGCACCTTGGTAAATGGTTCCATTATGTGATCCTGGTGGGAGGAGGTGGCAGATCACACTGACCTCCCCTGCTTTTCTTCTGTCTGTAGGCACTGCTGTCTGGGGCACCGGGTAATTGCTCCCTCTCTAGTCATCACTGACAAGGTGTCTCAAACTCTGGAGTGGGTGTTAATCCCTAATTGGCATGTCCTTGCTCCAGCAGATTCCTTTTTTGAAGTCCCATAGGACGTTATTGCTGTAACATTCACGCACGTTAACCCATTCGGCAAACTCTACATGCGGACACTAGAAAGTTTGCGTCAGCTGTAGATACCCGCCGTTATATATACGGGCCAAAATGCTTATGATGACCTCATACGAGTGTCAGACTGCCAGGCAGTGTTTAGAAACCAGAAAGAGTATAGAACTGGTTGGCCGATGAATGGATTTTTTTTTTTTTCGATAAGCCTTAGTCAACATCAGCACAAAGATGGAAAAATATTCCTACGTGAAGAGTGCTGGTGACTAAGTAACTGATGTATATGTTACTCACACACCTGTACTTAAGCAGGGCCTTATTTAACTCAGGGACCGTGACAGTCATTCCATGACGACAAATTGTTACAGAGTTTATGGGTTTGTATTGTCCCTAAACCAATACTCCGGAAGGTTATAGGTTACACTGAAGCTCATTCCCTCGCCCTTCCTTTGGCTGATATGGTTGCGACCAGATTGCCAGCTCATGCTAAGCCAATGTATTAATCCAGCAGATGGCATGTGCTCCGTGGTATCCGTCCGGGGCTATGTGTGTGTGTGAACTTGCGCAAGCCGTGTACAACGAGGTGACGTGTGTCAGCCTGACCCCGATGACAGCTGTCACTCTCAGCTGCATTTGTCCTTGCCTTTACATGCCATCTGTCCCCGAGCCTCCTGTGCTGCAGGGAGATGGGGGGGAGGGCAGTTGTCTGAAATGGGTGTAGGGTGGTTTATTATTCATTGACTGTGAAATGAGACAATATGATAGACTTGCTTTTTTACCAGGGTGCGTGCCCTGAACGGGGGGCTCTATTGTCCCGTCTGCTCGGGGGAGACAAGAATACGCAGGCTGCTCCGGTACGAAGAGAGCGCTTGGGACACGGTCTACGGGATGAATAACATTGTGTCCCATCTTGGTAAATGCAAAAATTGGCTAACCTTACACTCAGAGAAGTAAAGCTTGTGTCTCTGTCTACTGGGTAGAACAGCACTCCATTTGGCCTTATAGTCTTATTTTAATGAGGTTTCTCATTGAGTCACTTAGTGGTGGCCCATGTGGCGTAGACCAAAAACTTCCATGTTCTAGGACTGTTTTACCGTCGAATCAAAAGCGGCCCCGTTTACAAAAGCTAGCTCTCCTTCTAGATATCACAAGATGGCTTAATGCACTTGGAAGGTCTTATAGGCTATGGTGGCCAGATGACCTTAAAAGACTTATTAAAGATGTACAATGCAGGGCACCGTGCTGTAGACACTACCAGTAAGTCTCCTCCGTCACCTACTATACAAAGCGCAAGCTCCTTAACCCAGACCACCGGATTATAAAGAAATTGGTGTCTCAGTGCCAGACTTTGACACTGTAAGGGTCAGCAGGGGGTCCGGCGCTTAGCAATACAATGCTCTGGAAACCTTTCTGCCTCTAGAAAGGTTAAGGAATAAGAAGCGAGTCGAGCTTCCCTTTTTTTTGCAGCAGCAGATGTCCAGCCTCGGCCTCCTCAACCTCCACCCCCTCCGTCCATGGAATTATCCCTAGATGCACTTGTGTGTTGAAGCCATCTGCATTAACCCCCCCTTTACTCATTCACACTTAAACCCTGCAATTGCCAGAGGCTTTGCCACCAGCCTCATTCAATGAACATGCGCAGGGAATCCATTAAAAAAAAAAAAACCTCTGTCCTGCACATGAATGGTCACCCTCCGCAAGTTAAAATTACACATAATAACAGTAGAAGCTTCTTCTCAGCTGCCAGGTCTCTGGTAAACTCGGGGCTTTTAAACCGGCAAAACCAAAAAACAAATGCCCCATTAACACAAATGACATTTTCAATGAAATTGGAGCCATTGCAAAAATCTTATTCATTATGCTCATAAATCTCGCTTGAGAAGGGCCGTCCTCACCTTGTTAAGTTATATATTGCTTGTTACGTCCTGTTTACCCTTTGTACAGCGCTGTGGAATATGATGGCGCTATGGTTGGACCATGAGAAATCACTCAGCACACCCTTGGCACACAGCAATCTATTTCTATGTACTAGTTGCGGGGTCCTCTTTTTTAATAATAGACCTTTTTGAAAAGGTTATTTTCAAGTTTTTGCTAAATTATACTAATTATTTTCCCCGCGCGAGGCTGCGGCACTGAAAGAGTTAACCATTAACTCCTCTGTGGCCAGGGCCCCTTCTGTTTTGGCATCATGCCATCTGGTCACCCCCCCCCCCCTCACTTCTCACACCTAATCCCCAGCCTAATAAGTCGGTTGCACTTTTAATGATGATAATGAACCGTCTGGGGTGTGAATGCAGGCTTCTCACTGGGGGGTATCTCAGCCCTGGATACACTACGCTACAAATGTGTGTCCTACCCTCCCCAGCTGCGGGTCTCCGGACCGCACGGAAGTGACACACGCTACGGAGATCTTAAAGGGACCCCATCGCTCAAATCATGTGTAATTACATTAACGCAGCCCCATGCATTCTATTCCGCACGAAGGGCAATTTGCATAAAAACCAGCTTTTCATTCTTACAATGAATTCAGCCACACACACGACCCGCAATCATTTTATTGGATTAGCCGTACTGTACTGAAAATCGATAGGGGGTCTTATAAATACCAATTCAACGAGAGATCTGATAATGCATTATTTGACGGAGCTGGCATGTCACTAAAGCCCCTCAATAAATCTTTTGGGGGGGCAGTAATATCAATCATACTTGGCCAGAGACGGCCGAAAACCTCCTGATCCTAAAAAACAACAACTATTGTGGCCCTTTTATCACATTACGCTATATTTCATTTAAAGATGTTTTCATTACAACATCAAGAGGGTTATTGGTTACCCGTTTTTCTCTTATACGATAAAGCCAGGGCCGGGATTACATCTAGGAGTAGCCAAAATGGACATGCAACTAAGGATAACAAGACTTGTAGTTCAAGGATGTAGTTCCACTAAGGATAATAAGACTTGTAGTTTAAGGATGTAGTTCCACTAAGGATAATAAGACTTATAGTTTAAGGATGTAGTTCCACTAAGGATAATAAGACTTGTAGTTTAAGGGTGTAGTTCCACTAAGGATAATAAGACTTGTAGTTCAAGGATGTAGTTCCACTAAGGATAATAAGACTTGTAGTTTAAGGATGTAGTTCCACTAAGGATAATAAGACTTGTAGTTTAAGGATGTAGTTCCACTAAGGATAATAAGACTTGTAGTTCAAGGATGTAGTTCCACTAAGGATAATAAGACTTGTAGTTTAAGGATGTAGTTCCACTAAGGATAATAAGACTTGTAGTTCAAGGATGTAGTTCCACTAAGGATAATAAGACTTGTAGTTTAAGGATGTAGTTCCACTAAGGATAATAAGACTTGTAGTTTAAGGATGTAGTTCCACTAAGGATAATAAGACTTGTAGTTCAGGGATGTAGTTCCACTAAGGATAATAAGACTTGTAGTTTAAGGGTGTAGTTCCACTAAGGATAATAAGACTTGTAGTTCAGGGATGTAGTTCCACTAAGGATAATAAGACTTGTAGTTTAAGGGTGTAGTTCCACTAAGGATAATAAGACTTGTAGTTCAGGGATGTAGTTCCACTAAGGATAATAAGACTTGCAGTTTAAGGATGTAGTTCCACTAAGGATAATAAGACTTGTAGTTTAAGGATGTAGTTCCACTAAGGATAATAAGACTTGTAGTTTAAGGGTGTAGTTCCACTAAGGATAATAAGACTTGTAGTTCAGGGATGTAGTTCCACTAAGGATAATAAGACTTGCAGTTTAAGGATGTAGTTCCACTAAGGATAATAAGACTTGTAGTTTAAGGATGTCGTACAACTAAGGATAATAAGACTTGTAGTTCAAACACAAGCAGTAACAGTAAGATTAAAATTTTAAAAAATCTTGTTTTTCACCATCTTTAATTAGTAGAGCGGTAACTTTTCATCCCTCGCTGGTGCTATAAAAATGTCCCTCCTTTCAAATGGCTAAAGAGGAACCCCCTTGCTATAGCGAGTGCCGTTAAAGACGTGGCAATGGGCTTTAAAGAATCTTTTCATGAGAGTCTGTGACCTTTTGATAACTTATTTTTATGTACCTACGGCATTTCGAATAAGAATAATGTATTTCATTTACATCCTTTCATTTATCATTTATATTAGCCACTAATCTGTGTTCTAAAGACGGAGGAAGCGAATCCAACTAAATTCATAATTGGGTAAAAAGTGAATTACAAAAGAAACAAACCCATGTTTTGTTTCATTTAGTGTGTATGTTTCACCTAATTTTTCATTGATAAAGCCATTTGCTGCTGTTTATATTATGGGGCTGTAGAACCCTGCGATACCCTCGTACCCAGCAGACATTCGGAGCTCCTAGAGAAGAAGGCCATCGATGGAGGAGAGAGGGGCACAGGGGTCCTAAAGAGGGACACTCGGGAGGTGTGTTAGTGTTCCAGTGCCGCCCTAACCTACTGTGACTTCTCCCTCTGCCCAGATAATGCGACTTTACCAGTGTATCTGGATCGAGAATCTAAAGGTTCTAGGACGTAGTCAACAATCTGTGACAGATTTCTCCCCCCAACAAAGTTCTGCAGTCTAGGTTTCCACAGATATGATATATGTTTGGCTATCACAGAATCACAGCAACCCCGCACCTTCACCCCACCGCGGTCATCAAGGACTCAAGTCATTTGGCTGTGACTGCCAATACACCTCTTTCCAACGATCGTTCTGGAAATGGATTCAACAGAAGAAACATCCATATGTATGGTAACAGGGAGGGCCGACTACCACCATATATGATCCACTCTATTTTGTCATGGCATATACTGAAAGTCCACGTGGTGTCCTTCACATGCTACAAGGTTGACCTCGTTCTAGAGAACAAGGCCTCATACTCACCCTGTGCTTTGAGAGTTTTGACTTTGAGATGATTCTACTTTGGGGAGAGAACACCAAGCATCTTTCATGTTTCCCTTGAGTAGTCCTATTAGAATTGAGATGCTTGGCAGCTATGTATAATCTTCTTTTTCAGTTCTCCATGTTGTACACAAAAGAGATCCATGAACACACTTCTGTGTCCTATTCACAAAAAAGAAGCCGTGAAAGGGGAAGAGACCAAAGGAAAACCAAGGATCGGAGACAATCGAGCACTGAGTGCCATCACTGTTCAAAATCCATTTACTCTTCTGGTGGAGTCCATCGCTGCTAACCCTTCATCTACCAGGTGGCATGAAATACAAAGAGGACATTCCCGATTTGGGATTCCAAAAGTGAAACATGGATTGGTGGATTTCTCCCAGCAGCTAGTGGGTTAAACAGACTGGCAGGGCCCCGGGTTCCACCGAGGAGAGAATTGTAACTTGTTATTACCGTGCCGGACCTGCCTGGCATCCGAGTGTTAATTACCAGTGAGCGAATTCCAGCAGAAGGGCTCCTGGAAAGCCATTAATACTCAATGCATTTATACTCATTAGTGCTTTAGCATGAATTAATAATGAAGAAACATCATAAGCCACTTAAAAGAATACCTGTTAAAGGCAGCTGCCTGTTAACGACTCTGCCACCTCGCACTCACGAATTACAAGAAAGACAATTTAAGTGAATTTTTAATAATGAAATAAAAGGAGCTAACTGTTCAAACAGCTTGGAACTGGAACCGCTGCGCTAACCCTTGCCGTGCTGGAAGAAAAACCGGGGACCACGTGGCTCTGTTGCCCGTCAGCGAGCGATTTATTCGGTCCTCTAGAGCAGGGATTAGACAGCTTCAGATACCGGGAACGTTTCGGAAATCGCAATAAAGTTTTAATGCGAAAAACAGTGAAATTTGGGCATTTCGAGCATGGCTTGGGTGTAACAACATGTTACTTGGATCTACGGACATGATAAAGCATTGGTTTTATTTAGGCCAACCCGCATGACCAAATATTGGTTACCTATTTGGATATTTTTGAGGACTAGTTAGTATGGACACGCTAGTCTGAGTATCTTGGGATACGCTTATTTTGTGTTTAGTTATTACATGGAGGACAGATGCTTAGTGGACAAACTTCTGCGAGGCTCCTCTTTCAGGGGAACTCTGTATGCATGCACGGGCACAGATGTGTAGATCCGAAAATACCCACACCCATACTTTCCGGCCAGCTGCTGTCCTCTACGTTCTAGCAAGAAACCACAAAGTCTTCTGAAACTAAGCCGAAGCTATCAGGTGCACACCCCGATCGAGATGGAAACGACAAAGCCGCAAACCTCATTACCAGACCCTCCAGACGGCTCGCCCCGGACAGCTCAGCCAACTGCACTCCATGCCTGGCATTGTACAAACTACAAATGGTTCCAATAGTAGACACTCATTTAAGTCTAAAAGAAGAGATCCTGGAAGTCCATGTGACCAGACAAAATTGGAACTCGAGCCACCAGTTGGAGACCAATTCAACAACTTTTAAGTCAGTACCTCTTCACCAAGAACTCGTCCCCACCCCGCTGAGCATTATAATTTCAATCACATCCCTATGGGACACAATTACTTAGTAGAGGTAGGAAACTGTCCAGATCTGAAATTTCTGATAGTCGTCCTGGTACAGTTAAGCAGTTCTTAATGAGAGGTATCTCATACATCTACAGGACATGCAGGAGATGGACTTCCTACTGGTGTCAGCGGTGGGGATATTTATCCCTAGTACACCTATGATCAAATGATAAAAATGCAAAGGGCTATTGACAGAGCTGCGGTATGCCTATAATAGACAATATAATGTGGTGTATATACATTACAAACACCATATGTAATAAAATGATACGCACACATCTGAGCATCGTGCCTGTGGAAGCAGCATCTCTCTCGTTGGCTCGGAATCCAGGTCCCCTCTTTGTGCCCGTTCTGTGCTTCTGTTGACGGAGCGGAATGCTCAGCAGCTGCGGGAAATAAGTTGGCTTCATCGCTGCCAATTGTGCAGAGAGCTGGCACTGGCACCATAGGTCCGGAGGCGACGGGGAGGAGGATAGGAGATCACACAAGGAAAGATGGACAGATGTCACACAGGCTGAAGCTGAGAAGATGCCAACTCCAGCAGCATGGGGCCAACGAGGCTGGCACCACATACCCAGGCAGGCGGGAGGTGGTTTGGCACAGGCGCCATTGAGGATGACACAACATGCAACGTGAGCGAGACACACAGAGAAGAGGAGACAGAGAGAGGGTGAAAAAAGAAAGAAGAGAGTGACAGACAGAAAGAAAGAGAGTGAGAGCAGGATATAACACTGGGAAATTCAGCAAGTTGCTCTGTGCCCAGAGCGGCTGCCTTTGCAAACCCAGGGATTTTGCTTCGGTTAATATTTCTCTTTTTTTTTTCTATTTTTTTTTTTTTTTTTGCATCTGTAACATGGAGCTTTCTCGTTGCAAAGCGTCTATAGTGGCGTTGGCGCTGTTTGATTTTGGGCGTCTGTTTTCTGCGGCCATTCAAAACACCCAGGCAGAGGGATATCCAAAGATTGGGCATTTTTCCCAGATATTCCCATCTGCCACTTCACTTTCCATATCTTTACATTGCGTGTTGCATCGCAGCCTGCGACTGTGTGGAAGCCGCCGCCGCCGCCGCCGGATCCAAGGGATAATTCCTGCTTTGGGAATCGCAATCCGTGGATTTGTTACTTTTCCCCGGAATGGACATTACGCAGGTTATACCACGGATGCACATAGACCCTCTCGAGGGCTGGAAGCTACAATGCGGATGTGCCAACCTCCTCACGCTTTGTACAGGGTATCATGGCGGACATGCCGCATGGCTGAACCTAGCACCGGAGTGACGGCTGGGTTCTGGATTCCTCTCATTGGTCTGGCTTTTTTTTTTGTTGGAAAGAGCATAGAATTAAATATATCCAACTACACCATGGCACGGGAAGAACGGAACACATTTGCCCAGTGTTACATTTTGTGCTTTTTTATTATTATTATTTCTTTAAGGTTTTTTTTTTGTACTCTTTCCATGGCATGACGATTTGGATATTTATCCCACTGTATGAGACCTCTAGAACAGACCAGAGCTTGGTGCACATTATCTAGAGGAGGTTTATTGGAGCACTTGTGCTCGAGGGAGCGAAAGAAGGTAATGGTGTACCCTAAATCTCAACAGGGCTACCTCCGAAAAGGCCGGGATTACTGCCACCAGGTTGCTCCCCCTACCAGTAAGAGCTGGTGGCATGACGTGCAAGGATCGTCATCAAATAACACACGCATCGGGCTGCAAATGTTACTTTACATACCCGTTTAAAGAGAGGGCTTCCCGATTACCCCGCGACCATCCTTACATAGCTATACAAACCTATTCTCCCAGACATGGCAAAACGCCAGCATCCACACAATCCTCTTTTGTTCTCTCTCTGATATTTGTGAATTGCACTTTTTTTTTTTAAATTCTAAAGTACCCTTTGGTAAATTCTGCTTCTCCCATGGTAAGTTACTTTCCTCCCTGGCAACGGATTTGGAATCTGGACCAGAATTTGTATTAAAGACCCATCCTCCAGCAATGTTAGTTGCAAAAATGTATCCAGAGGGGTGTTCCATCCTTTTATTGGCATATCGCTCATAAAGCAGGCATGGCAGGTCTATTGTATTTTGATTTTATATATATATATATATATATATATATATATATATATATATATATATATACATATATATGAGTATTTATTTATATATATTTATGAGTATTTATTTATATATATATGAGTATTTGTTTATATATATATATATATATATATGAGTATTTATTTATATATATATATGAGTATTTATTTATATATATATATGAGTATTTATATATGAGTATTTATTTCATATACAGCATGCGTCTTCCAATTACTATCTCCATGTACGAATGCATCTAAATCTCGCTACATCTATCCGTAGACCATCTGTTCTCTACATAGCTATTGTTTAGATTTCATTTCAGATTTCCGATCATTATTCCTCACTCTCGTCTCTGTTTTTATCTTGTTTCTCCCCAACGCAGTCTCTCTTACCCCCATCTTCGCCCCTCTCTCCCTAGCTCCTCTTCTTCTCTCCCCTCCACCCCCCCTCCCACTCTTTCATTCACTGTCTTCACACTCTCTCTCTCCTCTTTCATACTTCACAGTTTCTGCCTTGCTACACAGAGCTGGGTTCCCCCTGAGACCTGCCAGATGTTCAGAGCTCCCCAGCACATCTCTCCCCCCTCTCCATCTCATGAAATATTCATCAACCTGCCTGCGTGATCCGCCAGTGGCTGCTGGGACCTGAAACCAGGGCACGTGCCTCGCACCGTACACCTGCCATAACCAAATCAGAATGTGTTACACACAGTGACACCGCAGCCAGGAAAGGGGACGGTGATGGGGCGAGAGGGGCGAGCCGGCGGGGGGGGGGGGTTATTTAGCTGGTAAAGGGATGTGTGTGTTGGGGGGGGTAGATTATTTAAAGACAGCCACCCAGCTGCGGTATTCAGCATCTCTTTCAAATGTAACTTTTGCGTATTTGGCAGAAGATATCATTATTAACCCTTATGAATGCCAATGAAACACAACAATGCACTGATTTTTGCTTTTCTGATGTGTGATGCGTACGGAGACAGGTGTAGCAAGAATGTAACAATACTCGATGTTTATTGGGAAACAAATGTAGCATTCCTTTAATCGCTTCCAATAGCCCCTTCTCTCACCCCCTGCTGATTGGGCTCGTTCAGTAACTCCTCCCACTGCGCCATGTAATCAGGCTTTTTTAAACACCCCGTTGCTGTATAGAACTATTGCTCTATATAACCCCCCTCCGTTGCCGTACGCTGCTCAACCCTCTGCGTCTTCAATATTCATTGTACTGGGCACAGCTGGCCTTTGACACCATGTGACCCCTTGTTTTTCCCCAAACACCAATTTCTGGTGGAAAAGGGAAATCAATAAATGCTAAATATAGACTGGGGTAACTCGGCATCTGTCACTGGAGCTATTCTAGCACTGACCTACGTATGAATCGACTACGCTGCGGTTCTGGTCCAAACACGCATGAGTTTATTCACTAAACAGGGAGTTACTGTGTGCCATGAAGGGTTGGCGCATGTCACCATTTTTGGTCCCCAGAAACATTCAGCCCAGGGACGGTCCTACAGACAACCCACTCAATTTCCACTACTCAGTCCTGTCCAAACTATGGTTACAGAAAAGCTAGGAGTAGAATACTCACCTAAGGTGCACAGAAAGGATCCAACCAGGATCCAACTGTTACCAACTATGGCCCTGGTGCCCATATGCAGCATTACAAGCAAAACGCTTCGGAAAATGGCCCAAAAGCTTCAAATGAGAGTAGCCAAGGGGCATCATCGCTTCCATGGATTCCAGCCTGGCCAGCTGGTTATCATGAACTCTGATGACCCCTAACAGTATGGGCGATCTACTGTATACAGGGATTGTGGCATGCCGAGTGGCTACTTATGGCTTCTTATTGATCCTGGTGAGCAGGTCAGGAGATTGGCAGTGTCTCCATAGTTCCTGTTAAGCCGTACAGATGTGATCTGCTGGTATTTACGTACACAAATCATATATTAATGCCTTAAATATTCCCTATCAGTCTTCATGGGCTCAGAACTTCACATAGGGTGGCTATCCATGCTGACCTATATGAAGCGGCTCGATAATAGTCACCTACTATGCTAAGAAAGCCCGCAAGCATTCATTTACAAAATATTTAGGATTTGTTTGAGTTTGCGTGACTATAACTAAAAGAACTCAGTATTAAAATATTTACATATTTCCACCCAAATTCTAGATTTAATGAAGGTGTGTGAGTGGGGGGGGGGTTGGCATCAGATGTATGCGGCATCACAAACCAATTTAATACGGATCTGCAGACTATAATGCAAATCCGTTCAGGTGCGATTAGCAGTTAGCTAGAAGAGCTCCATTAATTTTGCTATCATTAAAGGCAGCTTCCCTGTACAGTCTTACAGAGGTGCTGAAATCCTTCCAAGTAAGGGATTTTCAGGGGGTTATATAAAAAAGAGCAATTCTCATGGTAAACATTTTACAATCGCCATGGCAACCGACGTTCCTGCTGATTGCCGGGTGCTTGGTCTCGGGGCCGTGAATTGATCGTGCCCGCTCTGCGGCAGTGTGATAGGCGCATGGTCACTCCTACCATGTGGACACACTAGGCTGCTGCCTATGGCAGTGAGCGGGTAGGGGGCGCTGCCTGAGGTTCTCTGGTAAGGGGATGAAGGAGGGGTCCTCGAGATATAGTTCACCTACGGTGTTGGGGTCTGCCCACTTAGCGGCGTGGGGCAGCTCCTTACTCAACAGTGCTATAGGCAGAGGCCTGCGAGATCTCCTCTTCGCATCCTTCTGGTTTTCTTTGGGATTTTGCTCTGTAAGCGTCTGTCTGTTGTCTATTCATTGCACTATTTATTAGGGGCTCTTAAGCTGCTTAGCGTCTCTTGATCCCTATTGATTACTCTGTAACAGTGAGGCCTCCGACCGTTCTCGCATAGCTCCCCATACATCACATGCTGACAGCGAGTACCTGCATGATAGGCGCTCTCCGGGGGATGCGCATGCGCACGGTGATGGGACCGTACTGAGATCAGGGCGACACGAGGACATTACCAACGTAAGCTGGGCAACTTTAGACAATGAATGTTGGAACGGACAGCTCAGGCCGGTATTCGGGATCTGGTGGCATTACTAATGGGACTGCATTGCCTACTACGGTGGTCTCATGACCTCCCGCAAAAGACACAGGTGCACCCTCTGAGGTGAAAGAAGGTTGGGGACAGGCAATAGGTGAGCGTCTAAAAACGGAACCCTAGCCAAGAACATTATAGACATCACAGGGACTCCCATCCCAAACCAAGGTGAATGGACAGATTCTCACGGTCTACTCTGATTTAATAAGATCCGAGTGTCCCAACTGGTGCGTTTCTCACTTGATACCATAGCGAAAATACCTGCTTGAATACAGGTTGACTTCATTTAGAATATTTCCATCTTATGACAAAGACAATGGCAGAAGTTGACATATTTGGTTGCTACCTTTAGGAAGATTGGCTGTTAAAAGGTTATGAGTCAATTCCAAGTTCCCAGCGATGCTACATGTATGCTGGCTCTAGATCACTTCACCCCTATATAATAACTCAAAATAGAGCACATATAGTACATGACCACCATTTATACCATCCCTACTCTATATTACAGTCTTAAAATGTATAATTCCCCCGTATATCTATCTATCTATCTATCTATCTATCTATATATATATATTCTGCATTATACTGTGGACCCTCATTCCTTCATTCTTGCTCACCTCACCCCCCATGGCTCTTTATGTCTTCGCTTCCTTCCCCCCATCCCTTCAGACTCATTTCCAACATTCTTCTTAATACCACATTAACGAAGGCTGCTCATTTGAATACATAATCAGCTGGTGCATTCTGCCTGGCTAATTTCGAGGTGGGGAAGAAAATCTTCAAGGGGGGGGTAGAGAGAGAATAGGGAGGGGGGCAGGGGAGATGTTGGAAATTGCATATTAATTTTCCAGAAAGAACGAAAAAAAACATACGATAACATGCATAGATGGGTTTTAACATCTTGCTTCCCAAGACACAATGATGTCTTTAACTCCCTGGTGACCTAGGCCATGTAAATGGATCACTACCCCCGGCACTCAAAGTACCAAATTTCATTGTTTTTTGCCAGAGAATCCTGCGGTACGTTTGGAGAAGCAACGTCTTGTGTGCCACTTGAAACAACCAGGTTAAAGGCATCATTTGAGAATGTAATTACACAGCCATTACAGAGCATCTGTTAACCTCCTATGCGTGAGCCTGCCTGCAGAGCATTGCACCGCTGCACTATTACACCCTTGCAGCACATATAGCGCCGCGGCAGAGCCTTGTTTAACCCGCTCACGCATCTGACGTACGATAGGTGGGGGATTTGCTGCGGGAATCAAGAGATCTGAATGCAGAAAGACGCGCAGAATCCCAATGTGAAAAGGGTTAAACTGGCAAGACCAACGTATAAAATCTATATGTAAAATATTGGGGATATATCCTAAATTCACACGTTCCCTTAAAATAATCAGGTACTACTGTATCAAATGTGGCAATAGCGAGGATATACGTTTGTTCTATAAGAGAACCGTATGTAACGACCGTGTGGAATGAGCGAGGTCAGTATTCTCCATACTCTGAGATAAAGGGGGATCTGGGGGTTCCCGCAGGCTATGTTTTTATTAGGGTGCTGATTGCACCATCTCTACCCGGCTTGTAGGAACCCATTTTAACATTACCTGGATGCACACAGGAGCCGTGCCGTTCCCAGTAAACGGTTTCGAGCGCCTGATCCGCAGAGCCTTCCTAGTAATGCGTTCCCTCATTTGCATACTGCAGTGTGTGCGCAATTAAAACCAACTTTTAATTTCTTCAGCGTAAATGACTTGTTCTTCTAGAGAGCGCGCAGAAATTCCAGGGAACTGCTGGGAATCAGAGAATGGGAGAGAATTAACTCTTACGCTTCCTACGGTAGATTTAGGGGACCCTTACCCAAGAAAAGGTCCTCCCTGAAGAAGAGACCCCCCACTCTTTCAGTAGAGCAGTTAATATCCACGTCCAAACCAGTACAAAGGAAGGGTTAATTAAGATATGCAAATTAGACACAATGTGACATAAAAATTTGCATTTAGTGGCCAGTCCCCCTCATTACCCCCAATGTTTTGCTGGGTGGCAGATTAAATACATTGGGAAGCCTCTGTGCCCCCATAGCTACAACCCCAGCAGTGGAGGCTTATGGAGCTCGTGGTCCATTTTTGGGACCTATATGTACAGCTACATAGAGAGAATCCAGTATCCAGATAACCTCTCACATAATGGCAGACACATGGGAACATCAGGGGGATCTGGGCCGTAAAAATCGGGCCGCGCCAGGTAACCTCAAGGGTCCCCTAGGCAAAGGTCTACGCAGCCTGGTGGCTATATGGTTTACTTTGGGACTCAGAAGGATCCCCAGCCCTAAATACAACTGGATAGCCTCTTCCAAACAAATAGGTTCAGACGTGATTCAGAGTTAAAGGGCCAAAAAGCGCTCATTGGTTGCATGTGATTGCACGGACATGTGGGGTACAAACGCTTACAATTCGATAAATGCCCCCCCCCCTTAACTCTGTATGCAGGCAGGCGCTGCCAGCCCTTCTGAGTGATGGATAGGTTTTTGTGCTATTACTGAGCGTATCATCGCTGTTTGTATCGATCCAATACAGCGTTAAACTACTTAAGGACCTTAGTGTTAAAAGTAAAAGGACTTTCAGAGCCAGGGAGGGAGGCTTGTTGGATGCGGCCTGGGGAATTATTGTCTCCTCCAAGCTAACTGACCATTCTTTTCAACTCAAGACCTTCCAGAGCTTATCAACACACAACATCTGTAGGATTTAATGGAAAAGCCAACCTAAAATACAAGGAGCTCCTGTATAAAAAGGTCATTTTGTCTGAAACCGAGCAACTTTTTAAACGATGCAAGAGGCCAAAGGGTTTGAGGGAGTTTGGGTTAAAGGCTTGAGGATGACATTCATACTCATACGACAGACTACGACGAGCCGAGACGGTAAAGATGGCCCTGCTCGCAAGCTTATGCTCCACATGCTAATGACAAAGATGTATCCTTAATTCACTTCTCTATCTTCTTCGTAGCTTCTTTATGTTTATAACACGCACCCCTCCTTTACGTCAAGGTGTGGAACCCGATTACCCCATGTCAAGGCAGCCAATAACACTTTGTGTGCCATAACCCAGCAGCTGCGCGGTAAGTGACCGGTTAGGGCGGTTAGTGTAAGAGCTAAAGTGACCTTCCTTTCCCAGAATCCTTTACTCCCCACGAGCATTCTTTAGCACAGAATGCAGCCCCCACTTGTCTCGCATGTGCCTTTAAGTGAATGAATAATACATGGTAATATTTTATGCCAGGTTCTGTTTCTTTCCCTCTCTCCCCCTGGATATCTTCTGACAATTACTGCTTCCCTGGCAGCTGGTGCGTGTGTGAGTGTGTGTGTCTGTCTGTATATGTGCGCTTCCTCCCCTGTGCCACACTCTCTGTATACACGAGCCAAGCTCCCCTCTTCTCCCCCAGCGCTGAAATTTACACTGAACCAGAAATTAATTTCATAATTTTTTTTTCCTCTCTAATTATACCAACATCTGCTACAGCACCAAGCTGTGCACATGAATTTTAATAACTTCGCTCTTTCCCTCTCTGCTCCCTCTGATAATTATTGAAAAGTTTAGACAGAGCAGGTTCTTCTCAAGAATGAGTAATCTGCCTGCGTCTGCCATTGCGATGCTGGTTAACTCCTCTGTGCCCGACACGTTGTAATCAGGAACCCTTCTGCATGGCAGCCCGTGCCGTTTATGATACGGAGAAGAGGGGGTGTAGATAAGACTATGGCCACCATTGACCAGGAATGTCCAAGTGGCTCCTTCTCTCTCTTTTATCTCCAGGTTCTTGGTCTGTTTGGCACCTAATCTCTGTCCGCTGGGTGGGATCAATTACCTGGGAAATCTCAAAAAAATTTTGTGTAGAATAATGACAATAATTTGGGACCACGGGTGGTTTAAGCCATCCATGTGTGTCTCATGCCAGATTTATCTTTATAGTTTTCATCTAACTCGGCGATGTCTCTCTGGGTTGCAATCTCTTTGCTCTGCATCTCTCAGTTACACACTTTATGTTAGACATTCTGGTCTTGGATCACCTTTTGTGACACCTTCTTACAGTCTGTTAGTCTCCTTGATACAATGTTTGTTTGGTCTCCAGGGATGCTCTCTTACAATGACTCTGTAACGCTCTCTTACTTTAGCTCCATGACACTCTCTTACAATGTCTCTGTAACATTCCCTTACTCTAGTCACATGGCACTCTCTTATAATATCTCTGTAATGCTCTCTTACTCTGTCTCCGTGACTCTTTCACTGTCACCGATAATCACAGACGCCAAATTAGTTTCACCTGGAGCTTGTCTGTCTCACGGCATCACTGGGCTACACTCGCTCTCTGTCTCGGAGACCCGGCAGCTCTCTCCCAGTCTCTGGGTCACTCTACCCCCTCTATTAACAGGTGAAACAATCTAGAAGGGTGCATTGCCCGAGTGGAGAATAGGTTAGTACCAGCCAAACTTTGGAGAGAAAAACACAATGGGTTATGGTGTGTGGGGGGGGGGTATGGTGGGTTCTTTATTTAATACCTGTCCTTTCTTGGGTGTGGGGGTGTTTGCTAAGCTGTGAATACCAGCTGTAGCCTATATATTACCTGTGACAATAATAAGGATGTCACACAGTTGCTAGGCAACCTCGTCCCTCTGTCATCCATGTACCCTGCATCCTGTCCTCCAGATGTCTTGGGGGTGGGCGGGAGGAGGCAGGAGGACACACCGCACACCTTGTCAAATATTAAGAGTTGGGGGGGTGTATGCCTGGCCTTTATCGCCTGGACACATTTGCCAAATGGTATTATAAATGCTGTTCAGACTTACATATAAACATGCATTTAACTGCAGGTGAGGAATTACATAGTCACAAATTGTTGCTTTATTTACTTAACTCATTAAATTGCACCAGGTGAGGGGTACATTCCACCTGGGTGTCCGAGACGTGGTAATTATTATTTTAGGGGTATCCCCCATCAAAAGGGATATGAAGCAGGTATATTTATTATGGGAGGAGTTATAAGGAGAGGTAAATGACTATATGCCTATATATGGCATCAGGGGAGGTGCTACAGGGACACACCTTTGTATGGGTAAGGGGAGGAGATACAGGCACACACTTACTATAGGAATAGGAAGAGTTAAACACATGCTTAGAGCGCTGCGGTTACATAGAACAGTAATGAATACGTGCCGAGATTATAAAGAAGGAATACGATACATTATAATGAAATGTGAAAAAAGGAACAGTTTTGGGACCAGAACAGTTAATTCCAAGCCTGCGCATGGTGAGAATATATCTCCTCCAAGACACGGCGAACATGGAGAAGGAAGAAAAGTGGATTTGGGGGGATAGTAAGGAGCAGTAACCATGGAGATGCCTCGATTCACACTCGGGATGCTCTGTTTGGTGCTATGGGGACTCAGCATCATGCCGACGATATTAATGACATGCTGAGCGGGCGATGAACTGCCGAGTGTGTCGGGGGCCACACGCAGAATGCAGCGAGACATGCTATGTGGGTTTGAACCCACTTTCTGACAGTCGTGGGTGGTATATTTCGTACTTTAACATGTTATGTACCCAAGAAGTGCCAATAGGAAGGGTCCGGGTATTACTGTTCTGGGGAATACTAAACACAATTCACTACAATAAGTACTACAGACAATTTTCAGCAGCAAACATTATACTCTAACACGCCTTGAGCACGTGCATGCGCTGCTTGATGCAAAATCCCCTAATACTTACTGGGTTTAAGAAGTGATCCTAGGTAGAAGTACATTCTTAAAGCCAGATCTAACACAGACGCTACAGAAATTTGGGCAAAATAGTAAATTAATATGATTACCCCCCCCCATGTAAGAAATGGGTTAACGGTTTCTTTAATGAGTAATTTTCTATTGCATTCGCTGTTAATAAATAAAAAAAGAATAAAAACGCTTGGAAATCAATGTGCTCCGACAGGACCCAGGTGACTAAGAACAATCGGATTTCGCATTTATTGTATAAAAACAATAGCGTTTTAAAGAACTGTCCTTTTCACCAAATGTGTGATTTGGTCTTTTCTCTTTCAGTTGTTGATGTAATCATTTGCAGAACATTTGTATTATACATGAGAACAAATGTTCCTGGAACATACTAAAACATGAGAGCGATCTCAATGCAATTCTTACCGGTATAAATGCTTTAAAAATTAATAAATGAAAACTTGTTGGTTTTTTAATTATTAAGAGAAAAGACTCTTAATGGTTTTTCTGAAGCTCTCCAGTGCATGGATTCCAAAAAATGTCTCCTTATAGGGTTATTTTTGATTTAAAATATGAAGGTAAAAAAATAATATGAAGGAAAAAAAGATATATATAATTAAATATATTTATATAAATATATATATACATTTTATATATACTTTGTGTGTATGTATATATTTATTTCTATAACACACACATATATATATATATATATATATATATATATATATATATACATATATATATACACATATATACATACTTACACACACACATGGAAGAGAAACCTTGCATTGCTCGGATTTCTTGTATAGATATGTGGGATGGCAGGATAATTCCCAAAAATTGGGACTGCCCTATAAAGAACTGGGACTGTGGGGAGGTTCAATGGCTAATTTTCCTGGTAATGAGGATGGCTACTGCTTACCTGCACACAGTACCAATAATTTTAAGCAAGCTCGACCCCTGAAAGGTAGTGGGCTCCAAGAATTAAATGTGGGCTATATAGAAAGAAAGGTCGGTGGTCGCCGACAAATGGCAGTAGGGTGCACCTAACATACCTGGAAGCCCAGGGCCTTCATATTCTCCTCTGATTTATTAATATCTAAACCCCCCAGCAGGTGCTCTCTTCCCCTTCCGAATCATATAATACAAAAACTTTTTTTTTTTTTTGCTCAGTTCCTATGGCAACAGCCTATCAGCGCTTGCTTCAGTATCACATGACAATTACGTGCTCCCAGCAAAAAACAAACAAAATGAATGACTGAAAATTGAGTTAAAATAGTCTATTTTTTTGTTAGCTTGGTATGCTAAATATATTCTTTGGTCCCCTCAGATTACCCCAGAGAGCAGGGACAGTCCAGAGCTACAGATCCTGAGACGGTGGTTTATGGAGCGGCTGTCGGCAGTGATATGAGATGCCGTGTGCTGCCTAACGGCAGGAGACTTGGGGATCGCTTGCACGGAGAAACCAGAGGAAAATGGCAAAATTGACATACGGACTAAGGTTTTTCTGGCGAGTTGCCCAAAGAAACATGAAAACAATATAACAAAAGCCGTAATAATAATCAACTTTTCCAGGCCGTTAGCATAGCAACTACACAGTGTTGCAAATACAATGGATCGCTATTCCGTCCTTGAGAACGCCTGTTTTGGTCAGGGACTGCTGTGTAAAAAACAAAAATCTTCTAATAAGACTACGTTTTGTAAGAATTTCTAGATTTCTCCCTTTTTTTGTTTACCCCTCGCTTTCAGCATCTCATATCCCCCTCCTGCCCCCTCCCCTTTCCCTGCTTGCCCCTTGTGGATGTATACATACGCCGTGGCCTCCCCCGCCCTTTCTGCGCGCACCTCTGACGCTGTCGGTATAGCGAACAGATGGCAGGCGACAGACGCTGCTGCGGTGTAATGCGATTACAAGGAGCTCATTTCAAACGCTGTCGTCCTCCTGCGCCTGTCACCCCCTTCTTTTCCGAGATTCACCGCCGCTACACCTGCCATGTGTCTTTCGGCTTGTGCCCCGCGCCCGGGAACTTTTTCAGGGCAAAATGCGCAATATATATACTTAATCTCATCGTAGGCTTTCCTACTGAACACCGGTTTCCAGAACAGGGTCGGTTCACTGGTTGGTGTCACCATATGTCACATAGAACAGCTTTTGAAACCTTAGGCCCCCTTCTTTCATCCGCGGAATGAAGCGGCTCACGGTATGAGCCAAAGTCCCCGCCGTCTTGTTAAGGACAGGGACACTGCGCTGTACTTTCTAGCTGCGTAAAGCCCCCTTATTGTGACTACGGACCCATCTGGTCTTCTTTCATTATACGGAGTGACCTTCATTCTTTCACACACGCTGAGTGGCTCGGCAGAGTCCTGATTCACGGGGCACTGCAAGTTTTTCTGACCTTCGCTCAAAACACTTAATTTAAAAAAAAAAAAAAACAGAAAACGGAGCAGAGCCTTAGAATCTTATTAAAAGCTTCCGCGTCCCAGAGGCAGGTCAGGCAGGGTGGGGATGGATAAAGGCGCGGGAATGGGGAGGTGTGGGGGGGGGTGTTCCAGGGTCATAAATTGCAAAGTCTTGATGGAAATAAAATATGCTCCAAAAAGGACATTACAGAGAAGTAAATAAAAGAGATAAAAATGGAAATTTCAAGCTCGCTGCGTCTCTTCTGATAAAGGGAGTAAGACGGAGAGAGGGGAATAATGCGTCGTGAGAAGGTTACCGTCACTTTAAGAGGCAGCCAGGGCTGCGCAGGGCTGATAACACAGAGGATGAAGTCTGTTTTAGCGAGATAACACCAAATCCTAGTATGTGCCATCCCCAATCCGTCTCTGCAGGGCCCGACCACGCAGCCTGACAAAGTGCCATCTAACATCGAATAAATACAGGCGACGGAGCCTGTTACCAGCACCTTATTAATCTGCTGCTCGCCATTTAAAATGTTGTTAAAAATACAGAGTTTAGAAGACAGAAGCTGAATGGTTTCGGGATCCATCACAAGCCGCCTGCGTTCCGCTATTGTCTACTGCGGCTTCTCTCTGTTAACCCCTTTTCGGGCCACAGAGCTGCGATGTGCAGCGCCGCAGCATTCCGTGCATGTGGACATTTTCTCCCTACTGCGGCGTTGTAGAGTTTGTCCCGTTTGCCAAAATGGCAAGTAAAAAAGAGAATCAGCGGGCCAGTAATAGACTGGTTAGTGCAGGAACTCCTTCAAAGTGCCCCTTTTTCCTCCCCTGATGTCCCTCTTTTCAGAATGTTTGCTGGGTATCCTCTAGATTGTAAGCTCTTCGTCGTAGTCTGTCAGTTCTAGTTTTGTCAGAACCTTTGAATGTATGAACTGTTAGAAGTGCTGCGGGAATTGTTGGCGCTATACACATAAATAAAAAAAATTCAATAATACACATAATAATACACATAATAATACAAATAATAATATGTATCACAGTGTTCTTCAGCTGTGTAAATAAAATATGTTCAAGTATTCTGTTACATTCTGTTACAAAAACTGATGGTAAGTCAAATAAATGTCTCAGCAAAGCCCTGCCCCCAGCCACACCCCTGGCCACACCCCTAAAAATAAAAGTGCGCGTCTTTGACCATTTAAGACGTCGGGAGGTACGAACGAGCAGTTCTATAACAGGGAGAGTCTTGGTGTTATACACACAACATTTCTAATGATAAAAATAGAGCAGACATGCTAATAAACCTCTTTGGCTTAGGGTGTGTTACTACCTAGAGTACCCCCTGGGTACGAAAGCAGGTATGTAATCATTACTGGGACGTTAGGAACATGATGTCATCAGCCAACAGATCCCACCACCCACAGCTGGACAACCATTATACAGCACCCTTCTATCTCTTATTTTCATGGCAAAAAGCAGTTGGAGCCTCGTTCCCCTGCAGGTCCTCGAATCTCCGAGCTCACCTGCTGCCTCCTACTTTGTGAGCAATCTCCCCTTTCTCGTTTTGATCTGCTCTCTGATATCTGGACCATTGTCGACAAACTGTGAAGCTGCCGGAAGCAATCCCTGACCCGAGCGCACAGCTGAAGCTGCCTCTGCCCACACGGGAAGATCAACACTGAAGCTGGACCCAACATGTCTGATGGTCGACGCTGGGAAAGTTTTCTTATTTATACAGGTCTATAATTCTTTGCTTACCAGTTTCGGCAACAAATGGGGGACCATGGTTCCCTTTTGGATAATCAAGAACGCCTTGTGTTGGTAAAAGGAACTTTCTGGTCCATCAAGGATAGAGCCCATGACAGATGTTTTTCTGTAGGGGTGGAGGGCAGTGGTCCACATAGGCTTTAAACATATGTTGTAACTTGATGCCTGCACTAAGAACATTCTCACGATTATTCCGTAGTTACATTCATGCCAGTGCTGCCCATGACGATAACGCCAAGACCTTTGCAATTCCAGAAGGTGCTGGGCGAAAGGGCTATCCACTGTCATTTTGAAGTTGTCCTCCACCTTGGTTTTTAAATGGTTAATTATCCCTATCGCCCATCATTCTTATTCCTTGCAACCGAGAATCAGAGGTCTTGGGTTAGCAGAGAGGGGATAGAATATCCTCCTCTCTGTCTTGGTTTTCCCAAGTGGCCCGGTGTCACTTCACTGATAGCATGGAGGAGGAAGATATGCCCGCTCCGAACACGTCATGAATATGTAAAAGGACTAGTGATGTGAGCAAGGGGCCTGCATTCTCTGGATCTCTTACATCTCTATCCCCAGAACTGTGAGCCTAATCAGGACCGAGCAATCAAGGCTTTTCAGCACATATCCTCGGGGCTCACCCGAAATAAAGGTTTATAGGGTCTTCTATCATACTCAACACAAGTCTCAGCCTGTCACCCACCTGTGGTCATCCGAGTGGATCCAGGAAACCTTGGTGGGTCTCCAGGACGGAGTTTCTACAACAATTCAAGAAATTCATCCAGAACTTCTTCTTGAATATAAAGGCTCTGTGGATTGTCAGATAAATGCTTTGGATGTGTGTGGGATTGTGTGACATGGAAGTCATTTGATAATCTAGTCATGCTTTCTGAAGCTCCACGGTTCCTTGTGACCTGTCTCCTGGGCTATGACGTGTTTGTCATGCCTTCGTACGTCTCTCTTCGCTTTAACGAGGCAAATAAACATATCCTCTGAATAGCGTGCGTTACTGAAAGTTACGAGAGCACGGTAACGTTATGTGTAAACGGTTCTTAGGTGTGCTTGGTGGATAACATGCGTTTCGCAAGCTATGAGCAAATGATAACGTCTGGGGTGATCTTGCAGAGCATTGATACGGTATAATCGACCTAGGACAGGAGCCATAGATAAAAACATATGTTATGGTCTAATAACAGGTCTGCCCCAACCCCACAGAGAAACACACATATGATCATAAACAGAACTCCCACTCATTAACGTGCACTGGGACAGATATAACCAGAACGCGTCTTCCAGATCCCATGCCATCACGCCTGTATGCATGCACATGCGGCTCAAGACAGATGCGTAGTCTTAATTGTGCTACATAATTATACCTGTAATGACACACAAGCAGATGCATGCTAATTTAAGCAGGTACAGGTGTGCACACAGTTAAGCATGCGAGGGTCACGCGTGATCTATGTCTGAAGAGGGAAGTCGCTGTATGTGTGGGTGGGGGTTGTGAAAGTGGAACATCTGCCTGCTCCGAGTTCACATCTGCAGCTACGTTTGCCACGTGATGGCCTGTGACCGTTTGGAGTGGGGTCACAAGCAAGCAGGGGCTGCCCACAAGCAGGGTAGCTGGGCAAATAGGAGAATTCCTTTGCACGAATGAACGGGTCGGAAGCTGGCGTAGCCCATGCCTTCCACTGAAAGGGGTGAGAAGCCAGTGTGCTGCCCGTAATGTACCCGCTCAAACGGGTAATTAAATGGCATTGCCTCTACGGTTCAGTTGAGAGTATGGTAATAACATGCGGGTTTTTCAGGGTGAAATGATTTTTTATATTGTGGTACGTGGGGGTAAAAAACACCAACGAGCAGAAGACATTGCAAGAACCGACCACGTGGCATCCTTATCCTTCAGGATAATCAAAGATCATCTTGTCGCCGTTCTCAGGAAGGCTTGGTCTCATTGAGTTTGTGTATCTTCGAAGTTCCCCTAATTCTACTGTGATCTCGATAGGCTGCGGAGAGTGTACCAAGTATCACGGCGGAGGATAGAAGGAGGAAGCCTCGCACTGTGTATATTGACACACCGGGCTGTGCACACACAGAGCTGTTGACACGGATTGACAGGGCTGGGGGCAGACAGCTGGTAGATGTGACGGGTTTGGTTGGCACACACACACGGGGTGGGCAGAGTCCGGCACCGGACAGATGGTAGGTGTCCGCGCAGAAACAGACTTCTCTAAATATGACACCGGGCACTCCGGATGACCAACAATAACGGGAACATCCTTCTCTATTAAAGTGGCTCTGTCGCCACAAATAAAATAGACCTATGAACTAATATGAACTTTAAATGCTGTGAGTGTGTATTTAGTCATTATTTGATGAAGACAATTTGAATTATTTGTGTTAATAGAGGAAAGGCATGCCATTGCTGTTCTTACGGACCCATATGTAGGGTTGTTTAGTACCATCTGGTACCCCCGGCATCTGGCCCTTTCAGTATACACGGGCAGGAGAATTCACCGGTAACGATGCAGCAAATTTTATTTAACATATTGAAAAAAGGAGCCGAGAGAGAGAGAGACTGAGAGAGTGACTTGAGGAGATAGCGAGAGAAAAGAGCGTGCAATGGCAGGGAAGATACAGGGGGAGAGAGGTGATATGTTTATAGGGAAAGGGTGAGGGAGGAGAGGATGGTGCTGCCAGATGTGGTCCACTCAGACCCATCTGCAGGCCTGTGATATCCACCAGCACCCGGCTGAGACTTCCCTCCTCTCATACTGAGCTCCTTATCTTCGCGCTGCATTCGTGGAGAAAAACCTTGTGCGCGGCGAGCGAGATACAAGGGAGGGAGGAGAGGGGCTGAGGGACAGGGAGAAAATTGTGAGGGAATGAAGAAGACCAAAGCGATGAGAAAGATGAGTAACGAGTGAGGCAATTAGAGACTCAGATATTTCCAAAGTCAAAGAGATAATAGTTTTGATGGAGTAAAAAAAAAGGAAAAACAGGAATTACTAGATTAGTGAGGGAGTTTCAAGGGAAGCCATAAATACAGAGCGAGGGGTGGGATGTGATCAGGTATGGTCTTAAGAGAAATATTTCAGTTGTGTTATTCCATTACCCGTATGCACAGATTTCTCTGACCTAAAACAGACATTCCATACAATAATAAAGACCTGGAGTGGGTTCTGTCACTGCAAAACTAACGGCAGATGGAGAGGACCATGCTTGCCAGCTCTGTGTCCCAGTAAACAGCCACAGAATGTGGTGCTGACATCATGTTAGGGCACCAGCCAAACTGGGACTACTCACTGGTGCGGATAACTAGTGTATGAATGAGAGTGTTGACAATCATAAGAGCAAGTACATAAACCCAGAGGCATGTAGGAGTTATGGGCCCATTGGTCTCGGGAAAGGCATATCCATCAATCAGCATGCCTATGATGACAGTGAACTGGAGCATTTATAGCACGGATCATGTGACGTCCCAGCTATTTGCTGAAAAATACCCGATTCAGGACGGACATACCTTTAATGCAGCAAACAATCCTCTAAAGGGACCCAAAAAATGTATAAGTTGATGCTGAAATTCTGAACTTGCCCATTTCAACTAAACGATTGCAGTAAGTTTGGCTTTCCAGGGGAGGAAACGGGCCACTTAGGGATATGGTGTGATATAGACTGTCCTCTTTTGTCTTCTATAGGCTCGGGCTCCTTTATTCATGGGATGCACACTGTCCCTTATCAGGAGCGCAACCTGCCAGACTCCGCTTATCTACCACCTAACACTTAGCCTGTAATCCAAGTAGCATCCTGTTGAGGCTTCTGTAATCACAAGCCATTTCTGTGCCGCTCCATTGTTGGAGGGCAGAAGTGTGCACAGCGCTGCACGCAAATAACTCAAGGGAGGTACTTTCGGCAGCAGTGATTTTATTAGACGTGTCTATTCGGCCACAGAAAGTATAAAGATGAATCAGGAATGAAGTAGTAGCTAACATCTGAATGCTGTTAACCATTTCATAGTCCAGGGCCCAGGACAGATGGGTTAACCCTTCTAGCGCCAGAGGGACATGCTAACGGCAGAATTCTTTTTAAAATTATGACAGCCCTGACGGCTGAATCTGTCCATCACCCGACGGCTGAATCCGTCCATCACCCGACAGAGGCATCAATGAACCTTCGGAGTGCCTGTAATACGGTGACACCGGGGCGGCAGGGAGACAGCGAGCTGCCGGCAGGATGCGGTGACGGGGCATGCTTCCCATGACAGCGTAACCACCTGGGGACACACGTCTGTGACAATGTCTGTCTTGGACAATGTAACCATTTCCTTGCTAGAGCAATATGTACACAGGGGTTCTAAATAACTTGTTCAGCACGTAAGGGTTAAGGGAGAAGGTTAGGCAGCGTCTGCCACTCCAAAGCAAGAATTCAGCGCATACCCAGCGGATACCATTCAAAAAGCACCTATCGAAGGCACCAATATTGCTAATTCCGCTACTACGGCTGCTATGGAGTATCCCGGAGTATCGTCATGTTAACTGATCAATCATTTAATTCCCATTTACATATCTCCCTATGCAATGGATTTACTTTGACAAATAGGCAGCTGCGTAAAAGCAAATTGGAGGAACATAAAAGGAAACTGGACCTGTACTCCCCCCAGCTTCTGCAGAAACTCTTAAAAGACATCTAGAGCTGCATTAGATCATACATATTGATACATATCTTATACAAAGAAAATACAGACTAATCACAACAGATCTAAGCTGTCCTGTCTTTCAGAAACACTCACACAAAAACATCCAGTGAGTCAAAATAATAAAGATACACTGTGAAAACAAACAATATTACTAAAGATAATAATAATAATAAACACAGTATTACATCCTACTAGGATACATATTAACAGGCTCTGCCGGTTACTATCCATGATACATTATATTGTGTGTCTTTTGTTGCGTGTGAGAGGAAGGGGTTAATGAGGCTGGCACAGGTGCCTGGCTCCCCCTGCAGGGAGCCCCGGGTATTGCAGCCACTGCCACCCCGAGCCGAGAGCTGGGAAGAGCAGTAGTGTGAGGCTGGGAGCCAGCAGAGGAGGAGGCAGCTGCTCACTGTGCTCCGGGATACCCAGGACCGGGACAGCTTGCGGCCACCTGGACACTCCAGACAGAGGAGCGCAGACACAGCAGAGGGACAGCACAGCATCCACCGCCTGCGCCCCAGGATTTAGGGCTCCACGAGTGGTACTCTGCATCCCGGAGCGGCACACTCCATCCAAAACAGCAGCCCTGCTTACAAAGAGAGCAAAGTGGCTACTGATGTGACAGAGGGGAGGGGACACAGGGCAACAGGACAGGCACAAGCCCCCCCAGCAGACCCACACAGGGAGGACAGGCTGGTGACAAGTGGCCTCAGGATGTGCCAGGGAGCAGACACCTCCTGCAGGACCCGAGCAGCAGGATCTGAGCACTAACCTCCAGCTACACACAGACCCACACAGGTGAGTGACACGACCCGGCGACACGCGGCTGCCTCGCTTTCATATAACTTTGATTGCAAGCTCTTTGGGGAAAAGGATCTTACCTTCTACTCTCCGGGTTTATAACTCCGGTATGGCGCATATGTATGTAGCACGTACAGTTAATGGATCTCTTATTTGCCCCAAAGCGTGCCTTTTAATTTGCTGTAACCGAGAGTATTTATTGACTTCCCCGACTGCGTCCCGTCTGACAGGGAGTACGGCTACGTTGTGCCTGGCTTAAACCCCTTTGACACAAACTGATTTTAAGGCAAGCCCCTCTTTACTGCCTCAGACCCCTGAGCTGCTCGGCTCAGACGCTCTCTAGGCTGACAGCAAGTGCAAGACTAGTCTTAGGCGAACTTCTGCAAAACGCCTGTAAAGTTTCTGGGCTTATTTGACTGCATTTTTCACAATTCTTTCATAACCGTCCACGCACACACGTGACGAAAACAGATATTGCCTTAATAAATGTGTGCGTGCGCTCCCATTGCACAAGCGCGTAACTTTAGTTCCAAAAATAAGGAAGGAGGCTGGCGGAGGAGACCCAATGTTATGAAACTGCACTGAATACTATTTATAATAATAAAAAAATAATATAAAACAAATTTAAATACCATCTCCGGGGTGAATCAGCAAAGCCCAGAACAGTCACTCCAATTCCCCCAGTGAAATAAATAAATAAATAAAAAGGAAAAAAAAATTAGTCTCTCAGTTTGACTTAAGGGCTATTTTGTTATTATTAATTAAAAAAAAAAAAATATTGCGAAAATACAGTCAATATTGAAGACAGAACAAACACACACAACAGGGTAAAAGGAGATGAACTACAGAGCTTACAATCAAATCTGCCGGTATTCTCTTCTGAACGGGATATCGTTAACAAGACCTCTGTTGGAGAGTGAAAATTATTGGCTTTTTTTTTTTTTTCCTCCCTCCTTTCATTTTACACAATAAGCTTTGTCCTCTCGCTAACAATACAGCGTGTAATCTGCTTAGCGCTGCCTGTGTATTGTTTGCGACTCCGTGTGTCACACAGAGTGTTACGGACGCTGTCATTAGCACGAGGGGTGATCCCGGACCACCTGACAATACCGCACTCATAGAGACAGGAGTAGACTCCAAAAAAAAAAAACAGCTGGTTCATCCATTATTTTTTTTTAACCCTTCTTCCTACTCCGATTTCTTTTGCGGTGGCATCTATGGGTTAATTTTCCATGTATAGCAGGAGATGCCCTGCCAAATTGCCAGAGGACTGGGTATGAAGCCGCCACGGATGTCATTGTTCTGAGCGTAATCAGTGGGCTTTTTAAACGTGGTGCCCAGTTGTCATCCATGCTTATTACAGTTGGGTGTTCATGCTTGTTCCATGGCCCCAGTTATCCTATTTGGTGCCCCAGCTATGCGCGGTTATACTGTAGGCTTGTGTATAGTTTCTATACACAGGGGCAAGAAAGGGAGTGGGGTGCCACTATGGAATAAAGTGGCAGATTTTGCATTTTGTAGCATAAAATGAAGCACCCCCCCCTGCATAGAATATCTTAACATGGAGAGCGGGCTGGGGGTACCTGCAGTGCTTTAATACACGGCACAGACCCCTAGTGATCAGAGGACTGTGAAAACCTCACATTCACCACCCATGTGTACGGGCGTTTGCGTCTTAATACAGGGTCCCCACCTAACCGTCGCCGCGTTGGGCTACCTTATGACCTTTGTGTTAATCAGTAAGAATTTTATTATTATTATTTTTTTTAAGAAAGATAAATTACGACGGCTCCTCCAAAGAGCAGCAATGCAGTGAATGTCTATTTTATTTATTTTTTTGTGATGGGGCTGTGGTGCCTTGTTTGGGAAATTACGATATTAGAATTAATCCGCTATGGTAATTAATGATAGTCAGCCATAGGGAAATTATTCGTGGGCGACAGCATTAGTTACAGGCGGCTGAATTATGATGTCATATTTTACTTGGCTGTAGCTCGCTGGGCATACGGAAGTACTGTATTTAACGGCAATTACATTATTTTGGTTATGAGAGTGTTGACTAGTATTCATAGTTAAACAGAAGCTCTATATTGATCTGTCAGCGTAAATGTCATAGAGTAAAGGAAGACGATGACCGCTTAACGGGTGTGCGGGATATACATTTTTACGCTTCACGCTGAAGCTGCAGCTGATCCGCATGTTTTTTTTACTCGCTCCTGATTGAAAAGGTTGATGTGGCGGCAGGGTTTCCGCGCATGTCCTGGTCCGCTCGGTGACGGGAATATGATTTCATCGGCAGATTGCAAACTGTAAGCAAATATATACTGAAAGTTTTGTTCCTATGTACCCACAATGCACCGGTTGCCTTCTGCATCATAACCGGATGCCCAGCCACGATCGTGGCACACGGTTACATACAGAGGATTAAAAGCCAACAGCAAAGAGTTGGTTTATAAATACAGCTGTGTAAAGGGATGACATTTTCTTCTTCTATATGCCTTATTTATATACATACGTACCTATAGGTTAAAGCCCCGCCCTAGGCACACCTCTAACCACGCCTATGCCGCCCCCCTACGATCCATCTACCTTTAGTGTCTCTTTTTGTATGGGGTAAAACATCAATGATGCCCCCCAGGAGGGCAAAGACGGATTGAAAGTAAATGAAATCTCAGTATTTTCCCTGATAAAAACAGTTTGTAAATACATTAAAACACCGGACGTTCCTGTGTATTCCGATAAATTAACGGACGGTTTAACAGTTTTTCATGGTCACGTCGGCTCATGCTTACACGTCATACTCGTTGTTGTTTTGCCCTCTCTGGTGAGGAAGGGGTTAAGGAGTTGTAACTGGTGTCAGCCGGCAACCAGTGTAAACACAGATAAAGAACCAGTGGCTTGAAGGGAGAGCACTCAGCCATATAACTACTCCAAACACACACTGACACACACACACACACACACGCACACACGCACTCCATGTGAAATCAGCAGCCTGTCATATCAAGGATCCACATCCTCTCCAAATACACTTTATCTAAGCACCAGAAAGCATAGCACTTATACCATCGATGCCACGCCACGTGTCTTACATCATACATGCACAAACGGTTATTTCAGAGCGTAGTGTAATGGTCTGTTACAAACTGCTGTTACCGATCCAGGAAGCAGATATTTGTTTATGTAGAAAGAACACACCGAGCCGTATATACAGATCCACAACTACAGTCGTGTCTACAGGACAGGGACTCCCAACCCTGGTCATCAAACGCTCCACTCAAAAAGACAATATATGTAAAGACATTATGACCCGAGACTATTGCTTTTTTATAAAGACTTTGGAACTCGTTATGTAGCAGGGAAGGTGTCCTTGAAGCTCCTTCTTATCTGTCTTTAAGCCCTCAAGAAAGAGCATCTGATCTACAAACCGTCTAGGGGAGTCACCAGTGGTCTCAGGAGTTAATCTCTGCGCCAACCACAGTAGAGTCAAAATCGAACAAGTATTAAGCAAACCATTAATAGAGTAAACCTTTCTTCCCGATAATAGTAACTGTTGTCAATTAACTAGTAATGTTAAACAGGTAGACTATTCCCTCGCCCTGCGTGAAGGACCCCAAACCAAGTGGATAATAACAAGAACAGAAAGTTAGAAAAGCCATTGGTGGAACATCAAACCTGGCAAAGGATCCTGCCGGTTCCATTAGATGCTCCGAGTTGGTGAGGAAGAGAAGACCGGGAAGTTCCTGGTCTAACATGTAGACTCCAAAACTTCTTGACCTGACCAAGTGATATCATTTGACCTCAAGCTAGAGATGGCCTTTCACACAACAAAAATAAAAGCCATTAGGCCACGTGGGTATGGGTTTCAAAATCACATATTGGATGAGTTACTTAGCAGGGGTGGGATGTCTCTGAAGCAAATGCCAATTGTTATTTGTAGGAACTAGCTGAACATGATGGGGTCTCGGTACCTTGTACCATGTAGAGGTCAATGCAGAATACGTGGGATCTGCCCAGCCTATTCGCTTCCATATTTTAGAAAATAGTGTAAAGTAGCTCTCTAAATCGGTTTGGGTTTTATTGAGCTGAAGGCCCATTATAATCACCTGAGGACCGGCCCTCACCTAGTCCTGATTATCTTCGTCCTCCCGCTTCAGTGGTCACAATTGCCTCTCCCGCTGCTTCTCGTAGAGGCTGAAGAGCGCCCTTTCAGAACCGTGTCATTGGCAGCCCTTCTGTTCTTGTACAAACAGAGTGGCAGCTGGGAGATATAACCCACCTCACACCCAAACAAACCATCTTCCCTGCTAAAGCCTGCCTTACATGCATTTCATCTCCCGTACGAGTTCTCACCCGCGTAGATCTGCGTCGCGCACGTACCGTAAAATTGTTTAGTTACTTGGCAAATTAAAGCTTCAGCAGTAAAGTCGTCTCAAGAAGTGGAAGCGAAAATTTCAGAACCAGATAGTGTCTTAAAGCCAGGGAACAAATTGCGTGTTTTACGACGGCAAAATAGCACAACGTAGAAAACATACCCAGGGCGAATGCTAGAAACACAGTATCTATAACCAGTTTGCCTTCCTATAAAGCCCTACACATTCTACCAAGGATAGCTTTTACTGCCCGGCAATACTTACAATTAGGACAGTATGGCCATTTAAGCTGTACGGGCTCCTAATTCTATAAAAAAAAAAAAAAAAAAAAACCACACGTATATAATAGCGTTTTAAGGCTCAGCCTCAGAAAGTGTGCCTAGCACCTGTACGTGGTGTCTTCTATGTTTCTGTGCCAAGCTTATCATGAGTCTTAGGCTGGCGTTATGCCAAATTAGCATAGCAGATGGCAGATTCACACTGCATGGCATTTAAAGAGTTAATATTTGCCGGCTATCCCATGGGCTTGGACAATAAGCTTTTGGTGCGACACTAGTCATGTAACACATTCGCACGCTGGGTGAAACACTCTGCACACACATGCACACACGTGCACACACACACACAAGCATACACAGTTCAATTATCAGGGTAATTAAAACAGGATGACTTAATTGGAAGTCATTTGCATGGCAGATGGCTTTAATTGTTGTATCAAACAATTCACCTGTTTATATAAACAAATGTGGGGCATGTGTGTGACAAACGCAGTGTGACACGTCTAACATCCAGTAACACAATCACAATCCGGCTGCATGTTTATGGCACAAACGGTACTGCATCCCTCTAGTGAAACAAAACTATTTGGAATCTTAACATAAAGATTCTTTATACTGCCCTAAACCCTAAAGCAGGAACGTGTGAGCGTGAGGGCACCTCTCCGGCATTCAATGTGGAATAAAGGCAGGGCGCATGAATAATGACTTTTAAAAATGTAACAAAGTGCGATCACCTAGAATAGTAATTAGCAGACTCATTCATTCGAGACGCAAACCGTAGGCTACAACCATCGGTGGATGAACATGAACCTACCTACTGGGGCTAACAACTGGCTACGTTATCAGTATATATATAGATATATATATATATATATATATATATATATATATATATATATATATAGATATATATATAGATATATATATATCTATATATATATATATATCTATATATATATATATATATATATATATATATATATATATATATATGGAATCCTTTGAAGAACAAACACCCTTTTTTAAATTCTATACTGGGACCTGGCGTCTAACCCAGCATGCGTGCAACAACCCATAGACACAGAAGATGAGGTAGATAAACCTGCAATACATGTAGGCACGACTGTCTATTGTGTTCGAGTGTTTTAAGACAGAAGATTATAACCTGGCTGCCATGGGGCACATTATACTAAGCCCTTATCTATCCATCCCCACCAATGTATTTTGGCCTGGGCAGCGGCCCCTTTGCCACATTACTGAGACAGATCGGCCTCCCCAGTAGACAGGCGCTCAATGAGTTAGTTGAAGGAGATCTCTGATGTCCCTGGTCAGCAGCCCATTTAAACCAGCCTAGCCAGCACAGCCTCCATAGTGTCCTCCACTACCTATCCTTCTGATGCCAGGTGGTGGGATAAGATGCAATATGGCGGAAAGTGAGCAGCCAGTCAGAGAGATGATGTTATGTGATGTATTGCCGAGAGAAGGATAAAGTGGAAATGTTGCAGCAAAAGTCAAACCACGTTAATATAATGTGAATATGTAGACAGGCTTTGATGTCAATTGTGTTTTTCCTGTAAGGTTTTAATTCATTCATTCACACAACACTTGAAGGCATCTTGCATGGTGGGTGCTGTGCGGGTTTACTGAGAAGACCCACGGCATAACTGGTGCCTTTTGTTTACAGATCTCTTAAGATCCCTCTTTAGCTTCCGTGGTGTTGGGGAATGTTCCTGCTGTCAAGCAAGGATTGGGTGATAATCTGCAGACAGCTTCCAGAGAAGGCAGGGCATGATGATCTGCACTTTCGATTCGCTAGTAAACATTTCCCGGTGGTGCTCAGAAAAATGCCATTTTCTGTAACTAACACATTTTATTACGTCTGTGAAGTCATGTTATTCTGACCCCTCAAAGAGCAAACATTGCTGAAATCCTGGTGGGCAGCTGGGTTGCTGAAACCACTCAGAAATTAGTCATTTTAAAAGAATTGTTATGGAATTTTGTATAACGCATCACCGTAGAGTCTCCATACCAATCCCTATTAAGCAACGGTCGGTCACCTTAGAGGGAACACTGGCCATGATGTCCTCCCAATACGGAATTGAAGCTATTGTGCCTCTTGTATTAATTTGTCATGTTAGGGAATGCTCCCAAGCTTAGGTGTTGTAGCCACCACTGTCTTTTAGTATCTTCTCAGTATCTTCTCCATCTTTGACACATCCACCTGCCCAAGCCAATAACCTGAAATCCAGCAGTGCGGGACTGGGGGCTACTAAGGGCTATGTAGGTGGATATAGGTAACTTCGAGGAGGTTTTGCGCTGTTCTTGAGATCTGAAGCACGGTAGGTCTCTGCAGCATGGCCGGGGGGTAGGGCTATAACGTGTAAGGGGTGTAAGGCTCTGTTCTGCAGGCATGACCCAGCTGGGTCTCTCTAGGTCTCTCTTGCCTTGCAAGACGCACATTCTTAGAGTCCCAACACCGACTTGTCTCTGGCTCCCAGCTGCACTGAGTGTTTCCATAACACAGACCAGATGGAGCCCAGTGCCTCAGGATCTTATCTGGAGTTGTTCTTGGCGGGGGCTTGGCCCTGAATTTCAGGAATACTTTACTTTATTTAGGAGCAGGGATGGATCTGGCCGGGATCAGCCTCCCAACATCTGCTCTGCATTTCCAGCCATTTAAAGAGCAGGGACAGAGCTGCCTGTCGGGGAAAGGCTTTTAACCCTTGCTCTGCTCCCACGCTCCCTTTTTTGTCATTTCTCACTCGTCATGCTTTTTGTTTGTTCCTCTTGCATCAAGATTTCTCACGCTCTCTTCCTCTCCCACTTCCTCTTTTTGTCTACTTCAATATTTATTTTTCTTGCTCATTTTTCCTGTTTCCTGGGTGATTTTTTCACCTTGGTGTCATTTTTCAGCAGAAAATAAACAAGGTACATCTGTTGGAAATACTCTTCTGATATGGTCATTCCTATTTCGTGCTGTGGTTCCCCCACTGGATACCAGCTCCACGTACTTACGTCTTGCGAGGAATGTGGGGTTGGCCGAGGCCAGATGCCTCCTTAAAGGGTTTTCCGATCACCCCCATCATGCTTGAGACCCCCTTAGGTTTTGTTGCATTACAGCATTGGTTTGAGAGGTCACATCCCCTAAATGTATGTTCTAAAATGCAGACAAAATGAAAATTGTTTAATTATCCAAATATAGCCTTTATTGCCTTGTTTTGCCTTTAGGTATAGGGCCACATTTTTCAAATTTATATTAAGGTCACTAAATTAGGGCTACTAGAAACACCAGCTTTGCTACCCTAATGGGGCAAAATACATATTGCCTGCAAAATAATGTAATCTAAGACATAATGACCTATTGATATATTACATATGATAAAACTAAACCCCAAACTATTGGTCTTTTTAAACCTCGGGTGATGGCACCGAAGGTTCCTACTCTTGGTAAAGATCAAGGCCCATTTCCAGTAAGTTCATTTAGAAGATCCATGTCCAGGGATTCCACTTATTTCTTTGAAATGAAGACCGAGGGCTGAAACAGCACAGGCCATGTTTCAAAGCTATGTTCACTGAAACACATGCGATTGCCGGGTATACGCCTTTGAAATGCGATCAAAGTGGACTAGCCATAACAGAGTGCCATGAGGGCATTTAACAACTGCAATCCCTTCTAGCCACACCGGGTCTCATTGGGTCAAGCTCTGCGTTGTCCTAGACGCTCACCTCTATCCCTAGAAATCAGCAGGTAATGACCCCTATTTTATAGTGATGACTCTCTTCTGTTGAATGACCCATGATCAGGGTCTTTAAATCTTTCGACCAAGCATGGCTACTGCAATTATGATTTTTCATAAACAGCAGGAGCCCGCATTTTATAATGGCTATAATACCCGTGGAGCATTAAAAAAGGTATCATAGCCCCTTTGTTTCTCTGTCAGCAGAAAGTGGAGTTGTAGTGTGTGCCTGTTCTGTCCGAGCTGATGGAATCCAGATGTCAGATTTACACTCACACAAGTCCAGCTGCAACCCATTAGCACACAAATAAAAATAATCTGAACGGGGAAGGAGAGTTCCTGGCTGGAGCCTGTGGTGAGAGCTCTGGAGTTTTCCAAGACCTGTCAAAAACACGGTGCAAAAAAAAAAGAAAGATAAAAAAAAACGGTCCCTGCCGTGAGAAGCAGTCTCTCATAACAGGGAGTCTCTTATCTGTGGCACAGACTGTGAGATCACCTCCAGGAGGGGCACTGGGGGAGCAGTCCCATATGTTGGAGAGAGACAAAGGGGAGTAACACAACAGACACAACACAAAACTGTGTGCGAGGCGTATGCTGCCGGCTGCCGCTCTACTTTCTTCATGGCATGGCTAAGTTTGCAGGAACTGGGTAGCCCCTGGCAGGCATCTCCCCTCCTGTCGACAACGCAGTTTTCCCTTCTTTGGTCTTGGCCTGAATTACACATGGGACTGGGACAGATCCCAGCAGCTGCTGCACACCTGTCTTCAGCCATCAAGCCGTAGCAAAGCCTCTGGACGGTATCCCTGGTAAAAGGCTTTTCCAGCCCGACAAGGGTTAATAATAGCAATGCACAGAAGGGGGGTGGTGGGGGCGCACAGCTGATCCCAGCAGCAGGTGTCTGAGGATAGCTTTAACTGCTGCTCTCCATGCCCCGTGCTTCTGCTTCTCCCCCTCTCCTATCCTCCACCACCTGAAGGATAATGCCTCCATCCATCCCTGCTTGACGGCGGCCTGTCATTGGTTATGCTTTCCTTTTTCTGAGCAGGTAACCCTATTAAATGTAAAACTCCTTGCCGATCTCCTCTGTGCTCCTCTTTGCAGGCAGCTCCTAGGACACAGCAGCTACGATGCCAGATTCGCCGGCCGACGTGAAGACGCGGACAACCCCACCCAATATGCCCCCACCTTCACCTGCCCTTAGCCAAGGCGCCAATCGCAGCTTCTCATTTACGCCGAGCACAAGTAAGAAGGTTATTCCATAGAATGAGATATCAGGGAAAGGTTCAGAAAAGAAAGATGGAAAGGATGAGATGGTAGTATGGAATTAGCTTTAAAGGGGGTGTGGGATCGCACTTGGTGGTCACATCAGATGTTGGGCCCATGAATGGAGAAGGTTCTTAGCAAGTTGTGCGTGAAAAGAATGTTTTGGGTTTTCTTTAGTGGGCATATGCAGACCACCTGCTTTCAGGGTTGGAAGCCTCTTGTATTTATTGGAAGTAAAAGCTGGATTAGATGCAAATATAAGTAGGGGTTTCCAATATTAATCATTATGGAACGTTTCCCCTAAAATAAATAGGTGGGTAAGTTTCAATCTGTGAATTTTGCTTAGCGTTGTGCTTTGGTTTTCCGTTTAGTGAAGTGTCTCCTAATTTACCTGGTTTGATAAATTATCTTCTGTTGTTCACAGAGGGTGTTCCGTTTAAGATTAATGGTGGCGCTTTCTCTTGACAGATGTAAACTGAGGCATCTCTTTGGTACATGATGGGGTCATCGGTGTCCTCAAATAGCTCTTAAACTCCAGAAATGAATTATATGTGCCTGCAGGTGGGGGTAACATGTGGTTCTGTCACTAGTATCTGTACCCTGGTAGACACTGCCTTAAAAGAGATCTTGTTACAGGTACTGAAAGTTAATAAACATGTTTAAGAAGTGAAAGGTTGCAGAGTGAAGACTCTATAAAACAAACATCGCAGTCTTCATTCTCCCAATTGTAGCCGTTTTGGAAACCAGGGTTCCGTGTCTTTATGGCAGCAGTTTTTGGGGAGGAATCATATGAATGGTGAATTGGTGGGTTTGGATGGCAGTGTATCTTGGCAGAGCGTGCTGAGCTTTTCTGTTGATGGAGCGAATCCTGACAGGTTAGCTAGAGATTACCACCACTCGTGGAGTTCGTGTGAACGTACCTTCTTAGCCGTTCTGGGCCATGGTACCCTGTAGCCAGTTTATGTAAAGGCGACGCTCCTTGCATTTGGGTGCAAGTACAACCTCGAAAAGTTTCAACCCAGGAAGCCTCTGATGAATTCGCTCTGGGCTGCCACTTGGCCAGCTTGGGCGGAGGGGTTTCTCAGCCGGTACAGGCTTGTTCGTGTTTGTCTCCTGTGCTTCTCTTTCCATGTTGACTTTTCCCTGTGAGAGCGGCTTTATACCAGATGTTCTGTAATTAGATGTTGGGGTTGTGGAAGCTCCTGATCTGATGGGTTTTACTGTAAGCTCGAAAGGAACAGATGCGCTCGTGTATATGTCCGCGTCCATAATCCCCATCCTTAATGTGCATTTTTGGGTTTCTAATCCGTGTGCATTTTTGTTGTGTATGCATCATAATATACGTAACGCATGCGTGGACTGGACTTCACTGTGCAAAACAAACAGGGAGGCCATATATACAGACAGCACATGCAACGCGCACACACACACAGTGTCACTTTGGGATCCCACCTGTCAGTTGTGGGCATGTGGTTATTTTGGGCTCTTCTTTCGTGGGCCGCCCCTCAGCCTGCTTTTGGTGCCAGTGTAAGCGTGTTAGCCATCAGAAAGCAGACACTGCTATTGGGAGACGTCTGAAGTCACTTTGAAAGGTGGGTCTGTGCTGCGTGGCGCTGGGGCCCCGTCTGTGGCCCCGTCTGTGGCCCCCGGGATGTTTTTGTGTCTTGTGAGCGTGTGTAAGATTTGAATTGAACATTAGACAGCACCGTGTGTAAGGAAGGGGCTGCATACGTGCTAAGGAAAAGCTGGCATGATCAGTATATGCGATCCTCCGTGTGATAGGGAGCACGGTTAATAAGCGGACATGTCATTTTACAATTGCAAACCAATACGGCTGGATGTGAGAGTCACGTAAAGCTGGTCTTTGCATGTTAAAGAGTGGCCATCGTGTGAATGGTTTTGTGTATAATAGCTGCTTATGCATTAAGGTACGCATCATATATACTGTATACTTTTATATATATTGGGTAGTACGATGCATTGTTTGCAAAGCGTTCCATGCAGCAGATCTGCAGTTAAGCCCCCGATATCCTTTGAAATATACATTTGCTAGTATTATGCCCCTTGAAAGTCGGGTTAACAAAGTAAATTCGGGAGAATAACATATAATTGCTATCCAGAATAATGTGATCAATCATGTGATAATGTGCCTTCGCCATTGTTTTGTCGAAGAAGCGTGGGCTTCTTGGGGTTCTATTCTTGACAATGCTTGGCTGGGGATTGTGAGAGTTGGAGCAGACACAACAGCCTCTGAGGATGCTCTTAAGTGATTGTGTGTGAGGCTCTGTTTAATGGTTCGGGCATCTAAGAAGAACTGCTGGGTAGAATATTAGGACAAGAAAGGCAATATCTGGTTCTATAACGTCTGTGAACTACATTCCCACCATTCTCAGCCAGACTAATGTAAATGTCAATGACATCATATTACATCATAGTGACGATGCTGTGTGTTAAAGGGCTGTAAAGTGATGTAGTTCTGTGTCATATCTGTATGTGTACGAGGGAGGCTAGCAGTATCGCCATATAAATAGGGGTTTCTTGTTTCTTCACAGTAATGAACGGGAGCAGTCACTCCCCCACTGCCATAAACGGAGCCCCTTCTACCCCCAATGGTTTCAGCAATGGACCCTCAGCCTCGTCCTCGGCCGCGCTAACCAATCAGCAGCTTCCGCCTGCATGCGGCGCGAGGCAGCTCAGCAAACTCAAGCGTTTCCTGACCACGTTGCAACAGTTTGGCAGCGACATCTCTCCGGAGATTGGGGAGCGTGTGCGGACGCTGGTTCTTGGTCTTGTGGTAGGTACCGATGTCAAGGGATCCAGCAACTGAACTGGATGGATGGCCCAAAAATATAATTGCCCCCCTTTCACTATAGCAAAACATAACCCTAGGAAGTGATGTGTTTCCACGTTCACTAGAAAGTTTTAGGCTCAACCATGAGCATCCTTTTGACTTTACTCTTCTCAGAACAATATATTACTTTCCTGAGTTGGCCAAAGTTCAAGCCCTACTAACAACAGCGGACCAGCCAGTTGGGGGCAGGGCAACTGTCAACGCATTTTGCAATGAATCTGGCAGGGTTCAAGCCGCAGAATGACCCCGACAATTTAGGCTGGGAATATTTTGGGTAATTCCCAGAGGTGTTAATTCTATTTTGGTTTCTCATGTCTGCCGCACAGAATGTGAATTTTGTTCTTGGTGGTACAACTACAGGCTGGGGGAAGAAAAAAATCCATGGATAAGAAATAAGTCTGTAGACAGTGGAAGGATGGGTAGTCTGGGAGTCCCCGTTTCAGGCAGAATGAAATAACCAGTCTCTTGGGTTCTTATTCTAGAATTCCACATTGACCATCGAGGAGTTCCACTCCAAGTTGCAGGAAGCCACCAACTTCCCACTTCGTCCATTTGTCATCCCCTTCTTAAAGGTACAAACTTTCTTTTTTATGCTATTCTTGTACTAGCGTCCCATTATCCCACCTTTGCACCGAATGCCTCCTAGTGCCTTGATGTCTTACAGTATGGCTCTTTTCTCGTGTCCCAGGCTAACCTGCCCTTACTCCAGCGAGAGCTTCTACATTGCGCACGTTTGGCGAAGCAGAGTCCAGCTCAGTACTTGGCACAGCATGAGCAGCTGCTTCTTGACGCCAGTTCATCCAACTCTCCCAGTGACTCCTCGGATCTTCTAATGGAGGTGAACGAGAACGGCAAACGCCGGACACCTGACAGGTAACAGGCTTGTCGTTTCCACTTTGCCTTATATTCAGGATAGACCACTTGCATGATTAAATCCCCTTGCTGCAAGGGCCAGGCATGATGTCCATATGTGACTAGATACTTGTCCCCAAATGTCAAGATTTCCAATGCATACAATGCCCAGTGAAGGGACCACCTATCGCAGGATGAACAGACTCTTTGTTTTCTGCATCAGGACCAAAGAAAGTGCACAGGAAGGCCTCCACCCAGAGCATCTCACCAAACGACCATGCACCACCAGCCCCGCACAGAGATACAGCCCCAGCAACGGGCTCCCACACCCACCCACAAACGGACTGCCGCACCCCACTCCACCACCCACCCAGCATTACCGCCTAGAGGACATGGTGCTGGCTCATCACTACAGACATGCAGACCCACGGGAGCTTAGAGAGCGCCACCGGCAGGCAGGTGAGAAAGCTGTCAATACACTAGACTATTTATTGACCATATGCGTGGCATGTGCCAAGTGCGACTTGCAAAGGCTTCCTGATGGATATAACATCTGAAAGCAAATTATCAACTAGAAAAGCCAGATAAAATTGTAAAGAAAATACCATACGATAAAATGCACAGTAGCAACCAAGCCATTGCAGTACAGACCCCTCATGGTCTAATTTTTCCCCCCCAGCTGTTCATGAAGTTATTGATCACCGACTGACAGAGCGGGAATGGGCAGAGGAATGGAAACATCTCAACAACGTGAGTAGAATGGTGGCCAAAAATGAAGTGTGTATGTGCATTGCTGCGAAGAGATAAGGCACAGCGCTGATTCCTCTCCCTCCATACAGCTCTTGAACTGCATAATGGACATGGTGGAGAAGACGAGGCGTTCGCTGACCGTCCTTCGCCGCTGCCAAGAAGCCGACCGTGAGGAGCTTAACCACTGGATACGGCGATACAGTGATGCGGAGGACATGAAAAAGACACAGACCGCCAGACACCAAAGTAGCTCTGTGAGCACAGAGCCGTCCCCCACAGGTAAGACCACAAAAGTCCTGTCGGAGAACAGAAAGTGATAAAGCACTGAGGCAAATACAGCGAACAGGAGAAAAAGTCTCATTTTCGTCTAAATAACTCATAATTCCTTTTGATGCACCACTGCTTTAGCCATAGGTGATGTCCAACCTGAGATGTTGGGTGTTAATAAATGCAAAGCGTTAGGGTTTCCGTCCCTTTTGTTATTAGATCGTTGGTAGTGTTTTGCATTTTACTAATGATGTTTAGAAGTAACAGATTGTGTGGCAAGCACCTCACTTTTGCCTGTTCCTGCTCTCTCCAGAGCCTCCCCGAGACTTCTTGCACAGACCACCAGCTGGGTACATGCCAGAAGAGATTTGGAGGAAGGCCGGTGAGTGATATTTTGCGAGGACACAAACCTTACTTGGCATCTTTCTGGGTAGAAAAAAGAACATTTTGGTTCAAGTCGAAAGTCTTTATCAGGATAGGCGGCATTTAGTATTTTGGGCACATCTCACATGGTCGTTATCAGTAACGATGTGGCATTATAGTGATCTTAACGTTACATGAGTTGCCCTTCTGAGCTTCTCTCTACCCGCACAGAGGAGGCGGTGAACGAAGTCAAGCGCCAGGCTATGTCCGAGCTGCAGAAAGCCGTGTCAGAGGCAGAGAGGAAGGCACACGACCTTATAACGCTGGAGCGGGCCAAGATGGAGCGGGCCCTTGCAGAAGCAAAGCGCCAGGCGTCAGAAGACGCGGTGACTGTCATCAACCAACAGGAGGACTCAAGTGAGGTAACGGCCAAGCGGCTCAGAGAAGGAGACAGCCGCAAGTCTTAACATGAAAAAACATAGCCTGTCTTAATCAGGCTTTTAACTAAAATCAGGGTGTATTTTTTGCTTACATTTTAAAAAGCTATGATAAATCATCTTAAGGTTTTTGTATTTGTTATACGGCTTGTTCCAAGTTCCTTACTTTATCTTGACCATAGAACTTAATGTGTCTTTTTGAGAATGTTTCCTAGCAATCTAATTCTGTTCTTTTCTGCATGAAATTCTTCCCCTACAGAGCTGCTGGAACTGCGGACGAAAAGCAAGCGAGACCTGCAGCGGATGTAACACAGCTCGGTACTGCGGTTCCTTCTGCCAACACAAAGACTGGGAGAAGCACCACCACGTATGCGGCCAGTCCCTGCACACACCTAGCGCACCTCCAGCATCTACTACTCCGGCCACCCCATTAGCCAGTCCGACCGCAAGCAGCTCTGCCTCTCGCTCCGGGACTCCCGCTACCCCGCTTCTCCTTGATAGTGCTTCACGCTAACACAGACGATTAAAAAGGATAAACAAAGGAGGACCATGACCAGCCACTTCTACTCCCACCCACATCTAGCTGTACCTGTCTGGTTTATACAATAGGGAATGGGAGGCACGTCAAGACCCACCAATGTCTCCTGCCCCCTGTTGTGTCTTCAGCTGGGTGGGTTTTGAAACCCACAGGGGTTTGGATTTAATTTAGGAATGAAAAAGGCCCCACAGTGTGGTGGGGGTGGTGATGGGAGAACGTCTAGCTGAAGCCAAAACCCTTGTGAAGGGTGTATGTCCTCAAAAGACAAGTTGGTGGGTCACGTATTTTATTTATACACGTTTTGAACTCTTTGGCTTTAAAAAAAAAATTATAATCCAAAAAAACAAAGAAAAACACAAGTATACAAATGAAACTACCTTGCTAGTCAGCCAAGAAATGTCCAGTACCAAGAACACCTCTAAATAGAATCCAAATAAAGAAGAAAAATGAATAACATAATCCAAACATTACCAGCCCCGTCTGTCCTGATGAGAGACATGGAAGGGGCTCTGGGGATGGTGGACACACTGTGCATGTTGGGAGCTTGGAACATGGAGGAAGAGAAGCTGAAGGAGGACCTTTTCTTCAGAGATTGCTTCGCGTTCCCTTCGGCCTCTACCTCTCCTACAGCAGATCCTCTATGTTGCTCTGGTCTGCAGAGAACGCGCTCCCCGCTACCTTACTGGATTGCACCAGAAGGAATTAAAAGGACAACTACAGACACCTCTTCTTCACAGACAGTCTATGAGACCTGGAAATCCACGTCTCGGTTTTAAATCCCAGCTTTACTCCCCTCGGCCTCTCTACGGTGAAGCACTGATATGGAGGGAGGATATGCGGAGGAAGATCCTTTGTGGGAGATTTAATGGGCAACCACAAACCACCTCATCATTTAGGCAATGGTGGAAGACGAAACCAGGCGCCTCCTGGCTACAAGACTTTAGTCCACTGTTGGGGAAGACTGTACAGTTTTTTTTTATTTTCTATTTATAAAAGCATACAGAATAATTCCCGTGTAGGGGACATGAGTGCAATATGAAAAGTGCAAGGCTACTGACTGGTTGCGGTGGGGAGAAACTAGAACTATAGAATACGTAAGGACAGGGAGAGGGGAAGCTCAGAATTTCTACAATACAGAACCAAACCACAGATTTACATTCTGTAACATTATCTCCAGACGATCCAAAAAAACATGATACCTTGGAATGCACCACATAGCAGCAAGCGAACGCAGCCGCTATGAATCCTGGTGTGATATAGCACTTGATATATCCGGGAAGGAACATGTGATCTTCTAATGCGTTAAGGTGTCTCCCCATCTTTGGGATATTTAGCATAGGAAATAAAGTGGCCGGTTGTGTCTCCTGGTTTACCGCGGCACATTAAGGTGTTTTACTACCGTAGTACCCCTTTGTTACACTGTAGTATTTTAATTACGAGGTTTTGGAAGAGGTTTGATGGGGCACAAATTAGTAGGGTGCTGTATGATGAGATCATGAAACCTTCCGTGGCTTATTCTAGATTTTCTAAGCAAAGGCTTGACTAGACACAATGGGCGATGGCAGATCACAACCTGCATCTCCAGACCGGTAGCAGGTGAGAGGTCCTTGGCTTAGTTTCTCCAAGGAATACCCTTGAAAAGAACCAGCAGAGCCACCTCAAAACCTCTAGAGGGTCACAAGTATAAAACATTCAGATAGCCTCCAGAATATGCAGGACTTCTTTAAGACATTGGTAATATTATACACCTGCTGTCTCTAACGTTTGTCTAGGTGCGATTGTCCTAATTCGGGACTTGAGTTCTATTCTAGAATGCTTCTCCAGTTAATTGAGGCGTAGAAGCCGAGAGATATTTTACAGCCAATTTGAAACTAGTAAAAGGTCTTCCCCACTTCAGCCAATCCTAAAAACCATGAGACAACGCCAGTCCCCTAAGGAAAGTTGCCATGAAGAGAAAAATAGACTGTAGGTAAAAACACATGACGTGTCTTGCTGACCGTGGGCTGGCTCCGGTTTCTGGGAAAATCGTCCGGTTCTTGGAAATCCCCATCTGTCCCCTCTCACCTCCCACACCCAAAAGTCCAGGGCCGTCGAGCCGTATATCAGAAGTGTCGACTTCATAGTTTGGTTCTGAGGTAAAAACCTCTATTGGAAAACTAATATTTATTATCTTGGAAAAGCAGACATCTAATGTGCTTTTGAAAACTCATCACAAATCGGCAAGTGGATGTGTTTGTTAGTGAATGGCCACCTATAGTATATACACACTAATTCCAATGTAGAATTCAATGCCACTTTGGGGGCAATTAGCATACCCTTATTTTCAAGCCCCAGTAAAGTTACAGATCTTTCAGTTCCTTTTACCTCCCGAGAGACTTAAATGCCCGCTGCCCATCTGTTTAAAAGCAGGAGGAGTGTTGCTATGGGGTTACTACGTCGAGCTTAGAAGTGGTTCGCAGGGCATAGCCTAACCCGGTCTGGTTATGAAAGTATGGTAATCTGTTTCTCTATTTCATATGATGTGAGGCCAATCCATATCATCGAAGATCTGCCCTAGGACCCCTACTGGGGGCCACCATGATCTCCTGTGTATCACAATTCAGTTTGCACTGTGCTGAAGGGGGACACCACTGAAGATCTAGCAATCGTCTGTTTCCTGATTGAATGGACCAAAATGGCGCCCGCTTCATAATATGGTTCCACAAGAAGTTACATCCATGGAGCACACCATACCATACACAATCACACAGGGAAATATTTACATAATTACATTGTATCAAGGGGGACACCAATTCCCATACTGATATCCCGTAGAGTCTTGTCATAGCAATTAATATATATATCCCCCCCCCCAAAGAAAAAAAAACCTGGTTAAAACCAAGAACGAAGTTCGGAAAATCAGATTTTTGGTCAATGAGCCGAAAAACGTGACTTTTGGAGTTTGTGGCTTCATGCTGGGGTACTTTGTAATATAGCTATGGTTCCTCTACAACAGTGTTTATAAGAAACATATTTCTTACGTGAAACATGCGATTGCTGATGAGAAATTCATTTTTGTTTGTGTATGTTTCATGAAGATCTAATATAGAAAGTATTTGGCGGGGCGTGTAAAGGCGGCCATCTGCAAATTCATTGCTTTGGAGACCTCCGCGTACTATTTGGCTTCCAAGTCCTTCATTCCCTGAAATGCATTCTTGTCCTGATTTCTCAGTGTATCCTTAGATTTTGCACACTATGTCAGTGCACTTCATTCTGTTCATTAAGGCTGGTCCTTTTTTTTTTCTTTTAAATCTCTCTATTTAAGCACAATTATTCTATGTTGTAAAATAAACACTTCTGCCCTGTGGCACCAGGTTAAACCTGGATTACCCGGGACGTTAACCTCAACGTGGACTCTGACAAGGCGAATGCCCGCGTGATCTCTCCCGCACTACCTCTGACTCACTTCAGCTCCCACAGAGGACTTACAAATATGGCCCAAAAAGCTTCACATTCAAACCAAAACCTGACCATGGAAGAGGATCCCCGCCTTCCAGGCCATCTCTGTCTCAGACTTACAAAACCAATAAAAGCAGCTTTAAATACACAATACGATGTCTCAAGGGTCAGCGAACAGAGGACTCAAAGTTGGGGGACCTCTTTTTGTATAGCTTTAAAGATGGAGGCGCCCATGCGAATTCAGCCCTGCGGTGCACCCACACGCTTGTTTGCAACACCCTGTCGGGTTCTGCGTGCCGTGTGTTTCTGTGACACCGCCAGCCCGCGATGGCCCCTCTCTGCCTCGTTTTCCTCTCAGTAGCTGCCAGCGGAACCTGATTTTCTGTTTTCAAGTCCTGCATTCATCAGACGCAAACTGAAACCTGATAAAAAGGGACCGGCTGCATACATCACCGCCACCGGGGTTTGCCGAACGTTTCGTTTCCCTATTGTCTGCCACAAAGACACCATCTTGCATGCATGGCATACACTGTACATCTAATGCAATAGGCAGTGTGTATTAGGAGGGCATTTGGAAAGTGTACACTGTGGGCTGCATTAAAGGCATTGCTGCTCTGCAGGGTGTCTGCGGTTTAACAGGGGGCATCTGTCACGATAGTCTATGTTTTTTGACTATTATCGCTTTAAAAGAATAACGCTCCTCCAATAAGGAGATTTCCAATGACATCCTTATAACACCCCAAACACAAGTAAGTATTTAACGCCTAAAGCAGGAGGTAGAAGACCTGGCACTGAACCCAGTTTGTGCCATATCTGGCATGATTATTTCAAGCAGACTCATAGAGGGCTTTCCCAACCTCTACAAATATGTCAGCTAGCAAGTTACCCCTTTTACCACTCGGGTTATCTAAAGACCTTGGCAGCTGAAGGATCGGGTTGACTGTTGATCGTATCAGAACGTATACTGCACTGTCAAAAAATTGTATATGTAAAAAGTTTTTCTTAGGATGCAACGTGTTTAACGCAGTCCCTGCAGCATGCATTTTCCATACACCTCCCTGTTTAATGGAGCGATCTGGCCAATTTACACATCAGCTTTTAGAGAACTACAGAGACCAAACAAGGGAAAACTAGAGCATTTAATTGATATCAGTTCATCAGATGTGTCAAAATGAATGGGGTGCTTACCTTGTGGCTTTGACTTGGGCACTGCGGGGCAGAAGTGCTATACTCATCCTCATTGGGAAGGGCAGTTACTCCAGCAGGCTGGCGCTGTGTACCTTTGCATGCTGGTATCTTCATTTGTTATATGTCTGACCCGTGGCAGCTGTAATCGTTCATGAGTTCAGATCCGATGTCTGTTCTGTGATCTGTATCTGTGTCATAAAAGAAAGTTTTAATATAGCAACATCAGTCTGTGTCCTCTTCTATACAGCGTTACAATAAAGCAGTATGTTAGAGAAATACTTTATGGAACCACGGGGGGGACTCAGTGGTAGCTCCTGCGCTTTAATATTACAGGGGACACAAAGGTCCTTTATTACACATCAAACGTCCACAAATATGTAAATACGTCTAAAGTCGCGTATGCCCCATTAGTTCTAAATGCTTTGTAAACAATAACATCGCAGGGTCTTAAAGTTGCTATTCCATCTCCCCCCAAGTGCTTTTGGTACCACCTTAGCATGCGCGCAGCTGGATCAATCACTGTTAACAGTCATTTAAAGAGCCACCTGGGCTTATGCGAGGATAAGCTTGCTTATTAGTCATCAAGGTCCCTAAACAAGCTGGTGATCCTTCGAATCACTACAAGTGACTCTTATAAAGTATCAGGCGCTGAGTCTTATGCCAGGACTACATGCGCACCGCCAGCCACCACTGCCGAGAGCCACCACTGCCATGATGCTCATATAACTAGAAGCTGCCCTGGATTTGGTAGGACAGTACTGATACGTGACACGCTTCCTTCATGGTGATGGAAGAATGGAGACGTGTGAAGAAGCGTGCAAAAAGAACGGGTGGCTCGCAAGGCAGTGTCAGCTTAGACTCCATGCTGTAAGGGCTGACACGCTTATCATCCAGTTGGACGCCCAAGTATTTAACGCTACTGAAATCTTCTAGGTTTCCCAATCAGCGATAAATACAGCATATCCCTCATATATAGCGTTTCAGATTATATCGCTCAACACTATGAAAGGTTAAACTCTATCGTAATAGGGATTGCTTTTTCAGTAGAGCGGGGAAGGAATTTACGTTGTGAGCGCTAACATACGACAGGAAGTGTGGAGTGTAACAAAGAAATGCATCCCCCAAGTCATATGACTATGGATTTACCTTGTGAGTGCTAACCTACGACAGGAAGTGTGGAGTGTAACAAAGAAATGCATCCCCCAAGTCATATGACTATGGATTTACCTTGTGAGTGCTAACCTACGACAGGAAGTGTGGAGTGTAACAAAGAAATGCATCCCCCAAATCATATGACTATGGATTTACCTTGTGAGTGCTAACCTACGACAGGAAGTGTGGAGTGTAACAAAGAAATGCATCCCCCAAGTCATATGACTATGGATTTACCTTGTGAGTGCTAACCTACGACAGGAAGTGTGCAGTGTAACAAATAAATGCATCCCCCCAAGTCACCATCAGTGAAAGGTGATTCTATAGAAAGAAACAGATATAGTCTGTGGTACACACACCTTTATATAAAAAAAATGAAAAACAAAACGTATCATGTTCATATATTAGTCAAATTAAACATATCAACACTATAAACATGCCTTACTGTGTGATAACAGCACAATAGAACGGTGGTTTAATTAATAATAGTATGTATATGTATATATATATATATATATATATATATATATATATAAAATATACAGTTTTGTTTTCTTCTTTTTCTATCTATATTACCCTCAAAGCAACAGTGTTAAAAGTGCTTCTATCACCATAGCAACCAACAGACTGTTCCTGCTCAATCCATTGGTCACCATGGTGATAAGACCTTAAACCTTTGCACTAAAAATTGCTTAATAACCTTAAGCATCCTTAAAAAGGAATTCACTTATTTAACTTTTCACCATGAAGGTAGGGTGACCACATCAGTCGCGTTTTCTAGGAAATTTATACATATCGCTGACCAGGCCTGATAGAGCGCTGCCCTGCAGTATGGGGGATGTATAACTATTTGGTTCCCTTCCACAAGTCTATACATCCCCCATATGGCAGGACTGCATTTTATCTGGGCTGGTCGGCGATATGTAAAAATGATGTGTCCTGGAAAACATGGCCGATAAACTCCAGTCCACAGGATCATTCTACTGCTTTCCCAAGATCTCTAAAGTCGCACCTGGGTTATGGACCTGGAGGGCCAAATTTGACACACCTGACGGTTAAGCAGAGCTAGAACTAATACAATGTATTTGTGAGGACATCACACAACCCCATTTGGTTTTCTTCACGGTAAGCTGCCCCTGCAGATGTATGCAGGGAAAATAATGGCTGCCCCCATAAGCCTCACCGGGCTCAATGATAAACCCCTACGAAACGGCAAAAGCCCACATCAACAAACTTGCTGATAATGATGCATACCATTTGGCTTAAGTGTATTATAATATCCAGCCTTCATGGTGCCCCCTAGCTAATTACACTCTATTGATTTTGCTTGGCTCATTAGATGATGTTACCTGGCAGGTGTGTACATACTAGGCTGGGCCCTGGGGGGAACTCATTAACTCTTCTTCTGCCAGGGAGGTGAATGTATGTCACTAATGTGTTAAGAGTTTGTGCTCCTCCTGGGGCTGAAAGGGTGAGTTGGGTTAAGTCCTGTAATAAGAGAGGAGAAGGAGTGGATCGGATCCCCTATTCTCTCTTTCTCCTCCATGTAGGCACAAGGCCAGCCTCTAGTAGAGGTACTTGGTATGATTCAAGCAGGTAAACCTTGTTTGACTACACATTAGATTTTTGTGTATATATTAAGTTTGCAACATGATCTGTTGTGTTTTATCATCGGTTTCACGTAGGGAGTCTTACAGGCTCAAAGGCTAATTTGCTGGGGTCAGGCTATAATAAAGTAATATAGAACTATATGTAAGCTAATGGAGTTCTTGGGCAAGTTAAATGCATGGATCGTTTGTAGCCAGGTCTCTAGCCAGCAGGATCCTTTCTGTGCTCCCTCTCTAGAAGGGCTGCACAACTCAAGCCCTCGAGGGACGCAAACTGGTTGCAATTGTTGGATATCCCAGCTTTGGCACGAGTGTCTCCATTAAACTGTTTGTTTTCAGACGAGTTCCTGACCTGTTTGGGCCCTTGAGGACTGAAGTTGCACAGCCTTGCTCTTCAGGTTTGGTGTCTAGTCCTGTTTGGTGAGTAGTATTGTGGCTTGGCTAACATTTTGAGTCTGTTCGTTATATACGGAACTTTTCCCGCTATTGTGCAATAAATATCTAGCTCTATCATTTTGGTTGCATAAATATAAGCCGGCCAACTGTTTTATGGAGAGGTCTATATATATATGTTAGATATGTCTTGTATTAAGATGACAGTGGGGTGGTTTTGTGATTCGATGTGCGTGTTAGGGGTCTCCTCTCATTTAAAGCAGAGCAGAGGGTGCCAGATATGAAGATTCAGCCTATTCGCACGCATGTCCTACTAGTTCTAGGATAACATGGCAATGTCTCAAACGCTGGACAACCAATAATGAGCTCAGCATGACAGGTGCTCTACAATGTCTTTCATTTGTCCTCTACTTGATCCCAGGTCTTGGCTATAATAGCTTGTGGGGTAACCTCAGTCGGTTGCCTCCCTGCTGGGATGTGACTTGGGGTATGTCTGAGAGAGACACAGAAGTGGAACTGGAGCTGGAAGAACATAAGGAAAGTGAAGAAGGTGGAGTAGATGACCCTGTAAGTGATGCAGAAGCTCCTAACTGACTCCTAACTGATTTTGATGACGCCGTTGACCCATGGTGGCGGCAGGCCATGGACTCACAGCTGTTTAGGGGATTGTTGGTTACCGCGGGGCCTTATATCTTTTACTTGCCACTGGCAAATCCATGTTCTTCCCAGGAACTGCAAGCCATCAGGATGAGGGTACGCGAAATGGAGGAAGAAACGGAGCGTTTGAAGGGGCTGTCTGGAAATGAGAGGACTTTGGTTGCGACTCCAAAAGCTGGTATGAATTTGTGGCGTGGGGACTTTGCTTTGAACCTCCGTGTATATATCTACTACCACCAGTATGTTTCATGCGGACCTACCGCATCGCTCTTGATTTGCCGTGTTGTTTCTCGCTATTAACTTATTCCGGCTACATGGTAAAAATGTTGCAGTAGCTTCAGAACTAGTAGGTTGGTGAGTCCAAGAGAGAATAATTAACGCAAAAAGTGACATATGAGCAGAAATTCTGTACTTAACTGCTGCCTTGATAGATGGCGGGCACATGGATTAATCTGTTGCTGGTGGCATTACCTCTGTGCCACTGATTTTTCTCTCTGCTCCTCAGTCCTGTCCTTATCTTCATGTATGTATTCTCATGACTGTCCAGTCCCCTATAGAGCAGAAAGCTTGTTTTAGTTTTGAATAACCAGTATAGAAAAGATCTGTTAAGATGGAGACATGACCGGCCTTGATACACAATTTTTTAGGCTTCTGATCATCTCCTCATTCCTTGTACCAGGTCCACCTCGGCCTCTGAGTGCAGAAGAGAAGAAGGAAGCAGATCAGCGGTCTGTGTATGTTGGGAATGTAAGTCTTTGTTTTCTTCCGTCTATATTTCCATATGCCCTTAGTGCTGTTGGTTATGATCATGTCGAGAAGTAATGGGTCGTAACGAAGCCACCAACTGATTTCTGGACTTTCTGTAGGTGGATTATGGCGGTACCGCCAAAGATCTGGAATCCCACTTCAGTAGTTGCGGCACCATCAACAGGATCACCATCTTGTGTGACAAATTCTCTGGGCATCCCAAAGGGTAACGTAGTAGAAGATAACTGGGCAACACTTCCTCGTAGGGTAGTCTTTATATAAGAGCTCTTCCTACTGCTTAAATGTAAAGGCTTCCAAACCTAGACCTCTCTGGCAATAATACGGCCATAAACTTGGCTTGTTTGCTCTGGACGACTATCCCCTCTGCTGCACTGATATATGGACCTGTCTTCACTTAATGTAAGTGTGATGTCTCTATAATGTGCTATATATTCCCTTGGAGACATTTCTAGGAAACATTACACATTTATGTAAAGTCTTCCCATCTATAATCTCATTAATGACTTTCACGTTTAAGAGATCCATATCTGTCACATACATACACCAGGATAGTCTTTTAAAGGCTTGACTCACTTTAAACCCACATGGGAGATAACTTGCGTGGATCTCAAATGTTTAGGATTTCCTCTTGTAAATCCAACTAGTCAGTTACTTGGTGCATGTACTACCGTGTTTTTCCGTGTCCTAGATATGCTTATGTTGAGTTTGCAGAAAAGAGCTCGGTAGAGGCAGCTCTTGCCATGGATGAGACCGTGTTCCGTGGTCGAACGATCAAGGTGAGTTTTCAGGCACCAAGAATTATACAAAACCCACCTGTTAGAAGCTGAAGCCATCCACCGGTCTGTCAATCAATATTTAAAAAAAATAAATAAAAAAAAGCCTCATTCTTCTATTGAAGGTACTAGCCAAGAGGACTAATATGCCTGGAATTAGTACCACGGACAGGGGAGGGTTCAGAGGCAGACCTCGGGGACAAAGAGGAAACTTTCAGAGAGGACAGAGACCCAGAGGCCGACCTAACAGGTCAGTACAAGCCGTAGGACATCCTGATCTGGACTTTTACTGGAATGTTGCATGCTTCCAGCATCTGGATGTGCGTGCAGAGGGGCTTCGCCTGCCCCTGGAAGAGTTCTTCTATAATTTACAAACTCCTTTTGATTGTTTTGGACACTTTCTGTTGCTATAGATCTCATCAGAAGGACTTCCCTTCCCCTTGATTGGTACAATTTTTTTTCTAAAATAAGATGGGCTATTCCAGTATCTCGTGAACAGTAAATCTGTCCTAGTTCTAGCCGTGACCCAAGCTACAGCCGTTCATGATTGAGGTTTTCTTTCTCCTTAGAAGTCGTGGAAGGACAGGCCCGTGGAATAACCCTTACTGACCAACGCAGCACCAAATCCAAGAGGATGTTCCATGTGCATGGAGTTTAGTAAGCGTGGGAATCTTCAGTTCCAAGTTTGCAGTAAGGGGGTTTCCATCTCTGGCCCCAAACGAACGTTCTTACTCCCATGCAGTAACCAGTAAGACATCCTGGACTTAAGGCATCGTCTGTTCACTATGGTGTATGAAGCTTGTAAATAACAAAGCAATCTAATGAAAATCTCTTTGCTATTACCATACTTGATTTTTGTTGTAGCATAATAAACGGGTTGTTTGCTTTCCTAAAGTCGTCTGGTGTGTTTTAGTCTTTCTTAGGAAGTTTAACACTCCAGTCCTTGGGTCAATAAAAAGGCCCAAAAACCCTGCAATATTCCCATGTTAAGTCTTATGGTTATGTTAATGGTATACATATAATCCACTGCCAAAGCCGCACCTTTCTGGGTCAGAATATCTCTTGTTCTGTTACAAAACATCTGTAAGTGAGCTTTCATACCCCTAAACATCTGCTTCTACCATTAAGACAAGTAAGGACACCACATTCCAAGTCGCATACTAATCTTAACTATTTTTGCCTACACTAATGCGGGGGTTGAATAGCTAGCTTACTTGATAGCCAGCGGATTAAATAAAAATAAATCCTAGCCAATTAAAGTCCTTTTGTGGAAGTATTCCGCACCACTAAGAATGGGTGTTTCTTCTCTTGTGGGAATTTACACATCTGGATTTTACATTTTTATATCGAGAACAGACGAGGTTCTATTTCCAATCGGCAGTCGTAGAATTTTGTATCTCGTCAAAATGAATCCAGATGGTGCTGAAAGTTTCACTTTTTCTTCTGACCATGTTATGAGTGTAAACATGAGTTTAAAAAAGGATTCTCCCTTTATGTCAGTATTTGTCAAACTACCGGTTACTAAAAAAATACTCAATGAAATGAGTAACCAACAAAAAAAACTAGACTCCATAGTATGGATACTGCTTCCAGATGCTCCCTAATTTCTGTAAAAGTAGCTCTCCGATTCTCAGATCTATAAGGGTAGAGGGAAAGGAACGAGTATCTCACCAAGACCCGTTTGGAACACGGTAGGAAAAGTCTAAGCACCCCATGAGAGCATTCTAACACCATGACTGGTGTTTGCAAATACAGCAGACTAGAAGTCGTATCCTTGGTACTTCACCCCAAAAAGCTCTTATTTGGCTTTCTTTTTCTCACCTTACTCTGATTTACCAGTCGCATTTCTATAACAAATACAAGACAAAATCACCTTTCAAACAGTTGTTGTAGCACAAGAAAACCTTTTTTATTAAATAAACTGACTGTGCTCACACATATAAGAAGGCAACCTCATGCATGCATGTAGCATACCCACCATAAAACATTCCCACCGTCTCTACCCACACAACGCTGGTCTTCTGCTGACCAAACAGGGCAGTGAGGAGTTAGTCTGGGAAACCCACCTCTTCACGTTTCTAATGTGTGGCTTCGGGTCGCACGGACACCACTGGACAATCAGGGCATGGTCTTAATACGGAGGTGTTTCAGATGTACGTTTAAATTATAGTAAGGAAGAGAGCTTAGGGGCTCTAGGTTATGTCGGCAAGATGAACACAAGACAAGCCAAACCACAGATTGAATCCGGTATGAGATCAGTGTCACAATCTTCAGAAAGTTAGAAACCTAAAACTGTCCCAAATGTTTCGCTTCACATCCAGTTTATTTACAGTCTCCACTTTGTTTCCCACCACGTTCCAGACCGACATGAGTTTCAGCACGCTGGCACCATCATGGAAGTGACTGTGTTATCAAAGGCCCTGGGAGGGGGAAGACAGACAACGAGAATAAACTGAAGTAATGACAACCAGAGCAGTCTGGGGTGGTCGATGATGAGATGACTTTTTGTGGTGTACTAGTAATATTCCTACAAAGGTCATTAATCTTATTGATGATCTGTCAATCCAACCTGCTCTGACAGGTATACTCTGTAAATTGGGGTGATCATCATGACAACATAGGCTGTATGGAAGAGAACGCCTGGAAGCTTGTAGTTAATTCAAGCTATGTTTGTCTCTATTCCAAAGTTGCATGGCATCGAGCAGAGAGGTCCCTTAAAAGGTACCCAGGGATAAATATATTGGAAACAATGGCCTAAAGGATGAATTTCTTCTCCCAGGTTGAAGCAATGTTCTCTTGGTATCGAATCCATAACAGCTTGCAGAGTCTTTAACAGAGGGGCTTGTTCTGTCCTATTATAGAACTAAGTACACACACAGTCCTACACAACAAAGCATCGGCACCATACACCACAATCAACTATAATAACATGTGACACATAACTTTCTTGGCTTGTTGAAACATGTGCCACAGCAATTAACAATAAAAGTATCCCAGATAAAGATAACCCAGAGTATTACTCACTACAAGACCTGATACTTCTGTGCAATAAGCCCAAGATAAAACATTCTGCTTTTCTCCCGGTGGAAATGAAATGTTTAGGAGGTTTGGCTCACCGTGACTGAATGGGATCTCCGGGGTTGTAGAAGGGATTGCACATGACATCAGTGTAGGAATTATGCAGTTTACGGAACATCTGGAAAGAACAGAATTAATATATTAAGTAAAGACAGTGTAGAAAAAACTACATTTCCAAAAAGGCTATATAAATATCACAGGAACCTCACTTACGCTACGGATCTCGTTATCTCGGAGAGCTGTGTTGGACGAATCCACAACCATCACGAACTTCACTTTAGAGTTGGTGACATATCCATATCTGAAAGCAAGTTAAAGAACAAGCTCCCATACACGATACAGGTTACGTCCAGACAACACAAGGATATATATATATATATATATATAGATATATATAGATTATAGATATATATATATGTATATACACATACATACACATAGGTCTTGTCATCAAAGACATGAGCAGCTGTGAAAGTGGTCCAGCATGGGGCCCTCAGCTTCTGCTTTCAGACCCATCAGGTCTTTATTTTTACCAGGCTTGTAAGCCCCCCCAGCCACAGCCAATAAGGATACACTTTGTAGTCCTCGGTGGGATACAGAAGCCCCAGATAAAGCTCTCTCTGGTCAACCAGAGCCTTCCCCATGGCAGAGATCTTCTCGTCCACCACATCCAGCGAGGTGTGCACAGTGTAGTGAAACTTCAGTTGGTTCTCAGCGGGGATGCTGCGGATGTACAGGGGGTAGTTCTAAAAAAAAAATTAACAAAAAAAGTTACAGTTTTTCTAACGCCACATTATTCTGTCTGATTAATATGGCCCAGGATTTGTCATATCTTCATTTAAGATGAAATAGAGTACATCATTGACAGCTCCTGTCACAGTAATGTATAGCATACTGCGGCACATATATAGATATATAAATTCAAATTCATAATACTGAATGTTACGAGAAAATAGTTCCTGTCAAATCACAAAAAGTGAAATACCCATTGTACAGCACTGAGGAATATGATGGCACTATACAAAACAATAATTAATAATCCGCCCACTTATCTTGAGGCAATATTATATATATATATATATATATATATATATATACGTTATAATTGCATTTAAGTTGTGTGATAGGTGCCTTACATCATACAACTTGAGGTGATTTTGTAATTTACCTCACACTATTCGGCCTCACAGTAACAGAGTGCAAGATTAAGTAATTCCCTTACACATCTGGCGCGATCGCCGCCATGATGGATAAATACATTATAGTGTGTGTCCCTTTATCGTTTACAACATATTTACAGTAAAAGGAATATTTGTTATAAGATGAAGCATCTCACCTCCTTTGCTATGACTGCCACACAAACCGCCATGTTGGTCCGCTTCCTGAAGCCGGGTTACGTGCATGCGTGCCAAGCCTCGCTTTGGGCTGCAGGGTGCTGACAGCTGTCATTGCTTTTTTAGAGTCATGTGATTCGAGGTTCGAGTTCTAATCACCGAAGTGACTTCGAACGCACTCTGGCTTCCAATTCCTCCTCATAATTGCCTTGTTACATGTGTTTGGCGCTCTTGCGCTTATACCTCTGTGGTCTAAAGTTACAGTGATGGCGATGAAGTGGGCGCTGGGTATTCTATGGCTTCTGAGCCCAGTTTTGGCGACCAACAGCTCCCGACCTAACATCCTTCTACTGTTGATGGACGATGTGAGAACCATATGTGTATACATTCATACATATATATAATGCAAAACTTTTTTCCCCTATAGTTATCTATAGGATACTCTCCCTCACACCTAACTACCGCCAAAGTTTTTGAAACTATATTAATATCATTACTGAGGGAAAAAAATAGGAAATAAAGGTTTTTCGGAAGTGCTTTTTTTTGTCTAGTTACAAGAATACAGAATATTAATGGGTTGAATATTTGTGTGTTTCAAACTGTGAGGCCTTGATTTAAAACAGATAAAATTCTGTGTATAATCTTGTCAAATGGTTTGTGGAGTTAAAATACAAATTTTCCTGTCAAATGTATTGGGTTTTTATTTTTTTATTTTTTTGCAAATAGCACCTCCCGATGCAAATAACAGGAAGGATTCTGGTGCAAACGTTGAAAAGTGGCCTTGTAACCGTAGCAACGGCAAGCATATCGCTGCTGGTTCCATCGGTGCACTATGGTGATGCAACCGCTATAGACAGAGAGACGTATATTTTCCTATACAGAATAGAATTCAAAGGTCTCAGAAAATACCGGTACAGGGCAACATCGTTTATTATAATGATTGTTTATTGATTTATATATAGCGCCATCATATTCCACAGCGCTGTACATTGGCTATCTTATGGCTCACTGCGTTAGGTGAGGTAGATCAAAGGCTTTTCATATCAGTCTCAGTTGGCCTTGTTCCTGACTGCTTATGAAATGTTAAGCCGGTTTGAGCAGGGCCCTTTAAATCAAATTGTTATGTTATATATTACTTGTACCGTAACCCATTGCACAACGCTACGGAATATGATGGCGCTATATAAGACAATAAATAATTTACATCTATACCACTTTTTTCGCCTTTAACATACTTTGTTCTCCCTTTTCGCAGATGGGGTGGGGAGATTTGGGGGTGTTTGGTGAACCCTCCAAAGAGACTCCTAATTTGGACCAGATGGCTTCGGAAGGCATCCTGTTTACGGATTTTTACGCTGCTAACCCCCTGTGCTCGCCATGTGAGTGCGGTAAAAACCTAAGAATCAAACCTAACAGGACTTTCCTCATTTAGCCCTGTTTTACCTGCCACTGAATGAGTTGATGTTGTCCATTAAAGTGGCTGTGTAGCTGTTGATAACAGAGACAGATTCAGGACAAGATGATGTCTATAATCATCATCATCTATCGATTTATAATGTATATTAAACAGTGAGTTGTAAGAATTTGTGTCTTTATACCATCATGATGTTAGATTGTGTCTTTTAGTGCAGCTTTATGTTTAATATACATAAAGCTGCACTAAAAGACACAATCTAACATCATGATGGTATAAAGACACAAATTCTTACAACTCACTGTGCAGTTTCAGGTAAATGTGGTTCTGATATAGAGGTAGCTGCCTGCAGCCATTAGTACGTGTGACATCTAATCCCTTTGAGGCTCTTTAACATGCATACAGCAGGTAACGCTCGGATTTTTTTCTCTCTACAGCAAGAGCGGCGTTGTTGACCGGGCGCCTTCCTATACGGAATGGGTTCTATACCACCAATGATCATGCTAGGAATGGTGAGCAGGGATCTTGACCTGACGCCAACGGCAGTCTGTCTTTGTAATACAGTAAAGACAATACCTATATTATTTTCACTTGATGTCAGTTGCTTCAACATTTCCTTGTAACAGTAAAGTTGGAGACATGGGAGACTTAAACACATTTGGTAATAAAGTGTACTTTATTATATAGTACAGTTGACTGTTGCAGACCCGTTCATTGATATAATGGTTGGAAATACTCCCAAATGGGCCCGGTGCATATGGGTAAAGCTAATTCGTATTCGGCTTTCCTCGCACAGCATACACCCCACAGGAGATAGTCGGAGGAATCCCTGACTCGGAGATTCTGCTGCCTGAACTGCTGAAGAAAGCTGGATATGTCAATAAGATTATTGGCAAATGGTAAATCTTTTGTATTGATTGTGCTGGATCCATTCTCCATGATGTTAACGTGATGATACAGTAAATAGCGATGCAATACATTGTGGTTCTCTTGTAGAGTTCTGTGGAGAACCTTTGGAAATGTATTTTTCTATATAGAATAAAATGGTCTTACAGGAACAGGGATATTTGCCAAGCATCGTTCTTTCTCATTACTGCCACCATTATTGTATCTCTTACCCCACATAACGACAGGGTTTTCTTTACCTCCAAGTTCTCCATAGGTGTTCTGCAGAGCTTTGTTGGACCTCACGTTTTTCTAGAGCAACCTGCAGAGCTTTGCATCATCTGTTAGGTCTTTGCTTTTACAGACATGCAGCTCCACAAGCAGAGCTGACTAATGGCCATGGGTGACAGAGTACAATATTTGAGGTCTTCCCACCTCTGGATTTCAGGCTTCTTGTTAGGGATATTAATGAGACAAAACTAAGAATAAGATCAGCCACTGTGTGTGACACCTGCATAGGAGCAAGACCCAGCTCAATTTAGTCTGCTGCATGCACATGGTCCATCAGTCTGAATTTTTTTTTTACCCATTTTGACGTTTAGAGCCACCTTTATATATTTTCAGGCATCTTGGTCACAGACCCAAATACCATCCCTTGAAACATGGATTTGATGAGTGGTTTGGATCTCCCAACTGTCACTTTGGACCCTATGACAACAGACAAAGGCCCAACATTCCTGTGTACAGAGACTGGGAGATGATCGGCAGGTATTTAGACAGCACATCACTGCATCCGTGTACAGTAATGCAAAGCATCTTCCTCCACAGCACATAACTTTAGTTTATGCACCTTGGCGTGCAACCAGATCGCCGCTTAGACGATGTTGCTGCTTGTCCATCAGCATACAGTTTCCTTAAAGCAACTTTTTTTTCTCTCTATTATAACAGATGTAAGTTGGCATTTTTGGTGTAGGTTACATAGATGTCTATTAATCCTCCAATAATTGCTCATTCTGTTGTTGTCATATCAAAATCTTTTAACTTTTTTTTCTTTAAAGATACTACGAAGATTTCAAAATTGACCACAAAACGGGCGAGTCAAATTTGACCCAGATCTACCTACAGGTACTAGTTATAATACTTTGCATTTTTCTTTGATACCGTGTGAAAGAGAGTTATAGTCGTAGTTACACCCATGCATCTGTAAATACAGCAAAGGTTTAAGTGGTCTTTTGAAGACTGAATTGTAAGGAAAACCTTTTTTTTTATTGGTGATTTTTTATTCTCTCTAGACGTTAATTGACATGACTATTTGTGCTATGAATCATGAAAAATTGTGACTTTCTTGGTTATTTGAATATACTGATATATTAAATCTTTTCCTTTTTTTATTCACAGGAAGCTCTGGACTTTATTAACAAACATGCCGCTACATCACAGCCCTTTTTCCTGTATTGGGCCATTGACGCTACCCATGCTCCAGTGTACGCAGCCAGATCTTTCCTGGGCACCAGCCGCCGAGGCCTGTAAGTTCTGTATGGTCCTACCAAACAAGATAGAACAGTAGACATTTTACTTATTTTCTGTTTGTGGGCAAATAAGGTTATAATGGAGTTGGCTTGCCATATAGAAAAACTATGGGCTATCAGTGCTGTATCTTTGAGGTGATGTTTTATTTAGTTATAAATGTGTATTATTCAACTTAGTGGAGTATCCTTAATTTAAGACTAATTTGTTTCTCTGACTGACATGGAACAGCTGCAAATCCCTGGTTTGATCAAACTATAATTTCTTTGCTCTCCATTGCCAGATACGGAGATGCAGTGAGGGAGATTGATTTCAGCATTGGGAAAATCCTGAACCTGCTGAAACAGAAAGGGATTGATAAGGATACCTTTGTATTCTTCACATCTGATAATGGAGCTGCTCTCATCTCTGCTCCAAACCAAGGTATAAATGACCCCAGAACAAGGCAGTTCTAATGGTCCTTAACCCTTATCCAGACTCTCAGAATTCCAGTTATTCTTAAACCTTTAAGGAGCACTCTAGTCTATTTGTGACTAGGCAAATGCAAACGTACTTCTCTCACGTGTTACTGTCTTTCAGGTGGTAGTAATGCTCCTTTCCTTTGCGGGAAGCAGACAACATTTGAAGGTGGCATGAGAGTGCCGGGCATTGCGTGGTGGCCGGGGCATGTGGCTGCGGGTCAGGTGAGCAAGAATCTTTTGAAATCTACTGTGCTTTCACTATTGCAGTACTTGGAAAGCAATGTGTTTAGTGCCGGGCATCATGTTAACTCTGCCTTATGGCAGAGTTAACCCGGGACTCATGTACCAGGGTTGTCCATTTATAATGCGCAGTTAAATTGGGGTAGCAGAATATTTAATCTTGCCGCCCACACCAGTAGCTCACTTTGAGTAAATGAACCCATCCACTAGTAAGTATTTTACATACAGTTAGAAATGTAATCCCTGACACAGGAGTGGCTGTCTGACTTCCCTGTCATTGCAGTGATGGGCAACCCTCAACATTCTGCCCATGATACACACTGAGCCATCACAATCCCTACAGCTGCAGTGCCAAACACTGTCTTGTATGACATTTTCACAGAAGCCTGTTTCTTTAAGTTTCTTTAATGCCATCATGTCAAGGAGGAAGTAAAAAAGCAGAAGGATCCCCTGTTGCAAATCTATGTGCCTGTGTCCTACTGATAGGACCCATATCTGATCAGCCACTATAATTTATTCCTTCTGACTCTGCCATCTCCTTACAAAACATTCTTTGTCTCCAGAAAGCGAAAAGAAAGGGTGGCAGATAAATGTCACTGGCCTCCAACTATCCACACAGCTTATAAGTACAGTATGTATTATAATAGTGGATATAATGCAGAGATAATGGGCCTGTAGGACCTGGTATACATCAACATGGCCAAATCTATAGCTGTGTGTTAATCCACCACTAATCTTAATAATAAGGTATAGAGCTACACGTTGTTTAGAATAATGACAAAAAATTGTATTCATTTTCTATTTATTTAGAATGTACCCCTTTATTTGGTGCAAGTGGAAATGATTAATTAAATAGTAATGAAACAAGAAGAATATCCATATCGAAATGGCAGTGAGGCGCCTGAGGACGAGAAAACTAGGATCAAATCAAAACAGTACAAAATATTGACCCCCCCTCATTAAAATTGCATATGTACCATAATGCTTTAAAATAATCCAAGTCCTTGTAGCGCCCTTTTTTTTAAACAGATCCTAAAACATCTCCCCTCATTCAGATCTTTAGATTTAATAGAATTCAGGCCATCGGTAGATTAAAAAAATAAAAACCTGCGGTAAATTGTTAGCCCTTCTTCTCTACTTGTTGCTTTCATATCCTAACATCTAAACCGGATGTATTTTACATTGTGGACTGAATTCCACTGTGGAATATGGTGCCGTGCACAGTAACTGCATTCCCTGCAGGTGAGCCATCAGCTGGCCAGCATCATGGATCTCTTCACCACCAGCCTGTCCCTAGCTTCTCAGGATCTTCCTGTGGATCGGTTTATTGATGGCATTGATCTGTCTACTGTTCTTCTTCAGGGCAAAGTGATCGAAAGGTAAGGTTGATGGCAGAGATCTGCTTTCTGTTCCACCTACCCAATGCAGTAATAGTATTTGTGTTTACATCAGCTGGAAGGGATATTCACCCCTTTGACAATGTCCCTTGTAGGAGCTCCACAAATAGATTGCAGCTTTTGGGTTTGGATGTTAACATTTTTTAATGGCTGAGGCAATGGCTGACTGACGGAAGGATAATTGTTAATGATGAACTGATTTACAATTATTCTTACATAATTTCATTTTATTCTTTCCACGCAGGCCCGTGTTCTACTATCGCGGCAATGAGCTGATGGCAGTCAGGCTAGGCCAGTATAAAGCCCATTATTGGACGTGGACTAATTCATTGGAGGAATTGTCCCAGGTGAAATTGCATGTATTCAACAGGCCACTGAAATATTATCTGCCTGGATTATATAAATTAATCCTTTTATCCTGTTACCAGCTAGCCGATACCCCTAAAGTGTGTGTTTTATACCTAGGAGGAACATTTAATCAAATTAATATATATATATATATAAGTGTGTGTGTGTGTGTGTGTGTGTATAAAATATATATATATATGTATAGCATATGTATGTATAGTATAATATTATATATACCATATTTGCTGAAAAATGCCATCGTCTTATAATCGAGCAAATACGGTATATATATATGTATATGTATAATATGTATGTATAATAATATATATTTTGTGTGTTTAAATGTGTTGTCAAAATATAAAATTTTTACAATCTTTTCGCCTCCAACACATGTTTCTTTCCTTTTGAGACCCCAAAAATATCCAGATAAAAAAAACTGCCCCTAACCTAACAATACTGAATTTGGAATACCAATTCTGAAATGTATTTTCCAAACACAAATTGTAGAACGTATGAGATCCGTCCTAGAATAACGACGTCCTTGGACACAGTGTATTTGGAAACGTTACTACTGAGGGCATGGGCATAAAAGTGAGCTATGGGAATGACAGTTTATTAAAAGGCCCGGGCACTCCATAATGCATTGTGAATGTGTGTCCATCACTCGACACTACTGATTAGGTCTATTGCGTAGATCGTAAAATGCTTCAGGGGATAATCTGAGATCTGTCTGGATAATTCTTTGTACGGAAACAGAATCAATGGAGCGATTTATCTCCAGAGGCCAAGATGGGAATTTCATTGAGACCTCATCTACCCCCTCCTCTTTCAGCTGAGCTCGGAAAGGGGAATAAATATTCCTCTTTCTCTCCTAGTTCTCCGTTAAGGAATCTCAACAAGATGAGAGACCCACTCCTAAGGCTTCCGTCCCACCAGAAATCCCACTCCATCCTTAGATCCCTCTAATTTAATCTCTGTAGCGTGAAATAATATATAGCCAATTATACTTTGTGTGTTTTTTTTTCTAAATAGTGTTTTAGATGCCTGGAAACCCCAGTACATGTATTAATTATAGATAACGGTGTATTACACACCTGGAACCTCCATTCTCCCTCAGGGACACCAATTAGTCCCATCACATATGTTTGTTTTCAATTAACCCCTTCAACACACTATAATGTAACCCCGAATTGAGAGACAGCGGCAGCAGTTTTTTTTCCGTAGTGGTAATGAAACGTTAAACACAAGCACGCATTAATATGTATGTACATCTGTCTAATTCACCATAGAATGGTGCCAGGCCAGATTTCTAAAACTATAAGCACGGACGACTTGGCCGTTTACCATTAACTGTGTCTAGAAGGGGGTTTGTTTTTAAACGTAACTATTTTTGCAGACATGGCCTTCTTCATTAAACTTTATGCTGTTTTTTTATATTATAAAACATTCAGAGGAAAGGCTAAAATGACAAATCTGCTAAGGTTTATTTGATTACCATTGTAAAGAATCCAATGAACGTTTTGTCCAGGTAGAAGAGAACGTTTTGCTTACAATTTATTTCTTAATGCAGTCTGGTTATGTTATTGTTCTTTAATGACTAGCGCTGTATAATGCTGATCAAATCTAGATAAGATCACTTTAATATATGGAGAAAAGCTCATTTATGTTCTTGGTTTCAGGGTATTGATTTCTGTCCCGGTCAGAACGTTTCTGGAGTAATGACACATGCACAAGTGGAGCACGGTATCAACCCCCTTCTGTTCCACATGGGCAGAGACCCCGGGGAGAAGTACCCGATAAGGTATGATTCAAATTGCATTGGATATGTCAGGCAGGTGCAATGACATGATGGCCAGCAGGCATTACAGTCCGAGGGGGCCCTGACATTGAGAATGATAGGGCATTGCAATGCAAGGTGACAGGGATAGTGACAGAAAGTGACCTATGACCTCAGTTTACACCCTCCTGTGGAAGGTGGAAGCAGATGGTCCATGAGTCCCACAGTCTAATCAAGGAGTATGAGGTTAGACAGGTAAAGAGAGGATGGAGGATCTCTGCACTCAGTCCCCCCCCCCGGCACATGTGACACACAACCATGCCAGGGGTCCCGCAGGTCTTCTCGCATCAGGAATGTGACCTTGGTGTCTTGTAACGCAGCTGCTCCCCACACCGGAAACTCCGGCAAATCACCAAAGGGGCAATTAGAGTAAATGAAGCAGGCGTTCTGCACACCTGTGTTCCAGGGCTCAGGGGACTCTTCAGGCAGGTTTAAAACCAGGGAGGGGAAAAGAGGTCTCAGTCAGTGAAATGACTACTAGAGCAGCCTCCAAATGCCCTAAATACAGCCTTTTCACTTTAACTCTGCATCATACAACTATTGCTCTTTTTAACCCATCTGCCATGCTCGCATTGTCTCGTCTCATTAGCCTGCCTACTTCAGGACTCTCGGCTGTGAAATAGTTAACAATAATAGCCTATCTGTCAATCCTGTGCTAATGATAGACAATTTTGTGCATTCGTAACCCTTTCTCTTCCCCGGATTGGCATCAGATGCAGGTTCACTTGACCTGTTAAAACGTGTCTGTACTGCAAATCTCACTCTGTTTAAACCCTTCCACCTTCTGTGTTGCAGCGTATTAAGTACCGAGTACCGCGATGCTGTTACAAGGATTTCATCTGTGGTTCGCCAGCACAGGGACACCATGATCCCAGGCCAGCCCCAGCTCAATGTTTGTGACCTGTCTGTCATGGTATGTAAACTCATAGCCAAAACTGCGAGGTGGTCTTGTTCCAACCATTATCCACAGACAAACATATCCTGCTGGAGATATATATATATATAAAATACATTTAATATATATGATATTTTTTTATCCCTTGTTCCCATTAGAGGGGTGATGGTCATAGTTACATTTGTAATGAACAGGTACATAGATACGATTAGATATTTTTTTGTCAAGGCATTCTAATAATTTGTTTTGTTACTAACTTTGAGGACTGGATTTCTGAATCTTCTGTAAGTTGTGCAGTAGCGCCCCCTCCTGGCCACAACCACACATATACCCCACACATATACCCCACACATATATATGTACACACATGCTTTAAGGAACATTTTATTGATTACTTTTTTGAGGCACATGTGCCACTCCTTGGAATCCATCAATATCCCATAAATGGTAATCCATAAACCATTTACTCATTTTTAGCTCTGCATTTAACCTTGTGTGCTGAGCGCGAGTAGCTTGTTTTACTACGGCAGTGTCCTGGCTAGTATGTATTATAGTAAAGGAATATGTTAATCAACCAAATGCATCTCCTGGAAGCAAGAAACTGGTGCAAAATATAGAGTGGATTCTGATAAATCGCATCATGCATCGGTATGTATGTCAAAATACAGGTGACAGGTGTTACCTATTCTCCATTCTGGAGAAAAATTGTATCTTATCATCTCTGAATTTTCTTACATGTTTTCTCTGCCTTGACAGAACTGGTCACCTCCAGGATGTGAAACTCTTGGAAAGTGTATAACCCCTCCAAGATCCGAGCCGTGGAAATGTGTCTGGCCACATTAACGACTGACAATCAGAGAGTTTCATCAGCTGCAAAGGAGACATACAACTCTTGCCAGAAGAACTCACAATTATTATTGCTGTGCTCCCAGATTCGGCAGGGAGCCAGCTGTGAATTTTTGGGACCAGAAGGGAATCCTCCGATCAAGGGCTTTGACTTTTGCTAAGGCGGCACATGCCTGTTTTGCTTCTCGCTTGGGCAGGTTTGGACCCTCGGATACTGGAACACAAACTGTGAGTGCGGGAAAAGAAGGGTTTCATACAAAGCGTTATACTGCAGCATATCAATCCCTGGACAGCTGCAGAAACACAAGACACAGCATTCAGCTCGGTCTGTAATATGGACAGCCAGTCTGCTGTTCACATCGCTAAGGCAATTGTTGGCTAATTGCAGATGTTCACCTACATCAGCGGACAATAAGAAATGCAATTTAAGCCATAGATATATATATATATATATATATATATATATATATATATATATACACGTTAGAAACTAGACATGCCTAAATGATGAGTCAATATTTTTATTGATTATAATGTGATCACTGATGGGGAAGGCTAGATCTGGGCCTTTAATACCTCAGTAGCATAATGAAGTCTATGGAAAAAAGATTAAGCTCTAAATTAAAGCAATATAATATAATGCAACTTATTAACGTCATATATTCCACTAATCATTCACATGTCTTCCTCTATCAGGTCCATCTAAGCAAACTGTCGTAGTGGGCTTCTCCGTTCATCCTGCCAATTCAGGATTAAGGGGTCGAGGGTCTATGAGAATTCACAGGGTGCAAATGGAAAATCGGCTTAAAGCTGCAAAAAAACCCAAAACCCAGGCCTGTGGCGTTATAATATATTTGGTCAGATAATACAAAAGATGGGGACACCACAAAAATGATAATGATCTTGAAATCTTAAAATATTTTGGTCAGATTATATGGCAGATGCAGATCAACACAAAAAAGATAATGATCTTGAAATATAATATATGGAATCCAGCTGGAGAATATATAAATAAATAAAAATAAATAAAAAATAAATAGGTAAATAGTCATGTTAAAGGGACCGCCCTACTAAAGAATAGTTTATATTAAGGTACTCTGAGTAACCCTAAGCCTCTGTCTTTACTTTACGATACATTCTTCAAAAACAGGGGTATAAAAGCACCTACCTGAGGTCCGCAGCTGTCCTCGTCGGCGGTCTGACCATTAATAACAGACCCCTGTTTGCCGAGCCGGCGGTAGATGCGAGTATATCGCGTACAGGGAGAGATCTTCGGCTGAATGCGTCTCCCGCACTGAAAATTGCTGGGGTAGGCAAACGGTCAAATGCCGAATCTCTCCATGCATTTGCAAAGGGGGGACGCCTTGAAAATCGAAAAGGATATTAAAGTGAATATGATGGCTGGACTGTCCCTTTACGTTCATTTTAATGCATTTCCCCCAAATACCGCTGCTGGCAAACCCTCCTGCGTTCAGCATTCTTTGCAAAGTCAGAGTTGTATGGTATGCTGAGAATATTTACTTGGTTTAGTTTATGGAAGTGCCGTATACACAAAAGACCAATCTCAGGGTCCACAAGATAGCGGGCGAAACCCCATTTAATTAACACCAATCATAAGGAGAAAGAAAAAAAAATTGTTATTAAAAATGAGATATTATATTCAATAAAATAACTTGAAAGAAAACTGAACACTGAAAATAGTAGCGTAACCCGCAAATATAAGTCTATGCCTCTCTACGCTGTACATCAACCGAGCTGGAACATACCGTAACTCCATCATTCCTGAAGTCTGACGGTCTAATCTACAAGGGGCAGCGCTGGAGAGCCTCTGTTATTTTATTGGATATAATAAAAGTTCATTTTTAATAACTGATTATTTTTTCTTTCTCTTTATGATTGGTGTTTAGTTTATGGAACACAAATTTAAAGAAGCCTTGTCTGCTAGCAAAGCCTTACAGCCTATCAGTGCCCGCTCCCTGTGCCACATGACTGCAAGACATCCTCCAAGATGATACAAACAGGGTAACGCTGGACAGTTCTATGGCATCCTAAAGTGATAGGGACAATGAGCTGATTGTTACATTATCAAAATGATACACTATTTGTTATGTCCTGTTTACCCATTGTACAGCGCTGCTGAATATGATCCCGCTATGTTAAACTAAATAATAATATACGGGACGTAATGGCACAGATCAGATATTTGAGTGTCATAAACAGGGCTTAGAGAGGAATTGTTACATTTTATAAGTAATTGAATCAAACACTGACGGCTGTCCATCCCTTGGCAAGTCTTTAGGAAGAGATTGGCGCCTATTGGACACTTTGTATAATAAACTGTGTTGCCTTCTTGCCTTACAAACATCGGACCGATGGGCGGCGATTTGAAATGCAATGATTTCGACGGATGACCGGGGTAGGTAGCAATATTCTTTGTGAAGAATTTTTGACTAAATGCCCCTAAGCAACGTTGACTTCCAACGGGCATTAGGACCGTGTGGCTCAGCCTCCCCAGCTGACACTAGGCACGCCCCTGGGGCTGATGACATAGTGATCACACCCAGGGGGCGGGGCATAGGCAGCATTGTGCATGTCCGGAGTACAACTCCATCCGAGGCCTGAAAATGAATGACCAGGAAAAACTGCAGCTTCTGCGGGACGCCGTCAGGGCCTTCCCGGACTTCCCGTCCCCTGGGATTGTCTTCAGGTAAGGCGGATTTGGGGGGGGGGAGCCCTGGCCTGGGGTAATGATCTCCTCACATTGTCACAAGTAGCACATGTGCCACTCTCACCGGTTAACCCTTTGCTGTAGCTTCATTAACTCCTTCTGTGTCTTGCTCACTAGTTGTATATTATCTTAAAGAGCTTGGTTCCTGTGGGTGATTGAACAGTGCATGTGTTAAAACTTCTCCTGCGCTTGCACTGGTGCTTCAGCTACGGGAACAGAGACTTTAAAGCCTTGTAATGTTCGGACAAGTTTCCTCGGTTAAACGAGTCATCTGATGACCCCAGGATTAAGGGAATGTACCCCAGATCACAGTTTAGGGGGCGAAGGGCCACAATAGTGTTTCACGCATGCTATCCCCTAATATCCCTTTCCTTTGTGTTTGATTATAGTAAAAAGGCACACAATTAGTGCGGTGTATGTAAGGTCTGTGATGTGTTGCTCATTTCTCACTGAATCAGACTATTCCTGTGTTAGGCTTGTGACTCGAGTCGTAATAACCTCCTATGTCTTTTCCTCTCATGCCGTTACCAGGGACATCAGCCCTGTCTGTAAAGACCCGGGAGCATTTAGAGCAGCGATTGACCTGTTTGAGAGTCACCTGAGGGCAAACTACCCAAAGATCGATGCCATTGCTGGTGAGATAAAGTCTGGAATCCTAATTTTTTACACTGTATCATACATCCCAAGTGCTCCGGTTTTTGCATATCATCCTCGATTTTGGGAAACTGTCCCATGCAGCTACCCCACTATTTGCAGGCAGGGGAAATAGTGGACTGGTGGGGGGCGATCCTCCGATCCCCCCTGACTGACCCATTGAGCTGTAAAATCAACGCATTGTCTGTGCTGTTGTGGGGTATACCTCCATTGCAGCTTGCCTTGGAAGGTGGCTCTTGTAGTAAGATGGGTAAGTGGCCACACCAGCCTCTAGCCACCCCCCCAACACACGTGTCCGTGTTTGGACACCTGAAATATCGGGGGTATGCTGCAAAGCTGTTTATCCTGTACATGCGGGTTACATGCATCTAAACGTAATTGGACTTAATCCAGGGAAATTTTGTCTTGTAGGTCTGGATTCTCGGGGGTTTCTCTTTGGCCCGTCCCTGGCGCAGAGATTTGGTGTCGGCTTTGTGATGATCCGTAAGAAAGGGAAACTACCTGGTCCAACCGAGTCTGTGTCTTACTCTCTGGAGTACGGAAAGGTGAGTCCCTGTCTTTGGTCACAGATGGGGGTCGTTCCTGTCTACATCCTGTTCTCTGCAGGAAAGACTAAAGTTTATGGCAAAAAAATTACTACGTTTACAGCTATTGTGATACCGACCCTATCGTTGCTACACACAGCTTTATTACTGAGCCACCTTTTTCCTTTTTAATTCAGGCAGAGATTGAAATTCAAGTTGACGCAGTGAATCCAGGGCAGAAAGTTGTGGTCATTGATGATCTGCTTGCAACTGGAGGTAAAACCTATACTCCCCCCCCCCCTAAACTATGAAGGATCCGGTTGTTTGGCTAATGTAAATGGTACTGATCACGTTCTTCATCTACAGGGACGATGAGCGCCGCATGTGAACTCCTGAAGGGCAGAAAAGCGGAAATTCTTGAGTGCCTGGTCCTGATAGAGTTAACATCCCTGCGTGGCACAGATAGGCTGACGCCATACAAAGTCCATTCGCTGCTGCAGTATGATTAGGCCGTTACAGCCACAGGGAGCTCGGCGATTGCCGTCCCGCGCTGGTATTGCTTACGAAGGTGCCTCTATATGTAAACGTACATTAAATATATGCAAGGGATCACTCGTGGAGACAGCGTATACTGAATGCAGGTGGGAGAAGCCCACCTATTGTTTAACTATGCTTTCTCTTATTTAAACACCTATGTGTTATTCATGTAGGTTAAAGGTTTCTACCTCTAAGGGAAGAGCTTGACACATTTAACCCCTTAACGACAATCCCCGTACATGTACGGGGTTGCCGTGCAACGGGTTAACGACAATGCCCGTACATGTACGGGCTGCCGTTAAATAGCTGCAGCGCCGCGATCGCGGCGTTTTCGCCGCGATCGGCGGCTTTGCAGCATCCACGGAAGCCTCACAAGTGAGGCTGACCGTGGATCCGGGGAGGGCAGCCCTCGGCAGCCCTCCCCGGAAGAAAAATGGCCGCCGCCGCACCGATCATCAAAGATCGCGGCGGCGCCCGGCTAAAACTGCTTAGGAAGCGATATGAATCGCTTCCTAAGCATAAATGGTGTTACTGACATGCCTCGATATCGAGGCATGTCAGCAACACTACCCCCCGACCCCCGATCGCCTTGTGATTGCTCCGAGGAGCAACCACAAGTGCCATCCTGTGAATGACGTTGCCGTCATTCACAGGATGGCATTAACAATAGAAATGAGTTCATAGAGGGTCTATCCAGACCCTCTTGAGAACTCTCGAGCTCCTCCTGCAGGTTGAATGCAGGTACTGCATCCAACCATGCAAGGTCAATGGAGCCCAGCTCACTAGTGAGAGTGACTAGTAAAAAAAAAAAAAAAAAAAAAAAAAAAAAATTAAAAAAAAAATTTAAAAAATGTTTCAAAAAAATGTCAAAAATATGGTAACATGTAAAAATCCCCACTGTCACCAAAAAAAAAAAAAAAGTTTTTAATAAGCAAGTCCTAAAATTTTTACAAAATATGTCCTAATATCTTTACAAAAATTCCATTATGGAAAGAGTTAAAATATTGGCATTACAAATGCCCATAGGGTGTCTAGTATTAAAAAATATATGATTTGATGGGGTAAATTGAATTGGCCGGGTTCAAAGATGTCCCAAATATGGGACATGGGGCAGATGTCTAAATGGCAAAAAAATACACACCTCACAAAGGCGGCCTTTTACCTCCCAAATAACCCTACAAACCCATGCATGTGGGGTATCGCTGCGCTCAGGAGATGTTACTGAACACATATTGGGGTGTTGTGTGACACGGACATACACCAGGAGCGATAAATTTATACAACATGTGTGAAAAAAATACAAAAAGAATTACTACCATAAAGTTTCACAAAGGGTAGTGGTAAAATTAGTGCATTGAAAGGGTTAAAATACCAGCATTTCAAATACCTTGGGGTGTCTAGTTTTTAAAAATATATGATTTGATGGGGTAAATTTCATTGGCCGGCTTCAAAGATACCTGAAATGGCACATGGGGGGAAGAATTACCAGATTTGGAAAAAAAGGTTTTGAAATGGCAAAACGCTACCTGTACTTATTGCCCCATAACGTGCAGAAAAAAGCAAAAAAACATAAAAACATTGGGTATTTCTAAACTCAGGACAAATAGTAGAATCTATTTAGCAGGTTTTTTCATTCGTTTTTGCAGATGAGTAAAAGTTTTCTGTTTAAAAAGTGAGAAAAAGTAATTTTTTAACAAAAAATCCCCATATTTTATCATTTTTTTTATAGTAAATTAGATGATATGATAAAATTAATGGTATCTAAAGAAAGCCCTGTTTGTCCTGAAAAAAACAATATATAATATGTGTGGGAGCATGAAATGAGAGAGAAGAAAATCACAGCTAAACAGTAACACTGAAAAACGTTAAAAGAGCCATTGTCCCACAATATACTACGAGTAAAAACCCCTATTGTCCTTAAGGGGTTAAAGGGGACATACAGGGTATCTAGGATAAGCGAAGCAGGTTGTATGACATTAAGCCGGTTTAGGTACAGGCTGAAGCAGCCCAAAATAATGCAACAGCGTTTTCACAATTGCCTTTGTAAGCTTCAGCAGAAAAGAACAGCCATCGGAGGCCAAGGAACCTCAGGAAATTTTATCACTGCCTTACCTCGCTGTGCAGCTGTAGTATGATGTAAATTGGTGCACAAGAAAAGGAATAAAACAAATTAATGTTTTCTATTGCATGTTTATCTACAAAATTTTTTTTTTATCCTAATGAAGCTAATGTATGGCAATTGAGATGGCAGAGGTGTGTACGTTGTCAGGACTGGGTCTGTTTAGTCTTCCTCGGTTGCCTGAGGTGTCAACAGTAAACTTTCATGAAGTGAAAACTCTTGTTTTAACACATTTGTCTTTTCATGGTCTCCCAGCCCTTGAAATGGAGAAGCCATTTGGCATCAAAAAAAAAAAAAAAAGTGTATGAGGAAAAAGAAAATCCATCTGTCCTCCTCAAAAGCATTGTTACATACTATCCTTAGAGGAATCTCTATTTTCCCATCCCTTTCAGGACATAATCCTGGGATGATGTATTTTTCCAGAAAAGGAAGATGGTGCAGAGACCCCAAGCTTCCTCATGGTGTGGGCATTGGGTTGGAGAGCCCAGTTTAATGCTTTTCGGTCGAAACCATCCCCATCATAGAGGCCAAGACCTCAAAACAACGCAAACTTCACAGTATTTTTTTTTGGGGGGGCTACCCTAGAGTAGAAACTATTTAAGATACTTGCCCCCCAATTTGGGAGCACAAGGGACACAGTGACTGAAGTCACTAAAATCAGCAAGACGTAGGCAGCCTGAGAGAGGACCAGCAATACATCTTACACGTTGAATAGGAAATGTTAATTGGAGATTCCTTTTGCAAGTGTATAATTTCATGTACTCGCAAAACGTACTAAACTTATTTAAAGGGGGCATCAGAGTCCCTCTGCATATGTTTGGAATGTCTCCTACATGGACATCAGTCTATGGTTCTAAGGTCCTAGAAATCAAGTAGGAATGGAAGCAGATGTTTCCTTTAGTCAGGCACACAAACTAGCTAATGCAAATTAGTTTAATCCAAAAATAATTGGGTGAAAAATTTGCCTTTTACAGTAGAAAATAAAAATTTGCAATAGTCAGTGTACATAAACCTGCCACTCATGTAAACAAGTAACCTAACAGATAAACACCCTCAACATGTATAAAAACCCATCCATGCTGGCTATCAATTATAAAACACCCCAAACCCCAACCAGGCTGAGAATCTAAAAACCCAACTTGGCAGAACAAAATAAACCCAAGTACGTCTCAAACTGCACCTGCGACGGATGCAACGAGTGTTGAGGATTAAAAACAGCCAACGAAAGTTACGGTGTCAGGGTTTCTAGTGTTAGCGTTCATTAAAATTGCACGCCTGTTAAAATTCTAAGAACAGGTCCCCATGAAAAGCGTCACAAGAGACTGAAAGGATTGTCGTTATTTGGACTCTTCTTCCCTGATGCTCTTGGCCAGACGCTCTAAAATCAAGTTAAGGTCCACAGATTTGTTGAGTTTATAGTACGTATCCGTGCGGATCGGATGGATGCTGAGCCAGTCAGGTAGAAGTTCAGAAAGCAACACAAGATGTTTCTCGATGTCACCTGCGGAGGAAGAATAGAGGACATTTAACAGACCACACAAAGCATACGAATACACCTCAACATTTTCAACAGATCAATTATTGCCTTCAGCATCCATCACTTCATAGCCAAAGCTGCCCAACAATATCCGTTACATGTTGCCCCTAACCCTTCAAGTAGGCGAACGCCTCTCACCTATAGTCATTGAGGAGCGGTAGCTGGCGATGACCCTGTTGCAGACCACTTCCACAGTCAGTGCCGGCTTTTTTTCTGCCACAAACACATTGCGCAGGATGCGGGCCAACTCGGCCAACCTGGACATCATGAGAAGCCTCTCCTCCTGCTCCGGTCTGCGAGTCATTACGGCTTGGAGCTTCTGTGCCTCCTTTGCCCTTATCTGTTGAGAATGGAGGTGGAACAAAGAGTAAATAAACGCTGCCATGCCACTTGGATGGACGGATGGCATCAGTATCTGGTATGCTAGCCACATACCCGTTCCAGCAGGGACTGGGAGACTCCTTTCAGGGCAGTCGATGTGGCAGAGGGAGCCGGCTTTGGCTCTGCAGCGAGCGAAGGTTTGGTTTCTGTAGCGCTGCTCTCCGCAGTTCTTAAAGCTAGGTTTGCGAGAGCCTTTTCCATCTACAGGAGAAGATGAGAGAAGTTTAGTCTGTGGGAGCAGAACCAGCAATAACAGTTTCGCAAACATACTGTGACAGAGTTAAAGTTGAGGTCATAAAAACGTGTATTTAGGACCCAGAATGTTAGAGATCAGCTGTAAATAGTGGCGAGTACAGGATTCACCATACTAGTGTATTTTGGAGTATGAGAATTCCACTAACACAACGTCTACTGAAGAATCCAGTCTATGTTGTCCTAAGTCTGGGACTCTGGTATCTGATTGGCTGTAGCCCATTAAGGGATATAAAGAGCAGTCCAAGCCTAGGGCCCGTCTGCTTAGCCAAAAACAAGAGCAGCGTCTTCCCGTGCCAAACTCAAATTATTCAAGCAGCCCAAGGGTAATATGCAAGACTACAAAGTTCATCAGCTGCTCAGAAGAGCAAGGATCTGTTTATGTACTTCTGCCAGAGACTGCAAACAGGCACCTGTTATTAATTCAGGTTCCAAGTCCTTCGTGCTCTAGAATTATGTGCGGTTACATCAAGATCCCAATGCCATTCGTATCACAGCACAATAGTGGGAAACAACCATCGAACAGAGCTTGGCAAATTATATTCACCTTTGGTGTCATCATGCCCCGTGCCTTACATAAGATATCTTGGGCCGTGGAGAGTTTCTCAACCTGAGGAGGCAATGGAAGTTCGGCTGCCTCGATATCTGGTACCTCATCCACATTAAAGCGTGGATGCCAGCGGGTCAGCTTATCATCCGGAACCAGCATGGGAGGATTCAAGGAAGCCAGGAAAGCCTAAAGAGCGATGAAAGAAGCCATTAGGACATACTTTACAGGGTCGTAATAGCTGCAGGTGTGAACACCATGTCAGGCTTTGGTTACAGATTTCCAGACACCTCTATACCTTCACAGGTTGGTTAAGTTTCACAACCCTAGCACAATGCTATCCAGCATTCATTTCACGGCTTTGCTGCTGGAACTTACCCTGTGGTGCTGTTTGACGATGGTAGTCAGGTTTCGGTTAAAGAAATGCCTGCGTTTCAGTAAACGGGACACTGTTAGCTGTGGGTGTCCATCGATTTTATCTCCTGGAATAAAAAGCTAGTGATTACAAAGCGATGCTTTACTCTGCCTACCAGGAGAACATGCAAAGGACCCATTCCACTACAGCACCAGCATTTATCACCCGTGGTAAAAGGAGTGATGTTGTACCACTCACCTTCTTGAATTACTGGCTCCACAGTAAGCTGATAGTCTGACTTCTTCATACCATCCTTGAACGTTGGAATATTCTTCTCTTGCCTGAACTTGTATGCAGTTGGATACACAGTCTTTATCTGCCCTACATTACGCTCTTCAAATTGCCTGCCAGAAAAAAATAAATTATATTGTGAGACCAGGATCTACAACATGGGCACCTCTGGTTAATGTGGACAGAAGGCCAGGTACTTACTTTCTCATCATATCCTGGACACCCTGCTTGACTTTGGAGAATGTGATGGTCTCTGAGCGGTTGAACAACATGCCTACTATAGTGTCCATGCTGCGGAACATCTCAGCCAGAACTTTGTATTTGTACGGCAGAGAGAGACCTGGTGGCACATCTTGGGCAAGGTTGTGGAAACGCTGGTAAGCTGGTGCCTTCTCACTAAAAGTGAAACATTTATATATTGACTGTGCAATTTACATTAGAAAAACAGGGCTGTGTCTTATCTTGCACAACCAAGGCTGGAAGAAGGCAATCATCCTTCCACCGGTGAGCTTCATCAGCTAGCTCAGTCAGACTAGGTTTTCATGATAATATCTTAAGGGTGGAATGCTGTAGACCCCTTCTTACCTGTCTTTTGTACTCTCCTCTGTCAGATCTAGGTTGATTGTCTCTGCTTTCTCCTCGGTTTTCCTCTCTCTGATCTTTGACTCTAGTTCCTGGGCACGCTTGAGTCTGGCTTTCAGATCTGTGATCGTAACTTTACTGTCCGAAGGTGCTGGAAGCTTAACTTTTTGGGTCAGCTCTTGAATCCTCTGCAGGCGAGACTTCAGCTCTACAAGGTTGTCCTTGTTCTGTGCCTAAAAAAGCAAAGAAACAGCTGTATTAGCGTATTTACTCCTTAAAAGGTGCTCTTCTAATTAGAGAAGAGTATCTGACCTTAGATACCTTCTCTTTGATCAGATTTCTTTGGAAGAGGCTGCCAATGCTACATTTAGTAGAGTAGGTAGAACCACCACTTAATGTTAACCTCTATAATAAGGGAAGTGCGCAGAGTGATGCAAAGCACTTTATTCACCTTTTCGATACATTCCTTACAGAAATCAAGTAATTATGGAGAAGCGAAATACCTTGGCTTCAGGTGTGTCTGGGTTACTCTTCAAGCCAGCAGCTTTCGGAGACAAACGCACATTCACCAGCTCCTTAATCTTCTTCCCCAAGGATGGCGGAGTCTCAACTTTAGAACATGGGCTGGAAGACTGGACACGAGCAGAGGGTGGGATGTTAAGCACATTACAGGTTCGGTCATAACAGACAGCAGCCGACAATCTACAGGTTTGGTTCTCTAGCAGACGCCTCATTGTAAATGAGATTAATACTTGGAATCTAAAGCCAAGAGCAATAGTTGCCAACATTGCCCAATGACAAAGATGGCTGTCTCAAGATACACAGCTGTGTAAAATCTCACTTGAGTCAATACCGCAGCAAACACGGGCACTGTATGTCTCACCTCTACACAGGTGGTTGTGTATATGTTAAGCCATAAACTCCAAGGGGAAACACTATACATACTGCCGAAGTGATGACCCATGGCCTGTTCCCCAACTGTCTCAGTATAGGCTTAACCAAAGCGTCAAAGTCTACAGAACTGCATTAGGGTCGTCCCCAGTCTATGATTTCTTGCATCTATTAAAGTTGCGTAGCTCCCGGAGCACAGGGCAGTTCACTAGTAACAGCAGGCAAGGAGTGAGAAACTCCACCGAGGCAATGTTTGAAACTTTTTTCTGACGAGGAACCAGGCCTACAAGACCTTCAGCGCCTAGTCCTTCATTATGGGAGTTCCATGGAAGTAGCATTCCATGTTCTGTATCCCATTGGGTCTCTGCAGACCGCGTGTTCTCTATACACAATGAGCACAGCGCTGTGGCAAGAATGCTGCGGACCCAAGCACTCCTTAACACTGCCCCATACCTGCACATAGCACCCACACCTACAAAGCACACAAACTTCCAACCCCCTCCTCAATCGGGCAGGAAGGAGGTGGTCCCCTGGGTGCGGAGTAGCCATTAGTTTGAGAGACAGTGGGTGAGGAGCATTAAGCGAGTTAGAGTTAGTGATGGGAAGTACGGATCATTAAAGTGAATCGGATCATTTCGATTCGTTCACTGAAATGATCCGATTCATGATCCGGATCTTCGGATCACTCAGTGTGTCTGCACGGAGTTACTGTTTTCCAGTAACTCCGTGCAGGCACACTAACGATTGGCCCCGCCCCTTTCATTATGAATCCTCCCCCCTGCCTCCAGTGATGTCAATGAAGGCAGAGAGTCGTTCAAAGATTCGGATCTTACAGGGATCCGAATCTTACAGTGATCCGGATCATTGTAAGATCCGGATCATTGTAAGATCCGGATCATTGTAAGATCCGGATCATTGTAAGATCCGGATCATTGTAAGATCCGGATCTTTGAACGACTCTCTGCCTTCATTGGCATTCTAATCATTCAGAGAATGTCACCATACTGTTATAAATAATACATTCATAATCACTGCCCCCAGGATTTACATTCCCCTTTACCTGCAACTGCACCTTAAGCTAACTTTATTAAATTAATTAAATTAACCCTCACCATTAAATTAACCCTAAACACCCCATCAACCATGACTGCCCTAAAATTAACCCTTAACACCCCATCAACCATGACTGCCCCTAAAATTAACCCTTAACACCCTATTAACCATAACTGCCTCCAAATTAACCCTAAACACCCCATTAAGCATAACTGCCCCTAAATTAACCCTAAACACCCCGTTAAGCATAACTGCCCCCAAATTAACCCTAAACACCCCATTAAGCATAACTGCCCCCAAATTAACCCTAAACACCCCATTAAGCATAACTGCCCCCAAATTAACCCTAAACACCCCATTAAGCATAACTGCCCCCAAATAAACACTAAAGACCCCATTAAGCATAACTGCCCCCAAATTAACACTAAAGACCCCTTTAAGCATAACTGCCCCCAAATTAACACTTAAGACCCCATTAAGCATAACTGCCCCAAATTAACCCTAAACACCCCATTAAGCATAACTGCCCCCCAATTAACCCTAAACACCTCATTAAGCATAAATGCCCCTAAATTAACACTAAAAACCCCATTAAGCATAACTGCCCCCAAATTAACCCTAAACACCTCATTAAGCATAACTGCCCCTAAATTAACACTAAAGACCCATTAAGCATAACTGCCCCCAAATTAACCCTAAACACCTCATTAAACATAACTGCCCCTAAATTAACACTAAAGACCCCATTAAGCATAACTGCCCCTAAATTATCCTTAAACACCCCATTAAGCATAACTGCCCCCAAATTAACACTAAAGACCCCATCAACCATACCAATTTATTAGGTAATTTATCTGGAGTACATGCAATTAATTTAGGGGCAGTTATGGTTAATGGAGTATTTAGGGTTAATTTCAGGGGCCGTTGTGGTTAATGGGGTCTTTAGGGTTAATTTCAGGGGCCGTTATGGTTAATGGGATCTTTACGGTTAATTTCAGGGGCAGTTATGGTTGATGGGGTATAAGGGTTAATTTTATGCTGATGATTGAGGGTTAATTTAATTAATTTAATAAAGTTAACTGTAGGTGCAGTTATAGGTAAAGGGGGGCAAACTCAGGGGAATCTAAATCCTGGGGGCAGTGTGAACATTATTAATGTATTTATTTATAAAAGTATGGTATCAGTGATATTCTCTGAATGATTCGAATCTCTGTAAGATTCGGATCCTTGTAAGATCCGGATCCCTGTAAGATTCGAATCATTCGACTCTTCGGTTCATTCGACTCTTCGGTTCATTCGACTCTTCGGTTCATTCGACTCTTCGGTTCATTCGACTCTTCGGTTCATTCGACTCTTCGGTTCATTCGACTCTTCGGTTCATTCGACTCTTCGGTTCATTCGACTCTTCGGTTCATTCGACTCTTCGGTTCATTCGACTCTTCGGTTCATTCGACTCTTCGGTTCATTCGACTCTTTGGTTCATTCGACTCTTTGAACGACTCTCTGACTCTATGAGTCATCGTTCCTGTGAGAATTAATGAGCTGTAATCTGACCCCAGAGTGCTCTGCAGATGACTCACAGCTCTAGGATCAGGTTACAGCTGCATGATGATTCACAGACTGAACCGCTACAAACGAATCGTTCAGTCTAGTGAACCGACTCATCCGGATCACTAAAAAGAACCGGATCAAATGAACGATTCGTTCATGATCCGGACATCACTAGTTAGAGTTGCATGGTGGAAGGGTGCTCAGGCCGGGGAGTGGAGGGATTCGGGGTACAAGCTGGAAGAGTGCTAAAGAAGGGGAGTGGGGGGTTCATGGTGCATGCAGGAAGAGAGCTACGGGCGGGGTGTAAGCTAGAAGAGAACTACGGCCGGAGAGTAGGGGGTCCGGGGTGCAAGCTGGAAGAGCTACGGCCGGGGGGTTCATGCTGGAAGGGTGCTACGGCCGGGAGAGGAGGGAGGCGGGATGGGATGCTGCAGCAATGCTTAGGCCAGGGCGACGAGCGCACGATGCGGGGCGCTGAATACATGCTGAAGGAAAAATTACAGCAAACTATGAGCTATACTACCGATGATCCAGCACATGACCCCCGTACACAAAAAACATTACTTCCTCCACACATACACTTCTCAGCTTAGGCCAGGCAAGTACCTGCGGCTCGTCCTCCAGCGGCAGCCGAAGTCTCTTGCGGGCAGACTTTCTCTCCGGCAGCACCGGACGGGGAAGCTCCTGCTCGGCCTCCTTACGAAGCCTCTTCTTGCTGCTCGGATTCGCGCACTCCGGTGTGTCCAGCTGCGCTACCTTTTCGGGAGTCCTTGGAGGCCGAAGCAGCTCCTCCACTCGCGCCTTCTTACTGCGAGTTACCGTCCCGGTTCTCTCTACAGCGGCCTCTAGCTTCCGCCGCTTACCGGCCTCAGGACCCTGCGCCGGCCGCTTGGTCTGAGCAAAGAAATCGGTCACTCGCATTTGCGCCATTGCTGCCCCCTCTTTCCAACCAGCAAGGTAGCAAAAAGCGATCTAAGTTATGGAGGCGCCAAACACCCAGAGATCGCTAGCCAAGGTAACACGTGACACGAATCCTCACTCCGGATTGGCTGCCTCCCTTCACCTGGGAACTCACATTTCGCGGGCAATTGAAGCCGCGCCCCTTATTTCATGGAACGTTCCACATCGATTCGGGGGTAGTTTGTTTATTAAAGTGGTACAGTCCTTGAAACAACTTTACTTCGCAGTTTACGTTTAGCTTCGATTTTATTTGGAAACATTGGCAGGTGTGTTTTTATACAACGAACATTATTTGTTTGTAAATAGAAGACTTCAGGAACTATACGTTTCCTTCGCATTCCATGCCCTCTAATTTAAAGGAACCTTAGTGGTTTTGTTTTTTTTTGTTTATTTTTTTAATTCATTTTGTAAAATGTGCTAAAAATAAATGTTGGTCTCATTTTTCTATAACGGCGCCTTTATTATTTCAGCAAAGCACTGTCCTGTGCATTATGTCCAAAGCTCCCTTCCCGTCTCCCGTTTGCCCCCTCTCAGGGCAGGGCAGCTTCCTTTACAGAGGTATAATGAGGTATTTTAGACTAATATTATTGCACATGAGGGGAGCCGTTTTATGGGCCTGTGGTGTCGTGTAACACCGGTGCCACCGACATTGCCTACCCCATCTTGAGGGGTTAAGGGCCGACAATGGGGCCATTTTCTTTGGGCCACTGCCAGAGGCCTCCACTTTTTCTTGGCGTCTCGCTCTAAACATAGCCACCGAAACGTCTGCAGTAAGTTTAGGAAGCCTTTACTGGATCCTTTTTTCTACTCTGTAACCTCTATTGGCGAATGTGTTGCCCTTTCCCCTGGGTTAGGCTTTTCCTGCCCTCCCCTAACAGGCCTGGATATGTTAATCGTATTCGAATAAACGAACTGCATTTGCAATGTTTTCCCCTTTTCGGCCAGTTGTCGGAAGTGCTTTATGATGTCGTTCCTTATGTTCCTCGTAATTAATAACCCGCAGGTGAGACACGGGGGCGTCAGAGCGAGAAGCAGAGAACTTCCTTCCGCACCGCGCATGAAGACAAGTACGTAAATTGCGTTTAGTATATGAAATACACCTGTTTGTATGACACGGCATGACCTCACGTGTTCATCCATGTCGCTGTCAGTTAGGTCATTGTCACAGCAGATGGACACGTCAGTTCAGTTGAATGCTGTGGAGCTGGTGACGTGGGCTCTGATTTTACACCCACCTCCGACTGGCTTCCCAGCAGAAGAGGCAACAGTCAGAACTGAGACAGAATCTCCTCACCCCTTCTGTCTTCTAGATTCTCACAAGGATCTCTGTGTCCAGATCAGCTTGAGAGCGGCCTGGACGGACCCGGTCTTGCTCATGCCCTTCCACGCCGGTCCACTTGGCACCGTTCTAGCTGGGTATATTACCTGCTTAGAACACTACTGGCTCATAGCAGACTTTCAAAATCTTTGCCCAAATTATCACCCAGAAAAGTGATTTCTTTCTTTTAATGTATTAAAGAAGGCCACCTTCAATGTGTAATGCTTTGCTGATCGCTTGACTCTTAATGTGACTAGAAACAGCAGAAAAGAAGTTAATATGCATTAATACTCAGTTATATTATAGCTCATTATAGCTAAAGATGGTGCTGATATGGTTATCAAAACATCAAGGCCTCTACTTACAAAGAACAAATGTGGTGCAGTATAGTGTGTTCAGCGTGACCAATGCTTTGGTGTGCACGGCAACCGCTCCACATTTAGCACTGAGATATGTGTGTCCTATACGTCTTCTTTATTATACAAAAGCCCTGGTAGTGCCCCACATGACGTGTGTGCTTGTTGGATGCTTCTGGGAACCCGTAACTGCGGTATGTCATGTCAAAGCCTCCTTTATTTCTGAAATACCCACACAAACCATTTAGCAGACACTGCAGTGTGCAGTTCCCATGTGCAGACACTAGATGGCGCAGTTCATCACCATTCACGCCTGCGGCAGAACCCATCAGAAAGCAGACGCCGAGTTACCGAATTCAGTGTTTATTATACATGTATATAGTGGTATATAACACACTGTTAAACCTGCAGATTTACTAACGTGTGCAGTTGACATATGAAATGCTCTGTACCCACTAGCACAGTAAATGAGGATTGCGGCGTGCCTTGTTCAGCACACCTTTCATGGAAGAATAGGTCTGAATACATTTATGCATCAGATCAGAGAGGGGACTGTGGAATCCTAAAGCCAAATCACTTGCAGCTAATCCAGAGGGTCCTGCTAATATTATTAGATGGGGCTGTTAGCTGCAAGGCGCTGGTAAGATTGTAGTAGGAAAGAAGTGGGATGCTGGTGTTGCACAGAGAGGGTATTATAGACTGTGGGGCACTGGTGATATGTTGTCAGGAGTCCATCATAGAGCAGTGCACCTACATACCGAAACCTTCACTTCCACCCAGCACTGTAGACTAAGGGCCCCTGTGTTGCAAAAATCTCTTTATTCACACAGAGAAATGCAGGTGATGGGACCCTTATTACAAAAGATTTGTGAGCACCTGTAGAATAATGTAGGGATATTGCCTTTTATAATTATGCGGGTACCAGGAAAACTGCTAGCCGAGTAAAAAAAAAAAAAAAAAACTCTTATATTCCAAATCCAGTATTGATGAAGACGGCACAAGGGAGTTGGAGAAACAACCTAAGTTACCCTGACATATTTTGCCTTAATTATCACCAAGGGTAGGCCTTGCAATGGGGGACAAAAGCTAGTCCTAGCCAGTTGGCACTAGATGGTCACCCGCTGACTTTCCACACACAATTCCGACATTAGAATGCTCTCTAAAGCTGACCATTTCTGAGTTCTATAATCATTCATAATGGAATAATGGGTGAACAGGGCAACCTGCCAGCCTGAGGTTCTGACATCCCATGTCAGCGAAGCAGTGAACACTTTGAAGTTGCTGTGCGTGTCAGGCTGGTTTACACATGTATGATCTTGTGTCGTGTGCCTTTCTTCCCTCCGCATTGTTCTTGCTGTTTGAGCTGATGCCAACCTCCTGGCAGCCCTTGTGCTTGGCATCTGATGGTTCAGGGGCATAACCACAACAGTATAACACTACAGAGGCTGCACAGGGGTGGAGGCCTAAGGCTAGGGCTAGGTCTCTGGCCTTTGTTTTTTTCTTAGTATTGTACTGATGGAAACAAAGTTGCCAAAGATTGAGTGCAACTTAGCAGAGTACATTTAATATACGAACAGGAAAGGTGGGGGTTATTTTAAATCTAGGTCTGTTTGATCATAATGTGGTGTGTTGGAAGTGAGCAGTCCTCGCCCATGTTGCATGCCAGTTCGGTGTGTTAATGGAAAAACACGCCATGCGCTGCGTGGACGTCTCTGCTGCGTCCACAGACTCACGAGCAGCTGTGGATCCCGGTCGTGCGGCGGGTGTCATACCGCTGAGTGACCACCAGGTCGCGCTGTTTCATTGCTTTTCAGGTGATGTTTTTTTGGGGCAGAAAACGTTAAAAAAAAAAAAAAAGTGAAATTAAAAACAAACAGCCTGGCTGGAGCCAAGAGCCACGCAGGGAGCCTGACGCAAGTGACGGCAGATGATCGCACCCTGGAGCCTGGGTCAGGGAGCCCGGTGACCGTGGCATACATAGCCTGGGATTGTCACCATGTCTGGGATATGAGGACGTATCTTGAAACAGGCTGCCTATAGGTGCGAGAAAGGGCACATCAGGTGGCAGGGGCAACCAGGAGCTCATCCCGGCACCCTAAATCCGTTGCTTAACATTGGGGCTGCGTGTGCGATGCCCCCCTTGGTGTGCCTGTTATCCAATAGCTCCTGTTGCAGAGGGCCAATGTAAACCACATGTTGGCAGCAGAAGCTGGTAGTTGCAGACTGAGTGTGATGAGGGAGGGGAGAAGGGCAGAGTCGGTGTCCTGACATTTTGTGTGTGTGCTGCCCCTGGGGAGATCTGCACAGAGGCAGTGCCCACACACCCCTCACCGTTCAGGGCAGGGGCCGTAATGTGGGTGTTGCTTTATTTGGAAGGAAGTAGGGGAGAGTTTAGGTAGGAAATGCAAAGGGAGGAGACTGAACATATAAAACTTGGTGCGCGGCATGCGGAGTAGGACACGGGACGTGTTAGTGTTGGGCAGCCCCGGGAGCGTCTAACTACAGCAGCTCATCACACCTACTCTGCCCACCAATTGCCGCGGTGGATTCTTTTAGTTATTGAGCCGGAGCCGGACTGCAGGAGGTGGATCTACCCTGACCGGGGTGTCACAGGGATGACTCGTGTGCCGAACTAACGCTCCCTCAATGGGAAAAGCTCTCTCACAAACTTCTCAGAGCTCCAGCTGCTGGGTGAGGACTGGACCCTAAGTCTGCCAGGGATGGATGCGTTCTGACAGAGACTCCCTTACCAGCTGATTGCACGGCCTCATGTGGGGGTCCTCATTCCCCACCCACTGACACTTCGTATGAAACTTGGCAATGGAGCTCCAGGTCCTGTGTGGAGCACTTTTTTGGGTCTTGCTTCCTCTATCCCTCTTGGCAGGTAAGCGACATTGCGCTCTGTGAGTTCATTCATTCATTTAGTGGTGGCTTGCAGGCGTTGTAGCGTAGTACAGAGATGAGCCCCTATGCCACATGGCAGCTACCTAGTTTCTGCCGGTAACATCCCTTGTGACTTATAACAGTGTGTGGTATGGGTGTCATTCAGCTTGTATGTAATTGCTGCTGTGTGTCGCTAGGTGAGACGTTTCGGGAATGCGATTTGTGACTTTTTAATTTTGTTTTCATACCTTGCTGTTTTCATGAACGTCCAGTTGTTCTTCCTTTTCCTGGAATGGAAAATTACGACTGAATGGAAACCCATTTTATCACATCTCTAAACAGTCGGTGTAGTGATTTGTGCAAGCAGGGTACTTGTTATTCACAAAGCACTTTCACCGTGCAACACTTAACCCCTTCCTGGTGATTTTATAGTGCTTCGCATCACTTGTTGGGTGGGGAAGGAAGTGGTGGTATTCACTAATCCTAGTGACTTTTTAGGTTTAACAATTTGCTTTTCTTAGCCAAACAAGACACACGTTTTGGAGGTAGATTTGATAAAATAATTTTTAGTTGCACTAAAAGTTGTGACATTAGCTGTCAAATTGCAGTAGTGAAGTTTTATTCTAATGTCCCGAAATGTTTGCCTGTAATTCCTCTCCTGTTATAAATTGTCAATCATATGGAAGTTATGATACGTATTTTTCATTACTTAAACCGTATACTATGCAGAGAGTAGTGAATCCATAGAACTGGCCCCCAGTGTTGGTTGTAGAGGTCCAAAGAGGAAAGGAATTTGCAGTCGCATCAGACAGACATAAGCCTGCCACAAACAGGATGAACGTGTCTGTGTTTACACGCTTTGTCTTTATCCGTATGTTCGTTTACATGCAGTGCTTGCGCAGAGCTATGGAATGTATGTATCAGCCGAGGCATCACTGTGCAGGCAAAGGCTTGAATTGAACTCTTAATCCATAAAATAACAATAATTGCCCTCGGGGCAATTCAGCTACCGGTGACTCTGTCCTCTTTAGCAGCCGTTTCACGTGATTCCGGGGATAGACTGCGCACAATATCACCGGCATCACCGGGCTTCATGTTCACCCATTCAGTGCCACACTGGCCCTGCTGGCATATGCCACCAACAACCAGCGGAGGAGAGTCCGGGCTGTGAAGTTCATCTGGCCGGTTGTAGGTCACTCACTTAGGTAGTATGGTCATACAGCTTGCTGGGTTTGGAACACGAGGGGCTTCCACCATGACTTTCCCCCAGGACTGGCTTCATTTAGATTGAAAGGTTATATGGCATGCGCTGTGAACTGTAATATGTTACACACTTTGTCACCAGACTACGAGGAGAGGAGCTTTGTGTAGAGAGGGGGCCATGAAGACGTGGTTACAACGCAACAATCGAAGGGCCTACAGCGTGTTACACATCACCTCTGGCTGTTTCATACAACCACTCCCTAGAACTCCGGTGCGGTAATCGTGACTCCTGTCTTATAACATCCCCTATAACTCCCTCTAAATCCCCACCCATGTAATAGGCTGCGGAGTCCGTGTGGAATCATTCCTTCTAATACTGAAGCTGCAATTCCATCCTTTGGGGATCTCGCTTACAAACATGTTTGTCCCGCAGCCCCGTTTCTGTTTGAATTCGGACTCAGGCGGTCTCTTTGTAATCCCTGATGATAATACATATTACTTGCATGTCACTAACGTTCTTTGTCTCTGAGGCCAGCGTGGAAGTCAGCTGATTGGTTATAAAGAATTAGTGACTTTGTGAACGCGTCCGTTTTATGGCCGAAGCTTCGTTGCCCTGCGTGTTGTTTGTCAGCCCCGAGTATTCCTTCCGCACAGAAGCTCTCGGACACACCAGCTGATCTAACCAGGGGCCGGTGACAGATCCGCTCTCTGCTCCAAGTACCACCGCTTATCACCATACCTGAGGCTCGAGAAATATTAACCCTTTAATAGCACATTGTAAAGATTCTCTAAATGTGTTACTCAAATGGCTCTAATACTGGGTCTCGTGGAACGCTTGACCTGTCGTTATTTAAAGATCCACTTAATGGCGTCGCCTGCGTTCAAGCAGGGATACCAACCATAAGTCTGATATATGCCCGCAGCAGGATAGAATAGAAATAAGTTCGTACGATCTAGTATCTTGTGATGAAGAAACTCCAGCAGCTGGGCGAATGACATTTTTTAAAGGGCTTTTTACTGTTATTGTCTCGTTTCCTTAGTGTCTTATTTTACGGGCCGTAACGTGACATGCACACATTAACACACTAAGGGGAATTAACCAACGTTATCAGTGCCTTGTTTTAGTAAAGTGTTTTATACAGGGTGTTTTTAACACTTACACCGCGGGCGTGCATTCACGTCATGGCAGTCTTGCACGATGCGTTTTTTGCATGTCTTTGGTTGTAGGGCCATAATGCGAGGGGCTGGCGGTATAAGACCTGCAGTCGCTGCCGCGTGGCACGGACACCTGCAACGAGTGTAAACTGGCACCGTGCTGCACATCATTGTGTTAAAGTCTACAACATGGACCCCTGTGCCTGACAGAGCCCCACAAACCCACACCGATGCCGCAATGCACTCTGTCACCGCCGGCACGCCGCATTCTTACATTTTCCGGTAAGCTTGCTGTACCATATAATTTTCTCTGCTGGAAAACGTGCCTTGTCCAGAGGTGGCATAACATCCGCTTCACAGACAATAGGACGGCGTCGAGGAAGCAATCGTGGGAAATGCATCTGTCCCCAAAAAAGCGTGCAAAAACAGGGTAAAAATACATAGAAACATAGAAAGTGACAGCAGATAAGAACTGTTCTGCCCAACCCCTGAATACTTTCCTTAGTCCCTGGCCTTATCTCATATCTAGCTTAGCTTTATGCCTGTCCCATGCTTGCTTAAATGCCTCACTGTATTAACCTCTACCACATCTAGAAGGCTATTCCATGCATCCACTACCCTTTCAGTGAAGTAATATTTCTGATATTTTTAAACCTTTGCCCCTCTGCGCTGCGGCCTCTGTTGGTGCTAGTTAATGAAACACTCTGATAATGCGGCACACAGGCCTCGAGGGTAAAAATCTGTGAGCACCAGGTTTGTAGGTTTGTTTGGAAGACGTCCAGTTTGTTGGGTTTTCTATTTATTTTATAATGTTTATTGTTTGTTTTTTGTAAATGACGGTTGGGGAGCAAATCAGGAGCAAAGCGGTGAAGAACTCAGCAGGGATATCCTGCAGCGGAATGGCTCTTCGTACATAATGCTCGTGGAATGTAAAAACTTTCCCTAAACATTGTGAATGAGAACAATAACAAATAACATAAACGTAGCATTTTCATGTTCAGATTGTATGTCGTGGTGTGAGACTGTAAACTGTGCGTGGAGTTACACAGGAGGCAGCCTTTCCATGTCTGGATCCCTTTTCTTGTCCTTCTACAGTATTACGTGTTAGACGAAGAATTATATATAAGAAGTTTTGTTAAGGTAATCCTTTATTCTCTTTGCGGTTGGGATGTCCGCCAGAGAAAACGTTACCGGTCTACCCCTGTCACAGCCTGACCTGTTAGCCTTTCTTTGTCATCGTATGAGAGGACGTTGTGTTTTAGGGGTAGAGATTATGCCGTATGAGAGAACGTTGTGTTTTAGGGGTAGAGATTATGCGGTATGAGAGAATGTTGTGTTTTAGGGGTAGAGATTATGCGGTATGAGAGAACGTTGTGTTTTAGGGGTAGAGATTATGCCGTATGAGAGAACGTTGTGTTTTAGGGGTAGAGATTATGCGGTATGAGAGAACGTTGTGTTTTAGGGGTAGAGATTATGCCGTATGAGAGAACGTTGTGTTTTAGGGGTAGAGATTATGCTGTATGAGAGAACGTTGTGTTTTAGGGGTAGAGGTTATGCCGTATGAGAGAACGTTGTGTTTTAGGGGTAGAGGTTATGCTGTATGATAGAACGTTGTGTTTTAGGGGTAGAGATTATGCTGTATGATAGAACGTTGTGTTTTGGGGGTAGAGATTATGCTGTATGAGAGAACGTTGTGTTTTTAGGGGTAGAGGTTATGCCGTGTGAGAGAACGTTGTGTTTTAGGGGTAGAGGTTATGCCGTATGAGAGAACGTTGTGTTTTAGGGGTAGAGGTTATGCCGTATGAGAGAACGTTGTGTTTTAGGGGTAGAGGTTATGCCGTATGAGAGGATGTTGTGTTTTAGGGGTAGAGGTTATGCTGTATGAGAGAACGTTGTGTTTTGGGGGTAGAGGTTATGCCGTATGAGAGAACGTTGTGTTTTGGGGGTAGAGATTATGCTGTATGAGAGAACGTTGTGTTTTAGGGGTAGAGATTATGCCGTGTGAGAGAACGTTGTGTTTTGGGGGTAGAGATTATGCCGTATGAGAGGATGTTGTGTTTTAGGGGTAGAGATTATGCTGTATGAGAGAACGTTGTGTTTTAGGGGTAGAGATTATGCTGTATGATAGAACGTTGTGTTTTAGGGGTAGAGATTATGCTGTATGATAGAACGTTGTGTTTTGGGGGTAGAGATTATGCCGTATGAGAGAACGTTGTGTTTTAGGGGTAGAGGTTATGCCGTATGAGAGGATGTTGTGTTTTAGGGGTAGAGGTTATGCTGTATGAGAGAACGTTGTGTTTTGGGGGTAGAGGTTATGCCGTATGAGAGAACGTTGTGTTTTGGGGGTAGAGATTATGCTGTATGAGAGAACGTTGTGTTTTAGGGGTAGAGATTATGCCGTGTGAGAGAACGTTGTGTTTTGGGGGTAGAGATTATGCCGTATGAGAGGATGTTGTGTTTTAGGGGTAGAGATTATGCTGTATGAGAGAACGTTGTGTTTTAGGGGTAGAGATTATGCTGTATGATAGAACGTTGTGTTTTAGGGGTAGAGATTATGCAGTATGAGAGAACGTTGTGTTTTGGGGGTAGAGATTATGCCGTATGAGAGAACGTTGTGTTTTAGGGGTAGAGGTTATGCTGTATGATAGAACGTTGTGTTTTAGGGGTAGAGATTATGCTGTATGATAGAACGTTGTGTTTTGGGGGTAGAGATTATGCCGTATGAGAGAACGTTGTGTTTTAGGGGTAGAGGTTATGCCGTATGAGAGAACGTTGTGTTTTAGGGGTAGAGGTTATGCCGTATGAGAGGACGTTGTGTTTTGGGGGTAGAGGTTATGCCGTATGAGAGAACGTTGTGTTTTAGGGGTAGAGGTTATGCTGTATGAGAGAACGTTGTGTTTTAGGGGTAGAGATTATGCTGTATGAGAGAACGTTGTGTTTTGGGGGTAGAGATTATGCCGTATGAGAGAACGTTGTGTTTTAGGGGTAGAGATTATGCCGTATGAGAGGATGTTGTGTTTTAGGGGTAGAGGTTATGCTGTATGAGAGAACGTTGTGTTTTGGGGGTAGAGATTATGCCGTATGAGAGAACGTTGTGTTTTAGGGGTAGAGGTTATGCCGTATGAGAGGATGTTGTGTTTTAGGGGTAGAGGTTATGCTGTATGAGAGAACGTTGTGTTTTGGGGGTAGAGATTATGCTGTATGAGAGAACGTTGTGTTTTAGGGGTAGAGGTTATGCCGTATGAGAGAACGTTGTGTTTTGGGGGTAGAGATTATGCCGTATGAGAGGATGTTGTGTTTTAGGGGTAGAGATTATGCTGTATGAGAGAACGTTGTGTTTTGGGGGTAGAGATTATGCTGTATGAGAGAACGTTGTGTTTTGGGGGTAGAGATTATGCCGTATGAGAGAACGTTGTGTTTTGGGGGTAGAGATTATGCCGTATGAGAGGATGTTGTGTTTTGGGGGTAGAGATTATGCCGTATGAGAGAACGTTGTGTTTTAGGGGTAGAGATTATGCTGTATGAGAGAACGTTGTGTTTTGGGGGTAGAGGTTATGCCGTATGAGAGAACGTTGTGTTTTAGGGGTAGAGGTTATGCCGTATGAGAGAACGTTGTGTTTTAGGGGTAGAGATTATGCCGTATGAGAGAACGTTGTGTTTTAGGGGTAGAGGTTATGCTGTATGAGAGAACGTTGTGTTTTAGGGGTAGAGATTATGCTGTATGAGAGAATGTTGTGTTTTAGGGGTAGAGATTAGGCCGTATGAGAGAACGTTGTGTTTTAGGGGCATTATTATTTTTGAGGCATGTGGATATGATTCACTCGCTATTTTATACAGTAAGAGGAAACGATACTGCTTCATTAGCAAGTCCCAGGAACTCGGTAGATGGGATTCCTTAATGTGAGATGTGTTGGGTCTGACTCAGCCATGTGAGTCAAAGCGCTGCTCGCACCGAGGAAACTGCCATCCGCCAGTCTCGCTTTAACCCTCTGCTCGCATACTCCGTATCACACCTTTCTCATATCAGTGTGCCCCTCAACCTTCTTTCACCGGCATGTGTGTTTCTTTTCTGCCAATTATTACGAATATAATGAACTGTAATATTGGAAATGTCTGTTCCACTAGTACCTTCTACCATTTTTTGTGGGCCCAATGGTCTCATGTACCCAATGCTGGCTGATATCCTAATCCTGTAGAATAAGGTGTTGGATACTAGTTCTGAAACGCTGTAAAGCAGAAGTGATGAAGGGGGTTTTGTGTGGCGGTGAGGAGATAAGATTTAAAAACTTTGTGACGTAAGAAAACTTGATTCCAAGGAGTACAAAAAGAGAAACCACAAAGGATTTTATGTAATATACAGGGTTACGTTACCCCAAACGGCATTATGATATCTAGATACGATAACACCATGCCCTGTAAAGCACTTTGGTTAGAAAGAAGCGTGTTTCGCTCATCTTGCGAGGATGAGGTCAAACAGTTAATATTTTATTCTCTAAAATATTCATGCGCTCCGAGTTGGAAATGTTTATGGAAAGAGATAAGATTTGGCAAGAAGAACAGAAACGAGATGTTTGGGTAACGGAGGTAGGGACTTTGGGGATTTGTTCAAAGACCGCTCTGCCTCAACAAACAGCTTTCCAGGTTTGTGATAATTATATACATACGGTGTCGGTAAAAAATCCGCGTGTACCGTGAAAAGGACGCCAGACTTTCTACCTCTCATGAGAGGAGGTGCTGAATGAATATTATATCGCCGGGATGGATATGTTAATATCGCTCTCGAATTGTATTTTGTCTTCACCAAACTGCGGGCCAGATTTATTTTAATCTGCTCCTCCTGGAAATCTATTTAGATCAGACAAGACTGGTTTATATCAGCAGGCATGTAAGGAATACTTTTTAGAAGTGGGTAAAAAGTATTTTCTGTGCTTGAAGTGCACTCTGTAATAACCGAGGTGAGTCACTTCTTAAACGTTTCTTTAAGTTTGCGTCTGTTAGAGGACTATGTGTGAATTCCTCATGATTCAAACAGACACATACAGAGTGAAATGAACATTCAGATCATTAATACACCAAATTTTCCTGCAGGAGAATGTGCTCATAGACATTTTGCTGTTCATCAAGTTACTCAAAGACAGGGGCGTAACGAGAAACCACAGGGCTCCGGTGCACTGATTGCCCTGGGATCCCCCATTTTCACCAAGCAAAATGTCCCACAGGGCCAGCTTTGCTCCAAGCAGCTTGTGAGTGCCATCTAAGCCCCCTAACAGTTTGTCTGTGCCATCTTAGCCCCCAAACAGCTTGTCTGTGCCCCTAAACAGCCTGCTTGTGCCCCTACCCACGTCACTTACCTGCAGGAGGGGTGTGTGTCACTCTTCCTCCATGCTGTGTGCAGACAGATCCAGCATGCAGGAAGTGGATATGATGTCATAGGATGATCTCTACACTCCGCATGCCGCTAGTTGCTGGTATTAATTATGCTCTAGAGTGGAGGCCTGGTTGCAGTTGCATCCCCTGCGACCATAATTGTTATGGCCTTTGCTCAAAGACACTGCTGGGCACAGCTCCCTGCCTAATACAGCTTGGCATGAAGCTTTGATGAATCTATTTTCCTGTGGAGTTCAATTAACTTTGTGATTCCCTTCAGACTGATTAAAAACTTGGCACGTTGAATTACTGAGGCAGAGAGTTGATTACTGATTATTATTATTATTATTGGCTCTTAGAAAAAAACATGGTCTGCCTATCTTTCTATCACCGTTTGTTAGGGGGTTATATATTGGATAACATTTACAAAGTGGTCCTGTCGCCGTAGGAAACAATGCAGTGGTCACAGTGGAGACCATTTTTTTTTTTCTGCATAACCTCCAGTGACCCCGGTGTGTAGAATATAGCACCGCGCGTTACTTACCTTTATCAAAGATAGATATTTGATCGGGAAGAACGTAAGGACCCGCTGAACCGGATATCCCAGATTCCAGTGCATGGAGCGGTTCTGTAGAAACCTGGGTTATTCTGGTTCAGGGCTGACCAGTTCCATTCCACGGAAATAACTCACCCGACTATTTAATGTCATTCATTAACTTTCCCGTGTGTAGCAGTGAGACTTAAAATGTATTAACGGCTTCAGACAGGCAAGGCTCATAGGCTTTACTTTTTATCTTTGCTTTAACAACATTACTCAAGAACAGTGTATACCGGCGTCTTTAGAGAAAAGCCTTTCTGTCCTGTATCGCTGTAGGATTCCTTGCCATGATTGGGACGCACGTTGCTCCTTTCTCAGCAGTGGTCAAGTATCCGTGTAGTTTGTATGTAGCGAGATGAAAGAAGACTGGAAGAGAGATGTTCACATGCCAGAGATTTTTATAAAGTGCGGTTCTCTGCTTTGCATCGCAGAAGGATAGCGTACTTGATGTATATTAATACAGAATTGTCAGTTGTAAAGGGGATGTAACATGGAAAGATAGTGAACTAAGTTTAAAAAAAAAGACGCGAGTCCATAAAGTTCCACCATGTTTCATGGATTTGCCCTTTTGATCCCTGACATGGTAGATGCTGCTCTGTATTTGTCTCTGTCGCCTTCCCTACTATACAGGGGGGCAGAGTCTTGGGTTAACAATATGGTTTTTTTTCTGCTGCCTTTACGAAGATTTCTGATTGTTTGGATAAAAGCCGTTACGGTGAGAGTTCAGTATTTTGGACGGCTTCCTAGGAATGTGTAATCAAATGCTCGCTGTTATGTCTGCTGACATATTAACCGTATTTCATAACTGCCTCTTTTTGTACACGGGGGCTCCTTACATTTAGTAGAATGTTATTTTCCACAATCAGCGCCTAATTAGTACCGTATCATTGCACCATATAGATTGAAAGAAGACTGAGTCAGAAGCAGCCACCAGGTTACCGAATGACAAAGATTCTCAGCCGCCTTCTGTCTAGCGCCTCTAATTTAGACATATAACAGTGTTATAATATCTCGTTTTGAATTATAAGTTTTGGTGTGATCTAAAATGATTTAAGATCAGAGATAAAATATAGGATATCTTTTTAAATTCATATTGTGGATGTGATCCTACAGTAATTAAAAGCGTCGGAACTTCGTGTAAGTGATAAAATATTGGTTTTGCCTTTTTTTTCTCATTTAATATCCCTAACAGGATGCAAGCATATATAATAAATTCCATATAGTTGTTTAGCGTATGAGGTTCAGATTGGGAGAAATTGCAGAATCCAGGTAACCTTTTTTTTAATGATTGTGTCATCCATCATACGACATCACAACTCAACAAACTTGACAACAAAGTCTTCAACTTTGTTGTCTTGTGGCTTCTAATTCATGACTGACTTAGTCTGCCCTCGTCAGAGATCCACTCCGTAGACGTATCTTTCCAATAATAATTTTAGCCACGTTATGATTTTGTGGCACACGCGTGTTTAGCAGAAATGCCCCACTTCCCCCCTCCTGGCCCGACGCTTTCTTTTCCTCGCACACATTTCACGAATGGACCGTCGCCTCTATGGACACAGGGCTCGTGGCAGCTGTCAGTGTTTGCCCAAAAGCCAGCCTTTCTCTGGCCATATAGCGCGTGTGAACGGGCTGTTTACACGAGATAAAAGTGTCAACGCTGGGCATGACACATCACAGTAACAAAAACAATTCGCAATATATGGGGTAGAAAGAACCTTATCACTGCGTGGGAACTCTACGGAAGCGCTTCATGTTTGATCACCTTGTATAAATACTTTGTTGCCAGAAGGGTACACCAAGTAATAACTGAAGGCATTGTTTTAGGGGTTTTTCATGCAAAGTAGGTACAATTCATGTTTGTCCCATCGTTCCCTGGTGGATGAACATTATTAGGATGTTTGGGGGGTCCTCAGGTGCTCCTTGTATAGTAAAGACCACCTTATTCTCTAACGCAGGAGAGCTGCAGTTTCACCCACAGTCATCAACTGTGAATGGCCAACCCCAGGGAGCTGCTTCTGCCCTTTATTAATGTATGTATTTTCTTGAACGTCGCCTCCCAGATTGAACTATTCATTACACGGGGCTCGCTCAGCTGTTCTTGCAGGAGAACCTTACAAGGCTGGGCCTCTATAATGCATTGTGAAGTTGGGAAGCTGAGCTTAAGAACATACAGCTCCAGGGTCAGTGACGCAATAACCCTCCCGATGGAACAGAATGGGGAGAATAATCTGGGAGCATTACATCACATGTGTGTGTGTCTGTGTGTGTAAAGTGTTGCGTAAGAATGTGTGTCGGACAATGCAGAGCGGATCGGCAGTGATCATTTATAGAGATCTGTCCGGCTTCTCTGGGGGCTACATACGCCGGGCGGGGGGCATATGAGCGGAGCCAGCACTTTGTGCTGAGTGACACTGGTGGGATTAGCAACATTGTATTGTGTCCCACTGTTTGCAGCGTGTTATACCGTCTGTGTCTACGCTGCTTCCCACAGACAGGGGATCCCATGCCCCGCGGCACACTGACATCGACACGTGGCGCTGGATACGTTTTGTGCCATCAGACTGATCCGTTTGCAGAAACGTTTGCTCAGGAATCTGAAGGCCACTTAATCTGTTTGCGAGCTCACTCCCTCCACTCGCAAGTAATTGGGTGAGAGAAGTTGTGTTCTTATGGCAAAGCCAACACTTGTAACACAATATTGTGTGGCTCTCGTGTTTCAGTGTGTGCGTTTCTACTAATAAATAAATCCTGCAGCCAAGAAAAGTTTCGTATCTGCACGGGGTGGAGGTGCAATTTAGCGTGGCTATGGGGCATCTAGCACCTCCGTTTGCCCCAGGAGAAATATCTCAGACCTATGTGCCAAGGAGAGCTTCGTGGCTCCAGCACGGGAAGGTACAGCTTGCCGAGTGCCCTCCCTGATCTGTATCCCGACGCCCTCCTCTCGCTGGGTGTCCATGCTTATTCTGTGGCTCAGGACTTGTTGTTTCCTTTTGAATTTCCTGGCAGCTTCGCTGACTCTTTTGCCCGGATCTTTCCTTCACCTGCAACTCCCCCCAGACGCCAGTCTTCATCCGCACCACCCGATAAGAGGCATTCTCTATATACACATGGATCTCATCTTAGACCGAAGCCATACATCTATATTACTATTTTCACTTTAATGCTGACCGTGTCTTTTAGCCAGGTGCCTTTGTCTCTTAAAGGGTCCGGTCGGGGTCTCTGTCTTGTTTACAGAGCATCTCTAAGCCAATTAGGATGTCTCGCTGTCCTGCTGTCTCCCTCTTCTCATTTTCTTAGTATGTCTCTCGTTTTCAGTGCCCATACTAAGCTTGCCTCCAGCTGTTTCAAGTCGCATTGTTGTATATCCTCATCGTTCAACGCTTCCCAGCAATCAAGCCAGCTGAATTTGCCATTAAGGGTGTGCGGCCCAGAGCAGAACACAAGCCGGGGTCGTAGGAGCTGCCCGCAAAGTGCACAGTGGCCCTGGGGGGGGGCCCTGGGCTCCCGAGGAAGTTACACTCACACCAGCACAATGTCTTCTAGCTGCTGATGCGTGTCCAGCGTCCCACGTCTTGGCAAGGGGGCCGCCTTTGCTGTTAATCTTATTACCAAAGCTACGAGCTGCCAGTAAAGCACTTTAACACGTTCAGCGCAGGCGCACCCGCTGCAGTGTGTCGCCAATAAGGATTTCTCTTTAGTCTTCCACGTAGGCAATCGATCGGTCAACTGCTGTGTGACCCTGTCCGTGTGGAGTGGCCTGCGGGTCTCTCCCAAGGGGAGGCTGGCTTTTCCACCCCTATATATATAGATATATGGTGTGATATATTCGTTTTCTTTTATTTTTCTGCAAACTGTAAGAGGAGATATGTAGAAAATGTAATGTTCCCATTGGTTTCGTCTAGAAGCACGCAAACCTAGATGCCCGTGCAAGAGACGTCTCAGACCATAAATACTCGGTAATTATTAATCTTAAATAAAAAAGGGATCAGATATGAAATAACTTGCCAAAGAAATGTGAACTATGTGCGCTGCTTGATTTGGGAGAAAGCAGGGGATTCTTGGTGCAGAGAGACGCCGGGGAAATGATCGGCCCGATAGCCGGCTTCTCTTCTGTCTGCTGTAAAGTTCCGTGTAACTGTTACGCATCTCTTCGAAGCCTCTCCAAAGCCAGACGCTGAAATATTAATCATTAAGTATATGACGACACGTTCTCCCATGTTACAGAGTTATTGGTAGCGCAGACCCCGTGGGTTCCCCCCCGTCGTTTGGTTTTGTTGTGGAGGGGGTCCCGCAATCTGTGCGCACGGAGCAGCAGGGTATGGGAATTTTCCATCTTCCTGCCCAACGCCATCACATACGATCTATACAATAGAGCAGTGTCTGGAGGCAGAGGGGGGCTGCCCCTATATTTTGTGCTGGAGATGTGCTTTTTATAGTTTATTTGGGCGTTTGGGGTCCCGTGACTTTACTTTAGGTGACTTTTTGCAGTTCCTTTATAAATAATTGCATGTATCGCCGGTATAATGGCTGCTATTCTGCTTTCATTCCAAGTATTTATTTGGAGTTACACATTCATCGTAACGGCGCCAAATATTGCTGTCCAAACAGGAGCTCCTCGTCTCCCCACTTTTGCTTTGATTTTATGATTTTAAAAAGTATCAAATAGGTCATGAAACATTCAAGTAAGAACATCCTTAATTACAACAATATTTGGGACAAAAAACAAAACAAAACACTGTTGTAAATATTTTGTATTATTTGCACGATTGAAACAAAGGAGAGTGTGGATCGGCGTGAGGTCGCTCTGAGAGCAACATCTTTTAAAACATCAAATTTACTAAAAATATACACAGGAAAAGGGTGCTTTTTTCAGACTCGCAAAAAGCATTGTTTTCCGTTAACTGTTTCTTATATGGGAACATTTAACGAAAAACCTTCATAGAGCCAAGCACCGCGTAGCCACATCTGTTGTATTAAAGGTGCTGTTCCACTGAGACAAATGATTACGTTCACCGTCTAGTTCTTTAGGTAAATAAACCGCGATGCTTTCATCTGAAGGTTTAATCACATAAGAATTTCCAAGGAGCCTTTTCAGGTTCTATGGCAACAACCTATCACTGCCCTCTTTTGTGTCACATGACTATTAAGCATTCCTGGAAGATTTTTAAAGAGGCAACATGTTAATTATTGTTGGGAACTGTTTGACGTAAAAGGAATGATGTTTATCGTGTGGTATTTAGTTACAAGATAAATCAATTCATCAGAGGAGGTGACAGAAACTTGATACTTTAGCATAGGTGTACTGCAGCCCATGTTTGCTAAGCAGTACAGCCGTACGATGCGTAGTTTTCACCGGTAGGGCGATGGTATCGCTGATGGTTCTGAGTCCAGTGCATGCCAACAAAAACCTTGAGCCCTCTGAATGATATTCTGTGCAGCCAGACATCGGCGGCCGGGTCGACCCCAAACCATCTGCAGCTGAACCATCTTTGGCAGCTCTGGACGCGCTGAGTGACAACGTCGGCCATCGACAGCTGAGAAGCCGAGGTCAGCCGAGAGCCGACTATCCGCACAGGGCCGTGTACACACATATGCGTGTTCATGTATGATTATATTACTGGCACGCACGCTCCTGCACAATGTACTCCCTTTCAGAAATAGGTGTGATTTTATTTATACATGTCTATGCTTCTGTTTGCTCATCTAAACCTGCTCTGTGCATTCAGTATCATGAATACAACTAAAAAGAGTATATATTTAAATAGCACGGGCTGGGCAGCCCCGTGAAACTTTTTCACTGGAAAAGAAATGAGAAAGCCGGATCTAAACTTCCTCTTCCTGACTGTTCCGACAGCCCCGAGTGGGCGCATGGCGGCAACTTCACATCAGACCCTTAACAAAAAAGATAAACGCTAAAGCAGACGGTGACCCTCCGCTTAGAACGTCTTTTATATCGCATTTTCTGTTACATTTTTATAGCTTATATTATACTTATGGTTTCTAAACCTACTCGGCCAGGGGGCAGAGATCTATTCTCAAATACATAAACCGAGTTAATGCCGAGTGATTAGCTTTTCACACACTCTGGGGCTTAAAAGCAGACGCTGCGATCTCGGTCACTATGACGGCATATGTCTCCGACGACCTGGCAGTTCCTTTGGGTTTATTATAGGTAATTTTCTTTAAAAAGTCCCAGCTGTGTAATAACGGCCCCTTTCCCCCCCCCGGCCACCTCCACCGGGCCGTTTCCTCTGACTCATTTGTATCATTTCCTCGCAGGACCTCGCTAATCCATCACCAGGGATTTCACATTATTTTTCCCTGTACCCCGGTCCTGCCCTCCCCAAACCATGTCACTCCTGTCATCACAGTTGCTTTATGGGCTGCAATGGCTGATATGGAGAACAAATCATATTATCCACATTATCTCAATTACAGTGAAACACAAATTAATTAGAAATGAATTGTTGCAGCCTACGGTATAATTTCAGGTTCCTACACTGAAGTGATCCTCCTCCTTATCCCTCAATGACTAACGGGGCACCCGGGGGTATCATTATCTGGGAATAGCAGAGTCCGGATTTTGATGTCACTTTTATCCTCGCTCTATTTTCATATATATATATAGAAATCCTTGCATTGAGGTATTTCCTCAACAGTGATTTTGAGCTCATCCTGGGGCATTATTCTATTAGTCCTGCATGATGGAATTCTACCGTCTATAGCAGGGGTCGTCAAACTGTGGCCCTCCAGCTGCTGCAGGACTACATCTCCCATAATGCTCCTCCAGCTAAGAGGCTGGCAGAGGCGTATGAGAGATGTAGTCCTGCAGCAGCTGGAGGGCCGCAGTTTGAAGACCCCTGGTCTATAGGTTCCACATGGATGTGTTCTCACCAGTCTGATACTGTTATAACGCACCTCTGAATAAGCCCCATTATATGTTTTTATTTAGGGTGAGTTTCAGTTCATAGAAAGAAGCTGATTAGAAGGAGGAGACACGGTTTGGTCTGGAAAGCGATTAGTTATACAGATTTTGCTGCGCATGCTGCTGCATTTTGTTAAAATGGTATAGCTCGTCAACAAAATACCAAAGCTAGTGAGGATGGGGATTGACTGTGCCTGTTCCATGTTATGCACAAAAGCTGGTTTCCTGATACATATACAACGCATTTTATTCCAATTTTGTAAAAACATTACGTTTGTTTATTTAGCTTATCCATTTGCACCATGTGATGTAACTGATCTGCTCTATTAAAAGCCATTTAGATAGCAGGTACACTTTGAACTTGACATTGTAATGATTTCCTTACTATTCTTGCAGCCAATATATCTTTTTGCTACTTATTTAATAGAAATGCATTGGAAATGGAGATAAAGCAGCATCGTATGCCCTGCTTGTTCTCAATTTATACTCAATTGTCTTTTTTTTCCCCCACTTGCAGCATGCGTCTTCCGATACAACCTCCTTTCCTTGATCTACTTGCTGTTTCTGCTGCTGCTACCATGGTTTGTAGGACCCACAGCTCAGAGCATGAGAGGTATGTTGGTTCTTCATCAATAAAGTACGGTAATAGTAATACTATTCATACCAATGCAGGGGTTTCTCAAAGAGGTGGTGTAGCAGCTTTATCCACGCCGCCTGCCTGCCACAACCCTGAGACGCCTCTCTATTCAGCAATCTCAACCCATCTCCATGTCTTCTAAAGATCTGTTGATGGGGTACCTTCGGTCAAAAGCAATATGACTTCCAGACAGGATTCCCTAAAGTATATAGCAGAGGGTGTTGTACCCATAAAGTATCAGTTGGCAGACGAGCCATTCTTTCAAATAGATCTCTGCTGGTCAGCCCCGATGCAGAGAGTAGTGGGCCTGCCGGGAATATTTGCAGAACAGATCTGTATTGTCCTGTCTCTGTAACAGAGCAGACGTTTAACACCTCTAAATACTATGTGCACAAAACTGGCCCTTTAATAAGAGGGGGACTAGCGCATTACCGGAATAAATCATTTTTTGTGCTAGAAGCGGTAAAGTCCAGCAGCATGGTGCAAATGTCTGGACCTGCGAAATTTGGGGTGAAAACCTGTAAATTATATAACCTTCTAGCTTTCTGGACTAGAAACTCAACTGATTGACAGCAGGTATCCCACAAAACACAATCCTTTTACAAACTGCAGCTGTGTTCCGTTCCTCTTGATACTGTTACTGAGTCCTCATGTTATGTATTTACCCACGTTTGTTGTTTCAAACCATCTCTCCCTATCTCCCTCTCTCTGGTTTGATGTCACATTCTCCTCCAGTCTGTTTTCTTTTTTCCATTCTCTCTCTGTGGATTTGTGGTAAATTGTTTGTTATTATTATTGTTGGTTTTTGTTCTGTCTGGACAGTGTTTAGTAGCCCTTTTTCCTTTTTTAATTTGACATTTCTGCGTTCTTCCCACCCTCCTTCCTCTCTCCCCTCTGTCTTTCCCAACTCTTTGAGTCCCTCTCCATCCTCATCCCTGTCTTTCCTTTTTACATCTCTCCCTCCCCCATTTTTTTTTCTCTCTGCCAAACGGCCTCTTCATATAAACCATCCCTTGTTTGAATTCCTCCCCAAACTTTCCTATCCCCTGACCCGCAGGGCTAAGAGTATATCTTCGGTAAAATATTCTTTCACAGCCTGGGCTGACCCCACTTGCTCTTTGCTACTCCTGGAAGGCTCATCTCTGCCTTTATTCAGCGCTCCTTGGCGTGGATCCGGCATTGTTTACCTGGCAGCAAAAATGTCACTGTTACAACCTTTTAATGTTATCCCCAAACTTCAGAGATCTCTGGGGGGAACGTCCCGTAGAGGACCTCCAAACATTACAGGGCAAACTGAGTAGAATTGGTTCCCGGCCCTACTGTAGGCTGGTAAGGTAAAGTATGCATACATGTCGTTGCCTGATTTGTAAATAATCAAGCATTTTGGACCATTGTATTCCAGCATACATTATTAAACCTGTGCCACATATAAAGGGTAAGCTAAAATGGCTAACGCGCTCTGGGATTTGGCTAATAAACAAAGCTTATTCCAAAACTGCAAATTTGGGAACAAAGGGGAATTATTGATATCCAAGTACATATATATATATATATATATATATATATATATATATATAAACAACGTTTTTCCAGCTTGTTAGTCTTTTGTAAATATGTCTGGACTTCCACATCTTGGCTAATTGTAATAATTTATATTTAAATGTAGCCGTTGCCTGGGTAAGTTTTATCACAGGAGGAAACCTAATATTAATGATCGTAACGCACACATTGCCCGTTTCCGGCGGTGACAGGGATTAGAAGCATTAAATGTACCCGAGTTGCACATTCTGTTTTGGTAGGAAAGGGCTTTTTTTCTGCCGAGTCCCGGAAATGCTCACATAAATGAATAATTTCCTGTTAGTGACTGAAATAATAAGCGCTGGAGGAATTTAAATCATTGGTGCTCTTCCCCAAATTTGCGTTCATTCTATCTGTCTCTGCATTTCCTCCCGTTAAAGGCTCGGGGGACACCCGGCGTTCCCTCTACAAAGAAGTCTCTTTGCTGCCCCTTAACCCTTCCTTGTCCCCTAGAGAGTGTTTAGCGGCCGGTTAACTAGTTGAGTGCAGAGGAGGAGCGATGCGTTGTGAGAAGATGTGTCCCTCCTTCTCTCCAGCAGGGAAAAAGTTAATTCTAACGTTTCTTCAGAAGTCCCACCACTGTAACACATTACTACACACGTTGTTAACCATTAGTAGTCGTTGTTTAGCTAAACCTCGTGTCTCGGCTTTTAAAGGGACTTAGACACTACCATTTATTAATTAATCCAGGCCGTAACCTCGTATCGCATACAGACATTGTAATGCCACATTTTGCCCCGATAATGCCATCATTGGCCATCAGATTTATTTAGCTCTTTGCTGTAAGGGGTAATGCACTTTTTTTTTAATAATAACCACTAATAAAATCATTTAGATAACTCACAATCTTCTGTTTTCATTATTTTGACTTTGCGGGCAGTTTGTGTATTTACAAATAGTATTACGTAGTAACAGTGTCGCAGAATGCCCACCATGCTGTAACATTTTCATTTGGTTCATAGTAATTGCGTCTATATGTGAGAAGTAGGGGGTATTTAAACATAAATAGAGACCGCCATGGCCAACATGCTCTTGGATTGATTCCAAAAGAGAAACTGAGAGAGTAAATGGTGAAGGACAACATGGATAAATAAAAGGATGCGCACTTGTGGGCTTAAAATAAAGACTTTCCATGGGATCAGATTATAATGATCAGCGATGGTAGGATATTTACTAGAGGGTGCTGTAACTTTTTAGCCCTCTAGTAAAGTGCGTATTTTTAAACGACGTTGTGTTTTTATTCCCTCCACCACAGGAAGTATCATTTTTACCCGTCCAACATTTTTCCTTTTAACCGCCAACCATCCTTAGGACCTCGGTTGCTCTGATGTTTAAAAGGGAAAAGCGTTGGCTATTTGCTCTGGATATCCAGAATAGACGCGCGCGTATTTATATACTAAAAGAATCATAGAACAACCAGAACGGATCTAAACACACCAAAAACCATCTTCCCAAGAGGCCGCGTCCAAGAACGTAGCGCTATATGTTATAAAGAATACGAACTTCCCTTCCAATTCCTAGTTACAAAATGTATATATTTTTTTTATTGACGATGTCACAAAAAGCTGTCGGTGATGATGTCGGCCATTTTTATTAGTTTGATGTTTAATTCTACTTATTTGTCTAAATTTCGCCATAGTGAATGCAGCAGATGAAATGTTTTCTTCGCCCTCGGCACCGTGTCGTGTGCCCTGAATATTGGAAGGGTCAGATTCCGATATGGCAATCGCACAAAAAAATGTTACCAGCCACTAAATGGTTCTTAAGATCTAAATTCCTTTTTTTTTTATATGAAACAAACGTAACAATTGTGAGTCGCAGTCTGTGGTGCATATCCAATGTGTGCACCTCTTTTTATGTGGACATTTGTAGAATTTACGCATTTTATTTCATAGCAAAAGCCGGTTAAATTGACTGTGGCGCATGCATGCTTCCTGAAATGTTTTGGAGGAATCCAGAACAAATGTGCTCATCAAACTAAAGTTCCGATACTTCTTAGAAATCCAGGTTTCTTTGTGGCGAGAGTCGGGTCTTGTACATACGCCAACAATGCCTTTAGTATTATCACATGAGACTTTAAAGAGGAGGAAAGCTAATCGAATGACTACAGGGAATGGACTTAAAAAGTGGATCTTTTTTACGGACTATATCCGCATTCCTCTCCAGTTTAAAATGACATTTCCGGGAATGATCCGCACGGATTCTGTATGCATGGTCCAGCTCATTTATACGCGTGTCTCTTGTAAATGGGATCCCTAAACCAATTCTTGAGGAACACAAAGGGTCCATGTTTTAGGGTGCTTGCGGTTGAGTGGCGGTGCCCCCCCCATTCCTTACCGATTGGCGAATGCCTTTAGGGCTGATTTAGGAGCCCCAGACCTGATTAGTGATCGTTAGGGTGAAATGTATTACAAAAAAAAATCATATATCAAAGATAAAATAATAATAATAAGGAATAAAAAAGATCAAAAAAGGCCAGAATATTTTATAATATTTTAAGCATGACATATCATTAAATGTATAACAAAAAGATCATCAAAATGCCGGAATATATTATATATATTATATTGTTAGCATGACATGTAGTGTTATATGTGTATGGTTTCGAACAAACCCCCTATTTAACTCTAATAAATACTGCAGCTTCAGCACCCCCAGTGGGCTCGCGCTGGCCTTCGCAGTGTTAAATGTCTTTCACCTGTTCCCTCCCTGCTGGCATTTTGGCTTCGTCGATAGGAACATGTGAAATCAGATACGGTCCCGTCCGCTTTTTTTTTTCCAGAGGCTTCATGGCAAGACCCCAAAGGTTGCATTCATGGAGACCGGTCACTGATGAGTTTAACAGTCCCGCTTTCCCTGCATTTCCGCTAATCCAGGACCCTCCGGGCACAGAGGGTGCTTAAAATGACAAAATATAAATATAAAAAATAGGTCTGCTGCAAAATCATTGAGAACAATTCACGTCGGCATTTAAAGTGCCGCCCCATTGCAAGTCTAACCTCATACACCCTACCCTCCTATACATGCTCATTTCTATAAATACCCCCCTGTGAAGACACCGGATCACTGAATGAGGGTCCGTTATCCCCGGTGGGGGACAGGGCTGCACTGGATACCTACCTCCCGCTGCCCTTTCCATTTCATCTCTTAATTAAACCACCCATTGCCGCTAAATACATTACTCGTTACTTGCTCCGAGTAACTAACATATTATTGTGTAGCCGGGTGTCTGGGAGCACAGCAGGTCCGGGGCTGTTCTGCGTCTTTAGAATACTCTTGTTGGTAACGATCTGCAGATATATTTTTCTGTGGCCCCTTGCAACGGGTCCAGGAACTTCAATAAAAAGAACCTAAATCATTTCAACTCGTCACATTTTTCCAAAGAAAAGTCTTTTAAGTGCAGAGGTCATAGGCAGTGCATTCTAAACACACTCACTTTGCACCATGGAGTGTCCCAGCCCCACTTCGAGTGTAGAGCGGGGGTCTACTGACCATATAAAACACACAATCCATCCATGCCAGTTGGAGACCAGGGGCTCATGGGAATTCTCCCTAATAATAATGTTAAGGTTGTAACAGTGACTAATAATGTATTCCTGCTTAATATCAGATACCGATCGCAAACGTTTATATTGGCGGTGGTTGGCGGGTTTGCCGTAAGAGGAGAACAGATGGAAAAGGCTGAGATACACCAAGTAATGTGGATGCTGGCGTCCAATACGTCTAAGCCACCCAAGGATAATACTTTTAAAATAGCTGTAGTGTTTATATAATATAGACAAAAGCAAGCGCAGCGCTCCATGCTGCGCTAAAACACTTGTCATGTTTATACTGTGTGTTCTTTTCCCTGACAGGTCACACGGGGCGTCTGATGAAGGCTCTGCTCGCCATCAGCATACTCTTCCTCTCCGGCCAGCTCGTCTTCCAGCTGTGTCTGTATACCGTGCCCGGGCTCGATGACATGCTGGGGCATAACTGTAAGTCCAGCAGCTATAACCCCTACGGATCTGCCCGACTTTCCTGCCGCAGATCTCTCTTAAACGTTTGAAAATATTATTCAAATAATATTAATTCTGGGGAGGAAAAAAAAAACAATTTCTGAACTCAAAGAGATTCTTCTCATTACTTATTCAATATGATTTCTTTGAGAAATACAGATAGCGTTTTTAGTTGTTAATTGTGAAAACAAAATATTTAAAACATTTCAGAATACTATTTGAAATGTTTGTCTTTTTTTATTATTATTTTGCTATTTGAAACTGTACATTCACTCTGCATAACATTACATTTGTGTAATTCCTGCAGGCACTACCTGGGAGATTCTCGCTCATCATGTGGGGGTCACAAGGTAAGCAGTCCTTGCTCCTTGCTTGCAGGCATTTAAAATTATATGTTCAAATGGAAAGTCAATTATAATGGATGTTAAAGAAAAATACTTTATTATATTCACCATCTCTGTTGGTAGCCGTCCCACGTATCCACACATATTCCAGCGTGGGCGATGCGACCATCAGGCTCGTTCTGACATTCAAAGTGTCCTGTGTCTGACTCTCCCCTAGGCTGGACTTCTACGATATCCCAAACACAGTGAGGATGCTGTCCCCGGATTTCGGCATGTTCTTGGTTTCAGCAATATGTCTAGGCCTGTGTAACCGCTTGGTGAAACGAGAAAACCAGCTCCAGAAGTCGCGCATGTCCACACTACTCTTGGAGCAGGTGGGACCACAGCTTGAACACATAATGTGTTAGTCTTTTGTGTCCCATGCTATCATGGGGCTATACCCGTTTCTAGCTCTTTAATCCATGTGCCAGTCTCCTGCTCCTCACACCTTCGTTATCCCAGGGTAATGGTGTGGTGGGATGATGCCAATGGTGGAGTCCTTCAGGGCTGCCCGTTCTTTCTACCACTTCTCGTGTCCTTTAAATGTGTTCATTGTTATCTGCCGTCTGCCTTCACGTACATCTTTATTTCTCTGGAATCCTCATTCAGATCCTTGTTTCATGCTTGCCTTAAGTGGTTTGTTCACTAGGTTGTGAATTGAGGGGATTTGATGTAATTATGCATTATAGAGGGACCACCTGAGACTTCTGGTTGTGTTGCTTAAGACCTTTAGGAACAGTGAGTGTGTATGTGTGTAATCTAATTACCTAACCAAATGACGTTAACTTCATATGAGCTTCTGGCTGAAGGGTCTATGGCTAGACACCATATAGATTTCTTTATGCAAATCCCTTTTTTATAAGATATATTTATATTATTTTTATAGCGCAATCTGCTGCTGGTGTGCAGCACGCTCCACGCCGGAGCCACATCTTCTCTGTGTATTCTGTCCCTGTGCTCAGTTACAGGCCTGGATAAATATAAGGAGAAACTTTAAGGAGGCATCTTGGACACTTTCAACAAACTATTACCGCGGTTCCCTGCCGTCCCTGCTGACGGCATGGGGGGGAGACCAGGTCCAGCTGTACCCGGCATGTGATAAGCTCACTGCCAGCCATTACCCTTCACACACCGGTTCTCCTCCGCCTTCCCAACCGGTTGGCTGTATTAACTCTTTCCTCGTTTTGCAGGAGATGGAGTCATGGAGAATAGCAGCTTCCGTGCGGTTTGGCACCGTGTCCGTGTCCGATTACATTTAGGGGGGGTTTGGGTTATACAAACACATGAGTGCACGGTGTTAACGTGTTCCAAAACCCTGGAAAAATTAAAATACCTTAATTCCCTATTTGTGTCTTCACTCTCATGACCCGTGTTTACAGACAAACATTCGTCCTGTACATATGTGTGGGCATACAATGTATCTTTTGTTATAATTTTGTATCTGAATGTAACTTTTATGTTGTTATTTAGAAACTTGGACCTAAACTACCCCGATTTCACATAACAGAATGAATGCTGCCAGGGTGGAATCGGACCTTTGACAGTCAGATGTGTTATTAAAGGGTGCTGGAAATTCACTTAGCCCAGGGGCCAGCCGAGAACAGCAGCCATAACTCTCCTGCCAGAGAGTGGGGAGAGCAGAGATTTCTGTCTGTTTACTAACCGCTCGATAGAACCAAAGCCATGAGTGTTATAACCTAGCTCGTGGGGACAGCAGCCATTGCTATTCAATACCTTTTCTGAGATTACGAATAATGTTAACAAAGTAACGATCACATCTAAGGTGCATCATACCTCTGATACAGAGACATGCCGGGGGTGTCTGTGAAGATTGAATCAGTAATAGCCAAAAGGTACCTTTCATACTAGAATGTATGTTTCACGTGGGTTACGCAGCATCTGTTTGTGTGCTCACTAAGGGGGTCCATGGATTGTGTCATTGGGGTTCTAGTGGTAGATCAACACCCCGTTTTATATTTATTAAGATGACTACTTTAAGGGTCTAGAATATCCATCCGGCCTCTTTCTTCCTCCTGGTCGGTGTAATAGAGGCATTATTGAAGGGGATTCTCATAATTGTAAGTTGTTTTTGTCCTATAAAGTGGTATAAAGGCGTTTAGAATTACCGTGTACCTGGTCCTTCAGAGCACACCACAGAAATAGTTTGAACAAGCATTATGTTTTCCCAGCTCTGCTGAAAAGTGAACTCTAATAACCTGAATTTAAGTTTAGCCAAATTTAAAAAAGCCAAACATTATTTGCCCGTAAAGCACGGTGGCATTTACTTTATTTGCAGACTAGGTGAGAAGATGTGCCTGCTTATGATTTGGAAAGCCAGTGTTTGCAGAAGGCTCACCGTGGCCCCTGTGCTGTTGACTGAGTAGTGGCGCTGGTCATGGATGATTCTCGGCAGAGCTGCACATTTGCCCAGCTTGCGGTGCATTCGAGTGCAAGCTGTTTGTCCCTGTTGGATGGGTTCCTTGTAAAACTGGTTCCATGGGTCTCTCTAACAATGCAGTTTTAATTTGTTCTCTTATCCGTGTCACAATCCCAAATGCATATTATTTTTTTTTTAAATCTCTGGATATCTCGGTACTTCCCTTTTTGTTCTCTTTGAATCTTTTTCTTTGTGGTCACGTCGAAAACTTTTAATAAAAAGATTAAATAGTAAAATAATCTCCATATCGCTTGCCATTACAGCTGGAAGAGGAGGGGGCAGAGAGCGGACAGCAGGAAAGCCGGGAAGATGCCGATGAAGAGGAGGATAGCCAGACAACGCCATACGACGAGGCTCTGGCCGTACGGATCAAAGAGGCAGCGCACAGACTCCTGGAGGCCGTGGGGAAGTCTTTAGCCATCCTGCTATTAGCTCTCGCAGGTAACATCTCGCCCATCTAGAATTTTTAAGCGTATGTAAGACCTAATAAATTAAACTACAGAAACTAGTGCAGTGATATATAGCTATGACATGCAATAGTGCTGCCTTGAGCTGACATGCTGAATTTAAAAATGGGACAGCTTCACCTGTTAGCATGTATCCCTAGTTGTATAACCGACAGGAATAGTAATTTCTCCAAAGGCTAAAAGATAAACCCGGACTGTGATTCCTTGCCTTTCCCTTTGTGTGATTTATGTACAGAAATATGGGTCTGTTTTTTAATGTAATTATATAAATAGCTGTTATTCCAGTATATATTTCACATTAGTTTGTGTTATCGCCGTGCTCCATTTTTTTTTACTAACCATCCTTTCCTCGTTTACCGTCACAGGTATTACTGTCCCCTCTGCGTTCTCGGCTGCCTACTACCTGGTCTTTATTGGGCTGTGCACGTGGTGGGCATGTCACTTTCCCATGAGCCACCTGGGCTTCCATACGCTCTGTGTCATGATCGGATTTTTTGCCGGAGGTCACACGATCTGCCTTTATATTTACCAGACCGCTTTCATCCAGCAAATATTTCCTCCTGAGCACCTGTGGGCCAGGTACGAATAGCTATATAGATAGCACCGCTTTCAAATTATGCAGCATGGCAGTCAAAACCTTTTTAAGAGTGTAATTTGCAAGATTCTGCGTGCACACTTCATTATTTGTTTGTAAACCGCTCCATATTTAAAATAAATTTACAAATCTGTATATGTCTGTATGTCTGTATATCAGTTCTGCCATGCAGCGGAATGCCCCGACCGTTACATTCTGGAACTTTTAAGCGCACATTTGCCAAAGACTGTCCAATTTGACAAGGATTCCGGAGCCATTAGACAGGGCCTGAGTTTAGATTCTCGGCTCGCCGTGGAACAGCTTGGCTGTGTTGGTGCGATGAGTGACAGCTGTGCGGTTGGCCGTGTTGATACAGTATTTTTCAGAGAGGATCTGTTGGCAGCTTTCCCCGTTTGAGTAACAGCTAAGGTATATTTGCATATGCTCTTTTAAACAGGTCTGTGACGGTTACTTTGGCTGCCTAGATGGTACTGGTAGAACTGGCCTCATACTTCTCATGACTATAAACACGCAGCGCCTCTTTCTTCTCTTGGTGTGTCTCTCTGTCAATTAATTGTTTAATCTCTTCCTCCGGTGGCCTTAATCAGCCAACCACAAAATGATAACTGAAGCCGACTTAATTGTGTTTCTTCCCTTGGTTGATTTAACAAAAAAAAAAAGAAGAAATTATTTTGCTGTCTTAAAAGACCGATTTTAAAGTCCTGTCTCAATAGGTTATAATTGTTGAGTTTTTTGGATATATAATTATAATAAATAATTTTCACACTGGTCTTTCAAAGTCAAAATGCTCCGCTTTTCTGTTTCGTATGGTATACCGTCTCTAGGAACAGAAAGGCTCCAATACTTTTCTATACATGAAATGGTTTATGATCTGTAGATAATTTGTCGGATGGTACGCTGTGGAGCTATCCCCCCTTCTGTCAATACAATCCCTTATACAGGTCTTCCTAATTTAAGATAATCGCGTCCCTAATGATAATCCACAAACAATATAATTATAGCTTTAGCATTTTAGTAATCCTAATTTGTTGAAGTCAACTCACCGGAAGAGGCTCTGTCTTCTTGCAATTGTGTTAAAAGTTACACAGAAGAGTCAAAATAAATAGGTGATTGCATCACATCGCAAAAAGATGTAAGTAAATCCTCACAAAAGACAAGCACAAAAAATAAAATACACAAATTATTGCTAGCATGCTATTCATATGAATACATTTCTCTCCGCTATTGCTGTGTGCTCTTTGATGATCTATGTATCCCACGGCTGATTTAATTGCATCAATAAGTGAAAACATGCGTTTTTAATTCCCTTCTTACTTTTTTTAAAAAAATTCTGTTTGACATTCACCTTTGGAAAATGAATAAAATATATAATCAGTTGAGTAAAGATCTCAGATCTATTCTTGTTTATCCATACAAATGGATGTTATGTAGGTACCCAATGAGAAACGAAACAAATGATTTCATTTGTTGCAGGTTATTTGGTCTGAATGACATAATTATTCACCACAACTGCACAGGCACCATTGATGACCTCACTCTGAATCAAAGCTTTGATTGGCCGGTCTATGTGAATCCCGGGATCCTGCTTATGCTTTACTATTGTGTCATATCGCTGCTGAAGCTGAGGACCTCCAAAAAAAGACTGGTAGGAGGGATAAGGAAATAGAATCAGCTGCCATTATCTTTTAACAAAAACATATTCTGTCATCCCAACCATGTTTTTTTTCTTCTTCTTCTTATATGACTTTATGTATATCCCTTTGCAGCAAAGATGTGGCCCCTATAAGTCAGAGCGTGAAACAATGGAGTTGGCAGAGATGGAGCGATACAATATGGGCGAGGAGACCAAGGTAAGGGAAATTATGTTTCCACCTTTAAAAAACAAACCAAAAAAGTAGCGTTTATTTCATTGACCTGTATATTTATTTGCTTTTATGTATTGTATATTTGTTTTGTATAATTTTCATAGAACGTAGACATTGGGGTCTAAATGAAGAATTATACCCAGTATTATTTATTATTATTCCTCTCCTTTTGTTTGTTTTTCTTTCTCTATCAGCCTATGTTGCCAAAGACTGACGCAGCGGCAGAAAGGGATCAGCAGGACTGCACCGTCCACGACCTCCAGCCTCCCTCTCGCCAGCATCGAGGTACGACCTTCGTGTTGGGTTCCGCTCCAGAAGCCACGCACATTTGGACTTGTGACCAGTTTATATTTGGCTGTATGCCGGTCTTTGGCAGTGGTACCTATAGAGAATACATCTCCACGGAATCCATTCAAACACTCCTTTTTCTCAGTCATACTGCGTATAGGAATGCATACCGGGGCAATTTAAGTGCAAATAACTTTCTCCGTAGAAATAACGCTCTACAGAGCCTTTTTAAGTTTGGAGTTTGGAATCAGATATTAAACAGTTTAATAATGACAATACAAGTTTCAGAATCCTAAAGCTCCTTAACAGATCTCGTCTTTCAAAAGCTGCAGACTTGCAGGGTGCCATCCCAACATGTTCATAGAGCTAAGTAAATATTACTAATTGAAAACCGTAATGTCAGGGGCTACATTCGCACTGTAGGTTTAAGGGAGAGAAATGCGGTTCCATTCTCTCTGCTTTCATTGTAGCTACAGCGGTGTTTACTATACTGGGTGAGCCGGTTCTGCGAGAATTCTCTGTGCCGGTCAAATACATCACCGAAGGCCATCAGCTGCCTGACGACCTCCTGAGGTCAAATCCCGTCTTTCACAATGCAGACAATGGCCCTCCTAAGGATATGCATTCCTTACGCTTTGCTTTTTCACACCCCAAATTTAGAGGGGTCATTTCACATGCCTGTTCCATTTTTTTCTCTAACTTTTGGGGCACATATGTAGGTTCCAGTTGTTAATCTAGAATTGCTGGGCAATAAAGAGGTTGCATGCATATAGAACCAAAAAAAGCCCACCCGTTTTCTGACGCTTCGTCTGGTTTTTCTCATAAAGCGAAATAGTTTCTGTAAAATGAATCGGCTCTCGGAGTATTTTGCAGGACAGAGGTTGCCATGCAGTGATTCACAGAAATGGCTTAGAAACAAAATATGTTATTCTTGAACTTTCCCAGCTGGAATTTGACAGCCGAGATATTGAGCGCTGGAAATGCTGGGGGAGTAGAACAGAAAATGAATTATTTTCAAGGCCTTTTCACAAAGGTTCTGAATTTCTTTTTTGCAGATGACGCTCATGAGAACAGCAAGGACCCGTCCCCGCTTCACCTGCTGAGTAACGTCATCCTGAGCCAGAGCTACGTGTGCGCGCTCATTGCTATGATGGTATATTAAAATGTATTTCTTGCCGCCTGCGTCACTGAAATACCTTTTTTACTTGCACAACTGTACACGTGTTCTTTAATGTATTAATCTTTCTGCCCCGTTTGAGATAGAAATCCAAGCCTCCTGGTTAACTTTCATATCGGTTTCACCTTTAAATATTTAGAATCTCTAATTAACTCTCTGTAACTAGTGCTCTGATTTAACTCAATGTATGTATTATCCCGTAGCTTATACATCTTGTAGATAAAGTAAGAGTAAATGTGATGAAGGCTACCCCTTCCTCTCGGGGGTCTCCCTGGTACAATGCCCATTTAGCTCTGTGTAGAATGTTTCCAGTAGTAATTACATTCATGGCGTTCCATAGCAGTGCAATAGATACATTTTGCCTTTCACGCATAGCACCGGAGGGGAGATTTAAGGTAGCAGCATTGCTTAAATGGCGCCCCGTTCTCCTCCTGCGCGGCAGCTGGCAGATGTTCTGGGGACGGCTTGTTTGTGTAGAATTTGGCACCAGGCCCAGAATAGTAGAGCCGGGGAGAGCCCGTGCGGCACGTGTACAAATGCCTCGGAGAAAACATTTAATGTAAACTTCTACGGAGTTTTGGTCCTCTATGCAGCTGACCAGATGCCTCGTGATGACATCAACGATGAAAATACGCCTGTAAAGCCAGAATTTACTAAGCAGCCTAACCCTGTTCCAAGCCTTAAGTCTGGAGCATACTCGACTTTGAGAGTTAAAAAATAAACTGATGAAATTCGATGCATTTCCAGCATGATTTGGCATTTAGATTTAAAATATCAGTCGGTATGCATGGCTGTAACTAAGAAAAAAGTATTACACAGACAGCATGAAAACACAAAATATTACAACTTTATTTAAGTCAATATAATATAATATTACAGTCCCAATAATATTCTTAAAACAGGGGTCCTACATTGTAACTGTAACCAACTAAGTGCATACACAATCACTTATACATCAAAACATATATTAATATTCTGATTAGAGCAGAAAAAAAATAAAATAACAGAGATACAACCAAAACAATCACACATTGACAGGACCGTGCCCAAAGGTCGGTGTCCCCAATAGCTTAACTTGCATGTTAGAGAGGCTCACAAATGTTTTAACAAACAATATCAATAAAAATAAACAAAATAACATCTGTAAAGTATGTTTTCTAAATACGCCGCCTAATATGTGCTGCTGTTTGTTCTTATTATACTCTGTTTTATTGAACTATAATTTGCTGCATCTCCTGCCGTAGGCTACTAATGATGATGTTCAGGGCCTAGCCCTTGAAGCGGGGTGTAATAAATTTGCTCTCGTTGTTGACTACGTGCCGTCTTCTTCCCAGGTATGGAGTATCACATACCACAGCTGGCTGACCTTTGTACTGTTGCTCTGGGCTTGCCTCATCTGGATGGTGCGCAGCAGACGTCAGTGTGCAATGATCTGCTCGCCCTTCATTCTCCTCTACGGTGTAACGCTCTGCAGCCTGCAGTACGTCTGGAGCATGGACCTGAAGGCTGAACTTCCCACCCAAATCGGCTTCATGAGGCTGTCCCAGCTGGGTCTGGTGCGAGCGCAATATCCCTGTCTCAATCTGGGAGCCATGGTAACAACATCACTTTTTCTCTGTTGTGATTTATGGAAATACGTAATACCATAACCGGTAGAGATTTGTAATAATGTCCGTTGTCTTTTATTCTCAGCTTCTCCTCACCTTGACATTTTGGCTGCTGCTTCGTCAGTTTGTATCAGAAAAGCTTCTGAAGCGTCGAAGGGTGTCCTCTGCCCTGATGGAAGTGACGGTGCCGAGTGCAGGTGGGTAGGGATTCTGGTTGCGGTCAGGAGCCACATTTCACACACATTTTCCGACAGGGTTCTGGGTTTTTTGCATATTTTGACATTCACCCTAAACGTCTTTATTGTATGACTATTAACTCGTTCATTGGCCGCGCTCTGTTTTTGCGTTTCCCGCATCTCTCAGTTGTTTCTTTCATCCCAGGTCAAACGCCGAAGAAGAACCTGCTAAAATGCCTGGGGGAGCAGGTGATGAGCTTCTATGCCAAATACTGGATCTACGTGTGTGGTGGGATGTTCATAGTGGTCAGCTTTGCTGGACGGCTTGTGGTATATAAGATTGTCTACATGTTCCTCTTTCTCCTGTGCCTTGTGTTCTTCCAGGTAAGTAACGTATACCAGGGGATAAAGAGAAGAAGTAAAAAGCTGGTTTTAATGGACAGCACAATCTAAACGAGTGTTGTCTAGGATTTTAATGGTAATGGCTACATTAAGTAGGATAACCTTGGGAGCCTGACCTTATCCAAATTGGTATATGATACAACAGAGCACATTGGGATTTTAGGTAGGGACTACATAAAACCTTTAAGGCCTCGTCCAGATAGTTAAACATTGGTCAACTTCTGGTGAGCTACAAGTTTCACGAGGTAGCTCAAACCTTTTAATATCTTTGGTTCCTATAGGTGATTATATGCTTTTGAGTTTGCAGTTAGTAGTTTGCTTCACTATAAATATTACTTTTTCAGCACTTCTGATGTCCTGGTGTTTTTTGTGCAGTTGTATTATTCACTGTGGAGGAAGCTGCTGACCTTTTTCTGGTGGCTCGTGGTGGCATACACAATGCTGGTCCTCATTGCCATTTACACTTACCAGTTTGAAGAGTTCCCCATGTACTGGAAGAACCTGACAGAGCTTTCCGATGAACAGTATGTTTTGTTCTTCTAAAGCCTAAAACCCCATTTTCCCTTTATCACCCCAATAGCGGAATCCTCCTCTCATCCACCGTTCGCCAAACTCTTCTCCTTCTTTGTCTTCGTCATGTAGGTTAGGTGCTATAGGTCTTGAACAGTTCAGTGTGTCTGAGCTTTTCACCAGTATCCTGATCCCAGGATTCTTCCTCTTGGCATGTATCCTTCAACTACATTACTTTCACCGGCCCTTCATGCGCATCACAGACCTGACAAGAGCCTCATCCTCTGAAAGCAAAATTTACCATGGCTTGTAAGTATTACTTTTGCAATTGTATGGGCCTTTTGAAAAGTTGCACAGCTGAGGGATAATCCTTGCGTCAGGGTGCTAATGGCATTAAAGGTTTGCTACAACAACAGTTTGTTAGGGCTGTCTACCTGGAAGCCTATGGGCCTTATGTTACCCATAACAAATCTACGGTTCACTCCCACTTCTATACAAAAGCTCTGATTTAATATGGATGGTTTGTAGATAATGTGTCTGTTTCACAGCGAAAAGCCAATCGAGGAGGAAGACGCAGCTGTCATGCCCAGTGAAGAGGGTGCTGGGGAAGAGTGTCCAGAAGAAGGCTCCACGCAGGAAGGTGAGCTATGACCAAACGCCCGATAATGCAAACTGGATGCTTGCCTTGAGTGTCACTTTTTTCAAAACATAGCAGGAGATAATGCTACATCCATTAATCCATGCGTTCCCACTGTTCATCAATGCTTGCCTTGAAATCTCAAGGGGAAGCAGCAGTTTTTGTACCGGTGTCGTCTCGGATTCCAATCCACACGCCCTGGGTGTTGGTCGCTGACCATGGTACAGTGGTATAAGCAAACGTGTATTTGTGGCTCCATTGGGTAGGAATCCTTGTGCATTTTGAGCCATACTGATTAGATAAGCCATCACAACCCATTGTCTCTTTCAGCTCCTCTGAGTAAATGGGATTTGGTCACCCAGCGCCTCACCGTCTTGTTTTACAAATTCTCCGAGCTGCTGCACAAGGTCCAGGTGTTCCTCTGGAGGATTCTCGAACTCCATGTACTGAAATTGGTGGCTGTTTACAGTGTGTGGGTGTCTCTTCAGGAGGTGAGAATCTTTTATGGTCGCGTATGGCTCTACGCTGTTTATTGTCATCTGAGCTCATCCTCGTTACTGCTAAATAAGGAGGAGGATGCAGTACATTTTCACTTTACTCACTTCTCATCCTCAGATCTCCGTGATGAATTTTCTGTTTGTGATACTCTGGGCTTTTGCCCTTCCATTTTCCCGATTCCAGCACATGGCTTCTTGTCTCTGCACTATCTGGAGCTCCGTCATCATTGTCTGTAAGATGTTGTACCAGCTAACGATTGTTAACCCACAGGAGTACTCCAACAACTGCACACTGGTGAGGAAGGACGGCATTACTTTGGGTTGTAATTGGGGGCGCATTTATCTGATACACCCAAAGACAGCGTGAACTTGTATGAATGGGCAGATATCCATGGGCATAACATGAATTCATGAATTCTTAGTTCAGGGGCAAAAAGCTCTTCTTTTAGTGTAGTCATTCTTTTCATGTATATCCATTTCCTCTTCCAGAAATGCACTAATTCTTAAGAATTTATTGATTTTGTCAGATTTTAAGATTGGGAATTACACAAATTTAAAATCACTCAAAACGAATAGGAAAATAAGTTTATAAAATGTAAAATGTGCTAACCCGTTTTCGTGTCAACATGATAAATCCTAGGAGTTAATTATCTCCTCTTCTCTTCGGCAACAGCCTCTCCCGAATGCCACCAATCTGCTGGAGGAAGAGGTCCTGAATTCCTCCCTGTATCGGGAACCGATTGATCCCGCCAACTGGTTCGGAATACGCAAAAGTCAGCAAAACCTGGGATACATCCAGGTACACGGAAAGCCCTCTGTGACCACCCTACGTCTCCCAGCCATGTAAAAGAAACCTTGGTTGTGCAAAGGCAATAGTACATAGCCCTTTCCTCTCAGTGCACCGTGACTATAAAGAACTGATCACTGATTAATACCTGGAAGCAGAAACAGCATTGCCTTTTCTTCCATCTGGTCATGGTGGATACCGCTGAAGCCATTATTTTACTAAATCTTTTTTTTCTGACCTTCTATCTAACTTCTTAACTATAACACAGAGAAGAGTTAGGCTAAAGCCAATTCTAATTTATTCATCAACACATTCCTCATGGTTGCACTTTTAGGTATATAATGATATATAAATACGAATACAGTTGGGTGTTTTTGGTAAACAGACTATTGCAGCTCAGTTTCCACCTACTGTAGTCTAACCGGATCACGTTAGCATTGCAGAAACATTTTCTGTGTTGTAATAAAAATGCAAAAATATTTTTTTATGTTATCCCCCTTCAGAATCATCTTCAAATTCTCCTGCTGTTGGTGTTTGAGGCCATAGTATATCGTCACCAGACATTTTACCGGAAACGTTACCAGCTGGAGGTGCCTCGCCTACAGGCGGTGTTTCCAGATGTATACAGAGACCATCTGGACCAGGGACTCCTGAGCTGTATTAAATACTTTATCAACTATTTCTTCTATAAGTTTGGTTTGGAGGTGAGGTGATTTCAGTAAAAGTTTCAGGGTGAAATAGAATGTGGACACTGGAGTTTGTGTTTCCTGACCGTCATCAGATGCATGTTAGTGATTTAGTAAAGATAACCGACCTGTGATGGTCCAGCAATACTCTGCTGAAGCCAGCAGTCTCAAATGTCACCTTTCTTGCTATGATGCTTTTAGAAGTTTCATGGTGACTTGTTAAAATGTTACATGTTGTCCCTGTGTTTCCATAGATCTGTTTCCTGATGACGGTGAACGTGATTGGCCAGAGAATGAATTTTATGGTGATCCTCCATGGCTGTTGGCTGATTGTGATCCTTACTCGGCGGAACAGAGTCAACATTGCTAAAGTATGGCCAAAGTACTGCGTGTTCCTGGTTTTCTTCCTGTTGTGGCAGTACCTGCTGTGTCTGGGTATGCCACCAGTCCTTTGCATTGGTAAGTCCTCTTGGAATGTATCAGAAATGTCATATTTGGCAACAAATTATTATATGTGGCAAGATGATATCCCAGCTGTTTTTACTCTTTGTTTACAGAATATCCCTGGAGATGGGATAAGTTTGTTCCTGTTAACTCTGCTCTAATAAAGTGGATGTATCTCCCTGACTTCTACTCCCCACCTAAAGCGATCAACCTGATCAGTAAGTGTAAACGGGTTATGAGCTTCTCATGGGGTTAGTTGTTGCAGATTTTGCTAAATAGTTAGAGGTTTTCCGGAGCCTCTGCGTCTTCCCAGCTTCCCCATCTCTTACATTCTTACCTTCCTCCAGGTGACTTTTTGCTGCTGCTCTGTGTGTCTCAGCAGTGGAAAGTCTTTGTTAATGAGAAGAAGGAGGAGTGGTACACCATTGCTGGAGAGAACATGGAAGTATTGGAGCTGCCCAAGGACAGGCCCAACCCTGTGCCCAACTTCATCAACTGTAGGTGGGTCGTCCTCTGTAATAAACAAATAATATCTAAATATCGCCCCGCAACTATTGACAATTCCATTGTGAGTGTAAAGTTAGTTGTCAATTAATGCAGAACAAAAGCGTTACTTTGCATTAGTCCCCCCCAGCATGTAAAACGGTGAGCTATCTTTTAGTCTCCTGTTTGAGATAGTATCTGCTGTATGATTTTGGTAAGCTTTTGCCTGGCCTTCCCTGTTCATTTCCCATTGTGTTGACTAATGTTACAACCATACTTTTGCCTCTGTAGATCATACCTGGACATGCTAAAAGTTGTGGTTTTCCGTTACCTCTTCTGGTTTGTTCTGGCTGTGGTCTTTGTCACGGGTGCCACCCGGATAAGTGTTTTCGGTCTCGGATACCTGATGGCTTGCTTCTACCTTCTGCTTTTTGGCACGGCGCTCCTGCGGAAGCCAGTGAAAGCAAGGCTTGTTCTGTGGGACTGCCTGATCCTCTACAACATCACTGTCATATTGTCCAAGAACATGCTGTCGGTGAGTTATTGTGCTGCAAATCTTTGCAGAGAGGTACTTCATTTTTCACCCTGTTTTCCCATCCCGTGGGTATTGAGACAATTGAGTAATTTGAATGCAGTTATTAATAATTCATGGAATAGGTCGTGTAAGTTAAAGACACTATGGGACCCACGTTCTACGCTTTGTTCATAATGGTTTATTCAGGCTGTCTTTGAAAATGATTTAACCAGTATAAATGTGGCCAACGCATTGTGTCCATGCTAGTAATACAATTCCTGAAATGATACATTACTTCAGAGGTAATAAAGTATAAGGTGGCTAACAGCTGATATTCTCATCTCTGCTTTAGCTTTTGTCCTGTGTGTTCGTTCAACAAATGCAGACTAGTTTTTGTTGGGTCATTCAAGTATTCAGCCTGGTCTGCACCGTCAAAGGATACTACAATCGTAAGTGTGCTTTCAATTTGAGTTAATTTAAGGATAAGTTTGTACTGTGCAGAAAACCTCTGCTGGCCTGAAATTTACGCACCTGCAATATAACCTGCAGGATGATTTACTGTTTTGTCCCTTTAAAGGAACATTTTTGTTTTTTTGTTTTGCAGCCAGAGATATTGCTATGGACCGTGACTGTTCCCTGCCTGTGGAGGAGGCTGGTATCATCTGGGACAGTATCTGCTTCTTCTTTCTCCTCCTGCAGAGAAGAGTCTTCCTCAGTTCATACTTCCAGCATGTTATGTGTGACCTCCGTGCCAGCTCTCTGCAGGCCTCCAGGTCTGGCCTTCTTTGTGTGCATATAATTAAAAAAATGTTTCCTATCACTAAAGCCCTAGTGTTCCGATAAAGTGACCGACAAAGATCTACTCTGTAAAACCCCAGTAAAAAAAAAAATCAATATGTCTTAAATCGGACTGTATTTGGTGAATGCCTTGTGGGGTCTCCGCAGTTCTAACAGCATGCAGAGTTGATGATCAGAGTTCTTCATTGACCAGGACACTTCTTTTTTTGCAGAGGTTTTGAGCTGTACATGGCCAGCATCCGGAAGAACATGCATTCCCACCAGGAGACAGAGAGAAAATCTCTTAAAAATCTGAAGAAACAGTAAGAGCGCCGACAATGATAGGAATCTCTGGACCCTGCTTTACCTTAAATGGTCCAAAAGCTTACGTCAATCACTATGTATCATCACTTCTGTCTTACAGAATGGAGAGGATACGAGCAAAGCAGGAGAAGTACCACCAGGGCAGGAGGCAGAGTGAAACTGACCAGGACAAATCTGGTAACATTATTATTTTTGTTTTGTTTTTTAATTAAAAAAAGAATTCCAGTTCTTTGTCAGGCATGAGCTTTTTAGACTGGTAGTCTTTTGTTAAATCACTTATATTTTTATTAAACATTTGCTTATGCTGATTGTAACAAAGAGTATAGAAACTATATCTGCCTCCTTCACTAAGCGGCAGCGCACTAGTCTTCATCCTGCTACTGTTAATTCCATAGCACCTCATGTCCTACTTTTGTTTTTCCAGGTGAGTCAAGAGGTCGGAAAGGACAGAAAAGAAAGATCCACTGGAGCCGTCCCTGGTTAGACCACGCATCAGGTAGAAAACCTTTGTTATGCTATCCCCAGTCATTTGCTGGCAGCATGAAAAAAAAGGATCCATGATCCGTCTGCTGCTGCCTACAAACTTTGAGACGCGCTAAGCCCAATCACCACAACGTAGCCATAGCTCCTGTGGAGCAGATGCTGCTGGCGCTTGACCATTCGCTAGCCTGTATTCTCTTCTTGCGCTGGTAAAAGTGGTGGTAATAGCATGAGATTCCTGTTTACTGCTGCAGCCCTCTGACTTTACCAGATTATTGACACATCCTCTGTTTTGATTTTCTTGTTTTTTTTTTTGTATTACCTCCCATTTTGCAGTACTGCACTCGGGAGACTACTACCTGTTTGAATCTGACAGCGAGGAGGAAGATGAGCTGGTTCAGGAAGATCAGAAGCCACCCAAGCAGAGTGCTTTCCAGGTGAGAACGCAAGCCTTTATTTTATTGTAGTTTTAATGAACACACACCACATTCCCAACATAACACACTTGTGGATCTATACAGCTGGCTTACCAGGCCTGGGTCACGAATGCCAAATCCGCCTTGAAGGAGAGAAAACATCAGCAGAAGATGGAGGCTGCAGTTGGGGAGCCTGGAACGGAAGGAAAGAAAGGTTAGAAAACTGAGCTGTTTGCCCACCCCTCCACTCCCTCCATGGTGGCTTTGGGATGATAAATTAGCATAATGGTGTTGGCCAGGTCCTTCCTCTTGTAAGCAGTATTTGAAACATCCAGTATGTCAGCTTGGTTAATGAATAGCGGACCACTGTAATTACACACAATTATTGAATAGACTGACTGTTTTGTCTTGTTTTAACGCTGGAGTGATGTTACCTAGCACTTCAATTGTCTTACTTTAACTTCAGATGGTGAGCAGGTCACACAGGAGTCTCCGGCAGAGATGGACGCTGAGGATGTGGTTATGGAGGAGAAACATGGTAGGGATTGCAAAGCACCTGGGTGACAATCGTGTTCAAGCCTATTCTTTTGGTTTTTCATGGTCATAGGGTTAAAACCTTGAACCAAACAAACCTGTAGCCAGTCTTAGAATCTTAAGTGCATATCAAGCAATAAACCATAGTGTCGGTGGCTGCCATTGTATTTGGGATTATCTATACCTATTTCTTTTTATTTCCCATCATAGTCTTAAAGAATGTGTGCCCCCTTCCTTACCTAACTTCTTCCACCTCCTGCAGGTGGCAGCAATGTCATGCAGCGCATACTTGATGTCCTAAAGTTCATCTGGGTTCTGCTGCTTGCCATGTTGGATGGACTAATAGACTGGTTGGCTTCTCTTACCAAGCAGTATGTGGATATGTCCACGGTGCTGTGGGTAGAGCGGTATATACTGACACAGAAGCTGTCTAAGGTAAGACTTGTGATAACATCATGATGGATTTGAAATGGTACCCTGGCATATTGTTTCTGTGAGTTAAATGGGGCTTTTGAATCCAACTCAGGGGGAACAAGTGACCCGGAGGGTTCTCGATTCGTTCTCTGAGACCGGGCCGGACCGGAAGACCCCTGGCTCCTCTAGTTTACTCACAGTGCCTACTTTAGACAAGGGAGTAGAGTCCCAAAACAGCAGGTGAGGTGCATATGTTTATGTACAGGTGGCCAAAACCCCTACAGTACAAACCAATGAAGGGGAGATGGTGTTATAAAATCTTCTCTTCCCGCAGTGGCTGTGAGGAAGAAGAGGTCCTTAGCAGCACGGCAGACTGCACAGATATCACCACTCCGCTTACAACGGGGTACAACACCATTAACAACAGCCTGGAGCAGGTGTCTGGGGCCGGGGGCTGGGAAGACCCCATGTCCATAGAGGAATCGCAGGAAATCGAGCCAACGAAACGCTGCCGAACCGCCAGTGAACTGCTGATTTATAGGTATAGAGCACTTCGCAGAGGGCAGTACGCATGAAGGGGGGGGGGATTAATTGCACCATATCTGTCAGAGGGAAACTCCCCTCATACTTTCAGTTTCTCAGATAAAAAAGTAGAAATATTTAGGTGGAAGATACGTTTTTTGGTGAATTTGCTTTAGATCATGCTCTCCCTACTTGCAGGCCCCTCAGTTTCCTGGAGCTGTCCGAGTCCCAGCAGTTCTTCCAGTCTCAGAACAGGCTTCTGAAACTGCTCTTGGCGCTCTATCACTTTGTGGCTTGTCATTCTGAGCTGCTCTGTTACTTTATCATCATCCTCAACAACATGGTGAGCGCTTCACTGATCTCTCTCTTCCTGCCCATCCTCATCTTCCTGTGGGCAATGCTGTCAGTCCACCGACCCAGCAAGCGCTTCTGGATGACGGCCATTATCTTCACCGAGGTACGTCAAAGACATCTATAGAAGCTTGGTAACCAGTAGACTTTACACGTGTAGGGAGAGTGATCTCTCACGCATACGCACACACATGCACACACATGCAGTATATATAGCTTAAATCTTTCCCCAACAGTCTAGATGTTACTAATGTGTTATTTATTAGCTAATAAGGTCTGTTTTTAAGACAAATCAATATATTTTGCTTGCCTGGCTGCCAATTACTTATTTTTGTCCTCTAGTCCCACTTGATTCCAATTACAAGTTTTCTCATTCCCACAGATCATGGTGGTGGTTAAATACCTCTTCCAGTTTGGTTTTTTCCCATGGAACAGCTACACGGTGCTGGTGCGTAATGAGGGAAAGCCGTTTTTCCCCCCACGCATTCTCGGACTTGAGAAGAGCGACTCGTATGTGAAGTATGACCTCGTACAACTACTGACGCTCTTCTTTCATCGGTCCCTGCTCATGGTAAGAATGAATGCTGCGACACCTTTTGTTAAAAATCGTTTGTATGCTAAGGTGTATGACTTTTTAGACTGCTGTAAGAAGATGTATCTGTTATATTCTGTAAATAAAAAATGTCAAAAAGCCATGTACATAGTATACCATGATGGTCTGTTAATCACTAATATATTGTTATGTCTGTACCTTTCGCGAAGAAAAACTATAAATGGTTTATCAACCATAAGTAAATAGATCTTTGTAGACTGTTATCTGTGTTGTGTGCGATAGCCCAAGATATGTTTGTTTACACTCTTGAAACCCATACTATGTGTCCCCACTATCCTTTGTTTACAGAGCTATGGCCTGTGGGATCGGAGGGACATGAATCCTGGAGAGAAACCTCTCATTAAGGAATGTGAACCGGAAATCCAAGCGTCAGAGGATCCAGAGCCCGCAGGAAGCAGCAACTCCACCTTGCGCCGGCGCAAGAGAGGGGAGTCCCAGGGCAGCGAGGCTGACAAAGGTGAGGGATCTGCCTTGAAGCCTATTCTGAGGTTTTGTTTGTAAAGTTTTTCTTTACCCGTAAGTCTATGTGCCACTCATTTTTATTCCACTATTTTTTCCCCTCAGATTTGGCAAAGGAGAAGCCACGAGAGGCAGACAAGAAGAAGAAGTTACCAGCTGCCGTCAGAGTCAAGATGATGGGGGTTAAAGTGAAAAATGTCTTTCTTTGCACGTGAGTCCTGTGGTGGGTGATGGGGTAAGGGAATAGTCTTAGAACTAAGACCAATGTGTGATCATCTCAAAACATCATCGATATGTAAGGTTCTGTTCCCTGTCTGTGGGTCCTGAAAATAATTTAATCTGGTGTCTGTTGGTTCCGTTTTGTGGTAACCCTATGTCTGTATTGCAGTCTGCAGGGAGTATACCAGCCCATCAGAGCTTTCTTTCATGACATTCTGCACACCCCGTACCGAGCTGCCACCGATGTCTATGCTTTGATGTTCCTGGCGGATGTGGTTGACTTTGTGATCATAGTCTTTGGATTTTGGGCGTTCGGAGTAAGTCCTCTCTAGATTAAGCACAGGATTTAGCTTGGAACTACTCGTAGATCTCTTCTTATGGAATATTCCCCCTGCCAGAAATACTCGGCGGCTGCGGACATCACCTCATCGCTCTCGGATGACCAGGTCCCTGAAGCTTTCCTGGTCATGCTTCTCATCCAGTTCTCCACTATGGTGATAGACCGAGCGCTCTACCTGCGAAAGACCGTTCTCGGAAAACTCATCTTCCAGGTTATTCTGGTGATCGGCATTCACGTCTGGATGTTCTTCATTCTACCGGCCGTCACGGAGAGGTAATGTCATTATATCTAACGTAGGATCCAACAAGCTTCTATAGAAAAGTCACATCCGCGTATCACAAAACACTGCGATTAATGTGTGCTTAATCTGAGTTTGCATAGTTGTAGTTACACCTCATGGTTAGCGTGGACATAAAACAGCAGAATCAGATTTCGCAGTTAGACTGACTAGTGGATTCTTCTCTATCTGCAGGATGTTCAGCCAGAACACGGTGGCTCAGCTGTGGTATTTTGTGAAGTGCATCTACTTTGCCCTTTCTGCGTACCAGATCCGCTGCGGGTACCCAACTCGGATCCTTGGAAACTTCCTGACAAAGAAATACAACCACGTCAATCTCTTCCTCTTCCAGGGGTGAGCACATGGATAACGCTACAGTTTAACTCTTTGTGTTGCTCACCCTAAGCCATTCAATGAGCACTGCCCAGGATGTTGTACATTATTGCAAATGTCAAGGCACAGTTACATGCACATTAAATTCCCTGCGATGTTGTGAATCGTATATTTAACCCCTTAAGGACAATGGGCAGTCCCTAAACCCATTGAAAACAATGCATTTTGAGCCCGTAAATGTACGGGCTTTGTCATTAAGGGGTTAAAAGGTTTGCAGCAGTTCTAAAGTGTGGACGTGAACATGCACAAGCAGATGAAGTATATATGGATACATTGCAGTCTGGACTTGTTAAGTCCAGGTAGGACATAAGTCGGTGATGCCCTGGCAATGCACTATCCGTGTGCCTTTATTTCAGGTTCCGTCTGGTGCCCTTCCTGGTGGAGCTGCGAGCTGTCATGGACTGGGTATGGACAGACACAACGCTCTCCCTCTCCAACTGGATGTGTGTGGAGGACATTTACGCCAATATCTTTATCATCAAATGCAGCCGTGAGACCGAAAAGGTGAGGTCCTACTCTTTCCTACCTAATAACTCGGATTATTTGTCAATATCTACTTATTATTACGGTTACAGTGCATTCTCCCAAATTTCTATTAACCATCACTTATAATGTCAGATCACTAGACTGTATGCCTGTTTGGGAGCCTTGTAGTGGTTACTGCCAGCTCTGAAATATTTTCAATACATTACAACATGACACGGGCTTTGTATAGTTATTTTTTATTATTATTATTATTTAGTTATATGGTCAAGCGAGTATGTTTTGGACATTTTGCTAGAATATTGCCACATTGTATATTACCATTTTTACCAGGCCAGTTTCCTTCTAGCTTAGCAGCCACAAAGCCTTTTCCATGTTTTAGTTAGTTAAAGAAAATAAATTTTTTCATAAAATAAACCCAAATTCTAATGCTTGCATCATGATGATTAACACAATGATCTCCAGCAGCATGGGATGTCACCTCAAGCGGAGATGTCTTCTATAAGTCATGCCTTCTTTAGCTGATGTGTTTTTATGTATCCTGTTCTAGAAATACCCCCAACCTAAAGGACAGAAGAAGAAGAAGATGGTGAAATATGGCATGGGTGGTCTGATAATCCTCTTCCTCATCTGCATCATCTGGTTCCCCCTTCTTTTTATGTCCTTGGTGCGTTCTGTGGTAGGGGTGGTCAACCACCCTATTGATGTTACGATCACCTTAAAACTTGGGGGTTACGAGGTAAGAAAGAGGGTCTAAACATAGCTTAACCCGCAAGGTGTGAAAAGAAAGTGGGGTTATATCATAAGGTGCTAAAGCGGCCACATCTCTGCTTGTCTCTGTTCTCAGCCCCTCTTCACCATGAGTGCCCAGCAGCAGTCCATCCAGCAGTTCACCCCGCAGGAATACGAAGCCCTCACCTACCAATTTGAGAGACAGCCGGTGAGTTTTCTTGATTTGTAAAGACATCTGACTCGAATGTGTGGTAATATGAAAAGCAGATTTGGTGGGAATGTAATGGAAATACACCTGTACCCTCTCACACAATGGCTATGAGGGAGTTTTTGTTACTGAGTTTCTCTGTCTCCACGCAGATAGCCATGCAGTTCATTTCCTTGTACAGCTTTGAGGACATCGTGACGGCTCGAATTGAAGGGAGCTCAGGTTCCCTGTGGGGAATCAGCCCTCCAAGCCGCGAACAGATGCGACGGGAACTCCAAAACGGAACATCCGATATAACTCTGCGATTCACCTGGAATTTCCAAAGGTTAGTAACGGAATAGGGGGCACAAACAGATATGCTAATCCACTGCCGAGGCAAATTGCAAGGAAAACAGAGAGCCAGAGAACTCGCATAAATTACCCTTTAAAAGACTAGAAAACAGAGGCGAGAAACTTTGTGGTTTTCCCTATTAAGGTTATTTTTATCTGTTTCATAGTTAACTTGATGGTAATTCAGTGTAGTATAAAGGAGGTAGACTACCTGCTAAACTTGGACTTTCTTCATTCACAGAGATCTAGCAAAAGGGGGGACCGTTGAGCACACGTTTGAAAAACATACCAAGGACCTGGAGCCCGGAAGCCTTGTGCGGAAGGAGTTGGCAGATCTCTTGCTTGGGGAACGAGACACGCCAGTGTGAGTCCATCTGCATTTTAATGTCCAAAAAAACCACACACACACAAGTTAACCTAACTGTGAAAGTGAAGTTATATTCTGCCGCTTGCTATGTTGACAACTAGATTGTTAGATCGTCCATTGATTTGGCACACAGTTACTTTCCAGTGTGTGACTTTGTATATTTTTCCAGCTCTGTGCCGCACTTGTTTCCAAAATATATCCGAGCCCCCAATGGTCCGGAAGCCAATCCAGTGAAGCAGCTGCAGCCAGGTGAGTTAAACAGAACCCAGTGTAACGGAATAACGTGAATTATTGGATCAGGTAATGCCACATTAGGCAATTATCATAATTAACACAAACTGTCTTATCCACTGTGTCTGTGCCGTCCGAAAGGGAGTAAAATAGTATTGATTGGGCTTTAATATATAAGGATTCAGCACAATATTTTACAACATAGTATTCGCTTTAGTGCATTAATGCTTCCAAGAAAGAGTGTGCCTTCTAGTGCCAGTACCATCAAAAAGAATATTGTATTAAATCCTCCTTGAGCAGAATTCTAAATATGTTGCTTGAAAGAGATTTTGCAGTTGGATCGAAATGTTGCCGTGGGGTGGAATAATTACATCAATCGATAGTGCTGAGTTATATTGTTTTATTTCATTCTTAACATGGAGCAATCACCATGGACACTGGATGATTGCTAGATCATTATGTTATTTACAAATATGTCTGTGGTTTTAAATCTGCAACAGTCGCTGTACTTGTAAATGTTGTTACAATGTTAGCTGTGTTACAAATACCAAATGAATGATCGCTTGCATATGAGGCAACTTCCAGAGAAAAGTCACATAGTCATAAATGTAACAATGATAGTTCCCTACTGCTAGACTAGAAGGGTAAGTTTTAGAGGGTTAGGTATTGTCAGTAAAGATTACTGGTTAATACATTTTTTATTATTCTTTAAATCTTTGGTCAGATGAGGAAGAGAACTACCTGGACGTGGAGGTTCAGTTAAACCGGAAAAGGATTGGGTCGGGGAACAGCAGTAGTAGTTTTGTGGAGTGGTGGGTGATCAAGCTGGCAGACTGTGAGAATGAAGAATGCAACATTCTGCCCATGGTCATCTTCAACGACAAGGTCAGCCCTCCCAGCCTGGGCTTCCTCGCCGGATACGGGTACGTCCGCAGCGACCACCTAAACACCTTGGCCGCCAAGCTATTTTAATTCGTCTCAGATGTATTTACTTTTCTTATACCTTCCACTTCCCAATTCCTATACTGGAATAATGCATGAGAAATAAATAATTTGCAAATATTTCCTAAATCATTAATGCTGCATTTAAAAATCCCACCATAAAGCCATTTGCTAATGTTCCTTCTGTCTGTAGTAAGTGTAGATGTATTATAGTTAAGACATAATAAGCAAATGGATAAAAGCAGGATTTATAATTTGTGGAAGAGGGATGAACTTTACTGAACGTCTTTCCTTCCTGCGCAGGATTATGGGTCTATACGTTTCAATTGTTCTGGTCATTGGGAAGTTTGTGCGAGGTTTCTTCAGTGAGATATCTCACTCTATCATGTTTGAGGAATTGCCTTGCGTGGATCGGATACTCAAGCTGTGCCAGGATATTTACGTGGTGCGAGAACGCGGAGAGCTGGAGCTGGAGGAAGAGCTGTACGCCAAACTTATCTTCCTGTACCGCTCACCGGAAACCATGATCAAATGGACAATAGAGAAGGACTGAGGATGGCAAACTTCCCATATGCAAAGAGAGGACTCCTGTACTTAAACTTTATACGCTGGAGCCACCTGAACTCAAGGAAGTCTTGATCCAAACAGGTGATATGGGCCACGTCTCTAATACTACAAATATTTATATGCTAAGTTTGTATTCAGCAGAACGGAGGCACACTACTGATCCGATGTGAAGAAAGGCCTGGACAGGATTTATATAGCCCTGTGCGATTGCCCTCTACTGGCAAGTAAAGGTCCAGCTTAAAGGACAGGACTCTTCCTTTCCTAGAACATTGGATATCGCTAAGTACGTTCACGAGATACACATATGCTGCTCATGTTAGAAGATCCAGCTTCTGGGGGAAACAAACTGCGTGCGGATGTTCCAGCATTACACCACCTGACTGCCTCTCGTTTGGGGAAGGACTACAGCGGGTGGTGTGAAGAAGAATTCCTTTACAAGGTTGGAGAAGGACCTTTTTCGTATATTTATATATTGTTCAATATGCAGTATGCACACGTCACTGCGTGCCGGCAGCCGCCGGATGCCAGAAACTGACCGTTCATTTAGCAATAGCCAAGACTGTTACCTAATGTGCAATGCTGCCGATCAGAGCTCAGCGGAGCCCTTCAACACACCTCATTTGCCTACTTTTCTGAACAAGAACAAAACTAGATTTCCACCGTTTTTACTATTAAAATGGCTTTTGTGAAATAAAATTGCGTGCGTGTGTGTTTTGAAACTGAAATGATAAATGCCCCACGGTCCTGTGTTAACCTATAAATCCACAGAAAACGTATAGATTTAAAATTCAATTTATTTCAAGAGGTAAACCAATCCATAAAAGTTTTAAAAGTAATAGGCATATTAAAAAAATTAAATAAAAACTAAAACGTGATGGGTCAGGACAATGATACAAGGCCTTCCATTCATACGGTTAGTTTAGCTTATTGCTTTCTTCCTCTAAAAACACGGTGAGCATGAAGTTTTCAGGTCACACGTCAGCGTCTTCGAGCAGGAATTCCTGGATTTCTTTTCTCATTTCGCGCCTGGTGACAGAAGGAGGGTGTAAGATTAATCTTTTTGCTGTAACAGTGCTAATACTTTTATTAGTCTGTGATAAAGACGTCATACGACAGGTTGCTGCAGAAAACCTACATACTCGCAAACTGAAAGACAATAAGAGAAACCGCCCGCTACCCCAGCATCAGACAATGAGGGATGGTGTAAACATTTCAGGGATTTGTAATTATTATTAATAAAGTGGTAAGACTGCCTGTAAAATTACACCAGCGCTATTGTAATTCTATTTAACATAAGAGATCTTTAAACAAGAGACTAAAGTGTGGCGTTTGTTGGTTTTATGTTTTTTTTTTAAATTGTGCAAACAGGTCACTGTAGGGGAGAAATAATTGAGGATAAAGTTCAGGATTGTGGTATATTAAATTATTTTCGCTGAAGCGGTTGGGAAAACTTTCTAGTTACCTGCAGCTTCGGTGTTCTGCTTCGTGGAGGATGTACTGGGGCATTTTATCCAAGGACTTCTAAAGCAAAAGGACATATTTTGGTAAATTACACAAAGAAAGATGACAGCGGGGCAATCCTGTAAGCCAACCATGATGACGATAAGCATGTCATGCTTGGCACTGTAGCTGGCTTTTAAAATGAAGATGGTTCAGGAATAACCAAATGTGAGTAATTCTTGCCAAAGAGATTCCGCGATATTACTTGGCGGACACGCGTTTACCTACAAGCTTCCAAATTAAATCGTTTGAGACAGATAGAAATTAATATTCAACTCACCAGTTCCTTTACAGTCAGTCTGCAGCTGTAACAAAGCATGTTAAAGATCCCGGGGGTCCCAGCTCCCCTGTGACACAAATAAAAAGTAATGTCTCAAAACGCGTACGCGGAAAAGCCACATTTTTTCTTCAAATCACAAAATTGTTTCAGCTGTATCTCTAGTTTATATATGCTTACCAGCAATGTCAGTGTTATGGTTACAGTAGGCGGTGAAAATGAATTTGTTCAGAACAATATCACCGAACCCGATAGCAAGAATAAAATATATACTAGCTCCATAGGCTAGTTAAACGTTTTTGGAGTTTACCAATGACAAATGATTGCAGCTGTAATTAAGATTAAAACAGTCTGGAGCTTTTATATCATTTTATGAATTAACAGACATTAATTAACATAAATCCTAGACTCTCACGTGGTCTAGATCTTGTGAAATGTTGACAGCTCCAGGCACGCTGTGTGAAACCGATCTCACCTTGTCAAATAGGCAGGTACCTTCTTTTCTTGCTCGCAGCATTGCCCTGCGTTGCCGCATGTGTTCTCACAGTCCTTTGCAGGCGTCTCGGTACCGTATACCGTCCTCTGAGACAGTCGCTGTGACACCTCCGTCGCTTGGAAGGCAGAGGCAGAACCTGCAGAGAAAGGTAAACGTATACCTATATATATATATATATATGTCACTATAATGTTCTCACCCTTCTTCAAAGGAAGATGTTTTACCAGAACCCAAGTATCTCTGCGATGACGCGTGTAAAGTTCCCTCCAACGTGAGCAGAACCAGAAACCTGTATATTTTACAGGAATTCATCCAGCAAGCTCACAAGCTCTGCCTTTGCAATCTATAGAGGGTGCATGTTACATCTGCGGAAATGCCCACCCGCCCGGCCAGTGCATTACGAAGGTGGTGAGGGTGGCGAGATTCCATTCGCAATGCCTACGGGCCATCCCTACACACTGCACTGTTTAGTTGATGAGTCCCTGTTTTAACTAGCGTGCGTATGAACGGTGACGAAGGCGTGTAGATCCTCACCCACACACGTATCCAAAGGGCACAAGCACATGAGACATTTTTCCTGCCTGTTGTCTTCTTGATGCTTTTCTGCTGTGGACAGATTCAACTTCTCACTAGTCCTGAAAGAAGCAGGATCTGCATTATTTTACAGAAGTGACGGGTGCGTTTGCCGTGACGGTTTGCTAGCCAAGTAGTTAGCCGTCGCCGTAACAGATCAGAAGTAATAGCCCCTGCGTAGCACGTGATGTCTTCTCTCTCACCTGTATACAGTGCTCACTGTGGACGGGAAGTCCGCCTGCAGCCTGGTGATAAACGTCTCAGAAAGCCGCTGGATGCTGCTATTGTCAGAAGCCTGAAGATCAAGTAAGAAACCATTAAATATGAATTGAGTCCACCCTGTGAGGCCAAGGCCCTGGCTTGTTCCACCCCATAGGTAAGGGAGCACCCCCCCACACCTTTGTGTCCAGTGTTGGAATAAAAACGGACGGGACATCAAACAGCCGGTTATTGAAAGAAATTTCTTTGAGGGAATATTCTCTCATGGGACGGATAAAGGTAACATCCCCAAAGCGGCTGTCAGAAAAACCCTAGAAATAAAAGGAAAAAAAACCGCTAGAATTAATGAATAAACCCCCAAATAGGCTTTTTATTTAGCACAGGTGAGAGGAGTAGTGATATAAGTAACGGGGCTGCCTGGAGTCCTTACCGTGTCAAGTGGCAGGAAAGCCCCCCTCCCCAGCGAGATGTTTGAGAGTAGACTGACAGAGAGACGGGTACAGCTCTCGCCGCTCATCACCTTAGAGTAACCACAGCTCCGGGCTGTATGTAAGATTAGGTGGGTCCTGAGAAATGGGGGAAACGTCATTAGAGCGCATGCAGGGATATGAGCAGGGTTCACAGGAGGAGAGGACGTCTCTGTAACGCTACGTGCAGAGCGACGTGGTAGACAGGCAGGGGTTTGGCTCTCACCGCAGTGTGTGTAGCAGCTCCTGTTTAGCGGTGAGCGTCTTGGTCTGGGTGAACAGCTGCGTCAGTTCCTCCGTAAGCCTTGCGGGAGGGCGGCTGCGTGAAGCGGTGTTTGGCGCGGCGTCACTGGCCCTGGGTGCTGCGGAGTCTGCAGTGCTGAGTTGAGCCAGCTGATCTGTTATGTGCGATTCCTCCGTAGATCCATGCTGATGTTCCAGAAAGAGACCCACGGCCTGCTTGTAATTCTGCTTCTGGGCAGAAGAGCCTGGGGGGGTCCTCTGCAGGACAGAACTCGGCAAAGACAAAACCTGCAGCCGCCAGGGAGGCGAGAGAGGTACCCATAAAAAGGTATTAAATACCATACGATAGATACACTGCGCAAGATTAATATATGTGTACAAATTTAAATTTTTAGTGACTTTGTACATGTCCTAATAGATGAATTAACATTTTTACTCCTCTTTCTCCTAATAACCCTTGCTGGGGGAGGGGGTAATTTTAATGAGTGCCCTGTGACATTAAGCATGACAATGGCTTTACAATATGGTATATAACAATATAATCTGTCTCCCCTGTGCCCTGTCCCACCTCTTCCAGGGCCACTATGTGAAATGGAAATCCAGTCCCCCGAAGTACATGTTCCACCTCCGAAACGGTCTTCTCTCTGTCCTCCCCGCTCTGACCACAAACCGCCCCTTCTGCGGTAAAGAGAAAGCGGTGGCGAGAGATGTAAATAAGTCTACTCACAGAAATAGGTCTACTCTCTGACTCCACTTATATGACCCAGTACTCTTAAATTTACCATCAACAAAGAGGATTCCGGGGACAAAACGCAGCTTTTTAGGAGCGTCTCGACTCAAGCCCTGCAAAAATAGAGATAGAGTGATGGGAAACATACCAGGTTACAGAATGTTATCGGCTGTATCTTTAAAGTGACACAGCCCTAGCATGTTTTATTATCATCTTTAAATCAATTTCACTTTCTTTAGGAAATATAGTACTATAACTAGAGTAATGATAGAAATATAAATAAAATAGACTTCAATTTAACCCAAAATACTCGACAGCATTTTACAATACATACATCAGCACAGTTAAGCAGATAATTACCTCCTGAACTTGCTGGATCATTGCACTCGAGGATGGACCACCTGAATAGGCCAAGAGAACCTAAAAAAAAAACCCAAAAAACACAGGGGAGTCCTTATACCATCCATAACATGACTTATGTCTATTATGGTTTTATATAGCGCCGTCATATTCCCCAGCAGTGTACAATGGGTAAGCAGGAACTAACAAGTAGTAAATAACATAACAATCAGGGTTTAGTGCAGTGATGCGCAATTCGTATCGCCGGATGGCCGGGACATACAGTTCCAGGCGGGTGATTTTTTCTTTCTTTCTCATTTTGCCCTGCTGCGGGCAAGCAGCAGGGTTAGGATCCAGGTCCCCGGCAGTGCTGCAGGATCCTCCTCTCTGTCAGCCGGTGGACGTCTGCGCAATGCAGACAACCCCCGCTGCTGCCGGCACTTCCGCCGGAGCTTCTATGACGGAGCGCCAGCGTGACATGACCTTCCAGCGCTCAAAGAAGCCCTGGCGGAAGTGCCGGCCAGCAGCAGAGGTTGTCTACGTGCATCGTACAGCTGCCGCCCTGGTAGACGGCTATTGGTTTTCCAAATTTCTGTTTGTTTTGAACATATCCTGTCAAAAGCAGGACGAAATGCATAATAGATAATAGCAAAAAACGTCAACCGTACGCTTCTTACCTTCTCACCAGGATACACCACTCTGTTCTTGCCAAGCATAGCCCGGAACTTGTGGACAAAGTATTCTTTGAAGCAAGACCTAAAAGGAGAAAGACGTCAGACATGTTTGCATTCGGAGTTATTTCTGTCCAAGTAAGTCTGGAACTGGGACTTATCTTCAAAATAACGAGCGAGTGCTTTTACCTGCAGAATGCATCTCCCACACGGATTATAATAGCAGCGGTTCCTTCCTTGCACTTCATGCATTTTGTACCCAAACTATAAAATAATGGAATATGTCAAATTATGGCTACAGTGGGGAATTGATATATCTGACAAAACATTACAGCTTTGACTTCCCTACACCTTTTATATCTTCGCCACATGTAGTACTTTACATGACAGAAAGGGTAATTTATTGGGATGATGATGAAGAAGACAGGAACTATTAGGGTTACATTTAGAGAAAGTCACAAAGCTCACAGTATTAATAGAAAACACTTTATATGGCGAGCTTTGCAGGACAAGTTGCTTGTCTGTATGATTAAATGGGGTTGGAATGTACTATTTAGGAAGCCTGTGTATTTAAATACCCCACTGCGATCACATCTGCCCCTCCATTAATACCCCCACCGCACCTTTTCTCCTTTTTGAAGAGCTCCAGGTGATCCCCGTCTTCCACTTCACACATGATCGCTGTCCAGATCACAGAAACTAACGTGCCTTGGCAGCAGCTGATAACTACTTCCGGCGCATAGACCCGGCGTCACTGCAACAGCGCCTGCCGCATGAAGGTGACGTCAGGCCATCCTGTGAAGCAGACTCTAGCTCGGTCCCGTAGGTATAAGCAACGCCGTGCGCTTTATGTTGAAATAAAACCAGTATCCGTGAATGACAGCATTATGTATGCAATACCCCAGCCCACATGGTAAAGCCTCTAACCCCTTATAAATACCCATTTTATGGGTAAATACATGTTTAGCATCCAATAATATTTTACCGTTGGTTTTTTTAGTAACGTTATTTTGCTAAAATAGCAACATTATGATATATCGATCTTATGTAATACGGTTATACTTTCCGGCTGTTTTCTATATACATTATTGTGACTTTTGGGGCTGTAGAGAGACTGCCCAACCTATGCTGAGACCCTTGGGGTCTATGGATGTCTGGTACAGTTTAAATATGATTTATACATTCACTTTCTCACGAAATACATTTCTTTTTCCTCATTTTACTCTGACTGTCCAAGTAACTAACAATGTTTTGCCCTCAGTCAAGATGGTGGAATTGGCCTCCTAGGGTATTTATTCTGGAAAATAATGAGTATTTCTCTAATCGCTCCCGGAACGTCATTTCATTCTCTCGGTACGTTTTCACCGTGCCGTCGCTGCTTGTCCCTGTCCCCTCTGACCCCCCCGTGCCGTCACACAGCCGTGCCGGGACCTGTCGCATTGCTGACGAACTCCGTCGCCCTGGTGATGACGTGCTATGTTTATGTCCTGCAGCCGTTGAAGTGACGGGGCTGTCGCGGTCATGGCCATGTTCCGGAGCCTGGTGTCCTCCTCTCAGCACCGGCAGCACCACTCGCACCAGCCCTCGGCCACTCCGTCCTCCGCGGATAGCCTGGAGGCGCAGTATGGCTGCCCCATCTGCCTGGAGGTCTATCACAAGCCCGTGGCCATCGGGAGCTGCGGCCACACGTGAGTCACCCGGGGGGGGGGCTCGGGGGGACATTAGTAATGGCCCCAGTGCCAGTGACCCCCAATATCAGGGCCCAGCTGTGTGCTGCACCCCTAAATGGCCGCAATCCGCTGTTCTCTTTAAGTGGACTCGGCCTCTCTTTGTCCTGCATGTCACAATCTGCTGCTAAGACAGGTGTCTCCGGAGCTCTCCTCACATGTCACGCTTCACTGATCTCGCTTTATTAGAAGACCTGCCGACTGTCGTGGCCACAGTCCCTATAAATAACACAGAGGAGCTGCAGCACCCATAGGCGCGGGGATCCCCAGCTGCTGCTCATCTTCTCTTTTAGTTTTTCCTTTAAACATCAGTTTTAGGAAGTTGTAAAAATGTCACTTATTCACAGCTGTATAAAAAGGAGCAAAATGTAAGAGGATGTCTTATCACCATGGCAACCCTTGGAATGGTCTAATGTGCAGCATCATGCCATTGGTTGCTATAGTGACAGGATCACTTTTTTGAAAGGATGTCTTATCACCATGGCAACCCATGGGATGGTCTAATCTGCAGCATCATTCCATTGGTTGCTATAGTTACAAGATCACCTTTTTTGAAAGGATGTCTTATCACCATGGCAACCCATGGAATGGTCTAATGTGCAGCATCATGGCATGGGTTGCTATAGTGACAGGATCACCTTTTTGAAAGGATGTCTTATCACTATGGCAACCCATGGGATGGTCTAATCTGCAGCATCATTCCATTGGTTGCTATAGTGACAGGATCACCATTTTTTGAAAGGATGTCTTATCATCATGGCAACCCATGGAATGGTCTAATCTGCCGCATCATTCCATTGGTTGCTATAGTGACAGGATCACCTTTTTGAACATGGGACCAGACCCATTTTCTTGCACATCCGTCGTTGCGTCGGTCAGTCACATCTCCTGTGGGTCACCTTATTTACTGCCGGCGTAACTCATCCCTAGTAACCATCAGTGCAGGCTAGTGATAGCGTCTCGCGATAAAGCACATATATATAATATATAATATTCTCTCCATACGGTATTAAGGGACGGCCTCGAGAAAATGAATACATTGACAGGTTTTCTTAACAGCAGTGATGTGGTGAACGTTGTCTGTGTGCGAATTCTGTAAAGATATCATTTAATAAATAAATAAAGGAAATCAAAGCATCCTTTCCAATCGCTCCCCAGAAGTTAATTGGTAAAGTAGGCCATTTCTGGAGTCTCATCCCCGTGTATTATTAGTTGCTCTGTGTCATAGTATACGCTCCAGCGACGTTGCATTCTATTGTTTGTAAATACAGGCGTGGGATTTATAAATCTCCGCGTTTATTTACATAAAATTCCCTAAACATACACAATAATGTGTCATTTTACAGCAATGTGCCTTTCAGCCCCCTGCGCTACTGAAGAAGCAGTTGAGAGAATATGGTTTGTTGGTACGGGTGATATCCCCAAAATAAAACCCGATCCTAAATGCCACATTCTCATTAATGCTATTCTAAATAATTAACTCCCTCAATTCGAGATTTCCCCTTTAAATCAAACAATCAGTAAGAAATGTGTTTTCAGTGTAAATTCTTGCCCCCCCCCATCCTGTATCCTGATGCTGGAGGGAGGTTTTGGCTCTGGGTCTGTCCCGTTAATCCGGATTTCTTTTCCCGGTAACGGGCGGCGTGTGGATGCACGGGAGCTGGCGATCACTCTGGGCATGGTGTGGTTCTTCTCCAGGTTTTGTGGCGAGTGCTTGCAGCCGTGTCTCCAGGTCTCGTCTCCTCTGTGCCCGCTCTGCCGCATGCCGTTTGACCCAAAGAAGGTGGACAAAGCCTCAAATGTAGACAAGCAGCTCTCCTCGTACAAGGCTCCCTGCAGAGGCTGCAGTAAAAAGGTGGGTCCCGCAGACGTCTTTCTGTGTTTGCCTCAACGTGATGGCTCTGTCACCCTAACTCTGCTTTATCGGGATGTTTACCTTTGTTTTGCTTATGGCTCTATAATGGTATTGCGCTTTTAGGAGGGTTACGAGCAAGGATCATTAGCTCGGCCAGCTAGGGGGTCTTAGACTGAAACGAGGCTTTATACATCAGTGGCTAGTATACGGTTATCATCCCAGTGCCACAAGAAGGCCGTAGTTATGATTGGTTTATATAGCGCCATCATATACCGCAGGGTAAACAGAACATAACAATTTATCCTTACAGAAACTAAAGCAATGTAGATATCGAGTTATACAGACAATTTCCCGATCAGCTGATTCTCTTAGGAATTTGCAACAAAGGCGTGTCGGTTTCAACTTTATTTTTTTAATTGTGGTTCAAAAGATTTTTAAACCGCTTTCATCTCCTTAATGTTATCTCATGTAAATAAATACATGTCATGGAAATGGCCGTCTGGGTGTATATGAGTCTAGATGCTGTGCCTGTTGTTATTCTGTATATGACGTGCTCGCCATCAGCAGTCCTGTTATATCCCCCTCACGGGGTCTGTTAATGCCATTTGCTTCTGTGCTGTCTGTCTACAGGTCACGCTGTCAAAGATGAGGTCCCACATCTCATCGTGCCCCAAGGTTCAAGAACAGATGGCCAACTGCCCAAAGTTTGTTCCTGTAGTCCCTACATCCCAACCCATTCCTAGGTACTGATTATTCTTACTATAATCCCTAAAGATAGTTTGTAATATCGAGTAGCCAGACGTAAAATGTACCGGTGTAAAAGTGTAGTCACCAAGTATGTAAGAAAGTATACATTTATTAATAATCAGCTTCCTTGCTGAGTGAATGTCCCTTTTACTGTCAGTGTATGAATGGCATGTTCCTGCGCAGGAGCCAACTTGGGACTCGTTCACTGGATTGGCATCTAGAAGATTAATGTGTCACATCAATTCAGACCCACTGTAGAAAGCACAAGAAATAAAAAAGAGAAAATTGTGTAAATGCGAAATGCATCACAATAACTCATCTTCTCTTCTCTTCCGTAGCAATATCCCAAACCGTTCTACCTTTGTATGCCCCTACTGTGGAGCTCGCAATCTGGACCAACAAGAGTTAGTAAAACACTGCATGGAAAATCACAGGAGTGACCCCAACAAAGTGGTAAGAGCTGCTACCCCCTAACAGCGGTGGGGTTCATGCATCACATATACCTCATATATACCTCGCCCTGTTTATCCTCAAAGCAAAACTAAGCGAGTTACATTTAGTTCCGCTCTGTCACTGAAACAGTTCTGAGGTCGGGGTTTTTTCCATAGTAACGTTGTCATGCTGGGTAGATGCCAGGACTTGTGTCCTTTTCTGAGACAATAGAAAGCTTGGATCACATGTCTGTAACAATGCAATAGTTCTGATTATTCAGCAGACTGACACATAATGTAAATGATTAAAAGGTGCAAATGTTTGTAAGGCCATTCCAAAGCCCCCCCCCTGCACCATGAATTAATAATGACACATCCAGTGCCCCCATCCTTTAATCCTTAGATCGGCTTTCTCTGCTTTGGTTTCCAGGTGTGCCCCATCTGTTCAGCAATGCCATGGGGTGACCCCAGTTACAAGAGTGCCAATTTCCTGCAACATCTGCTCCACCGGCATAAATTCTCCTACGACACATTCGTGGTACGTATCGTCTGAACAAATGGCCCACGTGGTCTGGAGAAATGTATACGGCAGATAATAATGAAAGCATCAAACCCTATAGGACGATGAGTCTGTAACTCCACAGGTAAAACAGAGAGAGTGCGCTGTGTGCTGCGTTATCTGCTGTAGATGTAGGTGAATTACTTAAATATTCAGTAAAACTATGGAGGAGAAACGTTCGAACAAGAGATCGTAATATAAAACTAGAGGGTAAGAGGCTTAGATGTAATGTAAGGATGTTTTACTTTACTCAGAGGGTGGTAGATAAATGAAACGGCCTCCCAGCAGAAGTGGTAGAGACTAATATGTTTAGTGATTGAACTTGTTTGCGGGGAGACTCTCAGTTGAAATAGTTCCAGATCAGCTAATGCTTAGAGTGAAAGTAGAGCAGATTAGTATTAGTATTGCTTGTACCCTCATCTTTAATAAAATGTGTAGTTTAATGATGTTGAGATGAGCCTCGTGAGGAGACACGGTCTCTGCTTTCTTGCATTTGTTGAGTTGTCTCAGAGGACGGCTGTCTCTGTAACGGATGTTGACGGCTGTCTCTGTAACGGATGTTGACGGCTGTCTCTGTAACGGATGTTGACGGCTGTCTCTGTAACGGATGTTGACGGCTGTCTCTGTAACGGATGTTGACGGCTGTCTCTGTAACGGATGTTGACGGCTGTCTCTGTAACGGATGTTGACGGCTGTCTCTGTAACGGATGTTGACAGCTGTCTCTGTAACGGACGTTGACGGCTGTCTCTGTAACGGATGTTGACGGCTGTCTCTGTAACGGACGTTGACGGCTGTCTCTGTAACGGACGTTGACGGCTGTCTCTGTAACGGACGTTGACGGCTGTCTCTGTAACGGACGTTGACGGCTGTCTCTGTAACGGACGTTGACGGGTGTCTCTGTAACGGATGTTGACGGCTGTCTCTGTAACGCATGTTGACGGCCGTCTCTGTGTGTCTCTTGCAGGACTATAGCATTGACGAGGAAGCGGCCCTCCAAGCAGCCCTCGCTCTGTCGCTCTCGGAGAACTGAAGACCTCCATTTAGTCGCCAGAGTTCTTCTCGGTGCTGCCACCCATGGCCGAGGCTTGTACATTCCTTCCAAGTTTAGCCAATCACGTTTCCTTTCTCCCCATGCCTTTCTTGTTTTATTCCTATTATTTTGATAGAGGTGGAATCTTTTGGGAATAGCAGAGGGAAATGTCCAGCGTTTACGTTTGCTCAGAAAAATGCTCTCCAGTGCAGTTGACAAAAAATGGACAGCATTTCCAGGCTGTTTATTGAAACGGGATCCGCTCCCGACTTCTTGGCTCGCTTTCCATCCTGCGGCAATGTAAGGAAACCAGTCCAGGAGCCGCAAGGAGGCTGCATTGCCTTTCAGTTGGTCAGATCTCACCAAATATGCCCTGTGCTTTAACCCTTTATATGTTGGAGGAATCGGCCGCGTCGTGCTCATCCCTCCAAGGGTTAGCAGAGCGAACCTATAGAATCTGCTTATCTTTTAAGTTTCCACCTTGAAGCAGCAATGGTACCACGGCAGCCAAATCAAGCTGTCCTGCGACTAATTGATTAGTCTGGGCATCCTTTTTTTCTACCAGATTGTCTGTGACACAGCAGAGGCAGGGCTATCCTTCTACATCCCATCTTAAAACCTTCAGAAGCATTGTCAGCTCGGCCCAGCAGTGATCGCTCAGGATAAGGACAGTCCTCCCCTAGGGAAACCTCTTGATTTAGCTGGCTAGCACGGGTACCCTTGCTGCGTATGCCTTACCTCTGAGGGCTTGTTTCCGAGAGCTCTGTGACCTCCGAGGGTGGCACCTGTCTGGGAATGTCACGAATGTACAGCAGACATTACCACGTGATGACGGCGTGGTAGATAAATGGAACAGCATCCCAGCAGAAGTGGTAGAGGCTAATACAGTGAGGGAATTTAAACATTCATGGGATAGGCTTATGGCTCCTGAATCTAATGCTAGACTAGATGGGCCGAATGGGCCTTTTCTGGCATCAATTTCTATGTTTTTATTGCGCAGAGGCTGCGGCCACCAAGGAATGGCTATTTTATTGAACTATGTGCCGTCTTGCTCCATTAGTGCACGTGAGGCTAGCTTTCCGCAGTGCGTTCATTGGGAGTTATGGTGCAAAGTTTGAAAAGTGGTCTTTCATCATTGTAATCAATAGGATGTTCCGTTGGTCGCTTGGGGTTAAAAACCCTGAGGAATATGGCGCTATATAAATCAATAATAATTGGTATATATATATATATATGATGTATATAATATATTATATATACATCCCCAGTAGTGTCGTGACCAAGCAGCGTCGCAGATCTCTCTCACCGCTCGCCCCAGAGGGAAAGGCTCGATTAGTTTTATACCGGCTTTACGATAAAACGGTTTTGGCATTTTTACTGCATTAGTGTGAAGCTTTGATATTTTATAGTGTACAAAAAGTATGTATTATAAACTAAGAAAAAAAAAGGAGAAAACTGTTATTCTTCATACTGCAATGTCCGTGTTTGACTAGTAACAATAGTATTTTTATGGAACATAGGAACTTGAAAAAAAAAAAATGTCTATTTTTTTTAAAACATTTTGCAGCTTTAGGGTAAGTGGGTAAAAAATCTGGTACGGTTCAAGGAAAGACTTTTTGTTTCAGTTCTTCTTTTGGTTGTCACTATATATATATATATATATATATATATATATATATATATATATATATATGCAATAACCAAGATAATTCAAACAGGTCTGATTATGTTGCACTTTATAATTCTGTACTTTATCCAAACCTTTTGGCTTCTATAGAGGAATGCTTGGCTTGTAAGCTCAGGCTAATTTTCATTTATAAAATAATACGGCCGTAGAGCACCTTAGCCCCTTTAATTCTGATGAAGGGACGTCCACGCTGCAAAATGGAACTTTTTTCTTTTCTGTACCTACATTACCTGCGAACAATTTCTTTTTTTTTTTTCTTTGTCAGGGATTTAACCAACGGAGAGAGATCAGATGTAGATAAAACTGTGTCCCGTCCCCCCTTTCCCTCCTGTAATTTATTGTTTGTTGTTTTTTCGGAAATTGGAGTGCAGTAATGGGTGGGCGCATGCTAAGTGGTTTTTTTTTAGGAAGGGTCCCGTAATTGTCGGAAGGTTTTGGATTTGCCACCGGTGGTCATGCAGTAATGTAGCACTCACCTTGTAGTTACACTCTGTGTCCAGTAGGTGGCATAGTCACAGCATTCATAAGCAAACCCCTTATTCCACTTTGGGTATTATTTATTATTATTATTAATTTCTTTTTTATTTAAATAGCGCCAGCAAATTCCCGCTGCACTTCCTACAGTCCAAACATCCAAAGGGTCTGACTACAAAAACTACAACTGACAGACTAAGACGAAGCGATTAGGTAAAGAGAGCCCGGCTCGCAAGATTAAGATGATTTGGTCTTGAAACTGAGTCTTTAGTGGAAGGTGATACCTTTATACCCTTTATACCTTTATTCTCACAGCTTCATCCGCTTTCCTTCTGACGATGCACTTTAAAGAAAGCCAATCAAAAGAGAGATTTCAATCATACTTTGTATGGACTTTCTGCTTTGGAAGGTAGGACGGGTTAAGTGGGGTGACGGCGTAACAGGGAACGTCCGTTTTATTAATTGAACTCACTAGAACGTCTGTCTGTATTAGGATTGCCCAGAACCTTCTGCTTAATGCGGATACCCGTGTGATTTCTGGTACGCTCGGTATAGTAATAGGACACACGGCTGTAGGGGACTGCGTGTTATCTGCTGTCACGTCCCAGTGAAATGTATGGAGAGATATGTAGAGAAGGGCACAGGGGAGATAAGGATCGCCATCTTCACTATGCGGGTTATATAGGTGCCAAAGACTCTGGTACTCTGTGAACTCCTTACTCCTGTGTATTATGATGCAGTCTGACCCTGTTTCTACCCTCACCCCTTCTCTTGCCCCCCATACGACTCCATTTCCCACCTCCTTATATGCTTTTACCTTCTATGAGCGTTCATTTGGCGCTATCATTAGACATAAAATTTCCCTTTATGGTTTTGATTCGTTGTGATCTCTAAGTTAATATGAATTGGTCAAAAGGCACCTTTAAGGCTTCTGTACGTCCGGGATGCTTTGGGGTATAGTCAGTGTGTTTGGGGTCTGTACGGAAGCCTGTGTGCTTTAATTTCAATCGTTCATTTGGAACTCGATAAAACTTCTTACCTGGGGCATTTGGCGCTGGGGTAGAGTGTATATTTCCTGTAATATGTTTATAAAGTGCTACGTATTGTTACCCTTCGTGATACATTTTCCCCCTGTGCCCCCCCTCTAATCCCTGCCGTGTAAATGCCCGGTCCTGCCGAATCTACACTCTGACTCTCCTGTGAGTGAGGTGGAAGGGTTCCATGCACACCCTGTGCAGATCAGTGCTTGTATGTGCATGAAAATAAATCTCTTACCTCGTGGGAACAATGCAAATCCGTCTGTTTGGTTTCTGTTACCGGTCTGTCCTTCTCTCTATGATTGTCGTACCCCTTCGGTTCTGCGGTGCTAGCTTGGAGACGGAGCGGCGTAACCAGCCGGGTGTACGTGAGCAGACTCCGCACTCTGCCTTTAATGCCGTCGGGCAGCCACAACTCCCATGACTCTCAGCCCGCCGTCCCGGAAGCCGCGCTGATTCAGAGTGCTATAGATGTAAGGGGTTGTCTCGAGGCGTGCTGATTGGCCGAGGGACGCGTCGCGTTCTCCTAGACCCCCGTCTCTCCCCCGCGGTTGCGTTACACGGAGGGGGGGCGCGCGGAGTCGCACATGGTACGTGAATATTGTCTGTCTGTGGCGTTCATACACTGCGTCTGCGTTAATTGTCTTCTTTTTTGCATAACAGGCTGAATACTAGAAGTTTTGAAGATAAATACTGTTTTTTGGAAGCAAAACAATTTATTATGTATTTGTAGCAAAATCATATTTCTCAGTAAAAATCCAGTTTCATTCCAAAAATGTGTCCAAAATGTCTTTTTTTTTTTTCTTTCCTTTATAAAGTCTCCAAAACTTAGTGAAAGTGACTTCTTTTTGACCCGGGACATTGGGGTGCAGAGGCTGGAAATGTGCAATTCACAATTACAGGACTAATTAACAGAAAGGGTAGTAGATACCCAGCATAGCCTCCTGTCAGAGGCAGCTGTGGCTGGTGTACCCCTTTTGAGCTTTTTTCTGGTTAGGAACCCAACACAATCACATTTTTTATTGTAAAATGACCTTTAACGTATAACATATTCACTTCTGCCTGTACGGCTCCATATAAAAGGCGCTTAATATATTTCAAAAGATGTTTTTCTTTGATTGACAGAAATGCAGGTTTAATTAATCTTTCCCAAACGCCACGCGCGCGCTGGGACTGATAACCGCACTCGGGGCAGTGAGGTGTCTGCGTTCCCATTTAGGTGCGGCCTGAAGAGGTAAGTAAACTCTCAGGGTATCTTTAAGTGTTACCGCCAACACACGGCGGCCCATCCCTGTACTTACTAAATATCTGAGAGCGATCAAGAATGCAGAGCCCTGGGTGACGTCTCGGTTAACCCTCGCCACTCTCACAGCGCCCCTCTGCCTCATTATGGGAAATGAGCGCTGCTATGGAGCCATCATTGCTTTCGCCATATACATGCCTGCTGAAGGGACTTTTTTGTCCGCAGCGAGAGAGAACGTGTGACTCCAGAAGGTGGCTGGGGGACTATTTTCCAGGAAAGTAATTATGTTGCATACAGAGTCCCTGGCATTTAACACTGCTGCTGTATATATATGTATGTGTGTGTATATATATAAATATCTCCAGATTTTGGGATGGCTACGTCAAACATAATTCTGCCTGCTGCGAGATAGCGTGATAACTGCAGCGTCACACGGCTAGGATGTAATCAATACACACGTCAAGGAATTACTAGGCTTTAATCAATACATACTGCCGGGTCGTGCTCTGCAAATATGGGGTTTAACCCGGGAATAAGCAGAATTTGTGTACAGAGAGAGAAATTCCTCCCCCTGATACATGTTACATGGATCCGGGTCCTAGCATGTAGGGTATATATGTGATTTATATACGTGAGTCATTTTTAATGGCAGCGATGTGAAATGGGGTATATAACACTGCACTATGGCGGTGGATACCTGGATACTACTCCCAGTCAAGGCGACTAAATGTGTTTATCAATCCTCCCTAAAAGTCTGCGCTGAAAGCAAATCGTTAAAGAAAGCTTCTCCAAAAAGACTCTCAGATCCAGAGATAACAAGTAAATAAAAAGCGTGCCGGCGGCGGTCGTGGGTCTGATGAGTGAGTGAGTGAGTGTGCACTCGTCGTGCATGCGCTGCTTGTGATGAGTGCAGTAAGACTCTCCGGAGTCAAAGAGATTACAGCCAACGGACCCCACGCGGTGCCAACACATCGTATCCTTCATGCACCTGCTGCAGCTGGGAGCGTTCATGGAAAAAGCCCCCCTGTGCCCCCCCCCCCGCACTCGCCCCGATGCCCTATTGGCTGACGTTTACTCCGTATGCTAATTAGCCCAGAGAATTTGTACTCGGATTGTCCCCGGCTGCAGACGGCGAGGTTGGAAAGTGTCAGAAGATGCCCCGGTCCTTCCTAGTGAAGAAGCCCTGCAGCCACAGGATCCCAAACTACAGGCGCCTGCTGGGACCAAACACAGGTAAGAAGACACACCTGCCCGGGCTGAGCATAACATATAACATTACGAAAACTTTCTACGGAGATTCCTTTACTGGGGACATACATGATAAAAACTATATGATGCCGGACAAAGCGGGAGCGCACAGACGGGGATGTATGACATGGATCCGACCGCACGTTATCAGGACGGGCTCAGACAGCGTTAGGTCTGTATATAATATACAGGATCCGACCGCACGTTATCAGGACGGGCTCAGACGGCGTTAGGTCTGCATATAATATACAGGATCCCACCGCACGTTATCAGGACGGGCTCAGACGGCGTTAGGTCTGCATATAATATACAGGATCCCACCGCACGTTATCAGGACAGGCTCAGACAGCGTTAGGTCTGTATATAATATACCGGATCCGACCGCACGTTATCAGGACGGGCTCAGACGGCGTTAGGTCTGCATATAATATACAGGATCCCACCGCACGTTATCAGGACAGGCTCAGACGGAGTTAGGTCTGTATATAATATACCGGATCCGACCGCACGTTATCAGGACGGGCTCCGACAGCGTTAGGTCTGTATATAATATACAGGATCCGACCGCACGTTATCAGGACGGGCTCAGACGGCGTTAGGTCTGTATATAATATACAGGATCCGACCGCACGTTATAAGGACGGGCTCCGACAGCGTTAGGTCTGTATATAATATACAAGATCCGACCGCACGTTATCAGGACGGGCTCAGACGGCGTTAGGTCTGTATATAATATACAGGATCCGACCGCACGTTATCAGGACGGGCTCAGACGGCGTTAGGTCTGTATATAATATACAGGATCCGACCGCACGTTATCAGGACGGGCTCAGACAGCGTTAGGTCTGTATATAATATACAGGATCCGACCGCACGTTATCAGGACGGGCTCAGACAGCGTTAGGTCTGTATATAATATACAGGATCCGACCGCACGTTATCAGGACGGGCTCAGACGGCGTTAGGTCTGTATATAATATACAGGATCCGACCGCACGTTATCAGGACAGGCTCAGACGGCGTTAGGTCTGTATATAATATACAGGATCCGACCGCACGTTATCAGGACGGGCTCAGACAGCGTTAGGTCTGTATATAATATACAGGATCCGACCGCACGTTATCAGGACGGGCTCAGACAGCGTTAGGTCTGTATATAATATACAGGATCCGACCGCACGTTATCAGGACGGGCTCAGACGGAGTTAGGTCTGTATATAATATACAGGATCCGACCGCACGTTATCAGGACGGGCTCAGACAGCGTTAGGTCTGTATATAATATACAGGATCCGACCGCACGTTATCAGGACGGGCTCAGACAGCGTTAGGTCTGTATATAATATACAGGATCCGACCGCACGTTATCAGGACGGGCTCAGACAGCGTTAGGTCTGTATATAATATACAGGATCCGACCGCACGTTATCAGGACGGGCTCAGACGGCGTTAGGTCTGTATATAATATACAGGATCCGACCGCACGTTATCAGGACGGGCTCAGACGGCGTTAGGTCTGTATATAATATACAGGATCCGACCGCACGTTATAAGGACGGGCTCAGACGGCGTTAGGTCTGTATATAATATACAGGATCCGACCGCACGTTATCAGGACGGGCTCAGACGGCGTTAGGTCTGTATATAATATACAGGATCCGACCGCACGTTATCAGGACAGGCTCAGACGGCGTTAGGTCTGTATATAATATACAGGATCCGACCGCACGTTATCAGGACGGGCTCAGACGGCGTTAGGTCTGTATATAATATACAGGATCCGACCGCACGTTATCAGGACGGGCTCGGACGGCGTTAGGTCTGTATATAATATACAGGATCCGACCGCACGTTATCAGGACGGGCTCGGACGGCGTTAGGTCTGTATATAATATACAGGATCCCACCGCACGTTATCAGGACAGGCTCAGACGGCGTTAGGTCTGTATATAATATACAGGATCCGACCGCACGTTATCAGGACGGGCTCAGACGGCGTTAGGTCTGTATATAATATACAGGATCCGACCGCACGTTATCAGGACGGGCTCAGACGGAGTTAGGTCTGTATATAATATACAGGATCCGACCGCACGTTATCAGGACGGGCTCGGACGGCGTTAGGTCTGTATATAATATACAGGATCCGACCGCACGTTATCAGGACGGGCTCGGACGGCGTTAGGTCTGTATATAATATACAGGATCCGACCGCACGTTATCAGGACGGGCTCGGACGGCGTTAGGTCTGTATATAATATACAGGATCCGACCGCACGTTATCAGGACGGGCTCGGACGGCGTTAGGTCTGTATATAATATACAGGATCCGACCGCACGTTATCAGGACGGGCTCGGACGGCGTTAGGTCTGTATATAATATACAGGATCCGACCGCACGTTATCAGGACGGGCTCAGACGGCGTTAGGTCTGTATATAATATACAGGATCCGACCGCACGTTATCAGGACGGGCTCAGACGGCGTTAGGTCTGTATATAATATACAGGATCCGACCGCACGTTATCAGGACGGGCTCAGACGGCGTTAGGTCTGTATATAATATACAGGATCCGACCGCACGTTATCAGGACGGGCTCAGACGGCGTTAGGTCTGTATATAATATACAGGATCCGACCGCACGTTATCAGGACGGGCTCAGACGGCGTTAGGTCTGTATATAATATACAGGATCCGACCGCACGTTATCAGGACGGGCTCGGACGGCGTTAGGTCTGTATATAATATACAGGATCCGACCGCACGTTATCAGGACGGGCTCGGACGGCGTTAGGTCTGTATATAATATACAGGATCCGACCGCACGTTATCAGGACGGGCTCAGACAGCGTTAGGTCTGTATATAATATACAGGATCCGACCGCACGTTATCAGGACGGGCTCAGACGGCGTTAGGTCTGTATATAATATACAGGGTCCGACCGCACGTTATCAGGACAGGCTCAGACGGCGTTAGGTCTGTATATAATATACAGGATCCGACCGCACGTTATCAGGACGGGCTCAGACGGCGTTAGGTCTGTATATAATATACAGGATCCGACCGCACGTTATCAGGACGGGCTCAGACGGCGTTAGGTCTGTATATAATATACAGGATCCGACCGCACGTTATCAGGACGGGCTCAGACGGCGTTAGGTCTGTATATAATATACAGGATCCGACCGCACGTTATCAGGACGGGCTCGGACGGCGTTAGGTCTGTATATAATATACAGGATCCGACCGCACGTTATCAGGACGGGCTCAGACAGCGTTAGGTCTGTATATAATATACAGGATCCGACCGCACGTTATCAGGACAGGCTCAGACGGCGTTAGGTCTGTATATAATATACAGGATCCGACCGCACGTTATCAGGACGGGCTCAGACGGCGTTAGGTCTGTATATAATATACAGGATCCGACCGCACGTTATCAGGACAGGCTCAGACGGCGTTAGGTCTGTATATAATATACAGGATCCGACCGCACGTTATCAGGACGGGCTCAGACGGCGTTAGGTCTGTATATAATATACAGGATCCGACCGCACGTTATCAGGACGGGCTCAGACGGCGTTAGGTCTGTATATAATATACAGGATCCGACCGCACGTTATCAGGACGGGCTCAGACGGCGTTAGGTCTGTATATAATATACAGGATCCGACCGCACGTTATCAGGACGGGCTCAGACGGCGTTAGGTCTGTATATAATATACAGGATCCGACCGCACGTTATCAGGACGGGCTCAGACGGCGTTAGGTCTGTATATAATATACAGGATCCGACCGCACGTTATCGGGACGGGCTCAGACGGCGTTAGGTCTGTATATAATATACAAGATCCGACCGCACGTTATCAGGACGGGCTCAGACGCGTTAGGTCTGTATATAATATACAAGATCCGACCGCACGTTATCAGGACGGGCTCAGACGGCGTTAGGTCTGTATATAATATACAGGATCCGACCGCACGTTATCAGGACGGGCTCAGACAGCGTTAGGTCTGTATATAATATACAGGATCCGACCGCACGTTATCAGGACGGGCTCAGACGCGTTAGGTCTGTATATAATATACAGGATCCGACCGCACGTTATCAGGACGGGCTCAGACAGCGTTAGGTCTGTATATAATATACAGGATCCGACCGCACGTTATCAGGACGGGCTCAGACAGCGTTAGGTCTGTATATAATATACAGGATCCGACCGCACGATATCAGGACAGGCTCAGACAGCGTTAGGTCTGTATATAATATACAGGATCCGACCGCACGTTATCGGGACAGGCTCAGACAGCGTATAATAATGTGTGTATATATGTCACATGGGGAATTCCCACATCCGTGCTCCGTTAGAAGCGAGTTCTTTATTTTACCCCGGGCCAAACTCAGGAGACCTGCTGACTTCACTCTATGTTATGAAAGGTCAACCCCAGCGAGTTACTTCTCCATCTAGACTCTGCCCGGGACCATGCATATCTAAATGAGTGGGATTTCTTAGAAGTCCCCGCTGCCATTGACATATGCATCTTTAAGGGCTGGCTCAGCTCATCGTGAAGGAGAAGCTCAGATTTGCCGGCCCTTCATAATGCGGCGTGAAGCCATGGCGTTAGAATCAGCAGTTCTCTTCCAAATGCTTGATTTAGTGAACCGCGCTGGTCCGCGGCGGTGACTGCCACAAAGCTCACCCTTGGAGCGATCTCTTAATTTGTTTTGCGCATTCCCTGTACAGAGCTGCAGTACGGAGATCCTTCGGCCCCGAAACAGGACGTCACGGAGGAAGGGAAGCCCCCACCAGCGGTGTCACAGGAGCTCGGGGACGCTGGGCAGAAGGAAGAGTCGGATAAGACCCCCATGCAGACCAGAGTGGGGGGTCCTGAGCTATCTGTTTGCCTCAATGGACTGCCCTTTAAAGACAGTATGATCAGTGTTAAGAACAGGCCGTCGGACGGCGACTGTGATACCCCAGGGCCAGAGGCCACCTTTCTGCCGCCTCCGCAGACTGTGCCTTCATGTGTCCTGGAGGCTATGGCGTGCTCGGACTTTCCCAACGCTTATTCCATGTTCTCCGAGCAGAAGCCGTGGCACTTCCAGGGTCCGCCACGCAGGCTCTTCAGCTGCCAGCAGTGTGCCAAGGCTTACACCAGCCTGGGGGCCTTGAAAATGCACATTCGGACCCATACCTTGCCCTGTGCCTGCGGGATCTGCGGCAAAGCCTTTTCCAGACCCTGGCTACTGCAGGGACACATCCGGACGCACACCGGTAAGCTGGAGCCATTCCGATGCCGCGAAGGATAACGTTGGCTACTACTTGGTCTCTCCCCAAAAATGTTTCTAATGTACCTAATGAGAGGAAGAGAGGGTCCGTGCCCTGCTATTGGTGATTGTATAAGACCCTCCGCTGCTTGGTATAAATGCCTCTAAAGCCTTGGAGGTCCTCTTTCATGGTGGGTCTGTGGACACGGGTGGGACAATCGTACGCACCCTCGGTTGATTATTCTCTGCCTGGGAGAATCTCTTCGGACGCGCTGCCAGCTCCTGATGCGTTTGATGTGAATATAGTGTAGGGGGGTTTGCTATTCTTTCCTAAATCTTTCTGTCCATCTCCCAGGTGAGAAGCCGTTCTCCTGTTTTCACTGCGGTCGTGGATTCGCAGACCGCTCCAACCTGCGCGCTCACCTGCAGACGCACTCCGAGGTCAAGAGGTACCTGTGCTCGGGATGTGGCAAGTCCTTCTCACGGATTTCTCTCCTCGCCAAGCATCGCGATGGCTGCTGCTGTCCTTTGACTTGAGACATGGTGCTTCGTAATGGGGACTTCGACTTAAACACATGGACAAGACTTTTGTACGACCTTAGGTGTCTTGGCCTATGACATCACAAAACATCCATAAAGTGGTGTTTGGCTTATTTACTAAAATCTGCCATAGCGGTGCAAGCTGCCTCTGAAAAAGCTCCGCTCCACGTTCTCAAAGTTCTGACTTCTGCATCAAGGTATCCCACAGATGTGATGGGAAGCCGGGCGATTTACGGTACCTTCACATCTATTCAAGGGGAATCTCCCGGCTTAATGACTTACGTCGCTGCGCATCGAACGGCTCATCAGAATGGAACCATATAATATGTTGGGTTGTGTACAAGAGGATGAAGAAGACCCCAAATTCACCCGGACCCGTAACACTTCTGCACAACTACGTAGGGATTCGGCGGTGAAACGTTGTATCTACATGAGAACCAGAAGAGCCTGAAGGAATCCGTTGAATCATTGAGGAACTTCCTTTCCTTGGTTCCAGCACTGAGTGGGACGCCGGCACACGCTGGGGATGCTATAATACGGGCTCCATATAACGGACCTTCCACCTGGGGGACGTATAAACATTACGCCAAGAAGTGAATAGTACATGAACTCACATAACATGGCCTACATACCCCCGTCCATGGATCGATGCAAAGATAATGGAGTCTAATGTGTTCCATGTTATGCGTATAAAGCTGTGCCAAGTACAGGACAATGACCAGGTTACGATGATCGAGGTCACAGCGGCCCAAAAAGCTACAACGATGATGATGATGATGATCGTTCCTGAAAGGGATCGCTTCGAAAAGAAACCTCAGGCTTCTCCTGCAGCCCCCTCTGCGGCAACGAAATGCTTAATAAGTTCTGAATGCACTGAATTCTTTCAAACCTGAATGAAATGTGAACTTGGGATCATTTTAATGAAATAAAAGCACTTTTGGATGCCAAGCGGCTAGTTTGATGGGGTGTGTGTGTGTGTGTGTGGGGGGGTATTAAGATTTTAATAGTCGTCTCCGTTAAAATGTTTTCCGTTAGACATGTAAGAAATTGTTTTATGGAGCATTCCAGGAGAATTTAGAACCGATCTTGGGTGACACCTAAATAATACTAAGGATGAGTGTCGGATTCTGCGGGCGTTATGACGAAGCATCGCTCGGAGTCTGACATTTAGAGCGGGCTGGAAACAGGCAGACGGCAGACTCTAGTGGTCCGGAATGGTTTCAGGTCGCATGCAGTAGACGTGCAGGCCCTTTGATCCGTGGCCTTCTGTTATAATCGCTATAGCTCAACGTGGCTTCCAGGCACATGCCGCTGACGGTACAAATAGCTCTGCGGATACCGGCTGCCGGTCGATGCCACGAGTGCCTCCCGAGACCCCCCCACCCTCCGTCCCACGCTGACTTATTGTGCGGGGCCGTCTATTTTCAGAAGCCGCGTCTAAATATGTCGCGGCACCTGTCTCTGCAGGAAAATATTTGGAGGGTCTAAAATAAGACGAGATGCTTTCCCTCCTGGAAAAAAGTCGCCGTGGTGGCGGCAGGTGGAGCGGCTAACCGTGCCATCTCGTGCCATCTTCTTGGCTCTCCCGACTCCTGCGAGATGTTTCTATCCTTCCAAGTTCACGCCAGCAGTCGGTGGGCAGCTTGGCATCTTTTTCAGATGAGCTCATCACAGAAGACGGAACATCAGACTGAAGCTCCATTAGAGCGCAAATCACTTTAACTACGCGAAGAGACGGCGTAGATACATCGCTACCTGGAGAGGTGGCCTTGAAACGGTTACATGTGACATCATATGTACGCAAGCGATGGAACTGAGATGTCACGTCAGAATTTGGGACAGAGAACACGCACACTCGCGCTTCCACAAATCTCTAAGCGTACACGTTAAGCGCGCAGCCCTCGCCGTACCGACGGCCCGGCCCGCCGTGGCCCCCCTCGGAGGGCAGTTCCTCTGTTTATTTTGCCGAGCTCTTTGTCACGCTTCTGTTTATTGTGCGATCCCCGCTGTCTGACGTGGCGAGGTCGGAGCTGTCACAGAAATGCTGCGGTCTATAAATACCCAGCGCCTGTCCGGGGCAGGGGATTTCTTGGGAGTGCCGTGTCAGAGGGGGTCCTTTAAATAGCTTCCGTGTTACTATGTATACCCACGAGCGGCTGGCATTCGCTGACGATCTTTCCTTGCTGTGGCACGAATCTCGAGACTTTCCTGCTCCCGCTGGCCAGGGCCGGACATGCCTGCGTCACATGCCACGGTTAGCACCTGCGGGCACCACACCTCGCAGCCACTTTAACCTCCTCAATACCGCTGCAGCCACAAAACCAAAACTCAGTGGCCAAAGCGTGTGATTTACAGATCTCTAGGTTTGGTCGTTTGCCTGATTCGTCCATTGTTATAATAATGTTATAAACGGCTTCTCTATACAGAAAGTCCGCACACCTTTCATGCTCGTGTCAGAGATTTATTAAGAAGAAGAGGCTCTTGGGGGATAGAAACGTAGAATTTGCAGGCAGTTCAGACCCATAGCCGTATGTCTATCCCATGCATGTTTACAACATTCCCTCGCTTAACCTCTACCACTTCTGCTGGGAGGCTGTTCCACTTATCTACCCATGAGTGGATCCAGAGGGGACAATGGGGCGAGTACCCGCACTGAGAATGATGGCAGCATGTTCCGGTCGTAGGCATGAAGAGGTAATTCCAGATGTAGCTGTGCGGCAGCTTTCACCGCATTAACAACAGGCTGGAGGTGGCTCTTGCAGGTAGAGGGCGGCCCTGATTGATCCACCTGGGTCAGGACTGCTGGGCTGTTCAGTGATTTCCAAAGAGCTGCTTTGATGTTGCCTCTTAATCCACTCTTTCTATTAAGAAATGGAAACCCAAAAGACCCCACAAGTTTGTGTGGGGGGCTGCTGTCAACTTTCTGCCCCCTGAAAAGTCTGTTTGGGGTGAATTGGGGAATTATCTGCTCAATCAAGCAGCAGGCCAAGGCCCTGGAATATAATATTGGTTGCAGATCGGCGGAGCTCTGGGGTCTGGATTATTACACCAAAATCTACCCCATGGAGGGATTGGACTCCAGCTGAACTGTTCCAGTAAGGACACGGAGGGCCGGTGAGTGGTTTGTTGATAAGACAAGCATGTGGTTTTATTTATCAATAAATAGTTTTTTTATTTTTTCAAATACAAACTGGGCTGAAAGGGTTAAACCCTGTGTTTTATGCTGTTGTGATGAAGCATCTGAGATGTTTGCCGCTTGCTTATATGTCTTTAACAATACGATTGTGTTTGCCTGGCGATGGGCCGCACGCCGCTGTGGCACACAGAGGGTTAATATTGTAGCGCTGTTTACTCTTTGAGCAGAGTTTATGTCCATGTTCTGGGGTTTGATTCACTCGCTGGGCCGCGGCGTGCCGGTTCCCCTCTCGTGTGTGTAAAGCTGATCGTTCCAAGTTCTTGGTGCTGATGCGTTGTATATATTGTGTATATAAGTAATAATAATAGTAATAATGCCGTCTGCCATTTTTGGTTGCTATGTGGCAGTGGACCTGTGCGCATACCCGGGGCCGTGCGTCCGGTGCACATACATCCGTGCCGACCCCCTGCCCGCGGACCTGCTGCGCCTGCCCGTGGACCCGCTGCCTGTGGACCCGCAGACCCACCGCGAGCCTACCCGCTGCCCCTGCGCGCCTACCTATTGACCCTCTGCCCCTGCACGCGTACCCATTGCCCATGGACCCGCTGCCCGCTGAACCTGCACGTACCCAGCACGCTGTGTTCTCAGAGTGACTTCCGACACTAGGACTGGAAATGACCTGAAAGTCCTTGGAATGAGTTACGGGGAACCACCGCAGCGCAGAGTTTTCCAGAATGCGTTCTGCTCTGATTTCAAATCATGGGCTGAAGATCAAATTCCAAGAAGCGTGGCTGAGGGGCCGTAGAATAATTAAATCAGAAAAGGATTTATAGCCAATACAGGACAGAGCATTCACTCGATGGGTGGGGCGCGGTGGGTGCCCTACCTTCCTCGTGGCTCAGGTCAGAAGGTGAGTTTGTCACTCAGTAGGTTATAGATAAGGACGTCATCCAGTAACGAGAGTAATTTAGCCAACGATAAAACTACAGCCATGCAGAGCAGTCCTGGATCTCTAAAGAGCACCTGGGGGCGAGAGAGCTCAGCCTGGGACTGGATGGTTTTTGAGAACGCTCTCGGAAAGGAGGTTCAGGTGTTGGGTGGCATTCCCTTCAGCTTTTCCCCCCTATCTGAAGCAGAGTGAAATAGAATGGGCGCCTGGTTAGCTCAGCACCCAGTGTCCCTCTCTTCTGTACCACGTGGTGTTCCGCATGGTCTGGAATCTGGGATGGATTCAAAGAGTTGTGAACGTTCTATGGTCCACATTGCTGGTGTATCCATATGTGGCCGGTCGATCCTGGCTCATGTTTAATACTCTTATGTGTCATCGCAGAGGACGTTACCGATTGTTATCTCGTTAGACGTTAGCCGCAGAATACACACAGCAGGGATCCTTATTTATGGGTTACGGTTTTTGCATACATATCTTTAAGCGCGATTGATGACATCATCTTTATGAGGCCAGCCCAAAAAATAATTGCAGATGATAGAGACAGATCAGAGCTACGTAATAGTCATTCTACGTTCCAAGCCTCATGTTCTGGGTAGCAGAACGCCTTTGACGTGCATGTTAAATTTCACGCACTGTATTAACCTCTATAATTGGGATGTCTGTAGATACAAAGTTAGGGTTGTCCTTTTCTTGTTTGGGTGAATTTGTGACATTGCTGTCTGCGATTGGCGCTTCTTGGTGATTGCGCTGGAAGGTGGCGCTTCTTGGTGATTGCGCTGGAAGGTGGCGCTTCTTGGTGATTGCGCTGGAAGGTGGCGCTTCTTGGTGATTGCGCTGGAAGGTGGCGCTTCTTGGTGATTGCGCTGGAAGGTGGCGCTTCTTGGTGATTATGCTGGAAGGTGGCGCTTCTTGGTGATTGCGCTGGAAGGTGGCGCTTCTTGGTGATTGCGCTGGAAGATGGCGCTTCTTGGTGATTATGCTGGAAGGTGGCGCTTCTTGGTGATTGCGCTGGAAGGTGGCGCTTCTTGGTGATTGCGCTGGAAGATGGCGCTTCTTGGTGATTATGCTGGAAGGTGGCGTTTCTTGGTGATTGCCCTGGAAGGTGGCGCTTCTTGGTGATTCTGCTGATAGGTGGCCCTTTTTGGTGATAGTATGTCGCATAAATAACTGATGGAAAGACGGGGCAATCCAAGACGGTCCTAAATTAGGCTACAGGCCATCCATGCGTTGATGACGGTCTCTGATGCTCTTCTCCCTGCTTGATAGTAAACTGTCTATGAGAGCCGTTTCCATTGACTTTAGGAGAGCCATTAAACAACAAACCATGTACTTGCCAGCAGTGGAACGCGCCTGCTTACTTCATGGATCATACTCCAATGATGTTCCAGCTCAAGGCCTGCTTCCCTGCTGCCCTCACCATAATAGATTAGCGACCTACTCGCATTTAAACGCGACAAACCCATTCTCCACCCATGATCATCAATTCCTCCTTAATGGTTCCCTGGCACTTTAAATTTAATTTTGGATTCTTTTAGCCCCCTACCATTTAATTCCTCAGTTTACTCGAATATATGGGGATTTTTTATGTGCATTAGCCTTCTGCATGAAGTACAGAGCCTCACGGTGTATGCTCTGCGCCTTCTCTCTGATTAGTATTAATGGCGTAAAGTTTACATTAAATTGTCCCGGTAGTAATAAAAGTCATTGGGATACCAGCATACTTTTGGCTACGGCTTCCCTGCCTCTCCGGGGCATACCATCAGCGAGCTGGCCGTGCTCACCGTGCACGTGTTGGATGAGAATGATAATGCCCCCCGGTTTGCCCCCGCAAACCGCTCCACGATCAGCCTGGATGAGACGGCGGGGCTGAGGTCCGTGGTGTTCAGAGTCTCTGCCCACGATCCGGATCAAGGGACCAACGCCGAGCTGGTGTACTTCGCCGAGCCTACCAGCGACTACTTCTTCATCGTCCCGAAGACCGGCCAGGTGGTCCTGGTGGGGTCCCTTCTCAACGTCAAGAAGCCCCTCAACCTGACTGTGTATGCTCGGGACCACGGCCAGCCTCCGCTATGGAGATTGAATGTTTTTCTCATTGAATATCTTGCAGGTGGCGGTTGGAATCAAAGATATTAATGACTGCAAGCCAGAATTTCAGCAGCGAATCTATAGCAAGGATAACGTACCTGAAACAGTGCCTGCGGCAGCCGCTCTCTTACAAGGTTAATGTGATAGTCCTTGCTGGCGTGGGGGGGGTCTTATAGCTCTATACCCGTACACCCCACGAGATAGAATGCACTTTTCAGATGATAACTCTCACTTCTTGGTATATTAGGAGATAGCGGCTGAGAAGAGGATCTATTTGTTAATTACTGTAGGAGGTAGAATTTTATTATGCCCTTAGAAACCGAGACTGACCCTTCTCCGTTCTGGGATTGGAAAACTTTCATTTCTTAAGACTTTGTCATATTTATATAGTATAATATATAGTATTATATATGGTATAATATATAGTATAGTATATGGTATAATATATAGTATAGTATATGGTATAATATATAGTATAGTATATGGTATAATATATAGTATAGTATATGGTATTATATATGGTATAATATAATATATAGTATAGTATATAGTAGAATATATAGTATAGTATATGGTATAATATATAGTATAGTATATGGTATTATATATGGTATAATATAATATATAGTATAGTATATGGTATAATATATAGTATAGTATATGGTATTATATATAATATATAGTATAGTATATGGTAGAATATATAGTATAGTATATGGTATAATATATAGTATAGTATATGGTTTAATATATAGTATAGTATATGGTATAATATAGCTTCCAGCATCAGTCTGAAAGATGTCACCCATGCGCTGAGATACTCGGTGCTCTATTTCTATAATGCTCCTACTTCCAGAAGTGGAATTAGCAGAGTATGTATATGTGTGTGTGTGTATGTATGTGTGTTTGTGTGTTTGTGTGTGTGTGTATGTATGTGTTTGCATGTATGTATATGTATGTATGTATGTGTGTGTATGTGTGTATAAGTGTATAAATGTATTGGGTAAAATGTCATTTTCCCTTTAAGGCTTCAAAATAATTTTCACTCTGGGAAACAAAGAAAGTGACTTGTCGAGCGATCAGCAGCAGACTTAATTACAGCCGTAATCCCCAAAACTGTACGATTGTCCTACTATAGGGCTGTTTCAGCTGCCAACTGTATTGATGTGTAATGATATGGTATATCAGAGCGCTGCGCATGCTTATTGTTGTTATGTTTGCTTCTCACCAGTGACAGCCACCGACTGCGACTCAGGTTTGAAGGTCTGGGAGTTGGATTACGAGAGGCCCAACCATCTTTACGAGTTTGTGGTTCTGGCGATAGACCACGGAGAAGACCCAAGCACCGGGACCGCCACCGTCCACATCCGTGTCTCCAACGTGAACGATGAAGCTCCGGAGTTCTCTCAAACCACGTAGGTGCAGCTCACGAGACTCTTCTTAGTTAGGGTAGGGCCGACATGTAGGTGGCAAACCTTTCCCCTTCACAGAGTGGAAGTAATGGATCCAAAACAGATTCAAACTTGAGAGTTTTGGGCAATCTTTCCCAAAGATTAATTGTTAAACTTTGGGCAATTTTCTAAGCTTCGCTTCCAAAGGGGAGGGCAATACAATGGTAGGCGATCGAAAGCTCGCAATCAAACTCTCAGTTAGCCAGTAAATGGTATCATTTTAACTATACTTTTCTCCTATGCGATTCATCTCAGGCCAAGTTTAAATAATGGACAGAAGTCCAAGTATAACATCACTCATTGTCCCTCTGGACAGCTTCATCACCGCCGAGAGATCCAAAGAAAACTAGACAGCCTTCACCCAGCGATATGTGTTCCTGTGACCCTCTCCTAAAGAGGAATGGGGAGCAGACCACAAAAATTATCAAGAGCACAGCTTCAGAAACTGCACTATTACTGCACCTAATGGTTTGGTGGATTATCTCCAATACACAGTTTTGCTGGTTGAAATCTACATAACTGTATACTCTTATGTTGTGAGGGGATGAGGCTGATGGGATTGGGGGTTGGGTTTGGTGCACAGTGAATGGAGATTGTATATAAGTTCTGTGTGTTTGTAATAAAGAAAGTTCTGTTTTGACCTCAAAGCATGAAGTCCTGTCTCATGATTGAGGGAAGTCCTGGTCTGTGACTGCTTTCTTCGGACAGCCACAGCGTGTCCGCTGACTGGGAGAGGGAAGGAGCTGACGGGTGGATGTTTCCAGTCTGGGGCACAGGACGATCCGGCACACCAATTATATTAAACACAAAGATTCCGCTGTAGCCACGGATGAAGCATGTGCTTCCCTGATATTAAACCGTTATTATATGATATTATATATTATTATATATCCAATTATATTAAACACAAAGGACAGCAAACAGGCGGATGCTGCCGGAGAAATGTATCGTCGTCTTTAACACGAAAGCACTTCACTTACTGTGAAGAGGTAATGGGGGTAGGGGTTACTTTGGATGAAAGTACTTATCTTACTGCACGGTGGTCAGCTACAAATACATGTGTTGGGGCGATTTACTGAGCTCATCCACCAAGCATTGAGCATTACATTTTGGAGAATTGTAACGATTCAGCTATAATAAAATGCAGCACGAGTAATGAGGACGTTGATACATTATTACAAAGTGTTACATCCCTAATACATTCCAGCATCTATTATTATTATTATTATTATTATTATTATTACTATTATTATTGTTATATTTTCTGATTATTATTATTAGTATTGCTATTCTTATTATTGTTATTAATAATATTATTATTATTGTTATATATACAATAATTTCTTTGAAAAAATGTTGCATCATTGAATATGTTGGTTGACAATGAACCCCATTAATTTTCCGGTAATTTTCCTGAGGCTGGGGTGAGGATGAACAGACGCCATGTCTGAAACCTTATATAGCACATACTATAGTCCAATCTTATAGCATAAAGTGCAGATATTGCCCCGTTATACATCGTTCATATAATAATGATTATTATTGCCCCTCTCCATGCGGTAGGTGCCCTGTTACAGCTCCTGTAGCTGTCCTCCGATGAATATCACGGTTTATTCACGTATTGTTACTGCGAGGTCTGCCCCCCGCAGGCTGTCAGGATCTCCTGGTAGGAATGAGGCTTCACAATGGTAAATTGGTTGTGAGTGTGAGTGTGCGGTTATATATAGTATGTGTCTGGTTATGTTAGTGTGATGGCTGAGTGTGTATTACAGAGTATGTTAGTGTGTGTTTGCATGTCTGGTTGTGTTAGTGTGAGTGCCTGAGTGAGTATGTGTTAGCATGAGTGTATGTGTGTCTAGGTATGTTAGTGTGTCTGGGTATGTTAGCGTGTGTGTCTGGATTTGTGTGTTAGTGTCTGTGGATCTGGATAAATGAGTATATATGTCAGTGTGCATGTATGTTAATGTTTTCAGTGTTTGTGTTAGTGTGAATGTCTGTGTTACTCTGTAGATATGTTAGTGTGTCTGTGTGCATGTGTGTTAATGTGTTTGGTGTTTGTATGAATGCCTGTGTGTGTATGTGTTACTGTAGATATGTTAGTGTGTGTGATATGTTCGTGTGCATGTGAGTTACTGTGTCAGGTTGTGTTAGTATGTGTGTTAGTGTGATCGCTCCTCCTGAGGTCACGATCTCTGGTTCCCGCGTTTTTCCTCCTCTGCTCTCACACAGTGGGAGGCGTCTCCATTACGGGCCGCTCCATTAACCCTTGATATTATTGTGTATTTACTAAGCTGGGAGTTTGCAGGAAAGTTGGGCATTTTAAATTCCTGATATCGTTCTGAAGGGCCGAGCTGGGCCTGTATAATACCGGGTGATATCGGGGAGATGAAACGCACCACTTCCCTGCAAATGGTGAAAAAGTGGCTCACAAACCAGTGAAATAACTGAAAAAGGGCCAAGAGAGGACCAACGAGGTCTGTATTCAGCCTATAAAGCAAAGAGATGAGTAATAAACAGATCCAGCTGCTACAGGGTTAATACTGTGGGGTGCGTGGGCCACGTGCTGCTGAAAGGGATCATACCATGACACATTTTTTCCTGGCCGCAGTATGAATACGTGTATGTTTTCCCTCCCCGGAGCTCTCGCATGTGCAGAATACTTTCCATGTGAAGCGGCATCAGCGGGAGAGGCTCTGGAGCTCCATGGCTGCTCTCCTAACGTGGAGAACGTGGACATCCGGATACAAACACACAAAATGCACGACACATACTAACACCGTGATCTGTACACACATACCGCTACTGCACATACACATACTAACACCCCGCTCTGTACACACATACCGCTACTACGCATACACATACTAACACTGTGATCTGTACACACATACCGCTAGTGCGCCTACACATACTAACACCATGATCTGTACACACATACAGCTACTGCGCATACACATACTAACACCCCGCTCTGTACACACATACCGCTACTACACATACACATACTAACACCGTGCTCTGTACACACATACAGCTACTGCACATGCACATACTAACACCGTGCTCTGTACACACATACCGGCACTGTGCATACACATACTAACACCGTGATCTGTACACACATACCGCTACTACACATACACATACTAACACCCTGCTCTGTACACACATACAGCTACTGCGCATACACATACTAACACCCCGCTCTGTACACACATACTTGTACTGCGCATACACATACTAACACCCTGCTCTGTACACACATACCGCTACTACACATACACATACTAACACCGTGATCTGTACACACATACCGGCACTGTGCATACGCATACTAACTCCGTGATCTGCACATACATACCGCTACTGTCCATAAGCACAGCAGCTCTTTCCGTAGACATACTGTTAATTTACATTCCGCTGCTGTCCACACACTGCTACTTCATATACAGAAGGGATTCTTCTGCGTGTGAGTACAACGCCACCCAGTGGACCCAGTGGAGTCCCTGACATACAGGCACCCGTGTCTTCATTCACGTGTGCTGTTCATACATGTCTGCTTTGAATACAGTAAATTCTCCCCGAATCATGCCGTCGCCTCCCTGTCTCTGGTTTGTTTTCGGACCTTGGCGACAGCACGCACAGGGCAAAAGGGGCAAATGCCCACCAAACAGCACTGCCCGGGGCAATGGAAACAATAATAACGGCCACAGCCATTCCGGTTCCACAGAGAAGCAATGATATTAATGCAGTCTGGCCAAGCATCATTATTACTATTATTATTATTACTATAATGATTAGTATAATTATTACTATAGCGGGTAAACTCCCAATAATTTACAAATCACCACATTTTGCACCATTTATTTACAGGGGTTATTTATAAAAAGTGTACATGTGACGATGGCAATCAATGGAATTGTGTAATGGGTTGCCATGGTGATTGTGGATTGTTAGATTCATGGTTTGCAGTAGGGTGTGGAGACGATGCTGTCATCACACAGCTTGGTAAATCTCCCATGTTTTGCCCCGCAGCGCATACAATAAGCTCACGATGACTCCCTGGCCCCGCCCCCTCTGCCTGTACAGTCTCTCGGCGCTCTCTAGTAGTGCCTGGGCGCCCCCTGGTGGCAGGAAGTGCTGGTTGTTTACTTCCGGGTGATAGCCATGGCGCAGGGTGCACTGGTGAAGGAGCAGAAATATGACAGGCAGCTTCGGTATGGTGACACTGCATGCGGGGCAGCTTAATGTGCGATCGCCGTATGCATGGTATTCGCAGTGTGAGGCTGGGCAGGCCCCGGGGCATTTAAACTGCACTAACCCAGCTTCGTGCTGTGTTCATTGTGCATACACTCTGCGCAGTTATCACTACTTACTACTGTGTGAGCATAGTCCTACATAATACTACATAGTATTTACACAGTACAGAGAGAAACACACCGAGCTTTACACTGTACAGAGAGAAACACACCGAGCTTTACACTGTACAGAGAGAAACACCAAGTGTTACACTGCACAGAGAGAAACACACTGACCGTTACACTGTACAGAGAGAAATACACCGAGCGTTACACTGTACAGAGAGAAATACACCGAGCGTTACACTGTACAGAGAGAAACACACCGAGCTTTACACTGTACAGAGAGGAACACACCGAGCTTTACACTGTACAGAGAGAAACACACCGGGCTTTTTTCACTGTACAGAGAGAAACACACCGGGCTTTACGCTGTACAGAGAGAAACACACCGGGCTTTACACTGTACAGAGAGGAACACACCGAGTGTTACACTGTACAGAGAGAAACACACCGAGCTTTACACTGTACAGAGAGAAACACACCGAGCTTTACACTGTACAGAGAGAAACACACCGGGCTTTACACTGTACAGAGAGAAACACACCGGGCTTTACACTGTACAGAGAGAAACACACCGAGCTTTACACTGTACAGAGAGAAACACACCGAGCTTTACACTGTACAGAGAGAAACACACCGAGCTTTACACTGTACAGAGAGGAACACACCGAGCTTTACACTGTACAGAGAGAAACACACCGAGTGTTACACTGTACAGAGAGAAATACACCGAGCGTTACACTGTACAGAGAGAAACACACTAGGCTTTACACTGTACAGAGAGAAACACACCGAGCTTTACACTGTACAGAGAGAAACACACCGAGCTTTACACTGTAAAAAGTGAAACACACCGGGCTTTACACTGTACAGAGAGAAACACACCGAGCTTTACACCGTAAAGAGAGAAACACACCGAGCTTTACACTGTACAGGGAGAACACACCGATCTTTACATTGTACCAAGTGAAACACACTTTTAGAGGGATATAATTAGAGCAATCCTGGTTCAAAGTGGTACACATGTTCTTATCACCATAGCAACCAACAGACCATTCCTGATGATTGTACCATTTGATCACTAGAAGAGTTTGTGCATAGGCTTCACTGTGTCTCATAATTATTAAATATTCCCGACTGTATATAAACATTCATTCTGTTGTACAGGTTATGGGGAGACCACGGCCAGGAGGCGTTGGAATCGGCTCACGTTTGCCTGATTAACGCAACTGCTACCGGCGCTGAGATCCTGAAGAACTTGGTACTGCCTGGTGAGTTATCTGTGCTCCCCAAACTCACCCTGTGTGACACAGGCAGCAATAATCATCATTGTTCTTCCCAGAATGCTTTGAAATTGTAGGGTAACAATATAGACAAAATGCACATGTATTGCATCAGAGGAAGCAACAAAGTATCATAGCATGACCTCCAAGGAAATGTGGCAAATATATTGCGAAGATTGTTATTGTTATTGTGATTATCATCCTGGTATGGGCTGATGTTTTATTTCACACAACGTCCTCTTCCCTTGCAGGGATTGGCTGCTTTACCATCGTAGACGGGAACATAGTCAGCGGGGAGGACGTTGGCAACAAGTACGTATTTCTGCCCGGAATAAAGACAGAGATGTTCCGTTAGACAAGCAAAATCCAGCACAATGTGGGATTGAAATGGCTTCTTATCAGTCCTGATAGATTTGTCCTGCAATAAGACTCAAGCTGGCCTTTTAATGCTTATAAAATTTAATGAGATGTTTAATCTCATTGTACCTTACCCACAGATCATTGTTTAGTGCAGGGGCGTCCAACCTGCGGCCCTCCAGCTGCTGCAGGACTACATCTCCCATCCTCCTCAGCCAGCCCCTTTGCTGAAAGAGCATTATGGGAGATGTAGTCCTGCAGCAGCTGGAGGGCCTCAGGTTGGACACCCCTGGTTTAGTGTATCAACTGCATGTTAGGCCATCCATGATCTGTTACGGTACCTACATAGAAATATGCAGTGTTTACTGGATACCTGCAATAAATGGGTAGCCGTAGACGTGCCAAAGGCTGAATCAACGCATTTCACACATTCTAACCTGCCAGAGTGCCAAATCCATATTTCTATGTTGTTTATATCATTCTGATTTAATGTGATTGTTCTCTTTTTTAGTTTTTTTCTTCACAGAAACAGTATCGGGAAGGTAAGAAATATTTATTTGTACAAAACAGTCTTTCGGTGTCATGGTTAAACAAACTGTTAATTCCATTGTAACGTACCAAGATTTGGCTTCTTGTTTATAAGGAAGAAGTTACACGGACACATATAACTTCACACCCACTAGCGTGTACTGACGCCTTTCTCATAGAAGCAAGACAGTAATTAAAATATATCAACTTGCAAATACAAATCCATTATATGAAATACACCATTCCAGAAAACTCAGGGATGAGTATTCTTCTCTAGTGCATCCTACTTATGGGGATTTCACTTAATGTTTAGGGTTTTTTCCTAGTGAAACTTCAAAACTAATATTAAATTACTGTTTTTCCTTTATATTTTGCTCCTATGTACCTATGCATTCCTATATCCCCCATACATTGGACGTATTGGTTAATTCTGTATTTGATTTCATTGTCTATGTTGTAAGTATTTATACATTTTATACCTTTGTTCCACAATAGAACCGGGCACAGACATCTATGGAATTTTTGCAAGAGCTTAATGATGATGTCACCGGGAATTTTGTTCCTGAGGTTGGTAATATTACTATTATTACTTCATTATTTATAAGTAACAGGTTTAGGGGCATATACTGTATATATATGGTGTTAAAGTATAGCAACCAGATTATTTTCTGTTGTGTTTTTGTAATGCCATATAAACGTTGTGCGTTTCTGCAGTATCATCTATATCACAACTTGCTTGACTTTGTATGGTTTTCAAACTCTAGAAACACTTTCAAGTGAATAGAACGTATTTGTTGTTATGTATTTTTATGCCTTATATGTGTTTTGGTCTTGATTTGTGTTCCTTTAATATTTTCTAGGGCCCAGAACAATTGCTTGAGAGTGATCCCTCTTTCTTCTCCAGATTCTCTTTAGTGATCACCACCCAGCTTCCAGAGAGGTATAGTAACACACATAGCTATTTATGTAGCTGGCCTAATAGATGTGTGTGTGTGTGTGTGTATATTATATATATACTTGTCCATGTTTCAGTACGCTGCTACGTCTGGCTGAAACTCTGTGGGACGCCAATATCCCTCTACTGGTCTGTAGGGCCTATGGATTTGTTGGCTACATGAGAATTGCTGTGAAAGAGCATACTGGTAAGATATCATTCCTTTTTTATCTTATTTACTTTTAACTTCCTGGTACATTAATTCCTTGTTCCGGGTATATTGGTTATTTTGTTTCTTGTTGTTTTTGTTTGGGCATGAAATTATTTATTTAAATCCCAACAAATGACATTTCTCTAAAGGTGATAAGCATCAAGTCACAACTCTGGGAAACACAATAACTGTGTAATAATGTATTTAATGCAAAATCATGTTACAGCTGGTTCATTGTCTACAAGAACAGAAAATGATTGTAAGCATTGGAATTGGCTGTTTATGCCGGAATAGACCCCGGTGTAATGACCGGTTGGTTCCTGATTCTTCCGTGTTATTGCAGTAATAGAATCGCATCCTGATAATGCACTGGAGGATTTGAGGTTGGACCAACCCTTCTCTGAGCTTCAAGAGTACCTAAAGCTTTATGATCTGGATCACATGGAGAGAAAGGTATGAACGCCTGCCTGTACATGGAACCTTATATAAAAGTTATGGTTATTTTTTAAAACGTGTTCCAGTAGAAAAATATATATTTTTTTTATTTTGTTTCCTGAACGTTTGCATCTTGATGTTGTTCAGCTCCCCAACCGTGTTTCCATTTAGGAAGATATTTTTTCCCTGTTAACCCTTTAAAGAAAGGCAGCAGCCTATAATCTGGACAGTATGAATATATATGAGTATAGTATGAATTCTGAATGATTGAGGATGAGAACGAACATGGTCTAATTGTCTTTTGTGCTGTTATGCTTCATTCATAGGATCACAGTCACACACCGTGGGTTGTTGTAGTCGCCAAGTATTTGGAGAAGTGGCGCAGTGAGGTCTGTCTTCTGAATATTGCGTTGTAAACGGGGAGGGGGGTTCTGTTTCGAATCTTAACCTCCGACGTCCTTGTGTCTTACAGAATGCTGGGCAGATCCCTAAAAACTACAAAGAAAAGGAAGCCTTCCGTGATATGATCAGGCAAGGTACCTTACCCTCTCCCATAGTGGCTGTGCCTGTTTAGCTAACAGGACGATGTCTGCTGTTTAACCCAGATGAGTCTTGGCTAGCTTTGACCTATTATTGGCAATAGCATCATGGAATTTCTTGTTCACCGATGGCTGGACGGAGTCCCTTTGGCTGTTGTTGATCTAAACGGTGCTTGCTCTTATGTGATTTCCTTTCCTGGCAGGCATTTTGAGGAATGAGAACGGGGTGCCTGAGGATGAAGAGAACTTTGAGGAAGCCGTGAAGAACGTGAACACTGCATTAAACACCACAAAGGTACAAACTCACTGCATGTGCCCTCGCATTTAACAAGGCCACGTTTTTTAATCATAACAAATGTGCCTTTTTTGTTGGGGGAAATGATTATTGTTTCTAAAAGTTTAATTGTTATTCCTTTAAAGATTCCAAGCAATGTTGAAGAGATTTTCAACGATGAACGCTGTAGGAACCTCACACCGCAGGTACAACCCCTTCAGATACTTGATTCAAGGTTTTTTTTTTCTAAGGATCCCAACACAATGCTGACTCTGTTATTTTCAGTCTACCTCGTTCTGGATTTTGGCTCGAGCCGTCAAAGAGTTTGTGGCTATGGAAGGGAATGGGAATTTCCCCGTACGAGGTACAATTCCGGATATGATTGCAGACTCGGACAAATTCATTAAACTTCAGAATGTGTAGGTTTTCCTGTTTTTATTGTAATTCTTCTAACTCTTCTTGTACATGGCCCCTAGTTGGGTGACGAGAGGGGGCCTCATCTTGATTTTACTGTCAGGCACAATAATAATTCTATTGTGTTTTATTTAAATATATATATATATACGTGTGCCTAAATTGTCAATCTAACACTTGCCTGATGAATTTTATCCTGGCTCTTAGCTAACAAGTTGTCTCTGGAAATCCATGCTCATGTAGACTATGCTGATGGTCCTAATTTTCTTCTGTTTAGCTACCGTGAGAAAGCCAAAAAGGACTCAGCTGCTGTTGAGAATTATGTCTCCAAATTCCTGCAGTCTGTAGGAAAAGTAAGCATCTGGGGTTATTTTTAATATATTATTAAGATAATAAATTCCTTTTGTCCAGGTTTTTTTTTTTACCTAATATTGTTAGTTTTCTTGATCTGGCACTACTTTCTCTGCAGCCTCCAGAATGCATACCTGAAAAAGACATTCGCCTGTTCTGTAAGTATATGTACAGCCTGGGGAAGAGAAGAAGCCTTTAAATATGCAATGGGTTAAACAAAGCATAGGAGGAAAGTATTTTCCAAAGGGGAAGAAATACTGGGACAAGAGGCCATGGATCCCGTTGTGTTTGAGGTTTTACAACTGGCAAAAAAAAGGGGAGACAAGATAGACCCAAATAGATGGGTTTGTTGTTTCCTCCAAGTTTAGTTTTGCCATTATTTCACCTCCAGTTTCCTTCAGTGCTACAATGCTTTTCACTTTCAGAGGGTTTTTCATTCCCGTGGAAGTCTTGAAGCAAAAGCAAACCTAGGTTTGGTACCACAGGGTGACCGTAACAATCAACAGCGCTACACTTAAGTGTTAAATGTCTCTACGACATGGGGCAAGTGAGAAAAAGCTGCCCCACTTTGCTCAGTCTTTGTCAACAGGCATCAGACTGAGATTATGGTACAATAAAAGCTAAAATTGATAACTGACCACCCAAAGCCACGCTTCTGTCAGTACATTGTTTGGAGCTGATTATGAGTTACTTGGAAAGCTCATTTGGCCCTTTGTGTCGCCTGATGCAGGTAGGAACTGTGCTTTCCTGCGGGTTGTACGGTGCAGATCACTGGCAGAGGAGTACGGCGTGGACACCGCTAAAAAGGATGACATAGGTACGAAATCCACTTATTTCCTTACTGGGATATTGATATATAGATAGATGCTTCCATATCTCCAACGCATCACATGGCTGGTTATATTCGCTTTTCAGCTTGTTTTGAAATGATGTTTATTGTGCTGTTTTTCTGTAACTCTTCAGTTTCATTCATGGAGAATGCAGACAATGAAATAGTGCTATACCTGATGCTCAGGGCGGTTGACAGGTTTCAGAAACAGCACGGCAGGTACCCAGGTAAACGCTCCCTTTATACACCTTGCTTATTGTACTTGGTTGTGATGCTTACTAAAACGTTTCGTGTGTCACGATTCTCCGAGTGATCGCAGGGCATGCGTCGCCAGAAACTCTTGCCGGAGCTAGAAAATGTTACTTTACACTCATTTACAGAAATGGGCAAATTTCGTTCTTCCAACTATACTTAAAAGTCCTAATGTCCTTTCCGAGAACTTCGATGCAGTAATTCATGTACTGCCCGATATGTATATACACGTCACCTTATAACATAGAACTGTCGCTTAGCAATGCTGACGAGTAAGAAAGTATTTCACATAAAGTCCTTTTTGTTTAGATGTTGAGACCACGACTGTTAGGGTTAACCTGTGCTCTCACTGTCTTTATAGGCATCTACAACTACCAGATTGAAGGGGATTTTGGGAAGCTGAAGAGCTGTCTGAATGGTCTCCTCCAGGAATACGGGCTCTCCTTGAGCGTAAAGGATGATTATATCCAGGAATTGTAAGCAAAGGCATATTTAATGCCAAATTCTCTAGTGTCACGGGCTGGGAAGAAGTTAAACAAAGAGTATTTCCCCAGAGATAACGTGTGACGGGGCGACTCTGTTAACCCCTTAAGGACAATGGGTGGTCCCTAAATCCATTGAAAACAATGCATTTTGAGCACGTACATGTACAAGCTCTGTCATTAAGGGGTTAATTGACACATCCTGGCAGCAGGAATGATAAAATATTTTGTTATATCAGTAAATTCTTACAATTATTGTTATATCAGTAAATTCTATAATTATAAATGTGAATTGGGCAGAAGGTGTAAGCTTTCCCTGGCTACTTTTCACTCTAATATATACATTATGTCTTCCTATGGGCCATTGACGAATAGATACAATAAATTGATATAACTTGCCTGGTGTCTGACAACCAACACCATCCTTATACGTAGATTGAAAGCCATGTTATTGTTCCTTTTCCCATCCTGCGGCTAGTCAGAGCGATGGGATCGGAGTGCCCGTCACGGTGTAAGGACCGTCTGCAGAGCGTCACGTAAACCTTCATTGTCTCCCTTCTCTTTCAGCTGTCGCTATGGAGCGTCTGAACCCCACACCATTGCTTCTTTCTTGGGAGGTGAGATACGCATAAGCCTGTAATACAGCATGATGATATCTCATTGGACATTACTGTGTTTTAAATAACTCTTACTTGGCTCCATCATTCAATGACATCTACGCTATACCTCCTTCCCGTATACCTCCTTCCCGTATACCTCCTTCCCGTATACCTCCCTCCCCTATACCTCCTTCCCGTATACCTCCTTCCCGTATACCTCCTTCCCGTATATCTCCTTCCCGTATACCTCAGTCCTGTATACCTCGGCTCCGTATACCTCCATCCTGTATACCTCTGTCCCATTACATCCACCTTGAAAGCAGAGCTTTGAAGAGACATTTAAAAACAGAATGATGCCTATAGGATCAACAAAAGGTCCCTAATTAGTGGCTGCCTCTTTGTGCCCCATTACTTTAGCTGAAGGCAAGATAACAAAGTGTGTCTTTCTTGCCTGCCTTGGCAATGTAAGACGTTTTTTTTGCTTGTGGTTACCCCTTCAACTCAATAATAGTGAGGGAATGAAGACAGTGTCCGATTGTCTTGAAGAACATTATAAAGATGGGGATCTCCTGATTTTACTGCGGATGACAGAATGTTCCTCCTTTCTAACCATTGCTTCATGTTCTATCTTTCAGGGGCCGCCGCTCAGGAGGCTATAAAAATAATAACGAAACAGTTTGTCGTATTTAATAACACCTTTATCTACAACGCCATGCTACAGACGTCCGCGACCTTCCAGCTGTAGGCTCCATTGTATTATAGTAACTGTCTGTGCTCTGTAACATAGAACCACTGTCTGTAACGTTCCGACGTAGCAGCCTGGAAATAAATGTGATTAGTGCTGAATCTCTGCAGACGCGCATGTTTTTCCATAGCGATGTGTATATACAGTTTACATCCATTGCATTTTGGAGTCCAGAACCTTTAACCTGCGGAGGGTCGGAAAGGAATTCTGTAAAAGGATGCATTTCAGGAAAATAATACAAGTCTGTAGTATGAATAGAGTAGCGGTGGATCAGCTGGCATTACGTCCACCGACTTGGCTCTGACCTTGTCATCAAGAGCGAGTGAGTGAGTCTGCTCAAACGCATTGATTATTTCGGTTCTCATGTAGACTTGGTTGTTAGGATTCATACAAATTAGAGTTTTAAGGAAATTTTTTGTTATTTTTTCACTCACACTTACTCACGCACTCTCGCTTTCTCTCACGCTATCTGTGTCTCCCTACCTTCTTTGCCGAAAGCTTCCGCGTCCCTTTCTGCTTTCCCGCACCTCTGTTTCTTCTCTTGTCTCCTCGTGTCTTCTTTCTTCATCTACGAGGTGTTCATTATTCTGGCTTAAGCATTCACCTGACCATTAACCTCGTGCAGGGGTACTGTTGAGAAAGTCTAATTCACACGGCCGTGATCACGCCACCCCCTCCAGAAAGAAAAGTGGAAAGAGGAGCTCTTTTACTTATCTAATAAGAACAATTAATGGCATTATTAATCCAATAAACCGCGTCAGATCTGATACCCTACCCTTGGAAAGTTTCATCACGTAAAAACAACACAAATGTCTAACAATCTTTTATTCGGTCTCTTTGGCGGCCTGCTTTGTGTCATGTGATAATTAAGTGTTCCCGGCAAAATTTCGAATGAAACATGGTTTGACATGATTAAAAATATATATTTTTGGGAAGGGTTTGGCCAACCTGGCGGAGTGAATATTTTCTGTTGTGGGTTTTCGTCCCAGGCGTTCTGTATAGAATAACCAACATACCAGCGCCCGTGGGGATAAAGTGACCCCGCGTAGCTCCTTTAATCATCGATCATATGAAGCGCTCCCTGATTAGGAGCCGTGTGATCGCCTCCCACCCCATAAGACAATGGTCCCGGGGTGGGGGGGCTACAAATCCTGGTCTTCTGGATATCCTCACATTGATTGCTCTATAAGAAGCACAGCCGGATCTGTCAGTAGAACCGAATGACCCACCGAACCACAGCCGGATCTGTCAGTAGAACCGAATGACCCACCGAACCACAGCCGGATCTGTCCGTAGAACCGAATGACCCACCGAACCACAGCCGGATCTGTCCATAGAACCAAATGACCCACCGAACCACAGCCGGATCTGTCCGTAGAACCGAATGACCCACCGAACCACAGCCGGATCTGTCCGTAGAACCGAATGACCCACCAAACCACCTGCTTCCTCGAAGGAAGTCCAGAGACGGCTGCCCTCTGACGATACGGGTAAGATGCATACCGCCGTAACGTGGTTTATCGGACTATACCTTGTGTGTGTATATGGAACGGTCGCAGGAGACAGAGGCTGCGTGCAATAAGGATTATGGGAATTAGGGGCATGTTCTTATTCGTGTTATAAGGAGGGTACACGGCAGCCACATTATATCAAGCTGCCTGGGGTATGACACCTGCCATGCCAAGTGCCAGGGCCCTGCCCCCCCAGCCCAAAGACCTAACAACTAAATAATAATAATATATTAATGTACATATTTTTCCTATTAACAGCAAAGACATAACCCCAGTAACCTCATTAGCTGCCATTACACTAAGAAGCTGCTAAATTGCTAATTTAATGGACTAGCCCTCTATGCTTCTTTTCTCACACGTGTCAATCAAACGATGCCCCGCCCCAAACCACCCTTCTAAGCCGCCTTCACACACTTACCCGCAAAGCGATAGGATCGCTTAAGACTCTTGTGTTTAGCACTTCGGCGGAGGTCCGCGCACTGACAAGGCGGCGCTCAGAGTAGGCGGTCTCCTCAGGGAGAGTCGTGACGTCATCACCCGAAGAAAGTCGTGGCGGGAAGCACGAGCATCAGGGGGTAAGAGGGTGCTTAATGCATGACATGTCCCTATAAACGTGTCTAGCCGAGGTCATAATGTGGCATTAGGGCTCTAATGGGAAGTGTTACCACAAGTATGGCAGCTTAGATCTCCTGCCGTGGCTTCCCCTCCCTTAGTGCTGTGTAGACAGGAAGGGCCAGAAGGAGGCCATCATTGCCTCGGTATGTGGCAGGGTTATAATTAATATGGGTGCTTTAAACCCTGTAGTGTGCACAGCACTTATAACCATGTGTCTCCAGGGGCATCCTGACAGCTCTTGCACTATGAAGGGGTATTTCTGTCTCCTTTATGTGTCATGGGTATTGTTATTGTGGCTCCTGAGGTGACTGGATCATTAGGAAAACAACTGGGCCCTTCAGGGCCACATATTAGAAGCCGGTCATATAACAACGGTGTGTCACATACACCTACTCTATAAGCGACCCTGGTACAGGCCACATCAATCTGATTAAAGAATAAGGAACACGTGTAGTATGATCAGTGACGTGGCTTGAAACTCTACACGCAACACGCTAGAAAACAGCAGGATTCATTATTACTTTATGCTTTTTCTCTCGATGACTTTAAAGATGCGTTTAGTTACCTGCTGCCTCATATTACCCCCCCCGACCGACCCATGCTGGATGTTGCTGTCACTCGTTACCCTATTCTCTATAGATCTATAGATCACATCTTATGTATGTTCCGTGATTAGGCATCATGGATCTCTATGGATTGTAAGCTCTTTGAGTCAAATTGTTATGTGACTCGTATGATGAGTATGATGGCGCTATATAAAACATTAAATATTAATCATAAAGGATAGACCACTAATGTATCGATACCCTGATTTCTGGTGTATTGCACCATAGCAGATATATGAGATTATTTGTATAGATATACATAGAAAACGGGGCAAAATAGAATAGCCGCTCTGCTTTGAGCACAAACTCAGCCGATATGTAAAATAATTTCTCGTATTTTCTGCAGGAATTTCCGACATGGAAGCCGAATTGAGTTCAGGTGAGTCCCGCGACTCATTAGCAATGCAGTTCCTCTAAGGGTTAAGACGTTGGTATGTTTATAATCATATCATTGATGTTTCTTTCATTTGATTTGTTTTGTACATTTTATTTGTAAACTATTTGAGCAAATATTGAGACACGTCCTCGGGAGACAATGACGCTTCTGTCTCTTGTACTGCAGAAATCTGTTAAAATCTGTTAAAATGCTTTTTTTCTTTTAGTTTTTGTATTTGTAAGTCAGGTTATTTTTGATATACAGATGTTACAAATAACCTATTGTAGACATTTTTATTGTCAGGGGGGTCCAACCTGCGGCCCCCCAGCTGCTGCAGGACTACATCCCCCATACTCCTCAGCCAGCCCCTTAGCTGAAAGAGCATTATGGGAGATGTAGTCTTGCAGCAGCTGGAAGGCCGCAAGTCGGACGCCCCTGGTATATGTCATTGTATCATTATATTTATTGTTTTGTACGGCGTATTGTGTATTAATATGTAAGCCAAGCAAAAAAAAAAACATAATTAAAAAATCTGTTAAAATGCTAAAAAAATAGCAACCCCCAATGTAGATAAGCCCAAGTTCTACAAATTCCACCTTTCTTCTAAAAATCAATCAGTAATGGAGACATTCGCTGCAAGCTTAGTAGGAGGCAGACTAGATCACTTGTCGATGATCATCGAGTGCACATAATGTGACCTACGCTTCGTTCTTCAACTAAATAACTTCAAACGTTTGTTTTCTTTTCAGAAACGAAGACGGACGTCAGTTTATTGTTGAAATGTCTGAAATTTCAAATGGATGATCCTGAGTCGCAGAAAGCAGCTCTGGTCACGATCTACTCGATCTGTCAGGGAAGCAGTAAGGCATAGACTTCTTAGATATAGAGGCTGGAGTAGTCCGTGCATATACCATATACCGTACCATGTCCTTATAGCTTCCCCCCGTGTCATTCATTTCTTTCTCCACTTTCATAGCTCAGGCGTGTGATCATTTCCGAGAAATTGGCGGCTTAATGTTCATCAGCAACCTCGCAAAGTGCAGCCCTCACCCGATGGTGAAAGAGGTCTCTTTATTCACTTTAGGGGTCCTAGCGGAGAACAACGGTAAGCATAGATGGAAGAAACCCCCCCATCATGTTATATACACTAACATTCTTCTAAGACTATGATCTCTCGCTGTCTTTCGTCCAGTGTTTTGTCAGCAAGCCTTGTGTACCTTGGAACTGTTTGGAGATATCTGTTCGACTCTGTCCAACGAGGAGGCTTCTGTGAATTGCAAAAGAATGTCTGTTTACGTGTTTCTGGTCTTGGTGTCAAACAACAGTAAGTTTGTTTATGTTCTGCTGTTAGTTTGTTGTTTTTTCTTTTTGTTGAGAGGGTGAATTGATATCTGCTTGTGGACAAATTATGAGCTTTTCCGTAGAGAACAGAATGTCGAATTTTAGTTTCGTATACCTGCACGTTTAATTATGATAATCTATGACACTTGTAATGCACTCGTATAAAGGCTATGGAATCGGTTTCCCCTCTTTTTAGAAAAAAAAAGTTTTATAAGAGGTGAAACATAAAGTGAATGTGAGAAATGTATAAATATTGTATATATTATTTTACATGGGGGGGGGCAATTGACATAGGGGCGACCCTTAGGCAGGCGTAGCCCGGGAAGGGGCATATAAGGCTGTTTGTTAAAAGAAAGATTATGGAAATCCTTGTTTCATCAAATTGTTCTTGGTCACAGAAACCGGGCAGAGCTTTGCAAACATATCCGGATGTATCGACATGCTCCTAATCCTGTTTAGGTAAGTGATTCAAAATATAATTTTTTTCATGTGTGTTATATGTATGTTGCCAAACCCCCCCCTTCCCTGTTTTCCTCCCCTTTTCTTTTGTTTTATTCAGACTATGCTGTTAAATTCAAGTATGCTTTTGTAGTTACTATAATTTTGTATTATTTGTTATGTTACAAAAAAATTTTTTTTTTAAACTTTAATAAAAATATTTAAAAAATAATTTTTATTTCACTTGATGTTTGTGTTTAAAATGTAATTTTTTGTTTTGCAGGGAAGTTCTGTCGCTGTGCAGCATGCATCTGCCAGATTTAGAGAAGAATCAGCATTATCTGCTGTGGACGTCGGTTTGCAGCGCTCTTTGTGCAAGCGCTAACAACCCCCAAAACGGTAACAGCCCCGCGTCTAAATATGCCAGGTTTCTGTATAGGTAGCTGTCAGGTTAATAAACATGAGCTTTCACGTGTGAAGATCGCTGGCAGAATCAGGACAGTTATATGTTTGTTTTGCATTTCAAAATAACGACTTTTTGAAATTCTTTCACTCGCAGATGAAAACCAGAAATTGTGCAGTTCAGCATTTCCCCAAGCGACCGACTGGCTGCGGGAATATATTCAGCCGGAGATTGTCCGTCCTATCTGTTCTCTGGTTGGACTCGCTGTCGCAAATAACAGTATGTAACACTTCACATAATATCCACATATTGTTAAATCGTACTGGGATTTAATATATCGCATATAACAAAAAACTACCGGTAAATATGGCTCTGGATACATTTATGGATGTGTATCGTTTCAATCTATGAAGCTGCAAAATGACTTATTAAAGCCATTAGCAGTCTAATTAAATTAGACGCGTGGCGTTGTTTGACCTTTTGACTGGTGCTTGCCTGCAGAATAGTGTAATGTGATAAGAATAATATGTCTAATAAATAAGGCTATTTAGAAAATAGTTAATCAGAGAGCTAATCATTTTTTTGATAATGTCAGTGATTCATTTTATTGCCGTGGCTTAAATGAGAGACAATAAAATGGATGCTGACCTTAAGAGCCGCTCGTAGCTTTGATATTTAATATTGTTAAATAAATATTTAATTGCTAGTGTGATGCTTTTGGGTGCTTGCTCTATATTCATGGTATTGTACGTGGCACCATGAATTTGCTGGCTTGGGGTATTGATATTGAAATATTTATGGTGCAGCAGATACCGCAATGACTAATAAAGATCTGTTTGTATATTCCTAAGGTTTTGCACAGGGATACTTTGCGTCCGTCGGAGGACTAGACACGCTGGCTGGTGTTCTTGTGAAGCTTGTTGCTGATCTTGGGAGGTCATTATATTCCAAGCTCGCTGTTGCGGTGACAAAGACTTTGGATGCTTGCGTTGCAGATAACCGTAGGTTACCACGTCTTTGCAAACTACAATATGTTGGCCTGCGTACGTCAAATAGCAGTAAATAATAACCCTATATATACAGTGCTATTCCATTGCTTGCTTCATTTGCTAAAATGTTACCTGTTTTATTGGTAGACTTTATATTTTTTCTGCTGCTTAGGCAATACAACTGTCTCTATATGTGACTAGTGGTAAAATGTCATGATATTCCGAACTAAATTCCCATTGTTTGTTTTTTTGTTACAGCAACCTGCGTAAATTGTTTGTCAAAACACAGCATCGTAACGTCTTTAATCCGACTTTTGTCCCATGAAACCCTTGATCTTGGAGACAGATTCGGTGTTATTCTGGCTTTGGGTCATTGCACCGAGAGCTGCGGTATATTCGTGCGACTTATTTCTCTTTCAGTGGTTTGGTTTCTTTGGTGCTCGGCACATGTAAACATGGAAATAAAATGCTCAATACTTAACCCCTTAAGGACAATGGGCAGTCCCTAAACCCATTGAAAACAATGAATTTTGAGCCCGTACATGTACGGGCTTTGTCATTAAGGGGTTAAGCTTTGTGTTTGAATTTAGATCTCATAAAATTCACGCTGTTTTACAAATTGTAGTCAACAACCTATTACAAAGACTCAGTATGAGATAAGTGCCTCTTAATGTGTATTTCTTCCTCTTTCTCTGTCCTTCATTGATCTGCAGAGTATGATGCTTAGTGAAAACATTCTCAGTGTGAGAAACAGTGAGACATAGACGGCAGAACGGAGGTTATCAAATGTAATTCTCGGCTTGTTATTTGATCTATTTTTAATGATTGTTTCATTCAACAGAAGCAAATCAATACGAACTTCTGAAAAGCAACGGGCTTCCCCTTATGATCCAGATGCTCACTGAATCACAAGACGAGGAGTTAAGAAAAGCAACGACTTTTGTCCTCCAGAACTGCAGGCAAATCAGTAAGAATCCATATCCAGTTGTTTTGTGAGAGCCCTGAATACTGATTGTTAAAGCCCTCTTTGAGATTTGAGTTGTACATTATTCCACACACCAACATATTAATAAGAAGAAAAAGGTAAGGTAGTGAATCTCCCTTCTTCCATCGTGTACATCCTACATACAGGTCGGCAATGTGGGCAACTCATATGTGACCTGGAAAAATAGGAAAAGGTGGCATGCCTAGTATTTACCTTCTGAGATGAAATCTCTATACGAGCGGCTAGTGAGCTGATTTAGGGAATTATTGCAATTATTCACATCCTCTTGTTTATTGATGTGCATATCCTTGGGCTATGTCATTGAGAACCCTTTTGGTTCACTATTCACTGCTTAACTTGATGTAAGCTGGGCCTTTACACATACAAGTCAAGGAACCAGATGTTTCCATTGCTCCTAATGGCAGACACACGTCACGTTATTCTACGTATGGTGATTGGTAATGTAGCATCTGATAATATTGGTCATGTCGAAAAAAGCCCACCTTTGTTATATGCATTTCTACCCAGCCGAGAAATTGTCTGTGAATCTAAGGGAACCTTCCCCGAGTGTTAAAAGTGGTTCGGAGAGAATAACAGAGAAGCATATGGAAGAATGCTGGAAAAAAGCAAAGGAGATGCTTCACAAAATCGAATATTTACAACAGCAGCATAGTAAGGTAAGTGTATAATCCTATTAAATCTGGGATGTTGGTTTTTTTTTCCTATTTGCAATCATACACTTTGTGTCTTAACTAAAAGAGAACATGGTGTTTGACTATAGCCAATTCGATGGTTAAGACTGTATAGTTTGTTAATGAATCCTCACATGTTTTTAATTCATTACATTTCACTTCCCCGCTGGTGACATTCTAGTTTAAAGTGTTTGGTTTGAACAGTTTTTATTTTATTGAATACTATATAACATCGTTTTTCTGTATGGATCAGGGACTGAAATTGTCTAATAGTCTATCTTCAGTTTAAAAACATATTTCATAAAACATTACTGGACTAATCAATGACTTGTATTCTGTTAGAAACTATTATAGAAGTCCATCTCGGAATATTAATGTAAATGCATTTGGCTTTCAGGAGCTGGCGGGGAGTGAGGATATTAATTGTGGCCCTCGAGCATTAATGCACCAGCTACATCCAGTGGCTTTGGAGCAGACAGACGGTAGAATTCCCAAAAGCCTTTCTATTACAGAACACTTTGGCCGAAAGGATGATCATCAGGTGCCAGCTTATCCCAACATCGAGCTGAAGAATCACAGGCTTGCCATCGTTCCACACTCGTACAATAAAGATCCTAAAGGCTTGGATGAAAGAGCCAGTGTCAACAGAGAAAGCGTATCACTGGTATGTATCCATGGCCAGTTTGTATGTTACTTTTACACTAGCTCGTTGATTTATAAGGTGTCCCGTGCCATATTTTGGATGCACTTATTCATTTTACATAAAAACATTATAAGAATCCTTATAGATAATACCTAGCAATATTTATTTATCGGTTTTGTATCAGTTTATATATAGATATATAAAATGTTGGTTTCTAGTTGCCATAGGCTTGATTTAAGACGTCCGCTATGCCTTAAGACATCTTTAGCAGAGAGTGAAAAAGGGGTTCATTTGTACCTGGGATCAATGTCTCGTTAATGAGAGTATCTTTAAAAAGGGCATGGCAAACTCCTTCATAATTTACATATAAGCATGCGCCTGATAAGCCTAATAACAAGTTGTTTCTGTGAACAGAAAAAAGCCAAAATGCAGAACATTTCAAACACCGCTCTACAGCACAACCTTGCTGCATCTACATCAAGCTGCTCAGGTGAAACTGACAGCGACGGCCAAGCAGCTTCACTGGAGAAGAACGCTCATTCACCCCGCAGAGATCGGAGCTGCGAGTCTTACACCGGTATAGATAATCCTCTGAGGGATCCGGACACACGCAATACGGCACGTCCAGTAAAGGACAAGCATTGGGATTGTATCCTCAAGCCGTCTAGTGAACTACCGCAGAAAGCCAAACACAACGGCTCTAGATCTGCAATGGAAAAGGAAGTTCTAATCCTTCGCTCAAGGTATACCAAGAAAGAACTCCATGCATCTTGGCATTCTGAGTAATGAAAAACAAAATGACTGTATGGAAATACCTTTTCTGTATATATATATATATATATATATATATATATATATATATATATATATATATATACCGAGGATTATAATTTAATTCCAGGAAGATGACTTTGTTCTTCATCTGTAAAATGTGGCTTCCACCAAACCTTAATCCTTCCATAGTTCAGCAGTCCAGCTCTTGTTTCATTTAATACTCAGAGAGCCAGGCGGCATCCAGTAAATGTTGGTTCCTCCTGTCCCTCCTTGTCAATTTATCAGAAATGTTGATTTACCTTGCAGACACTTTATTTACTGAATGTTCTGATGCCATACCACAATGTACTGCTTTTTCTATCACCTCCAAGTTATCTTCGCCTAGTCCCAACTTTAATGAATGTAATCAAGCGCTTTAATCCAGTTGGGGTATTTTATGTTAATGTTTCTTGTATGTTTATATTACAGGGATGACATGTTTAAAAATCCAGCCTCGGTCACAAGAGAAAGGAACACAGCAGAGCATATCGGTACCTAAAAAAAAATCTTTTGTTAATCCAGTTTTAGAAGTCTCTTTAATTAAGTGTGAAATACGTGCAGTTCTATTACTCTACATTTTACTCCAATCCAGCAGTCTGTAAATGTAATCATGCTATAAAAACTTAGAGGCACCTATTCTATGAAAACATACTAGAAGTTAACAAAATTTTGTTTTAGATCCCCTGATTGTATGTTCAGACATAATTGAAAAGGAGATCCGTGACATTTCGGGCACTGAAGTCGCAATAAATCAGTCAAGATGTTCAGGTGGACAAAGTCTATTACTTAATAGAACAGACAGATTTCCTGAAAACGAGAATGTGTGGATAATATTTTCACTGACACTCATATATTCAACTCATTAAGTTGGAATTGGTAGGGATTCAGTTGTATTTAAACGAATACCGATAAATAATCTGATGTTCCTTTAATATAGACATTTTCTTTAGTAGTTTCATTGGAAATACCTGTCACTTCAAGCAAATAAGTACTATTTTGTTTCCCTTACCTGTATGTTAAATAGATTCGGCCACAGTAAGGGGAATGTGTGCCAAACGCATGATGTGCCTCCTTGTCTTGTAGGTTGTGTAGCGACAGGCACAGCCATGAACAGCAGGAACTGTAGCAAGATCCTACATAGGTGTTGGCACCTATGCATAAGACATCAGGCTATTCTACAAGCCGAGGAGCGATATAAGAAGAAATTAAAGAGCTCAGCATCACATAACTGTAATGATAAACATGATGACGCCTTTCTTTTATGAAATGTATTAAAAGCACTCTCCAGCCATCATATGCACTCAAATGCATATGATAGCTGTATGTCCCTTTCGATTTTGGGGTGTCCCCTTGAAATTTCATATCCGGAATCCCCCCATATGCTTTGGCCCCTTTCTCCATCCACCCGAACTATTTTCTGTGCAGGTGATACTTACGGGCTCAGCGAACGCTGCAAGCGGGGATCTGATTTAAGATTTTTTCTTAAGAAAGTATATTAAGGTACTCGTAGAGTAAAATAGTTTATCAATCCAAAATCGTTAAAAGATGACTGCTGTACATTAACCAGAAACGCAAACCATCCTGCCCTGAAGAATATTAAGTAATAAAGCTGGAAAACATGTCCATTTGACTGTTTCCACTAAAGGTTGTGGCGTGTAGTTGATTTTTTACGCTGCCGCTGATCCCCAGTCCTGGTTTTAATTGTCGTTTACTGTTACAGATAGTTTGACCCCGCTAAGAAAAGGAGGGATGAGCTATGAGATGTTTTGTCAGGGGAAACAAAACCGCAGCCGTAAGTACTATATAGGAGACCCTTGTTATCGGAGACCCTTGTCATCCACGGAGGTGGAAAGCATACCCGTTTATTTTTTTCATTCTATATGAACCTGGCCTTAAATGCAGTGGTAATTGAGTAATCACCACAAATAAACATTGCGCAATAATAAGATAGGGAGGGGTTGGTAGAGATTATTAAATTGTATTTTTACGAGATGGAAAGGGGCACAGCGCGAAAGCTATTACAGAGCTAATTACTCCGGGGTAGCTTGCATATCCAGTTTAGCGTTATTTTACTGCCCTTCCCACATTTATGTAGGGGGGTTTGGTCTATTATTACCCTGACCCCCGAACTACATGATATTATCAAAGGCAATTGGGGTCTCCCTCCTGCTTCTCAAGGAATTGTGTGGGGAAGGAACGGGGGGCTCACAGGGGCAGCATATTGACCCCCAAGGCGTCTATTCGCAATGCGTAGGTAGAGAGGGTTGGATGGTGGGCTACCCTTTGGTTAATAGAGAGTTGAACCTGATTAGATTATTATTTGGAATCTTGTGTTAAAATAACTATTTTTATTTTGCAGGCATTTTGTTAACTCCCATTAAAAAGTCAAGTAAACATATCACTAGAACAAGCGCTCTAGACGGGAAGCGTGAATGCTCTGATAATCGGGTTTGTTTTCCAAAAGGTAAGTGCTGTATAGAAGACACATTTTGCCTCTAGAAGGTCATGTAGTTACCCCAAGCAAGATCTCCCCTGCATGTACAATGATATTGAATATGTACTATATGTCATATAGGGATAGATTTAACCCTGTGTGAAATGGTATACATTTGGATTGTAGGAACACAGATGACAAGCCAATATGAACTTGTTCATTGCAAGGAATAGTTGGGTATATACCGCTTACAGGCGGAAGCCTCTCAGGTCATCTACATGCTATATGTAACCGCAGGACCCAGAGTTATTAGTTCCGAGCCCTACTAAATATCCTACATTTGGACATGCATTCCTCTGGGTGCCAGTAATATTAATTGTTCTTGGTACGTACCTGTCTGATTCCTGAATAGCATTGTTATGTCCCACTAATGCCAATTAGATTTTTTTTTCTCTATGAAGCACTTAGGTTAATGCATTTGTTCTTTATGATTCTTGCCGTATATTACGGCAGTTCGGAAACAATACTGTAGAAACGCTACTTCCAAACGCCTCGGCGTTAATCCGTTAAAACCAGCTCTGAAGCGATTGTTACGTCGATTTACAGGTTTGCAGCTGAGACACACAAATAATTTAAAAGCTTGCCCCATGCCCCACTGCCAAGTCTTGCTCTGCATAAAATCAATTAACCTCAGATGTTAATGGAAAAGTCTAATATTATTAACAGACAAAGGTTTGTTTCCAATAATAGGATCGGGTTTAGAGTCGGCCTGTGCCAAGGATTCATCAGGACAAAAACCAGAAGGTGCGCTGTCATTAGATATTCACAATGCTGCTTCCTCAAACATCCAGGTAAACAGCCTATTTCTTACTGTCCTGCTATATAGCGTAATGTTAATGCTTCAATATTTACATATAGATATATACTGTGTCTATATATATATATATATATATATATATGTATATATTATTTTTAATATTTCAGATCCTAATTCCAAATGTTATCTCGTCATGCTCATCTTTTTACTCTATTATCTGTCTTGGTTACAGAATCATGTCTTTAACGTATGTCACCGGGTCCCTGTTTATGTGATCCGGCACCTTTATAATTAAATGCAACATTAGAGACATAATTCTTAGTACTCCTAAGTGCTCAAACCCTTCCAGGAAATAATCCTTTAATCATGTCAAAGTTTGGTCAAATTCTTTTTGCTGGGAGCACTTATTATGCAGGCGACACAAAAGCAGGCACTGACAGGAGGTTGCCATAAAAACTAAAAGTGCGTATTACAAGCTTCTGGGTTGCTTTTATGTGATTTAACTTTCAGAGGAAAGAATAAAATGACAAATCGGTTAAGGTTTATTTGCTTAATTTGCTAGAATGTACTATTCGGGTTTTGTCTCAACTTACAAAGCAACTTTAACTTTGCTTGTTTAGGACCCGGATACCAAGGAAGAATTGCCGTGTTGCTCCCTATACCTGCAGGTATGTGTCTTGTAACGAACCCACCATTAATACAGGCGTATATGTTATACAGACAGAAGGACCCCAAAGTGCCCTGGGGTTCCTGGCTTTATTGGGAAAATTCAACCAGCTCCACATTTGATGAATTCCACTGCACCCCCTTACTTTATTTTGCTTTAACCGTTTGCCATACAGTAAAGTACGTGTTCTGTATGGTAAGTAGTATGTTAAAGGGACAGTCTAATGCACTTTAATGTATATGATAGCTGTGCAGATCCAAATTTCAATGGTGGTCTTTTTGCAAATACATGGTGGTCTCTGTCCCTTCCCCTGGTCCCAAGCTGTTTTCTGTGAAGGGGATGTGTTTGTTCAGTCAAAAACCTCTCCAAGCATGTGATATACTTACCTTAATGTGGTTGTCAGGGACATTTAACCCTCCGTTTAATCTCTACATTGTAAAATCTATTTTATTTATTGATCCATTTGTGTTATTTTTGTGTTATCCTTGATTTAAAAAAAAAAAACACCCACAGTCTTCAGAAACCTTCAAATATCTTTATTTATTTTGTCAAGCAACCCTGAGCATGTTCTCGGCATTGTACTCGCAGAACCTTGCGATTAGCGAGCAGAAGAGAGGACGGGAAAAGCAGAGTCGAAGAACCCGCAAAGACTTTACAGAGAGCGAAATGGCTTATCTTTTGGACGGCGTCCAGAAGCTTGGTCATCGCTGGAATTCAATTCTGTGGTCATATCCATTTCAGAAAGGCAGAAGAAATGTAGACTTGGCCAAAAAATACAAGAAGTTGAAGGCGCTGAGCTAACGTCTGATGCTTTCTGCGCGATGAAAGAAGAGGCTGGAAAACGGCGTATATGTGCTGCTAGTTGGGCATAGCGATCTCGTTTGGGAGTTTAACAGTTTAACGTTCAGCGCTTTATATATGTTATTTAGCTAACATTACCTGTTACGGGAGATAAAAAGTAGGCCAGCGAGAGCCAAAGTTCTTACGGAGATGTTCTGATGAGCTGATGCAGGTATTTTTTACATTACCAACAATGCCAAAGTCGCGAGGTGATGGCATTGAGTGCATCACTGGCTATTTCTAGTAGTATTTTGACTAGTTCAATAACCTATATCATTGTTATTTGCAGAACATTATGTATTCCTAAGAGATTTTGTTGGTCCCCAAAAAATCAAACAAAGTAGATTCCCTGTAAGTAATCGTACTCGAAGGGGCTTAGTTCTATATATGTGTAGACCTCTATATATATATATACACACTTTTCATTTAGTTCTTTTGACACAGGTGCCTAAATCTTTGAGATTAAAGGGGTCATGGCATTTACTGCAGAACGGATCGTTGTAGATGCCCCTGCTGGGTAACCCAGGTCATGTGCAGAGAGTGCCCCCCTGTGGCATAGGAGGGAAGCGACAAGTCCTGTAAAAGATGTTGTGCTGTCCTGTACACTCGCAAACTGCTTTGCTTGTTTAGACAGGGGCTGCGCATAAGGAGTGATTCTGTTCCAAAGTAGTACGTGTGGAGTACGACGTGAGTAGTTTAATGGTTGCACCAAACAAAAAGTTTATATCTCTCTATATTTACATATGCCCTGTAGCATTGCATTAAATGTCCATATGGGGGGGGCTGTATTTTATGGGGAATACGCAGGCTCTTCCATGCTCCGGAATTTCCATGCTGAACACGCTGATGTTGCATTCTTGATCCATTTTTAAATAATCCAATGATAAACCGTATCCAAATATAGAATATTGTTAGTAAGTAACTATAAATGGAGAATATTTTCTGCTCTTCTGTATATTTTTAGAACTTGCAGGCGAATTTTGTTGGTTCGGTACAATGCATGAACCATTATGTATGAATATTCCAATGTGGGCCCCCCCTCACTAAAACATTTCTTGTATCGTTAAATGTTTTTGCGGCATAACCTAAGCCCTCTGTGACATCATAAGCCCTGAAATATGCACCTCTTATAAGATTCATTAATATGGGATTGGAACGACTGTGGTTATGTCAATGCCTTTGTCTATATTAAAAGGTTGTAGGTTGTGTTGAAGATTGAAAGTTTTTTTTTTTTAACCAAACATGTAAACAAGAAGTAACGTTTTGCTTTTGATGTCCCAATTATAGAGGAAAAAAGGGGGCAGAATTGCAACTCTTTATATTTTGTTACTTGCTGAAAAAGGGATTGTATCGCAGCGGAAGATGGTCTAAATATATAAATCTACTTTTGCACTTTACATTTCGTGATGTAGAGGTCTGTGTTAGAACATCAGGAAGGCCTGTGTGATACAAAAGGTTTAACTACCTTTACTTAGAATCCTACTGCGATACATTTACCCCATCTAGATCAGGTATATACACATAGATATATATATTTTTTGGATTTTCAGGTTGAAGAACGCACCTCATTCATAAAGACACGCAGACAAAGAGTAAATAATAGTATGAAACCTTTATTTGTGGAAAACATTGTGGAATTCATGCTCTTAACACGTTTCGATCCGAACACTAGGTCGAGATCATTGCAACTTTACTTGGGTGTAGGTAACATTTTTTGGTGCCGTTTGCAACGCACGTAAGCAAGGAACAGCGATTCTGCCCGGTGGAAAGGTAGAAAACGTTTATAAATAGGATTTTTTTAACGCACCAGAATTTTCTACGGAAAAAAAACGTTGCAGTATTTTAAAAGACATTATGGTTCTGGTTACAGTTTAGTAGGAAAACTGAATTCTTTTTTTTAACTTTTCTAAAATTTGGATGGAGGCGTTTGGTCACTGACAATGTATACAGTACATCATTTTGAGGAATTATGTCATATTCGATACTTGGAAACAAATGCTATTATTCACTGCACGCAATTTCATGGCTTTGCCCGTTTAGGTCACTAATTGCATGGTCTGATCCATTTTCTAGGCTTCCGTTAACTTTCATTTCTTCCTTAACAGGTAGGCCGTTGCTAACATGTTTATCGTTGGTCTGCTGAGCAGCTGGAGACAGCTTTTCCTTTCCTAGCTCTTCTGGCTCTGGCAATTCCTGGTTCTGACTTTCTTCAGGTACAGCATGGACGTTTGGATCAGGAACTTTTGCCGCTGGTGATTCCGGAGGCAAACACTCGCTTTCACAAGCAATCTGGTCGCATTCTTCTGTTGCCAGTTTAGCATCGGGTTCGGTTTTGCCGTCATCCTCTCGTTTTAGGTCACCTTGCTGCGACACGAGTTTATCTTCTTCAGCTTTTTTTTCTTCTGTCAAACCCGAATCTTGTTCCGTAGGGGCACTCTCCGCTTGCAAGTTTGGAACAGCTGCCTCCTCGATAGGAATATTTTGTTCTACCTGATTGTTATCTGGGATTGCTTCTGCTGAGACCACCGATGGTGGTCGCAAATCTGTTTCTGCTACTTTGGCCTCGATATTCACCATATCGCTATCCTGACTCTCACAGTTTGACAATTCTGTATCTGCTGGCAATGTTTCAGCCGCCGGCTCACCTTCTTGCTTGGGCTCAGGTTCAGACACTTGAGCGGGCAACTTCTCAGACTGTTCCGTGACCGGTTCGTTATTCTCTGGCTCAGGTTTGGCTAACTCTTCTACTGGTTTAGGGAGTTTTTCGGGCTCGTCTAGCTGTGTAATTGATTCTTGAGGCTCTTCAGATCTGACATGTGCTGCTGGAGGAGCCTCCTGCGCCGGCTCTGCTGCTGGAGGAGCCCCCTGCGCCTTGTCCATTTCCTTCTTGACCGCTTCCTGAGAAGCCTCTTCAGATCTGACATCTGCTGCTGGAGGAGCCGGCTCTGCTGCTGGAGGAGCCGGCTCTGCTGCTGGAGGAGCCGGCTCTGCTGCTGGAGGAGCCGGCTCTGCTGCTGGAGGAGCCGGCTCTGCTGCTGGAGGAGCCTCCTGAATGTTGTCAGTTTCCTTCTTGACCACTTCCTCAGAAGCGTCCGACACACACTGCGTTTGTTCGATAACCGACGGCATTTCCTCTTTAGATTCCCCGTCTTTCTGCTCAGCCGCTGGTTTGGATACCTGAGAAGGTTCCGCATGGGCATTCGTAACTACGGTTTCTTTAATAGGTTCGCTTTCTATTACAGCTGCAACCTTACTCTCTGTAACTTCTGGCTCCTGCACTGGAACACCCTGAGGTCCACACGATGACTTCAAGTTGTCAGAGCCATCTGCTGCCTTTTGTTCCCCCTGAGCAGACGGAGCTTTTTCTGCCGCTGAACCCTCTTCTTTTGCTGCTTCGCACACCTGTTCCTGAGTTGTATTTGAACAAACCTTGGCGATTTCTGGTTCACCTTGGGAACTTTCACTTTGCTCTCCTTTTCCTTCTTCTTTCGCACTAGGAATAGTTTCTTGGTTTGGCTCTAACTTGGCATCATCTTTGGTAGTTTCACCTGATGGAACGTCTACACCCGTCTCCTTCTCTGCCTGGCATACCTCTTCCTCTTTGCCCCCATTAGTCTCAGATTGGTCAGTAGATGGTTTTTCTCCATTTTGTTCAGCATCTTTTTGTGCATCTTGGTTTTCGGTTTCCTTTTGTTCTACTTCAGTTGTTTCTGTAGACTCTCCGTCTTTACCAGCACCGAGACAATAACCCTTTTTCTTCTTACTTAACTTGGCTCCCATTGTTACTTCTGTTGGAAAAGAAAGACACGCCAACATGATTACCTTTGGAGTTACACTTTTAATTATTATTATTCTACTTTATTTATAAAGCGCCGACAGATTCCGCAGCGCTGTACAAGGTAAAAATTTTACAGATAACGTCAAGTACAAGACGCCAAGCAATTGACATACAGATTCCAACGTCCCCCAATGTCAAAGCGTTAAATTCTTTACCCCGAGGCTAAACAAATCCTTTTGTTCTGGTGCCTGACTTTTTGTGCCATTTTAAATTGATCTGGCGCCTAAAAATATCAAGCCTACTCTACACCCAGTGTTCCCAAATCCCCCGTGTATCCAATGAGGACATCATACGCACTCGTGATTTACATTGGGTTTCACGGTCTCAGGAGAGACAGACATGTGAAACTGTCAATTTTATTAATTGACTATTGCTTTGACCAAAAGTCAATCCTAATTGCTGGTTAAACCAAAGGGGCAGAAGCTGCGTAAGCAATAGCACCACTGGACTCAAAAGGTACGGTAACTTCTCCCAAATAAGCAAGTGAATAAAACCTAGAAATTAAGGTGGATTGCCCGAGACTCTACGCCCCATTGGCAGCTTATAACACGTGTATCCTTGGCATTGCTTCAATGGACTGTGCGTTAAGAGCAGCTTTTCACCAGTTGCCATGGCAACTGCACAACACACCAATCTTTACATACAACACCCAGAGCCAATAATCTCACTTTCAATCAAAATGCTGAGCCTAGTAAAGACAGAATCTAACTTCACATATTACACTTTCAGAACAATGTCCATTATTAAACATGTCACAAAAAAAACAAAAAAAAAAAAAAAAAAAAAAAAACAGTTTTGGACAAACCTATGATTTTTTTTTCCACACAACTCATTGACCGGTATATCTGATAAGTAATAATTTATGGACAGCTTTTAACCATGCTTTTATGTACGGCAGTATACATAGGTTATTGTCCTGGTGGTTTATTAATAGGCTGTTAAACGGAATAGGCAGTAAAGTTAAATTCTAGCCCGTTAAGAATTATTCTCGGATCTCATTTGGTCGGGAAGCGAGGCTTAAGGGGCCACCAAGCAACCGATGCGGAATGAATATTTTAGGCGTTATTAGACCATCGTCCATTATACCTTCACACATTGACGCTTTAATGCAAGACTTTCTCCAGCATCTTAAAGACTGCAAAATTAATCCACCCAAAAGAAAATAAATCAATATCCTTTCCTTAATACGCCAAGTAATGTCATTCTTGGCTTGGTTTCATTTAAATGCCCTGGCTTCACAGCTGATACACGGGGGGGGGGGGCTGCACTCCTCCTGAGTAGCACAAGGGGTTAATACTCAAACAATGAGAATAATGGCTGTCAGGAGCAGCCCATGGCACATGTTTTACGGAGGGTATTAAAGAATTTAACTACTTCATTGCTGTGGGGGGAGGGAAGAAGCATTGTTTTCCACCCAGCCCCCCCAGCAACAAACGTATGGCAACCAATAGGTTAAATGAGATTGTAAAACACAGATGGGGGAGATCAGCTGTTCCCAGATGCAAAATGATTTAATTACAATTATTATATATGGGGGCGTTAATTAGATGGTATATGTGCTGCCATCACGCACAGATCCCTTCCTTGACATCGAAATAAAGGGGATTCTCAGGATAAACCGCTTCGGACCTCAAATAAAGCAGATTTTAACCCCCCCTCCCCCGGGCATTATATATATATATATATATATATAGCTTTCTGGCACCGATGGGGTTAACGATCCAGGCGCATTGGTTTTTAACCTACAAAGTGTTAACTGCCCCCCCCCCAAAAAAAGGGGAAAAAAAAAAACTAACCGGTTAACCCAATAACGCCAAGCGGGATAAAATACGTTAGCCATTTTTAGCACTAATACCGTATTGTAAAGATATGCAAGAAAAGTGAAAATGGTACTCTTCCCCACGCTTTTTAAAAAAAAAAAAATTGGCATGCCCATGGAAATCAGAGGGTTAATTCAGAAACATTTAAGGGTCTTTGTATATATATATATATATATATATAAAAAAAAAAACCCTGGCATAGGTTGTATATGTAGCAGGTTTAGGGGGCACAGATGTGACCAGTAATGGGATTTATGGGCATGGTGGCTAATAATGGGTGTTGTGTGCCACATGCCAGCCTCACTCGGTACCGGGGGGCATTTAAAAAAAACATTTATGCAAGAAAAATGAAATGAATATAGAAAATAAAAAGTGAGCTGTAGTGTGTGTCCAGATCATGGCATCCTGAACAATAAGGGGCAGTGGCTGATCTCCGAACACTGCAGAGGGGTCTGCAGCAGCACAGAGGGAAGAGAGGCATCAGAACAAAGGAGGAGGCAGCACTGCCTGCATCTGCACAGAACCCCAATCCTACCCCCTCCATACACCCTGCATGCACCCAAACACACAACCAGCGCCTCCTTAAGCACCCCATACCTGGTAGCCGGTGCCAATATGGGAGGCAGAGATGCAGCAGGACCCGGGGTGGACAGGATCCACTCCTCAGCAGGGTTGGGCTAAGACTGAGCGCAAGATGGAGAGTGACAGATGCTCCCCTCTCGGAGGTACAATCTGGTGCTCTTCTTTCCTTCCTTCCCCCTCCTCCTTGCCTTTCAGACTCAGTCCCCTCCCTGCATCTGCTCCCTACAAGACCTCAAAAAAAGAGTCTAACCTCCTCCTCTGACTCCTCTTTTAAAGAGCCAACTGTTCCTGGGAGCTCCAGGGGATGAGACCCTTTTCCCCTGTGGATCCTGTCACATTTTCATTATTTTCTTCAATATTTCACAAATGAATACAAAAAACTGTCTGTTTACTTACATAAAAACCTCACTGAGCAGCAGATGATCTAAATTCCGTCCTAATAATAGTATTATAAGTATAGTTTTATCATATCTGTCTGTTATGGAGCACAAGGGGTTAATAAGGTATCCCATTGAGCACCTGCTGTGAATCACTGATTGCTTTTGTTTGCAGGTCTAAAGATGTTTCTTTTTTTGTTTGTTTGTTTAAATCATTTTAATAAACTGTTTTAATATTTAAGTTTGTTTTTTTTTTAAAATCAATCATTAAACAATTACAATCATTATTATATTATAACCCCCCCCCCTCCATAAAAATTACTCTTTTTCCGGGGATAAAAAAAAGATCTGATGGCTGCAAAATAATGTATAGATGTGATGTAATTATATGGTAAGAGAAAAATGCCCCCCCCCATGATAATAATGCTGCAATTAGTCATTTTGTTCAGGAAACAAAGAATCCTCGCATCCAGTTGACGGAATCATGCGTGGAATATAGTCATTTTGGAGATGAGTCAACATAAAAATATATGGAGGGATTCGGGGAGGATTTAACCCCCAGAAAACGTTTAGAGTCTGTGTAATATATATATATATATATATATATATATATATATACATATTAGTATATAATATATATATATAGATATATATATTAGTATATAATTGGTATATATCATTGGTATATATATATAAAAAATAATATATATATATCAATATACCAGTCATCAAGCTGAAGAAGAGACCTCTGAGTCCTGTGAAGCTAGTGTCAAATACTGTCCTCTATGTTTGTTTATACCACTTTTGTGATGTCTTTATTACAAAAGTATCTAGAATACCCACAAATCTTTCTTTAACCCCCCCCCATCTAGAAGATCCTTCCCTCGGGATCATCTGGAACGCCTATGGCTAATATCAGCAGGACTTAAATATTTATTCTGGACTGTACAGAGTTGTTTATATAGCGGGTTATAACCAGGCAGTTCGGAGAAAAAGCAGGGCCTTCTTCCACCCTATCCATGGAATTGGAGGGCAAAGAGCTTACAGCCACCTCTTGCCTTCTAAGAAGTAACTCCCCGAAATAAGTAGGAAATCACACTTTTTAAGATTTTTCCATAAAATATATTCTACGCGCCAAGCCGATTTTTACATGAGCTCACGCAAAAATATACTGAAAAATCTCATTTTTATATCTTTTTTATTATTATTTATAGCAAAATGTGGCTCCGTCGATATGTCTCAGCCTTATGGTATAGTAGAAACTTTTATTTCACCCCAGTTTTCAATGGTTTGAAACACACCCAGGAATAGTTGGGAATATTCGCAAAAATCATTATAAAAATGATTCTGGTGCAGTGCTTGAAAAATGCACTTATCTCCTTAGCAACCAATGGACTGGTCCAATCAGCAGGAACATTCTATTGGTTGCTATGGTGATAAGACCATTTCTGCATTACAATCTCCTTGTATACACCACCGTCAGGTAGTCGTAGGTAAAAAGGTGGTTTTATTTATATTTTATTATATAAGGAGAATTCTATTCTTCTTGGAGGAGAAACAAGGATCATGTGATATATTGGGAATTATTATTATTATTAATAACTCTCCTTTATATATTATTAAACTCTTTGTTTTCACAATGTTACAAAAAGAAACTCAACCTCATATACAAAATATTGTCAAAGACTGTTTATCTGATGTTTTAATTCTAACGTTATCCTTTCCAGCTCAGAAAGGGCCAAACCTTACTGTTTGAAGCTGTCCTGCTATGCAGTGAAATGGTTAATATGTCTGTGTTTTTATTCTGGATCTCCCCTGGGATTCCCGTGTGGTTTCTTAAGCATTCTGCTGATCAATAACAAAAAATATGTTAAAGCGAAAGAAAAAAAAAAACAACACCTTTGTGGAGAGAGCAAATGGTATGGTCCAGGAGGCATATTTAGCCAACAGAGGGAGATAAGGCTGACATTTCTAAGAAATGTGACTTTTCAGGGAGCTTAAGGGCTTTTGAGTCCCTCTCATGCTTTGCTAACCATATATCCCAAAAACAAACCAGGTTTTAGCAACATGTCCATATACACAGGCGTTATTGTCCAGGCCAAGGCATGTGGACATTATTGGCGCCATCTTTGGTCAAATGTCCATGATGAAGCCAACCCCTGAAGAAACCCTATATTGTTTGTTGACTTCTAACTAGTTCTAATTGTCTCCATATTCTTCCAGGAATCAGACGTATGGTGCACAACCTCCGTCCCTCAACCCACACGGTGTTTGAGTGGCCTCTGTGCCAGGGCTTTACGCCACCGTCATTGTGGACCTTCCACAGACATGAACAAGATGCTGCCCAGACAGAGAAGTCACATTTCTGACCAAGTCACGGTAAATACACAGGGAATTTAATGGTCGGTGGAAAAGGTCATAGTTTCTGCACGGCACCAGAACCCAATCGGTTTGTCTCTGGCCACCATTTAGTGAACCTTTGGCAGCCACTCCACAAAGACGGGCAACATGCACTAGACATGGGGTATCTGGTATAACCAAATGTCCTTGTAGGGGTCTTGCAGGCACCATTACCATAGATAAGAGAATACTGCAGCCCATACCATTACTGTTATTACTGGTTAAATTATAAATGTTACAGGATTGTGATTGTATGTGGTCATTGTACAGCGCTATGGAATATGATGGTGCTATATAAAACAATAATAATACGGTAATAGTATGACAGACTGGGTTAATCAATAACACTCCACTACAACACTTGGTGTGACTTAAGCAACATAAACAAAGAAGCGACATGTACGCGTCAGGATATTATGGCGGTCGAGCCGTCTCTAGTCACTCATCTGTTTGACTACAGGCTGATGGTTCCATGAAGGTTCCCCAAGGACACCGTGAAGTGTCGGCACTTAGATTTCCTTGTCCTCCTCTGACAGGCCATAATGCCATGCTTCAGATGTAGGTCAATATGGCCACCACTGTCCCTAAAGGTTCTAGGTCCATCCACAAAACCATAAAACAGGGTCAAATCTTGGCTTCTGAGCATTGCAGTCCTAAGGCTGAACTGTACTCTCGCCAGGCTTACCAGCCCCGCATATGAACCAAGCTGAACGACCCTTGGGTGAGAAAGGTTCTTGTTTGCATCCTACCAGATGCCCGTGAGGACCCAATGCAGGGGAAGACTGGGTTCATGTGGCCCCAGTGACATATTCTGGCCTTGAGCGGCAGGTCAAGGGAGGGCAGCCTCAGGTACCATGCAACGTCATTACTCAATGGGACGGTTAAAGGGGAGACCACTCATCTCTCCAAGCAGCCCATTAGCAGTACGCAGAGCTGTGCCGAGTCGGCAGAGTCCTCCATAGTTTCTTTCTGGGCCGCTCTTCCTTATATAGTAGCCACCTGTCATATCTCGCCAGCCAGAAGTAAGGACATTGGCAAGGAGGGTGCCGTGGGTAAGGCCAAGAGCAGCACTGAAGGTAAACATATCATTGTGTGAGCAGAGGGAGGTTCAGCTAGGTGGCCCATTAACACCGGAAATATATTTGGGATGCAACTTAAAAGCTATTGAATGCCTCTCAGCTGTCCCGCTTTGAACAAGACAGTCACGATTTTTCCACTGCAGTCACACAGAGCTCTACTGCTGTTCTGCTATTCGCCACAGAGATAGAGCTTGGAGGGACATCAGGACTTACGTTGCTGATTTCTTTGTAGAGTTGTGCACTTGTACTGTAGCCCCCCCCCCCGAAGAAGGTATGCCATTAAAAATGAACTACATTGAATGGGGATACCATAATAGGAACACAGAAAGGATCCAGATGTGGGGTAAATGCTGCATAAATCAATGTTAATATAGTCATGTTTATGTTGAACCATCACTAACCCAATTGCCCCTCTGCTCCCCTTGTCAGCCATCACCTGGGTGGTCCACACCAGGAAATGGCTCACGGTTTCCAGGTAAACTGGTGGGTTTCACCAGATTGGTTAGAATAATGCCGACAGATCATCCAGATCAAAACATTTGTATTAAAACACGTCAACAGTTTCTGCAGACATTATTGTGATTGCTTTTGATATTGGGGGGGGGGGGTCTGTTGAAAGACTGTCCCATCTGGGTGGCCAAATAACTTGCCGGGCGCATTGCTGTTAGAGAAAATAAAGCTAAAAAATAATTTAAGCCACCCTCAAGGTTAGAATATTAAATAAAAATGATGTCATGAAATGGTGACACCATGTGACTATTATAACACAGTGACATCCCCAGACAGTGACATCATCCAGCTGCAATATGATGCTTACACCCCTGGACCAGTACTACCATATGGCCAGCAGGTGGCAGTGTGATCATAAGTCGGCTCCTCCCGTTATGACCTCGCCCCAGCTGAAAGACCCAGACGCTTTGCTGTCCGTGATATTGCCTGATTGTAAATACTTGGTCGAGCCACTCTTTTCTTTAGGATACCCAATGGACGCACCCATTTTAATCTAATATACATGTTCCTTATATTTTGCTATTCCAGCCATTGCATCTACGCGGGTCCAAAGATGTGCTACAGGCTCATCCTTGCCGCCCTCAAGGCGGGGTCCTTAGAAAGGACCGGGTGATGTCATTCTTTGTGGTGGCTGCAGTGGCAAGATGGCGGCGGAGAGGAAGCTGCTGGGCGCTGACCGGGGGGAGGCACCGGGAGTTGGGGGCGAAGAGGACGAGGGGCAAAGCTTGTGGTGAGAATGATGCCCTTGTGGAGGGCTTCTCTGGGTATAACCCCCAGTCCCTGGCTCTTCTCTGGGCACAGGGCACATGTCTGCCTCATCCCATTATAATGCACCCTTAGCGTCTGTCACTCAGCCTCATTAGAGTTGTCATCACTTTGTGACAGGTGACATTTTAGTTGAGTCGATTCCCCAAATTAAGCCGTTTTAGATGTTTTGCCCAGAGCACCCAGGCCTTGGCATCTTTAATAAATGCAGCCATGACACTGTGGTTAATTGCACATACTTCTTAAACACATTGAGGCAAAGTTACAAATGTGGAGCAGTCACCATAGCAACCACTGGTGTGTCCCTGCAGTTTGCTATTGACTATTTGCCCTAGAACGGCTCTTTATAAATAGGGTCCAGCCAGTTATGCTGTGCGGGGGACGCAGGAAATCTTATGCATAAAGTAGTGTCCTAATATTTTGGAACTTTGCTATTTAATATGATGTGTTCTCTGCAGACATATATATATATCGGTGTGTGTATATATATATATATATATATTTTAAGAGGAAGAGGCCATGGCTGAGTGTACATTGATGCGTCTGCTTATTTTCAGCACCGTTGGGGTTATATGATACGCCATTACTCTATCATAAAACTCTTTGTGTATTTGGCCGACGCTCAGCCTCAACTCGCTTGCCGGCAGGATTCTCGGAGGTAGACGGGGTGGAAATACAATGTGTCGGAAAGACCTGCCAGCTTAGTCATGTAGGCCTTTGGCTGTGATATCCCGGTACTTACGGCTCCCACTGATCTGTCATCTTGCCACATTGCTTTACGACGGCGGCGGCAGGCATCTATATACCACTGTTATTATTTATTGTTCTGTATGGCGCCATCATATTCCGCAGCGCTGCATGCTATATATCCATATTAATATATCTCGTCATGGCATATTATTAAATATAATAATAATAAATATTTAATAATATAAAATATAAATAAATATTCTGATAATATAATAATAAATTAAATAGCGCTTGTATCAGTGTCCACGGTGAAATCTGATTTTGTCACGTGGCGTATTAGTGACGTGGTTCACTTTTGCTTCCCAAACCAGGCAAACCTTGGTTTTCTTCCCATTTGCACCCTTTGCTTTCTGTTAATGTGTGTTTTTTTTTTCTTAGGGGCGTATGAAACAAGACTGCAGCCTGGTTTGGGGTTTTTATTAGTAATAATAATACTTAAATGTAGTCTGCCTTGGGGAATACCACACCCTGCTGTCAAGCTGATCGCATGATGCTTTTTTTTTTATTAATTTGTTAAATAATGCTGCATACTTTATGATTTATAATACAAATATATAGTGTTTCTTTCTAGAAGCTGTCAAAACAAACACCATTTGTGTAATATAATATTTTTAAGTCATCTTGTTGCTATTAATTATCAAACATAAATATAACAATGTAAATAACTGAGGCATTATGTTATTTCACTATATAAATAGTAAAAGTGTTTTCCCCTCCACTCTCAACAAAATCAGTAGTTTTAGTAATTAAGACAAATACATTAAAATTAAATATAATATATGTATGTATATATATATTTTTTTTACATGGGGAAGGGTCCTCCATCTTTCTTTTTAAAATGATGTCTTATCTCCTCTGCGTTGTGATGCGCTGTATGATGGTGCTATATAAATCAATGAATAGTAAGAATAATAATTTAGAGTCGCTTAATTAATATTATAAAACAATTCTTATCGCATTTGTATATAGGATATACGGTGCTTCCATGGCAGGGTGACGCCATGCCGAGAAATGTGGACTCTGCTGTTTGCATAAATGCTCACTATATATCCTTGTTTAATACATTATTTTTATTGGGTCTGTTGTGATCTAATCATATTATTATTCTCTGTTTCAGCTAGTACTGCTCCAGAATATAGGCACAGTAGATCTTTTCCTCTGGAAATTTTTTCCACGCCTTATGAGGTTGTGGGGTCCATGTTGTTCATTTATGTAATACCCAGAATCCCAAGCACCTGACAGGTCTGCTGACCTATATTGATGGTACACGTGTTTGACCTGGATGGTGATCTCTTGCGAATTTGCTTGTTGAATGTCCCCATTAGCAGATGGTATGAGGGAAGCCTGCGATCAGATATTTCACTTTCCTTCAATGTAGCGTCTCCTTCAGATCACTTTGAGTGACCAATCGCAGGGTAGCGTATTGCATCGTACCTAAAGAGTCAGTTTACAGTGAAATAACAATTTCATTTATTTGTTTAGGTCATCTATTCTCAGCGATGTTTCCACCAGGGCAAGAACAAAATTACCTTATGGCAAAAACATACTGGTACTTGGTAAGTTCTGCCTGTGAATATACTTCTAGTGACACTGCTTATTTCCAGAACTTTATTTGCTCAGTCTTTAGCAATGAGCCCAATGCTGTAGGGCATCGTCCCAACTTGTATCCAATCAGAGCTACTAATGTGAATTGTCTTTGTGTTCTTACAGGCGAGGATGGATCAGGAAAGACCACTCTTATGGCGAAACTACAAGGAACAGAGCATAGTAAGAAGGGAAGAGGGCTGGAATATTTGTACCTGAATATACACGATGAAGACCGGGATGGTGAGTGCTGCTGATGAACATCCAAAATGTCCAAAAATATTTGGCCCATTGAGTAAAGTTGTTCCTGCCTTCCTGTTGTGTTTCATATCGATGAAATTCCATGGAGGCTGCCGTCCTTATATTATTATAAAAAAAAAATGGGGATGGGGCTTTCGCTAGTACTTTAGCCTCTTATTGTGAATTATAAATGTATAGTGTAGTAAAAATGCTTTTTAGAAGCACATTTGATATTAATCAACGAGGCACTGCCAGAAGAGAGGGCACGTTGTAGAGTTTTATGTGAAATACTTACGGTTGGGAACCACTGGTAACGTCTCTGGCGATTGGGAAGTTTATACAGCCCTGACCATAGACCTTACTCAGACGGGCTACGCAATGAATACTGTCCGATATTTTATGGGGTAGCACGTGGCTGACCAGGTAGCTGCAGAAAGATGGTTTATGTTATCTGCTAACCCACGTGGATGAGCATTTCTTGCCCTCTGGTAGGAAAAGCGTTAAGCTTGTTTGATTTTCTCGATTCCAATCCAAGATAGAAGGACTACACGCAAAAAAATAAAATTATCCATCCATCAATTGCTAAGCTATAGACTATAGTCTATATCTTAGAAGACAGAGCTTAACCTAACCCAAGGTTCCTTAGACAGAGATGCAATTAGCCAAATGCCATAATAAGTAAATCCTAAGGAAAAACCAAACATTTTTAATATATTTTTTCCACTTCAGAACAGCGATGGATTGTCTGCCTGGGTGGGGCATGGTTGACTTAACTAGTTCAAACAAACCTGTCATTTGAGCCACGCCACAGTTAAGCGTATGGCTTTATTCTGCGTCTCATTTTTAAATAAAATGTCAACTTTCATCTTCACCTTTTTTTTTAAAGCTTATATGCGACCTGCCTGTGTCGAGTCCATGGATGTTGAATGTTTATCTATTAAATGAAAGGAAAACCAACAGCACTGCGGGACATCCATAATAATATTTTGAATGCGCATGGGGGTTTTCAGCGCTGTCACTTGGCTGATAACCGCTGTCATCTCTTTATGCTACAGCCTGCCAGCGTTTCCTTGTAGACAGAAATTTGCATTGACTACCCGTGCCGGTTCCTATTATAGAGACAGACAGACTATCTGTAGCTGGCAGTGTGTCGAGTGACGCCTCTCGGCATCAAACTGCCAGCTATTTACGGCGCCCATTAGTGCCAAGTAGCAGCTGGGTGACGATTTATGCCTCATATTGTCCCAAAACAATGACTGCTCTTATACTGAGGCCGAGCCTCAGTAGAAATATTTGTAAGCGTGTTTGTGTTTCTGGTAAACTGAATCATTTTTACACGAACGCCTTTTTTCCCCCCCTATACAGATCAAACCCGTTGCAACGTGTGGATATTAGACGGAGACTTGTACCACAAAGGCCTTTTAAAGTTTGCGCTGTCAGCGGATACGATCAGGGAGACTGTGGCCATGTTCGTGGTGGACATGTCCAGACCCTGGACTGTTATGGAGTCGTTGGCGAAGTGGGCCGGCGTGTTACGGGAACACATAGACAAACTGAAAATTGCCCCCGAGGAAATGCGGGAGCTGGAGCAGAAGAGTAAGTCTGCCATGGGGTTTCCTGGTTTAATATGTGAAGGAGAAAAACATTTCATCAATACTAGACTGAGAAGAAGAGTTGATCACAATGTGCAGGAACAGCTATTTTCTTTTAGTATTCTTACGCAATTAATGATGTTTTTTTGGTGATTTTCAATTTCTTTTTTTTTTAACCAGGATTTTCTGTAGGTTGTGATGGAGTATCATGTTATGCGGAACCTATTGGGTATTTTTATATTTCTTTCTTACCTTACAGTTATTAAAGATTTCCAGGAGTACGTGGAACCGGAAGGTTTACCTGAAGGGTCGCCGCAGAGAAGGGGACCTACAGCTACTGGGACAGAAGATGACAGCATCATCCTTCCACTCGGTGACAACGTTCTCACTCACAACCTCGGCATTCCTGTGTTAGTCGTCTGCACCAAGGTGAGTGTGCGCAACCTCACCGTCTGTGCTTCAAACTGTCTCCTCTGGGGTGTTTAACTATATCTCTGCCTACCCATTGTACAGCACTGCGGAATATGATAGCACCATACGAAACAGGAGCCACTACGTGTTTAACCCAGCAGTATAGAATATGGCTCTCAAAGTGATAAATAGAATAGCAGTTTTGGCAATATATAGATTTGCCTTTTTTGTACGGTCTTGTAACTCTGTGTTGTCTTAGTGTGATGCAGTGAGTGTGTTGGAAAAAGAGCACGACTACAGCGAGGAACACTTTGATTTCATTCAGTCGCACATCCGGAGCTTCTGCTTGCAGTGTATCCTTTTTATAGTAATCATCTGTCCTTTATTTCTTCTTTTTAAGACCAAGTGCAGAAAATCCAGCTCTTTCCTTAATCCGAGACGGAATAAGCAGGCTCTAAACTCGCAGGTCGCATTAATTATCATTATCGCTCTGGTCATCCGGATTTCCAGTGCCTGGCAAAAGCATTCACCCTCCTTGGCACTTTCCTATTTTGTTTTATTATGACTTGGAGTTAAAATGGATTTTTATTTGGATATAAATACAGGAACATTCTTGATGGAAACCTGTTTTCCAGAGATTTGAGACCGTGGTGGAGGTTCACCTTCCAGCTGGACAATTACCTTAGCATACTGCTGAAGCAACACTCGAGTGGTTTAAATGTCTCGGGATGCCCTCGTCAAAGCTCAGACCTCAATCCAATTGGGAATCTCTTAAAGATTGCTGTAATAATAAAAATAACCCCACTAACAAATCCATTTTAATTCCAGGTTGTAGTGAAACCAAATAAAGCAAATGCCAAGAGGGGTGAATACTTTTGCAAGGCACTGTAGTTACAGAAGGTAATACTTTAATTTAGTGTGCAACCTTAAAAAGCTTGCGTTTTCCATCGCATGTCTTTTCCTTAACTAAGCATTTCAGATGGCGCTGCCTTAATTTATACGTCCGTAAAGGAAGAGAAGAACTTGGATCTACTGTACAAGTATATCGTACATAAAGCGTACAATTTCTACTTCAACAGTCCTGCCTTAGTGGTGGAGAAGGACGCTGTCTTTATGTAAGTCTGCTTTACTGTGTGTGTGTGTGTATATATATATATATATATATATATATATATATATATATATATATATATATAATATATATATATATATATATATATATTATTTAGTTATTAAACCCATAGTATAAACGTGGAAACATCTCATGCTGAGAATTTACTGATTTGCACCCAAATCTTGATTGTGAAGTAACTCTTAATTTAAGCACATTTGAACTTAAGACCAGCAATTGCAATTGGGAGGTTATACCATTTTTAATAGGAACATTTTCTGTTAATTGCTGCTCCTTCTTGGGGATCTGGGGTTTAGTATAATGGATTTAAGGCGTAGAGGGAAGTATATTTGAAATGCGTGAAATAAGGTCTTATACCGAGCCACCAGAACTCCTCTCGTCATTTGACTCCTCTCATCCTTTTAGTCCTGCTGGTTGGGACAACGAGAAGAAAATTGCAATTTTGCATGAAAATTTCACAACTGTGAAACCAGAAGATGCCTATGAGGGTTTCATCTCGAAGCCTCCAATAAGAAAGGTAATGGCTACTCGGCGGCCTGAAGGCTCTTCCGGGACCTGGTGGGGATCATCTTTTCTCCAGCTTAACATGTTTTTGTTTGGCAGCTTGTCCCGGATAAGGAGGTGGCAGCAGAAGACGAGCAGGTGTTTCTCATGAAGCAGCAGGTATGTGGATAGGTGGCTTTTGTTTGATTTGTGGCTCAGAGTACTTAATATTACTGAACATGTGTTTGGTCAAAGTTCTATAGGAATGCCAGATCTGGTAAATACTGGAATGTGTGACTGATGTATTGTTCTCTTTTTCTTTGTATATATAGTCTAACCTTGCAAAGCAGCCGGCCACCCCTACGAGAGCTTCTGTAAGTAGTGCTGGAATAAGCGTGACCCGTGCAATAATGTGCTTTTCAGAAAGACTTCTCGTTTTGGTGAATTGGTGGAATTTGCAGCAACCAACAGAATGCAAAGATGGAGAGGAACTATTTTTTTTTTTTTTTTTTACTTTGCCAAATGGGTGGTAGATAAACGGAACAGCCTTTCATCAGAATTGGTAGTTGCTAATATATGCAATGGAAAAGAGCATTTTGTACCACCCTTAAATCCATTGCCGGGTCATCAGTTACCCCTACTCGGCACCTTCTAAGATGGTTCTTTTCTTCCAGCTGTCTGAATGTTTTCCAGAACGGCCTCAGTGGTTATCTGGATCAACAGCATGATAGTCACAAGCTCTGAAATGTGATATCTATGCTGTATTTATACAAAATGCTTATTCTGCTTATCAAAGCCCTAGAAGCTTTAACCCTTTGAGACCTGTATGTACTCTCTTCATTCAAATCTCTAAATTCATCCTCCCTCCCCACATTACTGTGAAATAAGGAGGGTAGATGCTGGACAGCCTTCCAGCAGACATGGAAGAGGTTAATACAACGAAGAATGAATGTGTGAAACAGACACCTCTCCTCTCACTGTACCGCTCTGTGCATTATGATGGCGCTATAAAAATTATTAAATAATAAGACAAGGCTTCGTCTTGCAGGAATCTCCAGCGCGGGCTCCTACAGGATCCCCTAGAACTCCGGGTCGCTCTGGCACCACCACCGTACCCAGCTCCTCGCCGATGGCGGCAGTAAAGAAACCAGATCCAAATATTAAAAGTAAGTGCGAGCGCCACTCTCTCTAGATACTGTGTGTCTGGGGACAGCACTTTAGCTTCATGTTAGGCCGTTCAGCTTGTTTTCTTCAACAAATTTGGTTTGGATCTAGGAGCCAGCCAAAAAAGTTACAAGCCAGCTTCCCCAATCACGTTATTTACCTGGCGCCTGGGGTTTGTTGAGCCTTGCCATTCACTGACGTATTTACACCCAACATACGGTAACAGACACACGGTAACATGCTCACAAACACTAGCACCTTACAGTTACACACGCACACATTTTATCCTCCTGTACACTAACGCCATAAACTAATAGACACACTACATGCTGACATACACACATACTGTAACATAAGCAAACCCACTAGTACCACGCTCTTATACGCATGGGCACACACTGGCTAACACTATACATGTATAACATTTCACACTCTAACGCTGTGCACAAAACACGGAATCTGGTGCTACAATACAGTTGAAATGCTGAATCTGTCACTATACATTTACACACACGCATACTGACTCGAGCCATGTACATATAGCACGCATACACGCTGACACTACAGTACTACACACGCACATATACACACTGCCCCCAGCACCCAACATATACACACTGACACTACAGTACTGCACACATACACACACTGCCCCAGCACTATACATATACACACACTGCCCCCAGCACTATACATATACACACTGACACTACAGTACTACACACACACATACACACACTGCCCCCAGCACTATACATATACACACTGACACTGCAGTACTACACACACACATACACACACTGCCCCCAGCACTATACATATACACACTGACACTACAGTACTACACACACATACACACACTGCCCCCAGCACTATACATATACACACTGACACTGCAGTACTACACACACACATACACACACTGCCCCCAGCACTATACATATACACACTGACACTGCAGTACTACACACACACATACACACACTGCCCCAGCACTATAGATATACACACTGACACTACAGTACTACACACACACATACACACACTGCCCCAGCACTATAGATATACACACTGACACTACAGTACTACACACACACATACACACACTGCCCCCAGCACTATACATATACACACTGACACTGCAGTACTACACACACACATACACACACTGCCCCCAGCACTATACATATACACACTGACACTACAGTACTACACACACACATACACACACTGCCCCCAGCACTATAGATATACACACTGACACTACAGTACTACACACACACATACACACACTGCCCCCAGCACTATACATATACACACTGACACTACAGTACTACACACACACATACACACACTGCCCCAGCACTATACATATACACACTGACACTGCAGTACTACACACACACATACACACACTGCCCCCAGCACTATACATATACACACTGACACTGCAGTACTACACACACACATACACACACTGCCCCCAGCACTATACATATACACACTGACACTACAGTACTACACACACACATACACACACTGCCCCAGCACTATACATATACACACTGACACTGCAGTACTACACACACACATACACACACTGCCCCCAGCACTATACATATACACACTGACACTGCAGTACTACACACACACATACACACACTGCCCCCAGCACTATACATATACACACTGACACTACAGTAACACACACACACATACGCACACTGCCCCCAGCACTATATATATACACACTGACATTGAACAATTGAACAATAAAAATAATGTATGATGTCATGAACCTTTTTTTATGCGCCAATCATTAAGTGTAATCTGGACTCGTCCAATACAGATGCCGCTGCCAGCGAAGGAGTCCTGGCCAATTTCTTCAACAGTCTCCTGCATAAAAAGACAGGGTCCCCAGGCAGTCCGGGGGGGGCCGCCACGCAGAACGCACAAGGATCAGCCAAAAAAACAGGTATGAAAAGACCTCGACAGAATGTATGGAGCTTGATGCTCATCAGGATTCTTTACTTAAACCCATACTGTTCTCCCGTTTCAATGCCCAAGAGAGCGTTCCTTGGGTGGTGGATGATTATCTGTGTTATCGGGTGAGCTGTAGATTTCCTTTTAAATAAGCACTTTTGTTTTTTAAAGAGAACATATTTAATTTCTGAAAAGTGCAGCTTTCCGGCAGCCACAGTTTATATTGAGTGATTTATGTAGATGAATGAGGCTAGTAAATAATTGGTGTGATACTGATTTTTTATTTGTTTTGTATTTTTGTTTTGGCCGCAGGACAGAAACCTGTACTGACCAACGTCCAGGACGAGCTGGACCGGATGACCCGCCAACAGGACACTATGTTAGCCAACTCTTCTTCTACAGAGAACGAGGCCTGATCTCCTCGGACAGCTTAACGCATAAAAAACAAAAAACACTTTATGTAAATGACCAAATAATAACAAAGTATAACGAACTGATGTCACCAAGGCTGCTCTGCACACAGTGGATACTCGGTGGAAAGCGGAGGACGCCCTCACGGAAACTGTTGAAATATGCCGTTAAGTGCAGGAAAGGAATGGCGTCGCTCAATCTTTCTGCACCTTATGAGCACTTAGCAGGTTGTATTTAGGGGCCAACCCGCTCCCCTAAGGGTTAATAGAGATAACCGTGTCCTATTAAGAGCCGGATAGCGTCCCCATAGCCGAAGGGGTGACTGAGATGGAATGTAAGCTGAAGACAGAGAGCGCTTCTGTATGTTGGAATTAGAGGTTTGCCGTAAGTTTAGGTGAGGGACCTGCCTGTTTTAACCCTTTATCTTTTGTTTTCACCCTAGGGATGCTTTGTAGAAGGGGGTGTACTAATCCTACGTTTCTCCAGCTGCTCCCCTAATCCCTTCTCAGAAATACCCCGGCGATGGAAATAGGGGGGGGGCGGTTATATGTTAGGGGTCCGGCTTGTTGGATGGTATACAAGGAAGAAGAAAGTGTATTTGGTCGCTTCCAAGTGCCTGGAGCCGTTCCGGATGTTCCACTGGGAGGTTATTGAAGTAATGATGCACTGTATGAACAGTTAGATTTATATATATATATATATATATATGTATGTGTATGTATGTATTTTATTTGCAAGTGGTCTTCAAGCAGCCTTTCTTATTTTGGATTTTAGCCTCCAGTTCCCCCCGCCGTGTCCATCCTTCTACTAACCCTGGGATCTGCATGTGTCACAAACCTCCTCAGCCGGTCGGAGGCTTAACCGCAGGCCGTTTATCATGCCATGGATGTTATTTTAATGTTACTTGACAGCTGCAGTAGCACAGATATATATATATATATATATATATATATATTTTTTTTTTTTTTTTTGCTTAACCATGACTTTTTACCCTTTAGATGCCGGTGGCTCCTGCAGGCCCTTTTTCCCCCTGAGTTGTATTTAAAATATATATATTTTTTTTTTTTTTGGTTTTCCATTACATGGCGCAGGCACTTGCCAAGAATGGTGACGTTAACACGACAAAGCCACGTTGGCTTTTTAATTGACGGCGCGCTCGTTCGAAATCGATAGATCCAGCTCTGTCACCAAATCCGCACTTTGACCTTAAATAATCCGTGGGCACTTTTTACATTCAGAACGATTTAAACGGCTGCCTCGTCTCTGTAAACTTCCAGCCTCCGAAATGTTTTAAATCGCTGCCGGCTGCCGTTTCCATTGATCTGTCATCTTATTTGTACGTATTTATCCAGCCTTTACGTAAATGACGGCGTTAATGCCGCTGTGCTCTTTCTTCATATCCAGTTGGTTTTATCCTGCATGTTAAACTGCCGGGGGAGCTTATAATGTATCCTGAAACCAATGTGCGTGACTCTCAAACGGTTAAATGACCCTGTTACCAGGCGCCGCCGTAGTTCTCGGTTCTGAGGAATGGGTCAGTTATTATTGATGTAAAAAACCACTATATATATATTTGCAGTGTACGTTTTATTTGTGTAAGCTCCAGTTTTAACACTAATTTGACCAGATGATGTTCTATCCTCAGGAGTTACGGGGGGGGGGGGGCGCGTTGATCGCTCAGACAGATTCCCATCGGATCTCTGCGTTGTGATTTCTTTCAGCCAGTGTGTCCACCAGCATGAACATGAAGGGGGTCCGCCATTAAAAATATTGCCCAACAGCCTCTACTGGTGGTAGGCTTTTGGGCCAGCGGTGTATAGATCAATAAATAAAAGCGGTATGACACAACAGAGTGCCTTTTAGCTTCCGTGTGCTAAATGGTAGGTTACTTTAACACATGCTGTGTGATTAGCACTGGCTTGCATCATTTAAAACAATATTTTTTCATGCAAACCTTGTTTTTAAAGGGAATTTTGTTCTAAAATAACGTACTTTTAAAATCAAATACTATTTTTATTTAGCTCCATTTTATTGCGTTGCGGCCCCCCCTCTGATGCTGCCACACATTTGCTGTTTATTGTGGGAATGAAAGGGTCTTGTATGGGCAATTTCCCGTATGATTTTGCCCTCACTGATACTTGTTACCCCTGGTATGACGGTATTATCATTAGTGTTTGCAGCGCCGATACACCGGCTCATAGGCGCTAAGGATATTTATGACTTCTTTTATGTTGATTGTCATGGACGAAAGTAAAAATGCATTACAAGTAGACTCATCACCCGCAATGTGCCCATTCTGCCAATTGGTGACCCCCAAAAGAACATTAAAAATGACAATTAATGTAAAGCCAAAATTCCATATGTTCAGATCAACTAGAGGAGAAGAAAACCACGTTTCTGAAAGAAAATACGGATGTAACCGGGGTCCTGGGCTTTCCCTCTAACCCGGTATTGGGATTGTTTTATTTCCAGGCCTTGTAATGATTTCATTTTTAATGTCAATGTTAAGCGACGTTCTGTTTAATGTTTAAAATATTAACACTTTGCAGTCCTTGGTCCTGTTACAGAGCAGAAACCAGGCGGGAGCTTCCTAATGCTGGTATAACTAAAGAGGACGGTGTTTCTGGCTTCAATAAACTATCATTGCAGTAACCCCCGTCTGCGTGTGCTTATTTGTAATAATTACTGAATGTTTCGGCGTGATAACGCTTTTATTGTATGAACAGGAAGTTATTAGCATCGTATAAATGATTATAATCTGGGTACAGCGCCCTCTGGTGGTGGAGTACTGATTCCTAGCACATTACTTTGGCTATGTTACGGGGTTAAATACCCCTACAGTCATATTGGGGGATGGACTGTATGGGAAGCCAAGGGAAGCAATTCATAAATGGGTCAAAATGTGTGATATTTATATTGTGTGGATTTATTGCCTCCTTCCCAGCCAAGCAACACATCCTCAACAGCGACTCTCCCTGTCCGAAATCGTAAGAGCAACTCCCCCCAAAGAATTTTACTGGGTTTCTATAATAAAATAACATTTTATGTGTTTCTATAATAAAATATTATTTATTAAATTAAATATTTGAAATTCAAAATAAACACGCAAGTTTCATTGAGGATAAAGTACATGTTTTATTCACATAGAATTATAAACTCATCATAGTTGGGATATTTCAGACACCTAAACTCTTAGAAAAACACATAAGGTTACGGAGGGATTCCCACGAGAAACGGGGCGTTTTGGGAGACGTTCATAACTCTGGCTCATGAATCACATCCACGACGGGGAGATTCACTTGGTTCCTTTTGCTCCGGTGGGCATCTTAGCAGAAGAGCTCAGGGACTGCTGTCCGCTCTCAGCCGGTGAGCCACCTGGGGGTCAGAGACAAAAGTATATTTTTAATTCACTGTTAAAAATACACGATTCTTCATTAGCGAGTCGTTCGAATAATTATCTCTGTTGGGTTACAACATGAATGATACATGAAGTATGGAAGCCGAGATCCAACAAAAAACACTAATTAACGGAGAAGCCAAGTCCACCCGCTCCGTGTGTCTCCATAAAACAAGTCCACAGCCGCTCCGGCGCAACCACCTGACCTCGTGGCGCAGTCCGTAGGGAACAGCACCACTAATGAGAGCCCCCCTCCCCGTATAAACAGCTAGAATCAGACTAGGAAGCGCGAGGACTGCGCTCACAAAACCGAAACAATGACCCAAAACAGAGCGAATCCTCACCGGCACAGAAGGCAGGAACCCAGTGGGCGGAGCAGGGAAAAAACACGACCTTTGGTGTGACGTATCTGCTAAAGCGAGGAGTTGATTGGGTGAAAAACGGCGCGTCAGACCGGGTTACCTGCAGAAAAAACTTGGCTGTGATAGAGAGTGGGTGTGCAGCTGCCGTGCTCCTTGTCCGCTCCTGCAATATCCCAGGGAACGAAGCTGGTACCTACCCCGCCTGGGGCTCGCTGCATGCTTCTCAGCCGGCCAGCTCGATCTCGTGGGCATGCGAGCCTTTTTCTGGTTGTAACCTGCTGTCGGGGGGCTCCTCAGGTATGAGGGGGGGAACAGAAGACATGGATGGCTTTGAGGGAGAGGCTTCTACGGCCTCCATGGTATCCGGGGCCAGCAGCCCTTACCAGCCCACCACAGAGCCTGTAATGCGGAACCCGGGCCTAAGAGGCATCAGCTGCGACCTGGAGTACATCCGCTCGCCATTGGGGATCCTAAAATGCATACAAGTGGTAAGAGATTGGGGTACATGAGGGGTCCGAGACAAACAAGCGGAATCCGGTAATAAACGGGTTTGTGTTGTGGGCGCCCGTCTGCTTGGGTTATCGGTAACGCTATTAAAGAGGGGGAGCGTATCTGGTATAAAGGGGACCGTTCCCCTCCTTGCAGATGGGTCAGTCCGGAGAATAAACTTGGAACCAACTTATTTTTAATGCTATAAAAAGTGTTTTTAAAAGCGAATTCAGTTTCCGGGGGCGTTTCAACTTATCGAACCGGGCTTACAACCCTGCCTGGGACCCGAGTTACGGCGCAGGTGTCTCCGGTGGACCCCACCCTTGGGTAATTGATTAATTGGTGGACCCCACCCTGCCGGGCGGTGGCTTAATTGACCTGCGTGCTCCATCCGTTACTCTACTCGGTGCTTATGGGAAGCGCAATCCGTGTTGGATTTTCACTTTGATTTCACAGAACTTACCCGAGTTTGAGGCGGTTTCGGTTCCGATTCGCCCTTCAGAAGGTCGGTGCCGGGAGCTTTATGTATCAGACGCGGCTAAGGAGTAAGCAGCCAAACCTTTACCTGCCGGGTCATTGCATAGCCAAGTCTGTCTTACCGGTTAAAGTTTGCTCGTCGTTACCGAGTTGCGCTGGGACCTCGATGCTCGGGACCCGAGGGTTCGATAAAGATGCCGAGTTGCAGTGCCGGTCGGAAACCTGTATAACGAAATGCAATTGTATTGATGCTGAAGTTTAGTGTCTTGTTTGGTGCTTATGCATCGGGATAAAGGTGGGCTGTATATGTTATATATTCTGTGTATATATTCCCTCACAGATATAAGAGTTATCTCACCTAGCTGAGCGTCTCTGCCTTCCCGGATCTCCTGCGCCGGTATCTGCGCCGTTGGCGGACCCTGTAAGGGAGATGCGGTTACCCGAAACCAGGGATTCCGCCGGAGACAGCTTAATATCGCATATAACAAGCCAGACGATACGGGGCTTTGAGTCGGTTCCGCTCGGGTTCTCCGCCGGCCGGGATCTCTCCCCGGGAGGCCGCCGTGTGCTCCGGGTCCATGCGCTCTACTGGCCGCCTAAAGGCTGGGTTTGGCTTCTGTAGCCCCTTAAATACGGCCCTGGAAGCCGAAGCGCTCAGCTGCCGCTCGGGAAACAATAATGAGGAAATTAACCGAAAAAGTGCTCTTACCTGCTGGGATCGGATCAGTGCTTCATACAGCAGCCCCTAGAGCTGATAAAAAAAAGGGTTAAATCTAATTAAAGGGTTAAATTGCTTTGTTAGAAACGATCAGTTCTGTAATTTTTCTCCAGTTTTTAATAGAGATTATTTTTTTCTATCAAACAGCGGCCGTTGTGTGTAAAGGAGGATTCTGGCGCAAACGGTTAAAGCGGATCAATCGGCAGGAACGTTCCATTGGTTGCTATGGGGATTGCTCCACTTCTGCCGCTGCACGGGAATTATTCTTTATACACATTGCCTGCTGTGGGTAGAGAAATCAAACCCTGTTTAAACTGTGAGAAAAGCAGCATCTGGACGTATAGAAAGTACTAAAACCGGATGCGGGGGCAATGAGGAGTGTTTGTCATACAGGTGCAGGGGCCTCACCTTTTTGCCCCTGCCGTTTAGTGCATGATATCGCATGTGGGGTATTTAATTAAGCTGCCCCTGGGGTTACGCAGTGGAGACCCCGTGGGAATGAAATGCCCCTGTAGGAGGGCATTAGAAGCGACAGAGGGGCTTTTGGCTTTGGGAAGATCCGGTCGGCTCGGGGTTAACCCCGGAATGTGCATTCGGAGGCTCCTTCTCTTCTAAAAGATGCGTCACCCTGTCTCGTGCTTCAATCCCAGCAAACGTTTATCCCGTTATTACAAACAGCTATAAAATATGCATTGTCCGGCCGTCCGCTCGATATTCCTTCTGAAAACACTCAGGAGCCGTATATACATCCCCTCACTGTATAAATCTCTACCACTTCTGCTGGGATGCTGTTCCACTTATCTACCGCCCTATTTCTAAGTAGAGGTTCTACAGTGAGGGAATGTAAATAAGTGGAACAGCCTCCCAGCAGAAGTGGTAGAGGTTTATACAGTGAGGGGATGTATATACGACTCCTGAGGAATATCGAGGGGACGGCTCTCATAGACGAGGAAGAAACGTCGCATACACTCCCCTGTCATGTGTATAAATAATAGCCTTCATCTAAAACTAGAGGCTCGGAAATAATGCAAGAAGTTTTTCTTTACTGAGAAGGTGGCAGATAAATGGAACTGCCTCCCAGCAGAAGTGGTAGCGGCAAATACAGTGAGAGAATGTTATACGCTTCTGCTGGGAGGCTGTTCCATTTATCTACCACCCAATTTCTCAGTAGAGGTTATACAGCGAGGGGATGTAAACATACAGGGGATGGGGATACGAGGCCCCTAATCTGTTTGATTAATGTCGGAGTGGTTACAGCAGGAATAACGGGCGGGTAGCCGGGGGCCGAATGGCTCCGATGTGTCATTAAATTCTCTGTTTGCATGACAAGTTGCTCCATGAGTCCCGCTGGATTCAGCCCCATTCCCTCATCTACTTGCCCGTTATTACTCAATCAGATTCAGGGCCCCGTATCCCCGTCCCCTGCATGTTTTTAATTTCCTTACGGTATAACCTCTACCACTTCTGCTGGGAGGCTGTTCCACTTATCTACCCCCTCTCAGTAAAGTAAAACTTTTTGCATTACTTCTGAGCCTCCTTAATAGATGAAGGCTATTATTTATACATATGACAGGGCAGCGTATGCATTATGCTAGTGGGTGGAAGATATTACTCTGCAATATGAAGGGCCGACTCTAGCGAGCTTCTCCTGCAAAGAGCCCCGCAGGCCCTGCATAATGTATAGTTTAATCGGTGCGAATGCGCAGGAATTCTTGCCAGTATCTGTGGATTGTTCGGTGACTCCGGAGGTTCCGGGAAAGAAGAGCCCTTCGCCTCCCTGACTCCGCTATGCATCGTACGGGGACGGCGCTGGCAGGAAGAGCTCACCGGGGTCGGCCCTTCATAATGCTGGGAGTGATGGGATTGGGGGCGCAACTTTCCTGTAAACCTCTGCTCTGTCAAATAATCCATGGCTTCTGCGGACAGATTGCTTGAGTGTTGCTGCCTGTTTTACTATACATTGTGCAGGGCCCGCTCGGTTCCCTTTGCAGGGGAAGCTCACAGGGGCGAGCGTTTCATAATACATCGAAACGTCCAAAACCTTCCTTGTGGGCTGTATTCACTAAACCTGGTGTCTGTTAACCATGATGCCACTCTGTATTCTGAAGGGCAGGCATCAGGGGATTGAAGCGTAAACTCCTGTGCTCGCCAATACCCCCCCCTCTGTACAGTATGAATGTTATCCTGCAGGAAGCCCCTAAACCTGTATAAATCATATCTGTGCAATAACCGGGGTCAGCCTGGATTATTAGCGCGAGAGGCTGAGCGGCTCCGATGGGTTTCTGCGTCTCGATGCGGGTCCCGGCGATGTCATAGATCTGTTTATCCAATGACGTCTGTCCCTCTATGGACTTTCATCTGTCTGTGTGTCCGGCGGGGTTATTAAAACCGAGCCGTTCTATTGTTTAGCGCAGGCTGTATGAGGAGTCGGATAGAACGGCTCGGCCGCCCGCAGACTTCGTAGAGTCCGAGACGCGGAGATTTTGTGGAAATGCCGTTTAATGTGATTTCATGAAATGTGTGAATTGACTCCGTTTTCTGGGGATTTCCTCGTTAATCCGGAATGTTTGGATGAGAATCGTTATCGGAAGCGGCATATTTATAGAATTGCTCGGCTTGTCTGTTTCTCACGGGAGGTAAATGCTGTTTAAAAGCCGTTAACCCTTTCATGCAGAGCCATTTCCACTCGGCGGCTGGACAGGGTGATACGCAGTAAGTACTCGAGACTTCACGGACGCTTGGGGGAAAGTCGGCAGGTACACAGCGAAGCCGATGTCCTGGCCCTTGCGGTCGGCGCCGGTGGCCCCACGGGAACCTTGAACGCAGTTTAGGCAGCGGCTTCCTAATGGGTTTGGGATGCTCAGAAAGCCGCGGCTGATAAACGTCACTTCCGTCTCTTCTTCTGTCTGCCCCAGTTTATTAAACCATGGGGGGGGGCAGCCGTAGTATTTAACCCCTCGAACAACTGCAGAACCTGAGCTCCTAAAGCTGACTTCGTCGGGTCCATTGGAACGAACCGTTTCCAAAAACTGTAATCCTTTAAACTACCAAAAAAATAATAAATCCTAGAATATTCAACTCGAGCTGGAAGATAACTGCAGCCGCCATCCGTCCCGTAATGTTATATCTGATGCATATTGTTTATATCCAGGGGGGTCTAACTCCCGGCCCCGAGGGCCACAACTAGACCAGGATACTGAGGTTCAGAACTGTATTGAGCTGCCAGTGCCCATCCTGGGATATCCAGAAAGCCTGGCCTGGTTGTGGCCCCCGGGGCCAGGAGTTGGACCCCCCTGTCTCTAGTAAATGCCAGTCTGATGTCCGCTGTCTCCTCTCTGCAGCTCCTGGCTCTTCTCTCCTTCATCTGTATCGAGACCATCATGGAGTGCTTCCCCTGCGAGGGGCTCTATTTCTTCGAGTTCGTGAGCTGCAGTGCATTCGTGGTGACCGGAGTTCTGCTCGTCATCTTCGCCCTCCGCCTGCGCGACAAGGTGCCGCCTGTCAACTGGGACCTCGTGGTGAGTCTCATAAATCTCTCTGCACTCGCCTTTTCCTGTAAGGTGCTGTTTGGTGCGGGTCGGGTTATTGTAATCACTGATGTCTCCTATAAGAGCGTTCTGTGCAGCTCTGTAACCCAACATTTATCACGAGCGTGATGTACAAACGCCGGCAGAAAATGCCCCGAGAAGGGAGTCGTCTGAATCAGGGGCTGCGTGGGGCGCGCAAAACATTATCCTGCAGCCTCGTAAGTAGAGAGGAGAGGGAACTTTTCGAGGCTTCCTTGTACAATGACTCGGCGTTGGCTTCAGTGTGACTGCCGACGGCTTCCGGCTTAACTCCGGCGACTGCTTGGGGCCCCTCGACAGAAGAGACCTGAACAGGTAAGAGACGCGTTCCTTTTAACAGTCTCAATTTTACCTGCTTTACATACGGCTTCGAGCCCCTGATTCACATTTTATCTCCTTGCTGCGTCTCTTGTATTATTATTATTGTTATTATTATATTAGTGCCCCTCGTGAAAATGCATATTCCTGCATCTGTACACAAAAGAACTGGGGGCAGAATTCCAACAGATTATCCCTCATGTGACCCAAACGCCGCCGGCGACAGCTTCTTACCAAAGCAGACAGACATTTATGCCGCCCTTGGGTTGGGGGGGGGGTTTGTGCAGTATGTGCGGGTTTGTGCTACCCTTTTTGTTGGGGGGGGTTGTGCTATCCTTTTTGTTGGGGGGGGGGTTGTGCTGCCCTTGCGTTGGGGGGGTTGTGCTGCCCTTGCGTTGGGGGGGGTTGTGCCGCCCTTGTGTTGGGGGGGGGTTGTGCCGCCCTTGCGTTGTGGTTTGTTGCATTTTCAATGAAAGGGACATTCGCTTCACATTCTAGAGAATAATGTTTCTTCGCGTTCTAGAGAATAATGTTGTTGTTTCTTCGCATTCTCGCCTCCCGCAGACGCTTCGAATATCCAAACTGTTTTGCTTATATTTACAAAATGTAATTTAAAACCAGAAACGGCAGCTTTTGGCATCTTAATAACATTTTACAGACTTTTGGGCCGGATATTCAGTCCATAAAATGTCGTTCAGATTGTAAAAGTCGTCGCTTCTGTTTTGAAACGGAATACAGTAATTAGAGCCGGAGAGGCTCGACGTCTCATACCTTTTTAGTGGCCAACATGTCCCAAACTGTGTGTATATTCTCTATATATTATATAATATATGTATATTCGCTCGATCTCTCTAGAGATATATAGTTTGTGTGTGTATATGCGCGTTGTGTAATGTGATATAACGTTGGTGTACGTGTGTGTGTGTGTGTATATGTGCATTATGTTATGTGATAAAGTGGGTGTATATGCGCCTTATGTAATTGGCGATATAACGTGGCTGTATATGCGCTTTAGGATATGTAATGTGATATAACGTTGTTGTACATGTGCATTATGTAATATGTGTGCATTATGTTATGTGATATGCGCGTTGATATGTGATGTGATATAACGTGGGTGTATATGCATGTTATGTAATTGGAGATAACGTGGGTGTATTTGTGCGTTAGTATATGTAATGGGGTATAACGTTGTTGTATATGCGCGTTATGTAATATGATATAGTGTGTGTGTATATGTGCATTATGTTGGGTGATATGAGCGTTATGTAATGTGATATAACATGGGTGTATTTGTGTGTTAGGATATGTAATGGGGTATAACGTGGGTGTATATGCGCATTGATGTCTAATGGGGTATAATGTAGGTGTATATGCACGTTATGTGATTGGAGATAACGTGTGTATTTGTGCGTTGCTGTGTAATAGGATATAACGTGGGTGTATATGCGCGTTATATAATTGGAGATAACGTGGGTGTATATGCGCGTTGATATGTAATGGGATATAACGTGGGTGTATATGCGTGTTATGTAATGCGATATATCGTGTGTATTTGTGCGTTGTGTAATGTGATATAACGTGGGTATCCATGTGCGTTATGTAATGTGATATAGTGTTTGTGTGTGTATTTGTGCATTATGTTATGTGATATGCGTGTTGATATGTAATGTGGTATAACGTGGGTGTATATGCACGTTATGTGATTGGAGATAACGTGGGTGTATATGCGCGTTGATATGTAATGTGATATAACGTGGGTGTATATGCGCGTTGATATGTAATGTGATATAACGTGGGTGTATATGCACGTTATGTGATTGGAGATAACGTGGGTGTATATGCACGTTGATATGTAATGTGATATAACGTGGGTGTATATGCGCGTTGATATGTAATGTGATATAACGTGGGTGTATATGCACGTTATGTGATTGGAGATAACGTGGGTGTATATGCACGTTGATATGTAATGTGATATAACGTGGGTGTATATGCGCGTTGATATGTAATGTGATATAACGTGGGTGTATATGCACGTTATGTGATTGGAGATAACGTGGGTGTATATGCACGTTGATATGTAATGTGATATAACGTGGGTGTATATGCGCGTTGATATGTAATGTGATATAACGTGGGTGTATATGCACGTTATGTAATGTGGTATAACGTGTGTGTGCGTTATGTAAATCTGAAGAAGGGACTTCTAAGGATTTGTGCTTCTGCTTCTCAGTCCCTGATCATGTAGCCCTTGGAAGAATTGAATGTTTGTCGGCTGCTCCCTTATTGCCTGATGATGGTTTGTGTGGAGTTTGTGGCATATGAGGGGTTAATACTGATAAATGGTGTAACACGGTACATGCATACGCCCTCGGGAAGCTTTACTGTCTGTCTCTGGTGCGGCGTCACACGCAGCAGATACCGGCTGGGGAGGAATTATAACACGGGGTCCCTGTGTGTCCAGGCGGAGATTTTAGGGATTCTGGCCATCGGCTGGAAAACTCTGCTTCCTAAAACAAAAGAGAATTGATTGAGATGGGGTAATTCTTCATCGTTCTCCAAGTAAAAAGTCGTCTGCGTTACCCAATAATGGGGCTTACTTACCCCGGGGGTCCCTGCGTAGGGAGTATGAAGATGACACCCGGAATAGGAGGTCCCATTTAGCATAAGTCATCTGGAAACCTCCGCGTCCCAACAGGAAAGATGGGCGAGTTACTCCGGAAACCTCTGCGTCCCCTCAATGGGTGAGTTACTCCGGAAACCTCCGCGTCGCCCCGATGGGCGAGTTACTCCGGAAACCTCTGCGTCCCCTCAATGGGTGAGTTACTCCGGAAACCTCCGCGTCGCCCCGATGGGTGAGTTACTCCGGAAACCTCCGCGTCGCCCCGATGGGCGAGTTACTCCGGAAACCTCTGTGTCCCCTCAATGGGTGAGTTACTCCGGAAACCTCTGCGTCGCCCCGATGGGTGAGTTACTCCGGAAACCTCCGCGTCGCCCCGATGGGTGAGTTACTCCGGAAAGCTCTCATGTGGTGTTAAACTCAGGAGCGGGCGGCTCGTCTGTCCCCTGAATTATTTGAAACACTCGCTTTATCCATCTGTAGGCAAAAGGCATACAACGGGTTAATATGTTTCATGGGAATAGCTTTTTATCGTTTGAACGATGACGTCGTATTATATTATATCAGCAATTTCTGTATATTTCCAAATAAGACAATATTTATCATTTTATTCGCATCTTTTACAAACAGTCATAAGATCCATTACTCCTCATGGAACTCGATAAGCGAGAAACTACATTATTATTATTATTATTATTATTATTACATTCTCTTTTACATTCCGTGGCTTTTATACGATCGGCTCTGCGGTCCTATATCCAGTATATCCGCCCAAAAAACGTAATATGCTCAATCATAACGGGTTATGAAACTGGGATGTATGTATATGGTGTATGTGTGTGATATATGGTCATGTGCATGTGTAGGTATATGATGTGTGCATGTGCGTGAGATGTGTATGTGGGGATGTATACGGACTTGTGTGTATGGGCCTATGGAGATGCATGTATTCGTTTTTCTTGACTTAATAGTACATGAGGCCGTAGGACGTTCTGTATAAGTGACAATTCTGGTGGTAAAAGTGGAGTAATCACCATAGCAACCAATACACCGTTCCTGCCAATTACTCCACTGCTACATTCTGCACCAGAATCGCTCCTTCTACAGAACGTCCGTTCCTTCTCTGCACGGAAATCTGCTGCTTTTACATTATTTACAAATCTATACCCCCCCCACACTTCTACAGAATCGCTCCTTATACAGAAATCTCCAAATACTTCCCTCCTATTGTGTCATTTACTAAAATCTACTCTCTTCCCCCAAAAGCTTGTATTTAAAAACCTCCATAACCAGCAACAAAAATAACGTCTCCTCTGAACCATAAACAGAGAATTTAATGACACATCGGAGCCCTTCTGCCCCCAGCTACTCGCCCGTTATTCCTGCTGTAACCACTCCGACATTAATCAATCAGATTTGGGGCCCCGTATCCCCGTCCCCTGCATGTTTACATCCCCTCGCTGTATAACCTCTGCTGAGAAATTGGGTGGTAGATAAGCGGAACAGCCTCCCAGCCGAAGCGTATTACATTCTCTCACTGTATTTGCCGCTACCACTTCTGCTGGGAGGCAGTTCCATTTATCTACCTTTCGGATGAGATTTTTTTTTTTCAAACGAGGAGAAACGTCAGAATAAAAGTCTCTCCTATACTTTATTAAACCTCTTCCCTCCAGACTACAGATAAATCCATCGCAGTTATGACCCCCCCGGACGCTCCGGGTTACATTAGGCCGTCGGGCATTATGTATAGGTGATAATTCTGGTGGTAAAAGTGGAGTAATCACCATAGCAACCAATTCACCGTTCCTGCCAATTACTCCACTGCTACATTCGGCGCCAGAATCACTCCTTATACAGAACGCCCGTTACTTAAATCTGCAGGTTTATGTTTACATTCTCATTACTGCCCCCCCCTATGGCTGCATTATGCATCCTTATGCTGAGGATGCGTAATGCCTCCAAATCCTGTTAATAATAAAAGACTTTAATTTATTGGCTTCTTATAATTTCTCCTGTTTGGGTCGAAACAAAAAGTCCTAAAATCCATTACTCCACATGGAACTCGGTAAGCAAGAAACTATTAATAATAATAATATTATTATTCTCTTTTACATTCCGTGGCTTTTACACGATCGGCTCTGCGCTCCTATATCCAGTATATCCGCACAAAAAACGTAATATGCTCAATCATAACGGGTTATGAAACTGGGATGTATGTATATGGTGTATGTGTGTGATATACGGTCATGTGTGTGGTATGTGTATAAAGGGATATATGCTTGTATATGGTGTAGGTATATGCATGTATATGATGAATGTATAGGTGGATGTGCGTGATATGTGCATATGGGGATGTATACATTTGTATATGGATTTGTGTGTATGGGCCTATGGAGACACATGTATTCGTTTTTCTTGACGTCATAGTAATGAATATTTCTACATATATTATATTTATTACATATGTCATATACTATGTAGTGATGTTTGGATATCTGATAATAAATGTGTGTTTTTGCTGCTGTAACAATGCTGCGTATGAAAGCTTTATTTTTCCCGTTTTTTTTATGCACTTAACAAGCAATAGTAATAATGGTTTTCGATAAGGTAGAAGCGAGGCCTGTGATGTCTTTTTGTTATTGTCCGGGGTATTTTCTCTTCATATTGGATCCGGTTAATATATTCTTATTGTAAATTAATTATTTTCATGTACCGGACCCAATTCAATAACCGCAGATCAGTCCAGATTTGCGTATAATTTAGAACTCATTTCTAATGTATTTTCTGCGGCTCCAAAGTTTATTGTGAGTTACTATAGTCTGAAATCGCCTTAAGTCCCTACGCATTACCGGCTACAGGGGGGTATTAAGCAGCGAGTGGAGTAATCACCATAGCAACCAATACACCGTTCCTACCAATTGCTCCTCTACTACATACTGCGCCGGAATCGCTCCTTATACAGAACCCGGTTTTGCTTCTTTATATTCCACAAACAGCCCGACGGCTGCTGGATTTATAGTTTGAGACCAGCTGGCTTTTTGGTCTCCTCTGGGGCCACATCCGAGATCACTTGTCATTATTGTTGTTGTTATTCTGTATAATAAGCGGTTTGTTATATTATTAAGCTGTATATTTTCCCTGCAGTCTCTGGTGACTCTAGTAGATTGGCTCCTCTGTACCCTAGAGACCGCTCTAGAACCGTTCTAGGTGGGGAGGACTCATCGACCTGTTATATTTAGGACTCTCGGCTGAGCCTGGTTCCAGGGCTTAAGCTCCCTTGTTCGGGGGAACCCTCTGCGCCTGTAGCCCCTGTCTGGGTCGGTGCTCTGCTGACCCAGCGAGTTACCCCTGTGGGGGCTGAAAGTCTCTCTCTCCTGTCGCTCACGGTGGTGGTAATGTGGGGGGGGGTTGGATGGGAGGTGAACCGGAGCATCTCGGCTCCCTGTCTGCCGTCTGTCCCTCTCTCATGGCAACAGTCCTGAGTAGCACGAAGACGGGGTTGAGCTCTGAACGCCCTGTAAATGCGTGATCCGTACATCAGGAATCTCCTCTGCTTCGGTGGGCAGAGCTGTCAGACCTTGGCTGTCACAGACTGAGGATAACATCGTTGCTAAGACTTCTGAAGAAGAAATTATGAAGAGTATCGCTGCCTTCAAGTTCGCCGTGGACTTTTTGTGTGACCCTTGTATCAAATCCATGAGTATGTCAGCCAGAGCTTCTGCTTTGTGTTGCTGCCAGAAGAGCTCTATGGTTGAATAGGCTACTTAATATCCCTTTCAGGGGCAGATCCATGTTTGGGGATATGGCTCCAGGCACCCAAAGACTCACAGGGAGCCCCAGGATCCTAAGGATTCGGCATGACGCCACCTGTAATCCAGTAGGAGGAAGGCTCAGGTTCTTCGAATACAACTGGTTTTCAATTTCTCTAAATCCCTGGGTCAGAAGGCCACCTGTTAATATCAGACCAGACTGGTATCTGATGTCTCCTTCCCCAAGATCAGACCAGACGTTTTCAATCGTTTCCAAGACTTTCAGGCTATAATACCGATACCTGAGCTAGAGAAGAATTCTGGAATATACCCTCCGGTTTTCCTGGTCCCAACAGCGGTTTCCGTCTTAAATTAGACCTCCGTTATTTCAGATTCAGGATGGATCAACGACTTCTTGGTCTCTATAGACCCTAAAGATGCTCATCGTCTTGTTCCTATCCTCTTGTCTCATCAAAAGGTTCTTCGTATAGCGATTCCTTGGGAGGCAGAGACTTATTTCCAGTTTCAGGCTCATCCATTTGGCCTCACGTCGCCCCCAAGGCTTTCACAAAGCTTTTGGCTGTGGTAGTGGCCCGCATGAGGGAATTTGTCATTCCCTACCTAGATGGTTGGTTCATCCGGCCCATTCAGCATTCAGTCGCTGGTGATTTCAAGTGCTTTCCTTCCGATACACTTCCATAAGGACTTGTATGTCTGGCTGGAAAATGGCTTCTGCAAGGTACGCCGTTCCCTGGGCTCTGGCCCGTATAAGAACACTCAGTTTTGCATCGTTGGGACAGAAGCCTTTTTTCCCCTCAACTATCTCATTGCCCTTCCTCATCATGTTTGAGCCTCTTACCTGGTGGATACAGACAGGTATTTTATCTGTAGGAAGAAGGTGGTCCGTTCCAGAGAGATTCTAAGTAACAACGCGAGTCTCAAGGTACGAGGAGCCATCTTCCAAGAGGGGCTTGCGCAAGGCAGCTGGTCTCCTCTCCAACCCCTTCTCTCCAGCTGTCTGGAACTTGTGGCGTTGGATAACACCCGGGGGACCAAGTTAACGGGCAAGAGAGTCTTTGTACCTCAGACAATAGGTCTGTAGTAGCCTACATCAACAAAGCCCAACTTTACATCCAAAGCCAGAAATCCTCCATCTGACAGCTTGAATGTTGAGCGGAAACTTTTTTTGGAATACAGGGTTTTCCGCTTCAGTTACCGAGACCCTTCTGTTAAACCGCAAGCGTGTCGGCTCTCTGAGGTTAAAATCTGGAAGAGGTTCCATTCTTGGTGCAGCTCCAAAGGTTTGTCCGCTACTCTTTGTTTCTAATTTCATTTTTGACTTTCTTCAGCAAGGTTTAGATTCCAGATTACAACCTTCTACCATTAAGGCCCATATTTCAGCCATCAGCACCTTTATGGGACATGAACCGGCCTCCCTGTCCGCAGTCAGATGTATTTTCTAAAGCTCTAGTCTGGATTAGACCTCGTCCTATTTCCAAAGCAGGGCTTTTGTTACGTCCTGGGTTTTCACCCAAAGTCCTTTCAGCTTTCCCCAGGAATCTGGACATTAGTTGACCGGCATTCTTTCCATCTCCTCAGGCGGGAGAGATTGCGCTTCGTTCCCTCGGTTTGAAAAGGCGTCTTCGTTTATGTAGGGGTTTCCTGCAGAGCAACAAACTTCATTCCATGACTGAGGTATCAGAGGGCTGGAGGACAGCCGGGGAAAGTCTCCAGCAGATTGTCAGCTCTTGTGCCTTTACACACAGCATGGCCTTTGGCGGTTATGCTAAGAAAATGTCTATAATAAAGTATAATGTACATTTATATATATTACAGGAGCGGGGATGGAAAGAGGTCTCATGAAGCAGACATGCGCCAGAATCTCACGTGTCTTCTTCTTTTCTCGTAGGATTTGGTGAATGCCGGGGTCAGCGCCCTGTTTTTCTTCATCGCCTCGGTAACTTTGGCCTCCATCAACCACAAGTCCGGCTCGGCTATCGCTGCAGCGGTAAGAGAATCTCTACTAAACTTTCCAATCAAACCCAAACTGTACTTTTAACCCCTTTGTTGCTGCAGGTCATGTTGGTGACCCCGAGTGTCGGTATTCGGGTTAAATCTCGTAGCCGCTAACCTCCTGCTTGTAGCCCGAGAGCCGCGCAAAAAGAGAACAGCGACTTCTGCGGCAGAATAATCGCCTTTTATTGGAAGAAAGTTCCCGGGAATCGACCTCCTTTATAAAATCAGAAGCAGCGCTGACCACGGAGCGTGTGGGTGAGACGCGGGCGGCAGTGCGGGGGTTAAGAGGAACGATAGACGGGTAAGGTGCGGGTCACAGCGATTTAGGGGGTCGGAGATGGGGGGGGGCGGGAGAGAGAACGGCATTCTTAAAAATCTCGTCTATCTTTAGGAGGATAAAGTGAAGTCTGTTACATGCGGAGAATCCAGACATTAGAATCAAATCACGGAAACGTCACATGAAGCTCTGGTAACGCGACACGAACCCGCTGCACATGTTTAGTCTGTGTCCTCGGTGCTGAAATGGTTAATCATCTTTATCTTGTGTATTTTTATAGTTCCCCTTCAGTGCTTTTATTCTGAGATCCCCCAATAGAGCGGCTTATGGGGGCAGTTGTTGTTGTTGTTGTTGTTGTTGTTGTTCTCCTCGTGGTCCGTCTGGGTGACTTGGTGGCCAGCGGGGAGGCAGTTGTTCTCGTGGTCCGTCTGGTTTTCTGTCTGTCTGTCCGTTGATCACACGGGATCGTATACACGCCGTTTGCAGATGTACCCGTGTGTGATGCGGTTCGGACCCGTCCTGGTTTACCGACTGTCTGTCGGATCGCAGGTTCGGAGATTATATTTTTCGGTTCCCTCTAGTGTTGTCATCAATTAACCATTTCCCCACCGAGGACACGGACTAAACATGTGCAGCGGGTTTGTGTCGTGTTACCGGAGCTTCAAATGACGTTTCCGTGATGTGATTCTAATGTCTGGATTCTCCGCATGTAACAGACTTCACTTCGTCCGCCTAAAGATACACGAGATTTTTAGCTGCCGGCACAGATGTTCATGTCACCGAGCACCGGGGTTTCTTATGCATTATCCGTGGCCAGCTTGGCCCCTTAATGCAGGAGAAGCGTGTTGGGTTTGCGTGTTTCCTATTGCAGTGTACATGATGCGCGGCGAGTGGTTTATTGATGAAGCCGATCTTGTGGCTTCTCGTGTTCTCTGCCGGCGGTGAGCGCAGCGCTGGGTTTCAGGCGCTGTTACTGTACAGCCTCAGCCGGGGAACATGCATGTCGGCCGGCACAGATTACATAAACCCTGAGCCGTGTAACTTTGCGTGAAGCAGGGCCGTCTCAGCGCTGCTTACAGGAGAAGCCGTCTCGGGCCGGCCCTTCCTCATGCATAGTTAACATGGGTTTCCCAAAAGCCATCTCTCAGCTTTCTCTATCCATGATGCAGGGGAAGCCGGCCAGGGTTGGCCTTGCGTCGTGGCATAATAAAAACTGCTGAGATGGCTTTTGAGGGGCCCCTGTTAACTATGCATGAGGAAGGGCCGACCAGAGACGGCTTTTTCTGCAAGAGGTGCTGAGAACCTTGCCTCATGTATAGTTAGTTAACTAATGGGGGGCATGATGTGGGGCCAACCCTGGCCGGCTTCCCCCGCATCATACATCCGAATGACTTTATTCAGACTTCAGGGTTTTCCTGGCTAGTATTGGCCTCGCTGTACAGAGCCCGGAAACCTGAATTATGAATATTAAATATTAACGCTGCAGTTACCCCGGCTGGTGTTAGGCCCGAAACATGCAGTTTTAATATGCATTATTTAACGCAAGAAACAAAGAACCCTGACATTTTTTTATGCATTTTTTTCTATACCAAATTTGGGTTATGAAAAATGCATGCTGCAGGGCTCCTTTTTTCAGCACCGCTAGAGCAGCAAAAAAAGAACCCTGTAACTTTGTATGCATTTTTCCGCTAAAATCCAATTTTGGGTTATGAAAAATGCATGCTGCAGGGCTCCTTTTTTTTTTCCCGGCATGGCCAGAGTGGGGGGGATTACTGTATTCTTTAAAGCATATGACACGGAGATGTTTATGAAAGATGCAGAACACGCTGGTTAGGAGGAAATCTGATTGGGACGCCCCCCCCCATCCAATCCATGCAGGAGGATGACAGAGGTTTTCTTCATGGATTTTGTTGCGTGGGGGGGGTACCGGGTCGCATGTATATTTTAAATGTTCTCATTATTTACAGACCTTGTTTCATTTGCAACATGGATTTATGTTTTTAAGAGGAATTTGTGTTTCTTTGGGGAATAATATTTATAGTTTTTATTTATATTTATTATAAAATGTTTGTTACAGGGTGACATTTCTGTGACTCGGGGTCAGCCCTTTGTCATGCATTCTAAACAGATTTTTATTCATTGTCCCGGCCAGCTACGGTCCTGCTGGCTGAATAATTAATTCCCGGCTGCTCCGCACAGTCTGGATTCCTACTCCCATTAAGCCAGCCGGATATTAAGTGTTGTGACTAAAACGGGTTTCGTTCTTCTTTCCTGCAGATCTTTGGATTCTTGGCCACCATCGCCTACACGGCGCACGCCTTCTTGTCGCTGCGGAGATGGAGGTCGGGCAGAACCCAGAACACACGGCAGAGCAACGACTACATGCGCGCCCGCAGCCAATCACGCGACGCGGACTGTCGCCCCGAGATCCAGCGCCTCGACGCCTGAGCCCCCGCAGAGTGCTCCCACCGCAGACTCTCGCGCACGGTGAGTGCCGATCGGCAGAGACTCTTTTCACCAGCAGAAACAGCCCCGGAATGATCTCCGCGTTCTGGCCGATCCGCTCCCCGGCAGAGAAGACGCGAGAGACTTGTTTCTTTTACTCGCCCCGGAAGGAGCGGCGGCGTCCCCACAAACTTTTTCCAAACCTTTCCTTCCGTCGTTGCTTCCGAGGCACAAAGCTGAAGATTTCTGGATTTACATTTTAAACTTTGTCTTGTAGCGGAGAATATGCAGGAAAACCGGCTCGTGTCCCCCCCCCCCCGTGCGTAATAATCGAGTTACATTAATGCATTCTTAATAATAAACCTCCATTTACAGGGGAAGGACCCATTCGGCCCGTCTCGCCGCCCGTTTTCCTGCCGTAACGACTCGGACCTCCGTCGGCCGTTGGTCTCGTCTTAGATTCAGGAGCCGGATCGCTTTTTAAATTCCATTCCGTTCCGTTATCTTCCTCCCTCCTGGATAAAATCAAATAACGTTCTTACGTTCCTCGCCGTCTGTTTGTTGGAACGTTGAATTCTGATATGAAACAATGTGTTTTATGCACTAAAGGGGAGAGTTGTGGTTTCAGCTCCATCGCCTCTCTATTAACGATGAAGGGCCGAAAAGGGCCAGCCAAGCTCTTCCTGCAGCCGGAGTGAACTGTACTGTTCGACCTGCGCTCGGGATTGTGTTCGCTGGCTTTATTCTGTACGAAGCGCCAACATATTCCGTGGTGCCGTACAATGTAACGTCCGGGCGACGGGCGTTCAGGACGCTGCCCGTGAGCTTCCAATCTAAAATAAAAGCCGCGACTTCTAAGTGCCGTTCCAAGCGATGTATATAAGAATAGATGTTAGAGCGCCAGCTACGTTTAGCGAGTGATAGAACGCGGGGCTTCACTATCGCCCCGTGGCGTCTCTGTACGGTTATCGGGCGTCTCTATTTACTAAACCAGAAGTGACCAATCTGTTTATTTGATGACGGCTTTTCTCGGTAGCCGATCTGCCGTGTTTGCGAGTATCGGGCGATCCGGACCCGTCTCCCGGTGCTTCTTTCTATACTTTATAATGTTTGTTATAATTGTTCCGCCTCGTGTGCCTTTATCTAACTATCTGCGTCTGTCAATCAGAACCGAAACAAACGGATCGTGTCCGATGTTTGTCATTGTGGCCTCTGGTAACACTGATGGGCTGTGATTATTTTATACGGCCCAAAACCCATATGGCTTCTGCCAGCGTCTTCTCATCCCCCCCCCCCCAAACCGTACCCAAAGGAACCCTTTGAATCTGGTGTATGATGTCATAATGTTACGTGTATTCCTCACTTATCGTTTAACCCCTTAAGGACAATAGGGGTTTTTACTCGTAGTATATTGTGGGACAATGGCTCTTTTAACATTTTTCGGTGTTCCTGTTTAGCTGTGATTTTCTTCTTTCTCATTTCGTGCTCCCACACATATTATATATTGTTTTTTTTCAGGACAAACAGGGCTTTCTTTAGATACCATTATTTTTATCATACCATCTAATTTACTATACAAAAAATGATAAAATATGGTGATTTTTTGTTAAAAATTACTTTCTCTCACTTTTTAAACCAAAAAACTTTTACTCATCTGCAAAAACTAATGATAAAACCTGCTAAATAGATTCGACTATTTGTCCTGAGTTTAGAAATACCCAATGTTTTTATGTTTTTTTGCTTTTTTCTGCACGTTTTGGGGCAATAAGCACAGGTAGCGTTTTGCCATTTCAAAACAATTTTTTCCCCAAAGTTAGTCATTCTGCCCCATGTGCCATTTCGGGTATCTTTGAAGCCGGCCAATGCAATTGACCCCATCAAACCATATATATTTAAAAACTAGACACCCCAAGGTATTTGAAATGCTGGTATTTTAACCCTTTCCATGAACTAATTCTACCACTAGCCTTTGTCAAACTTTACGGTAGTAATTTTTTTTTGTATTTTTTTCACACACGTTGTACTTCAGGTATAAATGTACCGCTCCTGGTATATGTCAGTGTCAAACACCCCCCCAATATGTGTTCAGTAACATCTCCTGAGCGCAGTGATACCCCACATGCAGGGGTTTGTTGGGTTATTTGGGAGGTAAAAGGCCACCTTTGTGAGGTGTGTATATTTTTGCCATTTATACATCTGGTCACTCTGTGCCCACGTCCCATACTGGGGACATCTTTGAAGCCGGCCAATTCAATTTACCCCATCAAATCATAATTTTTTAAAACTAGGCACACTATGGGCATTTATAATGCCAATATTTTAACTCTTTGCGTGTGGGATTTTTTTGGGAAGATACAGCGCTAATTGTATGTAGCGCTAATTGTGTATAAAAAAAACATACATATATACCTATTTGCACTTTTTTCGTGACTTTTTTTTACATGTAACTATATATATATATATATATATATTTTTTTTTTTATTTTTTTTTTTTTTTGAAAATTTTTTTTTTACATTTTATTTTTTTTTTTATTTTTTTTTTTACAATACACTGAGGCTGTGTAGCCCCCTCTGACGCTACACAACCTCAGTGTATAGTTAAAAAACGTCATTGCCTCAATGAAGAGGCAGGCTGGAATGGGGGGTGAGTGATTGACAGACCAGGTCACTGGTCTGTGGTTTAACCCACCGATCGCCGTGATTCACTGTGAATCACGGGGATCGGGAAGTTGTGAATCCCCCCCCCCCCCGGAGCATTGCAGGCTTTCCTCAATGAAGAGGCAGCCTGGAATGCCCCTCACCCGATTTGCATCGGGTTCGGGGGGGGGGGGGTTGACAGACCAGTGATTTCAGTCACTGGTCTGTCGTTTAACCCACCGATCGCTGTGATTCACTGTGAATCACGGGGATCGGGAAGTTGTGAATCCCCCCCCCCCCCGGAGCATTGCAGGCTTGCCTCAATGAAGAGGCAGCCTGGAATGCCCCTCACCCGATTTGCATCGGGTTCGGGGGGGGGGGTTTGACAGACCAGTGATTTCAGTCACTGGTCTGTCGTTTAACCCACCGATCGCCGTGATTCACTGTAAATCACGGCGATCGGGAGGTTGTGAAGCCCCCCCCCTGAGCATTGCAGGCTTGCCTCAATGAAGAGGCAGCCTGGAATGCCCCTCACCCGATTTGCATCGGGTTCGGGGGGGGGGGGGGTTGACAGACCAGTGATCTCAGTCACTGGTCTGTCGTTTAACCCACCGATCGCCGTGATTCACTGTGAATCACGGCGATCGGGAGGTTGTGAAGCCCCCCCCTGAGCATTGCAGGCTTGCCTCAATGTAGAAGCAGCCTGGAATGCCCCTTACCCGATTTGAATCGGGCTCGGGGGGCGTGTTTAACAGACCGGTGATTTGCATCGCCGGTCTGTTGTTTCAACCGCCGATCTCCGTGAATTGCGGAGATCGGAAGGTTGCAAAACCTTTTTTTTTTGTTTGCCTGGATAGCCTCACTTGTGAGGCTTCCAGGAAAACCGCGATGCCGCCGATCGCGGCAAAAACGCCGCGGTAAACGGCAAATAACGTTACCACGTACATGTACGGGCATTGTCGTTATCGCGTTGCACGGCAACCCCGTACATGTACGTGGATTGTCGTTAAGGGGTTAAATCCATTCATCTATGTGTTTATTGTGCTGTGGATGTGATAATAACGTTATCGTATACGTCACGCGACGGGCGGGTTATTCCGTGCCGATGAAAGCCGTCGGAGGCTGTTATTGAGCTCTTCGGACGGTTCTTGGGTTTCTTGTATTAATTCCGCTGATTCTTTAAACACTATTTTGTCTTTTTCCGAGCGTTATAGAAGCGGGAACGTTATATATGTCGGCTTCACATTCTGTAAATATCTAATAAAAGTAGTGCTTACGTGGCTGATATCAGCGTCTGTGTGGCATTTCATTTTAACCCTTTCACAGACCAGCGGCACTCGGGTGTCTGTATTTTCTTCCTCTAAACCGGTATTAATATGTAAAGTTACTGACGATATATTCTGTTTGAAACCACCAAGAAACCTTCATCATACAGGAGACTGCGACGGGATCGGCTTCGACTAAAAGAACTGAACGTTCTACCCGGGGAACCGAACTCCTCCGTGTAACAACGAGGTACATCGAGCCGGGTTCTTCCCACAGGAGAAACTTACTGGGTGTCTAATGCATAAAGACGCCATTGGGGGGCTTTAACCCTTTAATTTCACTTTCTTGTAACCCCCACCCCAGGGAGCTTCTGCTGCAGGAAGATCTGGCCCTGGATCATGTCTTCTCCATCGTCTCCTGACCCATCAAATTCCATCTGGGCTGGAGAAGGAGGTTTGGAGAGTAAGTGGTTTTTGTGTTCTATGAAGGTCTAATTACCAAACATTTTTCTCCTTGGCATGAAACCGCCTTTTAAACTTCAAATCTAATAACCGTATATCATGTCACTTTTCTCAGTGGAGATCTGTATGTTTGTAGCCCTTGTAACCCATGCATTTAAATCTGGCCTTACAATAATCGACACAGCGCTGGCCCCACACACAGTTTAGTTAAATATGGATGATCTACATGGCTTTTTCTGAATGCTGCTCATTCATCTTGTGGCCATCTTGAGTGTGGCGTGCACGTAACCACCCTTTATAAGAAGAGGTAATTTCCGCAAGAGCATTAGAGGGTGTGAAGACAAAGCAGAGGACGACACGTCAGTGATAGACCCTGATCTGCCTCTTTTCTGCAGTGGTCGCAGCAGCTGTTAGGTGGCGGGAGGTCCACTCCTTCGCAGTGGCTGTGAGTTACAAGCCGGGGGTCTCCACCTTCTACACAGTTAGGGGACAATTATGTAATATATTGGTAAATATATTCTATTCTATTTAAAACCCTGACTGGGGTGGGTGCTCATAATGAAGATCTTGCCCGGCCATGGATATTGTCTTCTCCGTTGTCTCCTGATCCATTGAATTATGCAGTATAAAGGGTAAGCTCAGCCCTTCTTGATGGAGGAAACCCAACAGTTTTGGTCAAAGTCATGAAGATGGAACCATAACTCTCCGTGACAAAGAAACCCAAGATCTGAAGGAATATCCTTCATAGAGGAGGATTTCCTCCCCACCACGCAAGGTGGCAGTTCTTAAAAGTATCAAAGTCAAAAAGCATCCAGAGTCACTACCGCCCCCCGATCCCCTTATCACTCTACCATAACCATGAGCACAACTTCACGCCTTGGAACCCTTACTATGACATTAAACATACTTTTGGTAATCTGTATGTTTGTAACCCACCAATAATATCTGCATCGTGTTTAATAAACTGATACATTTTGATTTCTGATTCTGATTTTTGTAATTTTTAATGAAAAATGTTCCAAGTACAAGGATACGTATTTCAAAAAGAATACAATATAAGAAGGGGGTAAAAATGGTTCCGTTGGTATTATTTGTGAAATTTCTCAACACGGAACAATAACACAGTTCATAATTTGCGCAGAAAACCCTGAAGTACAAACCGCCAGCAGCGAGAGTTTAAGGCGCCGCGTCGCCCGCTTTTTATTATAGTACCTAAAGCATCGCTGGGAGTTTATGCTCGGCTGAGTGCTGTGGAAGCCCCGATCAGCCTGATGGGTGGGATGACTTTAAAGAAAGCCCTGCATATTTTATTTAATGTGAGTTGCTTGAAATATATGCCCCGATTGAAATAGACATGATACAGGGGAAGCCTGCCAGGGTTGACCCTGTATCATGCCTATGTAATGTCTGTACCTGTACCTTTCAAGAAACCTACATGACATATGCATGGCACAGGGCTAATTCAGCCATTCTTGTTGAGGTTGGCCCCTGTATCTATGTTTTAAAGGACAAAAGTATTAAAAGGATATGTTTTAAAGGACAAAAGGATTAAAGTATGTAATCAGTTATACATCCTACATACAGCAGGGCTGTCGCCTGGAACGTGATGACTGCCTTAAGCTCTGATCTGCTGGGGGTTTGTTGTGTTTGTACCTCATTCTCCCAGTTGCTTACTGGAAGGGGTTAAGTGACATTATATGACAATACAAAGCAAATGGTCTTCTCAGCCAGCTGAGTTATACGCCATAGCTGCAGACTCAGATACTGCGCCTGCTCGGTTCCATCTCTAGAGCCGTAATACTGCGTTCAGACAGCAGATGTTTCTACAGCCTTTATCTAAAACTCCCGGAACCTCAGCCGGAATTGGGGGAGCTCGAGGTTTTTGGAACCTTGATTGTTTTTCAGCTATAGATAATTAGTGCAAATGACCCGGCTCTGTCTAGCAGTCATTGACCCACACTTTATGGCTTCAAAGGCAAAAATACTATTAAGGCAGTAAAATTCCAAAATTCTGTGACGGTTAAATATTTGGTCCCTTCCCTGGGTTACCGCTGCAGTGTGTGGGACGTCGCAGTCACGTCCAGCGGGGGTCCCGAGAGAATTTCAGTATCTTCCACATCCAACCACTGCAGCGGCAATCCGGTTTATTTTGCGCCTGAGATGAAGTTCAAACACTTGAAACGACCCAAAGTTCACTCCGGATGGTTGCAGTAAAGGAGCAGTAAAGTTCACGTTTAATCCGAGTCTGAATCAAATTCTTCATCTACGAGGGGAAAAGAAAGCGAATCGTGAGACATGTCTGTACTTTCATATGCATTCTTTACATCTGATGTTGTTATAGTCATTGTTGTGGGCTTTGATCAGGAAACATCTAACATCAGATAGGACCGTTGCACTGCAGCGGATGTATATCACAAAGTACTACTAGACTATGCATTAGTCCCTTTAATAATTCCAGCATCAACTGCAAGAATTACCGGGACTTCAGTCTTTGAGACCAAAGTGGGGGATTCCTATTTCATTCATTTTTTATTGTTATATTATATGCAGTGTCCCGGCTCCCTGAGCATTGCACTCCAACGTACCGTCTGATTTCTGCGCCTCCGGCTCTCCGGCGGGCTCTCCTTTCTTGAGGAACTTGGTCAAGTCGTTGAAGATCAGGTAGAAATCAAAGGCGAAAACTATTGTGGCGACGAAGCCGAGGACCTGGAGGACAGAGAAGAAGGACCGTGTTGAGCCCTCGATGCCAAGCGGCTCTAAAGCTGCATCGAGTGCTCTACGTCACAGCCGTCGCCTCGGCCGCATTTCACGACTTTCGCATTTATTAAATAAACGCTGTATGCTCCGCTATTCTATTTGACTATTCCTTCAAGGCCGCGTGCTTTTAGAATTATGTGCTTTCCACGCACAGCATCGTTTACTATATTAACCCCTTAAGGACAGAGCTCTTTTTTAAATTGCTGTATCCTTCCTGCCAATGGCTGTTTTAGCATTTTTGTGGTGTTTTTCTCTCTCGCTTATTGTAGCCACACAAATCATATGTTGCTGGGTTTTTTTTTTCTTTCAGGAAAAGAAGCTTTCTTTAGACAGACGCTCTTATTTTCAATGGGTGCTGTGATGTCTATTCTTAAATTGGCATTTGGTATGCGATATAATATGTTTTGTGTATGTTGTTATAGTCCAGTTTCCTGGACTTTGATCAGGAAACTGGTGTATTTCTCCCCTGAGAGATGAGAATGGCTTATGTCCAAAATAGATAAACCAGCCTAGTTTGTTTGGTGTCTAAAGATTCACAAAGATATGAGGAATATGATCATATTAAAATTATAATGGTCTATTGTAAATGGCTAGTTTTGGGAAGACTACTGCATAGAAGTCTGCACCGGGCTCTGGACAGGTATGATGGAGTGGACCATAAACTGTCAAGGCGAAACCCCTCTGACGCACCCGGGGGGGGGGGGCATTTAGGAACAACCAGGGTTCAATTTAAGAAGATTGTAGATCTTGAGAGCGAGAGAGATTTTTTCAACAACTGCACAGAGACCCTATAGGAAAAAAGTTTTACCAGTAAATGTTAATTCATGTAAACTATTTTTTTTTAATAAAAGCTATGATTTGAGAAAAATATTGTTTGTTTATCTCCTTTTATTTTCCAACCTGCCCCCCCAGTTATGCACATCTGCCCCAGGCTTGCCACTGTGCCCCATTATATGCATTTTGACCCCCTATGTGCCACTCGGCCCCATGATATGCCTTTTAACCCCCCTGCAGCGGAAGTTGCCTATGCGAATCGCTTGGACGTTGGGGGGGTGTTAAATGGGAGCATAAAACAGGAGGATCCAGGTCCACTGCAGCGCTGCGGGGATCTGGATATTAGTCTCATACTCAGACGTTTTTGAGGTCTGATTATAAGACGAGGGGTATTTTTCAGAGCATTTGCTCTGAAAAAAAAACTTGTCTTATAATCGAGCAAATACGGTATATAAGGATTTCTTGGGTTTTCTCCTATTTGATTTTATGGACTGTTTTGTAACTTGTACTCTGTCATTTATTTCTGTATGTTTGTACACAGCACTGTGACGTCTTGTCAGACTAAACGTTTAATTAATCAGCTTGTGTCTTTGCTCTCTAATATGAACTCACTCTTCCGCGGGATACGTTACCAAAGAGTTAATTATATATATATATGTCTGATTAGTAAAGTAAGGTTGTTATAGTATAATTCTAACGTGTTGGGGTAACCGAAGACGCCCGATTATAAAGCCTTGGTGGTGGCAGCAAATTGTGTACTAGGGTTATAGCGTAGGAGGGATTGCTAGGGTTATATTGGAGGGATTGCTGGGGTTAATTTAGTGGTTGCTGGGACTAGCCACAGGGATCTGGTGTCATTAACCTTTTCACTTACACTCTCCCCACTGTCTCAGCCGGGCCAATAGCCCATGTCCGTGACAGGTGCCGCCATCTTGTGAGTGGCAGCACCCCTCTTCCACATGGCATTTTTAAACACTCCTAAGACCCGTGAAACGGGGCCCCTACACTTTTCTTTTGGTGTAGCTGAATGGCTTGACGTGAACAAAGTTCAATTGTCAACAACTGCATGCCACCAAGGGGTTAATACTCTCTTGGGATTAAATGACTCAGGCATTTTCTTTATTAAAATGCAATCTAACAGTTTTGCAGATTACAACTCCCACCATCCACAGCATAAAAAGGTGAGTATGAACGGTATGGTGCTACTTACGGCGGCTGCTTTGGAAGCTCCACACGTGTATTTAGAAACGGCCACGAGCGAAATCACAAAGTATATGATGGCGGCCGAGACGCAGCGGATAAAGTCCTGTTACAAGAAAGAAGAAGCCAGGATTAGTGACGGACCGTTACACGCAGCGTACGGCAGACATTACGCCCTCCTGTCCAAATATTTATATATAGCAGAGGGATCTCCTTGGAGAACATATATAACGGGGAGGGAGGGACGCAGCCGTGGCAGTCCTGGGCACATGCCCTCTAGCCCCGGGCGGGTTGGCTTGTGGTGGAGGACGCAGATTATCTGCCCCTCTGACCTCAATAACTGGCACGGGGACGGCACTTACCAGCAGAGGCCACAGAAGTCCTTTCATCTGCTCATTTAGTTTAGTGGAATACGCGAAGAAAGTAAAGAGAGCCCAGAGGAATTCTATGAGCGGGACGGTCATCAGAGCCACGGCGGTGGAGGCCACGTAACAAATAAAAGTGAGAAACGAAACTACCTGCGGGCAGAAAGAATAAGATCCGTTACCAGCAGTGACCACGGCGGGGATCCTGTGCGCTTCCATGCAGTGAACAGCAGAGCCAGCTTTATGACATCATAACCCATCATCCCCCTAGTCTCTGCCTACTACAAGACCCCAAAAGGGGTCCCTGGGGGGCAGTCTATACGGTGAACACAATGTATGTGTAAAAGTACTTGGATAGTATTATATGGTAATCGGATACCCTGTGCACGTAACGCTTTCACTGCTGGAATAGGGAGCAACACGATGCAGAGCTTTGCTTACAGTACCGAAAGAGTTAAAAGGAAAAGAGGTCTGTGGGTAATAAGTAGGGGTTGGGGAGAGGTCAGTGATGACAAATTCAGCTTCCTGGACACACTCTGCGGTGACTGTCCATAAAAAGCAGCTCGTGCTGTAGAGAAAGGACACCGATTTCTCATATCTGTGCAACTCACGGGTTTAGTGAATAAAGCCTGACGCCCCCCCTCACAGGACCAGTTTAGTGAAAGGGGTAACCGTCGATACACGGCAGTAACGTAGAAAGATGACAACCCCCCCCCCACAAGATAACTTTCTAAAACTCACATTGATCAAAGAGGAATAAAAACAGCAGACGCTTTGTGGCAAAAAGTTGCGCAATCAGCAGGAACGTCCTACTGGTCGCTACGACAACTGCACCACAAGAGTCAACAATAAACCCATACACTGTGCTCATCACACACACACACGTTTACACGCTTGCCGTTGATACCCCGCTCACCAGAGTATCGCCCCATGACTCCGAGCCAAATACCCCACGCATTAACATCTTTCATATATGTTTGTTGTTTTTATTCAGGGGCTTTTATACAAACAAATAAAATCCCTGCATGAATAAATTGTTTCCCTGTTTAACACTTTGAGTACCTGGGGAGGCACATTAAAGTAATAGGATCAGGGTGTGTTAGCAGATAACTGCCCCTGTGCCCTGTAAGTGGGGCATTTTTCACTTGCAGAGCTGACAGCACACAGGGGGCTGGGAGGGTAAGGGGTGGGGGGGCACTGGCCTCCTCTCCCCCTTCTCCACTGACACATATGGACTGAATTACATAGAACAGGGAGGGGTGGAAAAGGACACCAGAGACTAATAATGGGGGCCGGAGAGAGGGGGGTATAGAAAGATATGGGGATGGGCACGAGATAGAGGGCGTACAGCAATTTATTAGGAGGGGCAGGAGAGAGAGGGAGTATAGAAAGATATGAGGATGGGCAGGAGAGAGAGGGGGTATAGCAATTTATTAGGGGCAGGAGAGAGAGGGGTATAGAAAGATATGAGAAGGGGCAGGAGAGAGGGGGTATAACAATTTATTAAGAGGGGCAGGAGAGAGAGGGTGGTATAGAACGATACGAGGGGGGGCAGGAGAGGGGGGTAAAGTATGACATCAGGAGGACCAGATACACTCATCACCTCACCCATTCCGCCAGCAGCAGCTGCCCCTTGCGGGAGCGCAGGAACTCCCTGGCCGGGAGGAGGGCGCTCAGGGCGTGCGGGGCAGTCCGGGCCGGCTGCGGGGCCTCGGGGTCCTCCATGCTCGGCGAGAAGCGGAATGAGGAGCGGAAATGGAGACGACACGGAAATAGGCAAAAAAAAAACTGAATAAAACAGCACGTGATTAACCCCTGCGCTGCCGGGAGACCACTTCCTGAGCCCCCATCCCCCAGCGCACTGTCCTGCCTTCACCCCTCCGGGCATCAGCGCCCTGCACATGGGGGTCAACTCAATACTGCCCCGCAGCCCCCAGTACTTCACACGGCTATAGAAAAAGACATTCATACAAAGGGATGTAAAGCTATCTATATATATATCTATTTATATATATATATAATGACATATCTATATATATATATATATATATTATCTATCACTATAGTTTTTAGAGTTTATAACCTATTCGATGTGAGTGCGCTGATCTATGGAATGTATATATATATATTTATAATATATACATATATGTATTAGATACCATTATATTTACCGGTATTAGATACCATTACATAAATATGTATTGTATATTAGATACCATGTTATATATATTTGGTATAATACATACCATTGTGAGAGAGAGAGAGAGAGAATATTATGTACCATTATAGACCATTTATATATATATATATATATATTCGGTATGTTACATACCATTTTTAGTTATATGTCACAAATAATTTTCGCAGAGCTCCTTACAGTCAATACATTTAAAGGGACTAAATCTAGAGATTGCTATATACCTACCCCATAACAACACGAGTATACATTTAAAATATACTGTATACTGATGTAAATATATTTGGTGGATAAAAGGAAGACCCTTCCGCAGATGGAGAGTAGAGGCTAATACAGCGAGGGAACTTAAACATGCACGGTATAGACATTAGGGGCTCCTGAACCTCAGACGTGACCAATGACTGATTAAGGCTGTGGCCACACCTGGGAAGATTCTGTTTTTTTTTAACAAGGGCCGGTGGTGCTCATGCTTCTCGTGTAGAGCCCGGTGGTCTCTGTGCTCCTACAGGCTGGTGGTCTCTGTGCTTCTACAGGCCGGTGGTCCCTGCACTGTACATGTAAGAGTCAGTGGCCTCTACTCACCAACCCTCCCGCACGAATCCACTCTGTGCTACATGGAGAAGAAGCGACCCCTTTCAATCCAAATTGCTTCTATACACATATATATTTATACACAGAGCTGTACTGATTTTAAGGCAGCCAGGCAACATGGATTTTTTATATTTCCACCACCTTTGTCTTTATGGCGAGGAAGCCAGAGAGAGCTGCTTCACCGCGGAGCACCAATAAAATATATACGTCCCGTGACCCTTCTGTATACATTTGTAAAAAAATGCAGGCTGATATCCCATGCGGTGTCACCAACCAAAGATAATAAACATGCCCACCGTTGGGGGGGGCGCTAAAGACACAAACTATTGTGTGCTTCTAAGGGCACCTGATGGCCGAAGTCACACTACTGTGATATATTTAGCTACATTATCACATTTAGGCATTACGTACTGCTTATATTAAAGCAGGAATTGTGTGAACAGATGTGCAATAAAAAAATTAAGATCACTACAAGGGAGAGGATACAGGGCAGAGGGTATATGGGGCCATAAGGCAGAGGGTATGGCATAAGGGTAGGTGGGGCCATAAGGCAAGCACCATATCAAGATATGGCACAGCAAGGATCTAGAATCTAACGGCCTGGACTAAAACATGGCAGTGAAAAGACCGGCCATCATCATCATCCCTGGAGTTATCTGAACTTCAGGTACGAATTGGTCCATCTTTGTTTCAGAAACCATTAACCAGGACAGTGCAACTTAATCATAGACTTTTAATAATTCCAACCAAGGTAACAGAACGGGGCAGACAGGAAACTCCAACAAGAACGTTTTCAAACGAAGGGCAAGAGTATCTCATTCACGTCCTAAAACGCAGTGACTTGTAGAGAAAGCCGGCATCCACGGCAGTTGTTAGGGCTGCCACGAACCCACAGGCCTGCGGGAAGTAAAAATCTACGTGTCACTTAAAGGAAAGGTCTTTTCCAACATGGCTGATCCGTCTGCGGAATGATTTGAGTGTGAAACGCTGTGCGCGATGGCGGGCCAATGGCAGGGGCACACCTGCTTCATAATAAAGCAACAGAAGAGGAGGGCTGCGTGAGAAACCCACTCCCTCCTGCTTAAATACGTACCCCTGCGATATACATCTTCACGGTGCCAGCGTGGTAGACGGCCGCGGTAGAGATTGATATCATATACAGCACTCCGATTACCGAATTCATGAAATCCTAAAGAAAAGGAATAGAAAGCCAAGTATAAGTATGCGTGCGTTACCTATGAGAGGTTTAAAGCAGGGAAGCTGCATTTGCTTCACCGCGGCCCATCTTTCAGGCAAACTAGCCATGTTCACTGGGCAGGTGCGGCCGACTCTTGGTAGAACGGTCTACGGCACCTCCATGGCGTTGGGATCAGCGGTTAGCTGAGGAGGCACTCAGAGAAGAACTCTATAGAGCTTTTCACAGAAATGCCACAAACTATCCTCAAAAATAACAGAGAATAAGTAAACCTCTTATTCATACGTTCTGTGGGGGAAAGAAGGGGGGGGCTGGTTCTACACTCAGTTTACTCTTGGACCTTAATCTACAGATAAATCTAGAAAGAGATTAAAGAAAGGGAAGCGCACGCTCACCACGGCCGGCCAGGAGAACCAGGTGAACTTTTGATGGAGTTTGGTGACGTAGAGGAACGCGAGGGAGCCGCTCATCAGGCTCTCGATAGAGAAGATGGACACGGACAATCCACTGCAAGAAACACCAGCGAAGGCTGCGCAGGCCACGACCACCAAAACCTTACAGATTATCAGCGGAAAAAAACACATTCAGATTATTTGTTAAAACAACCATTCTAACACCGCCAGGCCAGGCTGCCTGAGCGTTACAAGAGTTAAAGTCTCATTAGCAGTTCCCCTATAAAGTACTATGATGTCATACAGCCCCGCAAAGATCTTTGTATCTTATATTGCACCCCGATATCCAATGCATGCCCCTCGCTGCCAGGCTCACCAGCCGTGTAAGTTTAACAACCCCCGGGGTACTTTTCATATATTTGACATCCAGGTGCAGCATTTTGCCACTGAAAGCAGGCAGCTACCGCAGGGCAAGAGCAGGAATCTGCACGAGGCTTTACCGGCTACCAATCAGCACGCGCGTTACAAACCTGCCTCACCAGCACCTCTTTGATGACATCACTGTGACTGCTAGAAGCCGCCATCTTGGAATATAAGCCCTATATATAAAATAAAGACGGTCAGGGTAGGATACATCGCATTTATGAGGGGGAAAAAAGTAAACAAAACTATAATTTATTTTTTGTCTTTTTAAAAAACTTCTATATGAAGCCACTGTAGAAAACTATTAATTACAACGTTCTTTACTAAGATACTTAAAAAAGGCTCAATAAAAACAAAATGATGGATATAAGTAATCATTTTGGCATTACATACGTGTTTCCTGATATATCCCGGCATCCAGCAGGAAGGACAGCGGCACCGGGGGGGAAAGGCAGCAGGCGGCACCAGCAGCGTTGTATAACGGGTAAACAGGGCATCATTTGATTCGAAACAAGAGGTAAGATAGACCCCTGCTTCAAGAGCTTACAATCTAGAGGTAACCTGCATTATTATTGTTTTATATAGCGCCATCACATTCCGCAGTGTTGTACAACGTGTAAACAGGACATCATTTGATTTGAAACAAGAGGTAAGATAGACCCCTGCTTGAAAGAGCTTACAATCTAGGCGTAACCTGTATTGTTATTATTGTTTTATATAGCGCCATCGCATTCCGCAGCATTGTACAACGGGTAAACAGGACATCATTTGATTTGAAACAAGATGTAAGACGGACCCCTGCTCCAAGAGCTTACAATCTAGAGGTAACCTGCATTATTATTGTTTTATCTAGCGCCATCACATCCCGTAGCGTTGTACAATGGGTAAACAGGACATCATTTGATTTGAAACAAGAGGTAAGATGGAGCCCTGCTCAAAGAGCTTACAATCTAGAGGTAACCTGCATTGTAAAAGACACGTAATTCATTTCAAATGTACAGAAATCAAATCATATGAAAAAGTCAGACCTTAAAACACGTTTATCGGAAGAGAAAACCCAATTTACGTTACACAAGCGATATACGGATTAATAATATATTTTATGTTTGACGCTGGGATTAGAACGGAATACCTGGATTAGAATTCTGGAAACACCATCTGAAGTACCGTGTTTGTTGTTTTTACGACGTGGTAAAAGAACATTTTATTGGCCGTTTCGATATAAAACCAGTTTGTTTTTGATAGAGCAGGAAGATGATTTTAAAGAGCGCTGAAAATAAAGCCGACGAGAATTAAGAACACCAACCCTTTCATCGTTTTACGCGTTTGTCATGAACCCAAATCGTAGAAAATACCAAGTGTTTAAAACCGTTTTTGGACCACACATTTCTCTTTAAAACACCAGAATTTCACATTTATTCAAAAACCATGGATTAGAAAGCAGTTTTAGACACGATTTGGACAATTTTCAGACGCTCGAGCACCATTTTTCCTATGACACGTACGACGTATAAAAAGTCAGCACATCGTGTTTAGATTAGGACGTGAACAATTGCTTCACTGTATAGAAATGTCAATCTTTTAGACATTTGGTTGCGAATGGAAGTCACGTAATACATTTTTTATATGTTCTTGAACACAAGTTCTAGCTAGAAATCATCAAAACACAGAAAAGATTGAAAATGTAACATTTTAAAGCAGGATATAGCATTTTGTCAAACGAGATTTATAAGAATGTGCCCCCCCCAATCTCCGACCCCCTAAACCGCTGTGACCCGCACCTTATCCGTCTATCATTCCCCTTAACCCCCGCACTGCCGCCCGCGTCTCACCCACACGCTCCGTGTCAGCGCTGCTTCTGACTTGATAAAGGAGGTCGATTCTCTAGAATCTTAGTCCAATAAAATGCTCTTCTATTTTCCTTTTTTCTCCAAATATATATATACACACACACTATATAAACATATTTATATAAACACACACAATATAATACATATATTTATTTACAAATACACAACATATATATATATTTATATATACACATAGTATATTACACACACGTACATATATTGTATATATACACACACACACACAAAATCTGCCTCTTCTGCTTGACCCATACATTTTATAAGCCCAATCATTATTACTTAAAGTAGAAGAGCAAATGAAATAAAGAACTCTCATGCGTCTCAGTCAGTAGTTTGACTTCTCCTAAAACACGACTAGTGTATTTTATCAGGACGTCACCTGGGGGCTAACTTAGAATCACTAACTAAAATCAAGCTGCAATTACCTGCTAAAGAGGGCAATTTATAATAAAACTTAGTTAAAATATCATATATGGTAAGGGTTCTGTACCTTTTAACATAAATACATATTTCTGCATAATATGCAGGAAATAATCGCCCAATATGCGCACACACACAAAAATATATGTGCGTAATATGCAGGATGATAATAGCCCATTATTACATATATATATATTATGTAATGGTGTATATATATATATATATATATATATATATATATATATATATATACACATACATACACATATATATATATATATATATATATATATACATAATATGCAGGATAATAATAGCCCGTTAATGTGTGTGTGTATGTATGTATGTATGTATAGATATAGATATAGATATAGATATAGATATATATATATATATATACACACACATATATATATAAGTAATATGTGGGATAATAATTGCCCAATAATTGGCCATTCACACTCAGGGGGCAGTGCTGCCCCCCCGTCCAATCAACCATTAGGGTGTAGCGTGTCAGTATTTCCCCGCCCCTGCCAGTCACACTCAGAGAGCCCTGAGATTGACCCCTCACCGTCCAATCAACCATCGGGTGTATTGTAGCGTGTCGGTATGGCCCCTGCCCTCTCGCCGTCACACTCAGGGGACAGTTCCGTGTGGCTCCTTCTGCTGTCAATCAGACTGTTGGGCAGAGCCGTGTGGGTCTCCGGAAGTGAGTGCCATGTGTAGGCCACACCACCAGGATGTTATTGACGGGAGCGAGCCGGCTCTGCACTAGCATCTTCCGCCGGGTACAGCGGGCCGTCAGCACAGCCATCGGATCCCGGAGGGCACCGAGCACACAGTCCGGCAGCAGCATGAGCCGGGGGATGGCGACGGGCTGCCCGGGCACAGAGCAGGGTGCTGTATATTTATTATATAAATAATATGCAATGATAGCAAATAATTGTGACTCTCCTCAGCCCTCTGACAGTCTGCTTTATAGGGGGACGGCGAATAAATCCGGCTCCTGAAGTGCTACGGCCGGCGTATACTAGATAATAAAAAATTATATCATACTAACAAATAACTTTAATATTAGACAGTAAGGGACATATATCCCAACAATCATGTATGCTGTACAGCACTCCGGATTATGAGGGTGCTATATAAAATACTAGTAATAATGTACAGTGCCGTGGCGTATGATGGCGCTACGTAAAATACTAGTAATAATGTACAGTGCTGAGGAGTATGATGGTGCTATATAAAATACTAATAATAATGTACAGCACTTGGGAATATGACGGAGCTATATAAAATACTAGTGATAAAGTACAGCACTGTGGCGTATGATGGCGCTATATAAAATACTACTGATAATGTACAGTGCTGTGGCGTATGATGGCGCTATATATATACACCGTATATGTATTTATCGCACTGTCTGTTGCAGGCGATGCTCTGAACGGCAGGAGGAAGAAGACGGTTGTAAGTATGTTGAAGCTGCGCATTATTACAGGGACTTTGCATAGAATCATTTTCTTGGAGACCCCCCCTTAACTATTTGCCCCTTCCAGTCAACCAAGGGCCTGGGGAATGCTGTTGCGGGGGGTCTTTCTCCCATTGCTTTCAATGATACAGCGGTCCTGCAGCGTCCATCACTTGGCTGGAATAGATTTTCAAGCAGCGGTGAAGGGCGACTACGAGCCGTTGTACAGCGCTGCGGAATACGATTGCGCCATATAAAACAATAAATAATACAAGGTTCCGGTTTCCAGATCTGCGTGGAGGGCAACATCGCCAGCGGCAAGACCAGCTGCCTGGAGTATTTCTCTAATACGGCAAACCTGGAGGTAAAGTACCCCGATAACGCAGAAACCCGGCATCATGTATAAAATAATAATAAACCAAACTGTAACTTGAGTCTGTTTATTTTCTAGGTCATGAAAGAGCCGGTAGATAAGTGGAGGAACGTTCGCGGCCACAACCCGCTGGTGAGTGTCCATAGCAACGAGGGCCAATTAATTGACTTTCCCCAAATATTTGTTATATAAAATAAAATTATCCAGATGGAAATTAGTTTTTGGTCCCTAATTTGACCCTGTCCAGTGGTACCATGTATTAGTGCAGACAGAGGATTTTGTCTCCGTTTTATCTCTATGTCCTTCTCCGTTAAGGCTCTGATGTACCAAGATCCTTCCCGATGGGGACTAACGCTCCAGACGTACGTGCAGCTCACCATGCTGGATGTTCATACCAAACCGACGGTACGTCAGAAACTTTATTCAATTCAGTATTATGATTTTTTTTACCTTTAATTATTGAAAAATTCAGAACGTAGCCAATATTTCTTTGGTATCGTCGTTGGCAATCGTTGCAATCCTGTGTTCGATGCGGTCTAACGCACGCTTGCGCAATCTTTTCAGACATGCCCAGTTAAGATGATGGAACGATCCGTTTACAGCGCCAAACACATCTTTGTGGAAAACCTGTATCGAAGGTAAAACAAAAAAAAAGTCAGTTCTAAATATATATGTTTATACATGAAACAACAGCTTCTGCCATATTTTATTAAAGGGCCACTCTGGCCCTCCCCCAGCTACATACAGAAATCCAGATGGGGATTGGATCGTAACTGTTTGCTTCTGAAGTTATTATAAATTACTATTTTGTAACGTTTGTACCTTTGGCACTTGTTTGCGGATTCATACATAAATTATCCAATTTGTTGAATGAAAATAAAAATATTCCAATTTAATGGTTCTGTCGTGATGGCTTCCATTTAAAACGAAAATAGAGAAATATTGGTATTTTAACCTCCAGGGTTCCATAGAATAGCATGCTTAGATGTGCTGGGAAGGAATATCCATTAACCTCCTGTTCCCTGTATGTTTTTTTGCAGCGGGAAGATGCCTGAAGTGGATTATGTGGTTTTATCCGAGTGGTTTGAGTGGATTACCAAGAACCTTGACCTTTCGGTTGATCTCATAGGTATAATTCCCATCTATTGTAACACGGTAAAAGAAAAACCAAAACAAGTATAACCGGTAAACCTGCATTGTTCATAAATCCATAGTCAGATCTAACCTCAACTCAAACCTATCAACCCACATAATTATTATATACCAGAAGCTTAAAGGGAGAGTCTCCTGGAAGAAAACAATTCCTCCTTGAACATAAACCCCTGCGCTGTAAACGGTAACAACCCCCCAGTGCAGTGTATACTAATGTTGGTCGGCATTGATAAAAACCTGGTTTTCTCTCTTTTCTTCATCTGGAAGCCTCCTTTGTCGTCTTATTTTGGGTGACTTTCCCTGCTCCAACACCGTTTGGACTGGTGCATTTAATTCTTTGCTGTTGGTGTATAGGACTTATAAGAGTCTGCAGTGGATTCTTCATAGTCTTCTATATCCGATTTGCTTTCTAAAAACCAAAAGTATTTTTTTTTTTGTCCCCTTACAGTTTATCTCAAGACATCCCCAGAAACCTGCTATGAGAGGCTGAGGAGGAGGTGCAGAGAGGAAGAGAAGGTGATACCCTTGGTAAGGACAACTTATTCATACAAGAAGTGACCCAGTGCACAATGCATAGAGATCACACAGTGGGCTCGGTACATGTCGCTGATTAATGTGAGGAGGAGGAGGAGGATGATGATGATTGGTGTACTTGCAGCCAAAGTCTCATCCGACAGCATGAACAGGACGTTTTTTTTTGTTTGTTTTTTAAACAAGCTGCCAGCCGCCAGAGTGCTTCTGGTTTTCACAAGAAATAAATCACTGTTTTGTAGGAATATCTACATGCGATCCACCGCCTGCATGAAGAATGGCTCATTGGCCAGACCTCCTTTCCGGTGCCAGCCCCCGTCTTGGTAAGTGGATTCGTGCGGCTGATTTGTTATCCGCAAGATGATCCGTACCCTGTTTGGAGTTCCGGAAACTTGTAACGTTCCTGTTCTCGGTGCAGGTGATAGATGCAGACAAGAACCTGGAGGAGATGATTCGGCATTACGAGGACAATCGAAGGAAGATCCTGTCCATGTGATCGATCAACAATGGAATATTGCATTCCAAATGACTGCTTAACAGAGAGCTATAACTCCCATCACCCTTGGTGGTTAAGGTTGATGATGTTCGGCATGCTGGGTGCTAATGCCTGGACCAACACTTCTTTGTCTGAGAGGGATCATATATTTTTAAGTTATTTATTTTAGTGCAAATTGTTTTCATACAAGTGATTTGTGAGTATAATACGCAGCAGCACCTCGTGGGAATTCCAGAGACGTTCTGCTTCCTTACAGATAAGTTAGAGCTGGGAGTTTATGGTCCATTCTTTACGTTTTTTATCAAGTATTTCCATTTCCTTGCCCGCATTGTAGGAGAGGACAGTCTGCAGGCGTCTGACATACCTCACCTAAGGTATTAGGAATCAGATTAGGACAAATAATCTGACCCTGTCCGTACCAACCGGACCTCTTCGCCTTTCCAATATAAATTGTGTCAGTCACTTAAGAGAATTTTAATCACATATAATAATAATTAAAACTATTGGTGGACATAAACTTTGAAGAGCTAAACAGAGGACCTCTGTCCTATTCTGGAATGGAGCTTTAAATCTACTTGAAACTCATGTTTTATATGTATGTATATTTGTTATTTATTAATACAGTATAAGTATGATAAATGGAAATACGTCACGTGTTTGGAAACCTTGTCATCCTTTTTCCATTTGGAACATGGCAGCTGGACCTGCAGACACTTAGGACAAACCGAACAGAAAGCGAATCATGGGATCCATAGGTCAATAATGGACTCGAGCCACCGGGTTAGCGGATCAAGTCGATCTCCCTATGAGGTTATCAACTGCATTTTTATGTCGTATCTCTGTAAGAATCCACCAATCGGTTGGATACACACGGATGATTTTGGTGCTTTCCGGCTGCCTTTGGCTGATCAAAGTCAACAATAAACTCCCCCTGTTTAAAACCAGACATATAATAATATAATCCACGCTTTGATGACATTAAGTGTTTAATTTTTTATTTATTTTTTATAGAAAAATTATAGGCTTTCATTTTTTTCTTCATTTTACAGTCTATTTACAATAAAGTATCATCATGGAATTATGTGAAAAGGGTTTGTTTTAATACAAAGGCAGTTCAATAAAGAAAGCACTAAACTAGAAGCGATTGTTCCCTCGGAAGCTCCGCTTTGCTGTATAAATGTCCACAGTTTTAATGTTTTTGTGGTACTTTGACGTAACTGTATGTCAAGTCTCTGTGCTTTGGGTAATTTAGCTTTGGGAATTCTCTCGTCTGGTGATTATTACGAAATCATCCCGCGTATCCGTGTTCATTTTATAAACGGCCTCGTCGATTTCGACCACGTCTGCCGGTTGGCCAGGAAACCGGTCTTCTTCAGGGTGCTGTTCTCTGGGTCTCCCAGCCTGTCTTTCTGCCCCTCCTGGGGGAATATATGTAGAGTTAGGAGGTTCTCTGAGATAACTCAAATTCTCTGTGTCTTCAGTGCAATCCGAGGATTTACTAATCGGAAACGTGGCTTTGGATGAAGTTAGGCCATCGGCGGCCTCTTTGCTCTTGATGACGGTCTTCTTTGATGACAAATTACTGAGCTCCTTGCTACTAGCCAATGTCACGCACTTTGGAGGAAGGGTTTCCTCTATAGGGTAGGTTAAAAACACATCGTTCATTTTATCAATTTTCAGCTTAAGCACTGACCTCCCTGAAGGACCACCCTTGTTGAACTGAATGGATTCCATGGTGGGTTCACTAAGGGCTCTGTTGGCAAGTGACCCCTCAGTGCTCGATTTGCTCCAACCATGCCTGAATTTAATTGCGTCACTGCTTTCACCTTTTACATCGTGCGTTTCGTCAATAAGTTCTCGGTCCTGGGCCAAACCTGTTTCTAATGGAGCTTTTGGTAGAACATTAAGAGTTGAAGGTTCTGGGGCTTCCAAAACGATGTTGGTTTCTTCAGACACTGGGTTTTCCCACCGATTTAACCGCTTCTCCTCGATTTTCATATTCAACTTCTTGCTGCTGTGCTTGAGGACAATTGGCCGTTGAGCCAGGTTGAGGTCACTGTAGTTTTTAATAAACTCCTCGCTGTCTAAGGATTTGCTCAAACAATGGCTTGTTCCAATGTTACAGATCCGATCAACGTGGTCATGGCTACTGCGGGCATTAGAAACCGCCACAAGGGTGTCTTCCACGTTTCTACAGGTCGATTCCTTACCATCAAGTTCTTTGGTACGGAAATTTAAATTATAAGCGCCTTCCTGTTTCCCAAAACCAGCCACTTTTTGAATGTTTCTGTCCGTTATGGACTGCACTCTGGTTTTATAGTTAGTAGTTCCCTCTCCATCGCTTCTGTGAGAAGTCTCTGTAAAGAAGAGATCCGCGTAATTTGTTTTATTTTCTGCAATAAGCTGAATTATTTCTTTGCAGCGCACCCTGGCCAGAAATAGCTCAAAAGCGCTTTGTTTGGCTTCTTCCGTATTTACTTTCTGTCCGATGATATACTCTGTTGGTGTGACTTCTGTATACCCCACCCTCTGAAGGATAAGCTGCACGATGTGATCTGGAATCACAGGTTCAATGTAGTACACAAAATTTCCCGTAAATCTCTGAAAAAAAATGAGAAAGAGAGAGAAAAAATGAGGTCCGGAAGAAAATGACTTCCACCTGGCTCAAACATCTTGGTTTATCTTATTTAAAAATAAAGCAACAATTTTAATTAAATAAACAAAAAATAGACCAATACGGTCTAAACTCTGTATGTAATAAGATTTCGGAAACTCGAATGTTAGTAGGGCAAGACCTAGAGTAATACAGGAGAAACAGAATGGGGCTGATTCGCTAACAAAAACTCAAACAGGTTCTCTTGTCCAGGGTCGGCCCTTCATAATGCATAATTAAGTTATGTTTAACATAACTTACCCAAAACTCACCTTTTACTGAATCAAAGCCAGCGTCCCCAGCGCTATCTTGTGCCCACCAGACATGTGCCTTGTAACACATTGCTAAGCAAAGGAATAGCGATAGGAAGCAGCGCCAAGCATCAGTTAACCCTATGATCATCAGGATAAATTACCTTCACTATCCTGATCTCTTTTCTCCAGGGGTACAGAAAGAGATTAATACAGATCAGTTCCAGTATGGCAAAGGCCTTCATCAGGTTCCTCAACAACTCATTTCTGTGCTGCTCATCCCTCTTCTGATAGGTCTCTTTAATAATCTCATAATAAGGGTCCCTCGGAGCTGCTGAAGGGCCACACTCGGACCAGGCAGAGCCGAGCTCCTTTAAGTCCTGTATGTCACAAAGTGACACGCTTCCTTCGTGGCTCTTTACTTCATAATAGGCTGCATATTCCTGCAGGATCTTCAGCCTCTCCGCTTCCCCCTTCATCTTTTGAGAGCTCTGCTTCGCCCTCCTTTCTTCTGCATGAGGAAGTTTCAGAGCCGAGGTCTGGAAACAGAGCGAGCGCTTTGGATTGGCTGTGTCCGGGCGGGGCGTGAAGATTGATTGGTTCCTGCAGTTGCCAATCACTTGTTGAATGAGGAAGTGAGAAAGAAAAGTGAAAGCAGATGACACATTGTTTCAGAAGGAGACATGCGATCTCCCAGAGACACAAAGAACCTCCGAGCTCTTTAATCTTTAGAAACATGTTAAAGTACATGCTTAGATAATAAACCTTTAACGGAGAGGATAGACAATCGACCCCCTAAACCCCAATTCACACTGCGATAAATGTCTACTTATTACACAAAACCTTTGCAAAAATATTCATTGCACAAATTTGTAAAGTGTTTTATCCCAGCATTTCTCCTCTCTTTCTACACCCCCAGGACTTGCTTCTTTGTCCCCGGTGATCTATGGGATGTTTTTATGACGCAACACACAATGACACTCGCCAAAGCCCAGCTACTGCGCAGGTCGCGGGACGTCACCATCGCTCAGTGTTACCCGAGGCACTGGGTCGTTCCGCTCTGCGTCAGGACTGGACTTGTATCGTGAGGCTGGAGGTTTGGGGCCAGTGTGCCCCCCCCCGATGAATGGCACCAAAGCACAAACCGTATTTATATATATATATATATATACACATATATATGGAGTGCTAAAAGCTTACACATCACTTATCTCACACCCTATACCCACCATGCATGGTCTTACACCAGAGCTTATCAACTACCATGATGTGGGACATTATACATTAAACCGCTGTACGCCAGTTCCATCCCATTAAATACACCGTAGGACATTTTCTATAGGAGAAAGTCTCCCAGTAGGAGGAAGAAGTCTACCGGTAAACTCGCGTGATTTAGCACGCCATTTAGTGATCCATCACCAGATTCCAAGAAACCTACAACCCCACGATTGGCTAATAATTGGATAGATATGGTTTCAGAGAAGCTCCGTTAAGAGCAGACGGAGGATCGTGGGATACATAGAAGCCTCTCCTCCAGGGACCCGACTCAAATCTTGGCATTCTGGTGAGTACATTCACGGGCTGCATCTTTTAAAACGAAATGGAAATGAATCTTACTGTATATTCAGATTTTAAAGCACACCATATTGGAGGAAAGCCCAGTCTACCGGTAACATTATACATAAATATGGACACTGTCACAGGCGAAGTCTACGGGCCGGCTGAGGCAGCTGTGAGTGAAAGGCCTGACATGAGAATACAGAAGGCTTCCTCAGACATGCGATTCACGGCCCCTCCATTCCTCTTATTTAGCTGAATATCTGGACGTCAGATACGATGAGAATAACTGCTTGCAAAGTAGCCATTCTTATAACAGGAACACATCTCCCCGCGCATGTTTGGTATCCGAACGATAAAACCCGAGTATTCTAAATATATATTCATTTTGAACCTTCTAATACATGGAAACATTCTCCAGATTTCATATATCGCTACCGTCACCTGGATAATCCCAGTACATTTTATGATGCCATAAATCCAGCTCGGGTGATGTAAGATACTCATTCGATTTATAGCCTAGGACTGGTGATCCACGAATATACCGTATGCCGCTGGATCAAAGAATACAAAAATATACATTCATAACCCTGCGCTTGGCATATATTCATTAACTCAATCTGCTCTGACCCGATGTTCTCCAACATGACCTTCAGAGTCTTTCCACACCCAAAGAATGATACGTGATCTCTGCTCCTGGCACAAACCCTCGGCGTAGACATGAACAGGTTAAACGGCGATAATATATTTGCAGGAAAAGAGGAAACAAGAACAGAAGGTCAGAAAAAAAATTCTAATTGCGGTTTGTAAGTCTTGCGCAACATCACAAACCACATAGAAACATCTTTTTTTTTAGTGTAATTATTTATTTGAAAGATAAACTCTTTCAAATCAAGATCTGCACACAGCTTTGTGAGGTCATCTTTCATTCAGTGAGTGATCTCTTCAATAAGGTACAAACGTAGGCACGATTATATAGGCCACCTTATGTTAAGTTCTATATCTATATGGTGGCAAAGCCTGATGCCCAACAGAGGATACGTCATTGGACGTCACGGGAGGGCCGGTGTTCTCTAGTAAAGTCCAAGGTACTTCTTCGGTGGAGAATGAAGCCCACGGGGGCCAGAATGGACTAGAGTGGGCCCTGACAGAGTGCTGAGCAGGGCTAGGCTAAGGCAGGAATTGTGGATTTTAGGGGAGGAGTTTTGGTAGGAGGATATTTAAGTTTGGTGATCACAGGGGTAAGGATCCATTTTGTTTAACCTTACCTGTTTGTCTTTCCCTGTCTATCTCTTGTTGTCTCTCTTGTATACTTGGCTGTTTCTTGCTTCTGTTTCTTTTGTGTTTCTTTGCTGTCTGTTTCTCTCTTGGGTCCTGTCCTGTCTTTGTTTTTTTTTTGTGTGTCATTTTGCGTTCGGGTCTGTCTTGTTTCTGTGTTTTTTGTGTCTGAGTCTTTTCCTTTTTATCTGGGGCTCTTTTTTTTGTGTGCCTGTCTGTTCTTTCTTTGTTCCCCCCTTTTTTTTTCTCTCTCCCCTCTTCTCGTCCCCTGCAGGTGTCTGTATGGATTTGAGGTTCTGCAGCAGCTGTTGGACCTTGTGGCTGCAGGAGCCACTAGGCCGCATGCTGGATCCAGCTGGACTGTTCCTGAAGGCTGGCATGGAGGACTGCAGCAGCGTTGGAGCATAGGAGCGGAGGCAGACCTGAGGAGGATGACGCAGATAGCCCAGGACGTGGCCTGGGAGTCAAAGCAACCCATTTGCAGGCCTTCAGAGGCATACCGGTGTGCAGTGCAACGGCATGGAGGAGGCTTCGGCCCTCGCAGCGTTCCATCACAGCGGGCCAGAAGGGCCCATGGGAAGGCAGTGATTTCAGATGGCCCAGCTGGGTGTCCTGTGGCTGCTGGCCGCTCCCCAGATGGAAAAGGGGGCGCAGAGTGCAAGGAGTCAACAGTTGCAGGAGGTGATTCGGCCTGGTATAGGCCTCTGAGGCCTACCACAGTGTTTCCCCAGATGTGGGTCCTCCAGGAGTCATCCATGGAGGCAGAGCAGCTGGCAGGACGGCCGGGTGCAGCCTGCACTGCGGCCTGTGCAGATGTTAAGGTAGGGAGACACCGGAGTGAGGCCTAGGCAGTTACCTGGGGCAGCTGCCGTGGGGCAGGAGGTTTTGGCTGTTGAGGCCCCTCTTTTTCCCAATCTCCATCCTGAAGTGGCATATGGGGGGTTTCCGGCTGCAGCGCCCCATCCCTCTCACAGACACACGCAGGCACACCCTAATTGATGCATCCATCAGGATGGGATGAGTTGGTGGGAATCTGCACACCAAGGAGGTGGTTTTGGTGCTGCCACTCCTGCGGTGTTTCTCTGCGGCGGCACAGGATCATACGACCTTGCTGTACGGGACGGCCATGGGGTCCATTATTAAGGTTTCTTTTTTGCGTGTTATTTCCATCGGGTGCACGTGTGTGGGTTGATGCTGAGATGTTTTCAGGGGCTGTAGTGTGGTATCTATGGAGCGTATAGTGAGGAGTTTCCTGGGAAGTTTATAGATGTGCTGGGCTTGAGATTCTTTGCAGGTTACATTGCATTTGTTTGTGTGGTTCTGGCAGGTTCCGTAGCAATGTTTTATTTGGAGGCAATGGAATGGTTTTAGGTCACGGTTACTGACGGACCACTGCAGGGGGAAAGCATGGCTCTTGAGAGCTGTCAGTCTAATCGGTGGTTGGAGGGAGGTGAAACCTGGTAGACAGACGTGACAGGGGGGATATGATAGAAACGTTTAAATGCTTAAGGGGAATCAACAAGTTAAAGGGAGAGATTTTCTTTTAAAGTAAGTACTACCACTGCAAGAGGACATAGTCATAAGCTAGAGGGGCAATGGCTTAAAGGTGACATCAGGAAAAATTACTTACTGAAAAGGGTAGTGGATGCATGGCATAGCCTTCCAGCAGAAGTAGTAGATGTTAATACGGTGCAAACGTTTGGCCGGGCATGGGATAGGCATAGGACAGAGTTAGATATAGGATAAGGGCAGGTACTAAGGAAAGTACTCAGATATTGGGCAGACTGGATGGGCCTAATGGTTATTATCTGCTGTCACTTTCTAAGTTTTTATATGTTATGGTGTGTTGGAAATGTTTGTGCCCCCCCCCTTTATTGCCCCCTCCTGTAGCTGCTTCTTGAGTGGGTTGCACAGGCAGCTTTACACAGGGGACCCTTGCTTTGTTGTGGTGCGAAGCTGCATTTGTCCAGGTCGCTTGCAATCACGTAGGGTCATGCTGGGGTTTTGGGGTGTGGGGGTAAGGGTTATCTGTTGATGTGACAAATTGCATCGTTGAAGGGTTGCAGCAGTAAGGCGATGTTGATGGTTGTTTTTTCTGAGGTGTTTTATGTCTCCTGAATGGTGTCCCCGGTTAGTCGTGTTAAGATGGAGGAGAGGGACAAGAGGCATGAGGGAAATTGTTTCTGGCTTCCTCTGGGAAGCATGGATGGGACGAGGTTAAGGAAAGGGGGCTACGGTAACGCGTTTTTCTGAAACTTTCGGTACTGGGGTACGGCATGACTGGGGTGAGATGTATTGGAGGGAGTCTCCTGACTAGGGATCCGATCTGTTTGTCAGGTTTGTTGTATGGGGTAATGTTTTTGGTGGGGTCGCCATAGAGAGAGCTGCTTTGTTGGTGGGGGACCAAATGGTTCCGTCATGGGGTTTGAAGCTGATTCTGTTGGGATGGTTGATTCGCTTTGCAGGAAGAGTGCCTGTCAGCATTTCCCGGGGCCATGGGGTCTACGGTTTGTCCGAAGACTTCAAGCGGGCTAGGGTATGTACCACATGGCCCAAAGTGATTTAGTGGGGCTGCGGGGCGAGTCTCCTGTTTTGGGTGCCGCTGTCTGATTTTGATCTGCTTCTGGTACGTCTAAGAGGTCACCATCTTTGGGGAGGGGTGGTGGTGTTCAATGTCTTTTCTGGTTTCCTTCGGTTTTTCGTGCACTAACTCTGAGCGATTGGAAACTTGCTGGTGCATAGGTTTGTTAAATTTCCCTGGTCTTGATTCGGTTTGGCTTTTCGGGAGCTGGAGGGCTCTGATTCGGGTAACTATGTGTGGGGTGGGGTGAAGCAGGTGCTGAGAGCTGACTTGCTGGTCAGTGAGCTCTTGCTCCACAGGCTGCGGGGCAGTGTTTGGGACAATTGGTGACGGGGTTGTCCAGGGGGGCATTGGTTCATGTTAGTATGGCCTGAGGTCTGGGATATATTCGCCCTCTCCTTGTTTTCTTTGAACCGTTCCACTTAGTGTTGGCCCTGTTTTGGGGAGTTGGCAGGGGTATTGGTAGGGTGGTTTTGATGGAGCTATATCGGAGGAAGGGCACTTTGGTTCTTATGGTTGGTGGCTTTGGTGGATGTTTTTGTGCTTGGTGGTGCATGTTTTCGTTCGGGTGTTGCATAGCAGTATCGCTGATTCTTGTTCTTGCTTCATTGGAAGTGGCCTCGGCAGATGGAGTTGGGGGTACACCATTCGGGGGCTTGCTTTGCCTGGCAGTATAGTGGACTATATAAGGTCACAAATATTGGCATTGGTGGGATTGTTTGTGGTGGCAGTATATTCAGTGGGTGGCCCACGTAGCCATGTTCAGGTGGTTCCTGGCAGGGGCGACCCCTTCCCAGGTCTATGGGCTAGGGCTGGGTGATGCGCTCCTTAGTTTGTGGATGTGGGATCAAGTGCTGGGCGTTCCTACCCCCCCTATTGGGATTTGTGGGAGGCGGTTAATGAGGTTTCACTGTCTAATTTTGCTTTGGACGTTGCTGTGCGATAGTGCTGGTGCAGATGTCTTGGTGGGCAGGTTTGGTTTGTCTACTGTGCCCTATGATGCCATGTGGATGGGCTTTTGGGGGTTATATCAGCGGATTGTGTTCTTCCGGGTACATCAGGATGGATGTTGGCTTGGCCGCCTCACCATGCAAATGGTGTTTGAGGCTGGTGGTCGGGGGGGGGGCTCGGGTTGCTTCTCCCCTCTGTGGGTTTTTTCTTCGGGCCTCTTTTGGTAGGCAGGTTATCAGCCATTCTCAAGAGTAATGACCCCGACGGGGACCGCAGTTAGGTATAGCGGTTTGCAGCTGGGTCTCCAAGGGGTTTTGGTGCTTGGTGATGGAGTTTTTGGTGGTGGTTTGGTTGCCATTACACAATTTTGGTTATGTGTAAGATTGTTTTTGTTCTTCTTTTTGCTGGGGGGGGGGTGCCGGTTTGTGGGGGTCACCTATCGGCATTCACTAGTTTTGGGGATGTGGCGGAACTGTGGTTGGAGAACTGAGCCCGTCGGTGGGGGCCGCAGTTGGGCATAGCGTTTGTGCAGCTGGGTTACCCAGAGGGTTTGGTGCTTGTGGGATGGAAATTTTGGTGTGGGTTGTTGGACCTTGGTGGCTCAACATTACAAAACTTGTTCAGTTATGAGTTTGTTCATTTATGTTGCTGATGTGAGGGTTGGTCACCGTGAGACGGTTGATTTGGTTTGTACAGGTGCCGTGCCTGTTGTTAGCACCTTACGTGAGTTAGAGGGGTATTGAGCATTGCCTGGGCGTCATGGTTACGCTGTTGGTGTCCAGAGGCAGCAAAGGTGGATGGGCTGGTTTGTGGTGCTGGATAGGTTTTTGTAGGCATTTGGCGCAGGTTTCTTGATTCTGCGAGTGGCGGTGGGTTTTGAACGGGCCAAGCTTTGTTTTGTGGGGGGAGCCCATCCGGCTTGAGGTGTCAAGGGATGGGCTCATGGCGGTAGCTTGCCAGGTATCCAAGGGGTTAATGTGGTGGTATGATCATTGGTGGTCATAACGGGTGGGAGGTTCCTTGCAAGGAGTGGTGCTCAGAACCTCAGGTCCGGGTTGGGGCATCCTGGTATGTCCCCTCCCAAAATTGGTGTGTGGTATGGTACCTGGATAACTTGGCAAGCTAGGTTGGTTTTGGTTACGTCATTGTCTCTGTTAACGCATCTATTTTTATTATTTCAGGTTTTACAGGACAATGACTGTTAAATAAAACGGCTGTGGCCTTTTCAAACCCATCTTGTGTGTTGGTGTTTTATTTAATTGAGCAAATGAGCCAAGCCTGGCCCGTGAGTCGAAGCTACATCTGTCATACGGTGGTGGGTCATCAGGAGGAATGTATACTTCAGGACTGACACAGTCATCATAGCTGGAACAAGATAGGAACATGTATAATGAAAAACAACTATGTAGAACCTTACTACTTTACTGGGGTCTCTATTGGGAAGGCATTAATATTTACCTACCAACACAGATGCACAGGAGCCCTTGGCTTTTATGAGGCTTGCATCCAACATACAGATCAGGGCTAATACTTTCCAAGGGGCATAAAAACAGCCACAGAAACACTTGGGTTGAGATGCCTGATCTGTGTTATCTTTGTCTACAGATGGAGATATTGGTCTTCTATGGTAGTTATTAAAGGCCATGGGATTAAAAATGTGACCTTTTAAAAACAAAAAACAAACGAAAAATCTAATGCCAGTACGGTTAGGGATTACCATTGCGTATGTACGCCAATCCTATCGGCTCCCGTCTGATCTCACCGCCGGTAAAGAGTATCAATGCGGCGCACACCAGATGGGCCATTAAGGATATGAAGCATATAAAACATGACAAATCTTTGCTGGAATCCAAAAATGACCAGAAAGCGGAGTGCAAAATATATTGTATTATAAACGATGATTACCTGGAAAGGGAGCTGTGACTTCTATTCCATTTCCTGAACCTAAATCCTGCGACTCACGGCGGGTCTCGGATGCTCTGAGGAAGGTGAGTGGCTTCAGAAACAGACATCATGGGGAGGCGCAGGCATTGCTTGCCTAAGGCAGGCTTTTGTCTTGACAAGCAGCGACTGGATACATGATGGGCAACAGAGCGGTGAGAAGAGCGAATGTTAACCCTGCTACAGCGGGAATGGCGAAATTTGGACCCAAAGAGTTACGTTTCACTGCCGAGCTGCTCAGCTTAGAAGGCAACTTTTGGAATGCGGTCTTATCACCATAGCAACCAAAAGACCCGTCCAAACGGATTCCCCTGGTTGCCATTGTGCTAACACCACTTCTACAGCTTCGCACCAGAGGACATTTTCTCGTGGACGACGACCTTCAAGTCAAAGCCAGCCAAAAGCAACATGACTTCCCGACGCTGAGGTCCCCGACCAGCACAGTTTTTAAAAGTATTCAGATACCACACGGTGACCACAAAATTAGGGACGGTGACCTTCAGTAACATTCTTCTGCCTGTTACACATTAAACAGGGGAGATGAAACAAGTAGTTCTGGATCTGGACCAAATCAGTTTGCAATTTTTGTGTCCTGGCTAACTACGCGACATGCCATGAAGCAGACAAAGCCTTCTGTGCCTGGTGGTAACTGGAATATCACATCACCAGTGGCATATTCTGGCCTAGGCTCACTTGGCACCTCTTTGCAAAACCACTGGCAGACTGCCTATTGGCTAAATCATGCAACGTATAGGGCAGAGGGCCCATCTAACCCTGAATAGATGAGGTGAGATTGTGAAATATCGTACGGATACCTCAGGCCGCATCCGTTACTGGGGAAGATGGCAGCAACTCACACGAATGCATGTAACACTGCAGAGAGTTTATTGCATGACGTGGCCACAAGCTGCAGGCGGTTTCCTAATTCTATCGTTTTTCAAGCAAGCTACAATTATTTTTTTTCGTGTAAGTCAATTTATTATCACGGTTAAGCCCATTTGGACATTACAAGTAACAGATAAAACAAATCCTTCCACTTGTATTTTTTTAGGCAGCTGCTAAGTCTTGCAATTAATTAATTCCATTATAAAATTACCCTACTAATTACGTGAAAAAAAATTAGCTGTTTCTTACTTGAAATACCCTAAGGATTCCGCGGGCATCTGCCGGCTTTTGCTGCTTCCTGCTTGCCGGGAATCAGCACATTAAAGATCCAAGAATACGTTTAAAGAGCCACATATACCACTTCACTCTGAGCTTATGGTTAAGAGAGAGACTTCCGTATTCTTATGTATACATTCTAACTGTCCTGATATCGGAGCACAGTCCTGCCAAAAGTACCCAAAACCGGTTACCTTGAGAACCCAACCAAATGTATCTTGTGTTTTACTATGGAAACACACCAAGTCCTTCTGATAAGGCACAGTAGATGGAATTATCATCATAAGGACTATAGGGGGGCCGAACGGCTCTGATCTGCCTTCAAATTCTACGTTTCTAGGGATGAGCAACAAAAAGTCCCGGTTTTACCAAAAGAACCATCTGTTGTAAAAATCCTATGGGGGGGGGGAGAGGGGACTTCATGTTTCTTACCTTATTGCCATAAAGAATCAGCTCAACCCTTGGCATTTTTACACGCTTGCTGTATTAATGTTGTTGATGAATAAAGTTTTCTAAAAAGAAAAAAAACAAAAATCAGCTCCTTCACTAAAGGAAGGAGTTTCAGCTTCAGAAGAGCTTGGCTGGCCCTTCATCGTGAATAGAGAGGCAATGGAGCTGAAAATGCAACTCTCCCTTTAGTGCCTAAAACCCACAGTGTGTCCTTACCTCCTGTCAGCAAAGAATAACATTGCAGCTAGTGGATAACAAGTAATGGTATTTTACCAAGAGGGTGGTAGACAGATGGAACAGCCTCCCAGCATAAGTGGTAGAGGGGAATACAGCGAAGGAATCAAAACGCGCAGGGGACAGTGATATGGCTCCTGAATCTAAGACGGGCTGAATGGGTCCTTCCTGTCTGCTTCCACTGTGGGTCATGTGACTGCCGGCAGCAGGAAGGAGAATCCGGTCGGATGGCCCCTGCAGGTGATCAGAGATGCTTTGTGATCGCTGGTTACACAACGCACTTCCTTATTCATCGGTGGAAAGAATTCTCTCCTACTTCTCTTGGACTCGGCGACGAAGGCAAACCGCTTTGCTGCGAATCCATCATCGCCGAGGAGACAGCATCAACTCCGGCCCTCTCTGTCTCACTAAATAAAGCAGGTACATTTACCGATTGGGTTCCTTAACCCCTTGGCTGCTAAGCCATTTCCCACCCTGGTGCTAAGCTGGTTTTCGGCATTTTGGTGCATCTCACGTTTAAACGCGTTTAGAAGTACATTTTTTGGGAATAAACTATACAAACCATATATTGTTTTTTTTCAGCACACCCAGCAGATTCCAAATATACCATTTTTATGGGACGTACTAAACAGCATATTGGGGATGATGGGATGATGGGATGATTGGCTGCAACGCTCAGCACTATCAATAGGTGTCAGTATACTTTTTACACTCATGGTAAATCAAAGCATGTTCTTTTAGGTAGTTCTTGATACTAAGTTGCCACAAATACATTGCAAAAAGAAGCTGCAAATGTTTAACTATTTACTTGCTGAAATATATACAGTTTTATAACGGAATCATGGTAAATTCTATAGAAATAATAGTAATCAACATATTGATTAAATATGGTACATGTATGTGCAAACACCATATTTTACCTGTTTTGATTGGCACAATATAGGAATAAATATTATTATTATTTTTACATGGGGATTATGGGTGGAATATTATAGTTACACATGCTAAGTAACATATTTGACCCATTTCTGATAGGAATATGGGTATAATTATTTTTTACGGTGGGATTATGGGTGGAATATTATAGTTACACATGCCAAGGAACACATTTGACCTTTTTCTGACAGGAATATGGGAGTATTATTATTTTTATATGGGGATTATGGGTGGAATATTATAGTTTCACATGCCTAGGAACACATTTGACCCATTTCTGATAAGAATATGGGAGTATTATTATTTTTATATGGGGATTATGGGTGGAATATTATAGTTACACATGCTAAGTAACATATTTGACCCATTTCTGATAAGACTATGGGTATAATTATTATTTTTACGTGGGGATTATGGGTGGAATATCATGGTTACACATGCTAAGGAACATATTTGACCTGTTTCTGAAAATAATATGGGTATAATTATTTTTTACGGGGGATTATGGGTAGAATATTATAGCTACACATGCCAAGGAACACATATGACCCATTTCTGATAAGAATATGGGTATAATTATTTTTACGGGGGGATTATGGGTGGAATATTATAGTTACACATGCTAAATAACATATTTGACCTGTTTCTGATAAGAATATGGGTATAATTATTTTTTACATGAGGATTATGGGTGTAATATTATAATTACACGTGCTAAGGAACATATTTGACCCATTTCTGATAAGAATTTGGGTATAATGTTTTTTTTACATGGGGATTATGGGTGGAATATTATAGTTACACATGCTAAATAACATATTTGACCTGTTTGATAAGAATATGGGTATATTATTATTTTTACATGGGGATTATTGGTTGAATATTATAGTTACACATACTAAGGAACACATTTGACCTGTTTCTGATAAGAATTTGGGTATATTTTTTTTACATGGGGATTATGGGTGGAATATTATAGTTTCACATGCTAAGTAACATATTTGACCTGTTTGATAAGAATATGGGAATGTTTTTATTTTTACATGGGGATTATGGGTGGAATATCATGGTTACACGTGCTTCTGCTCCGGCTCTTTGCTTCAGCTCTGCTTCCTTTATCAGGTGTGCCCCACCTGTGTGTTCTGTTTGTCTCAGTCTGCAGTCTAAGGTATGTCTCGGTGCTGTGTGTTTGGTTTACATGTGTGGTTTGTTTTGTATCTTGTCAGCAGTTATTAGCGTTAGGACCCACCGTCATTGGAGTACTTTGGCGTAGTGGTGGGCTAAGCATACTATGGCCATAAGATGTGACGGAATCTCCAATTGTTATCAATCAGTCTTAGGCTGGTTTCTGTATTCATGTTTGTTTGTATCTTATGTTCCTTTGCCCTTCTTCCTTGAATCATCTGAGGATTCCGGTTCCTCTCTCCTCTCCCCATGTCCCAGTTAATATGTCCTATCCTTGCTTAAAGGAGAAGCGTCCGAGGGTTCCGGCTCCTCACTCCTTCCCCTGTGTTCCTTGCCTTCTTCCCTGTCCTTTGTTGTGCCCTGTATCATGTATATCTTGTCTAGTAATGTTCATTCCTTGTCTGGTTCACTGTAGTGCCCTGTAATATGTATATCTTTTGTGGTTATGTTTCGTGCCTGGTCTCCCTGTCCCTTGCTTGTTATGTTTCTGCTATACCCTTTGCTTAGCTTTCATACTCCCTGCCTGCAGCATCCTGCACGTATTCAAGTATATGTTTCATGCCTGCTCCAGGGTGCCTACAGTATTTCGCTTTGTTCTGGACTTCATCCGCTGCCATGCCGTCGTTAGCAGTCAAGGGGTTAATCCATCATTGTCTCTGTTTATTTTGTTTCGGGTATGTTAACTGCGATCTATGTTTGTTTACTATATTAAAGAAAGAATCAAAGTACCTGGGGGTTTGTGGTGACTTTGCATAGTTGATTGCTGTATAGGTAGCGTGTATTTTGGGCCTGGCTCTTGAAAGGAATATGCCGATCAGTCTTGCTCTAGCTTACGGAAGTGGCAATCACTATGATATGTAATTTAAAGTATGTCATTAATCCCCACTATTTTAGATCTTCAGGTCCTGGTGTACTGATGGACATCTAAGCGCCTCTGGTGTTTCTGTCAGACAAATATCAGATTTCCTTAAAGGTTTCGTAGAAGGTCTTTACTCTCATCCAACAACAAGTATTATAATTTTAGATAAGACGTCTTAAACAAATGTTCCCCACTAACCACTCTACATCTTGGCATGAGCCGCTATCTTGGTGAAGCTAGTATTTGTCCTGTTTTATATGTTACTAAAATGTTTGTTTCATTTTCTTGTAAACTAATTTTATTACACCATATGGCACACTTAACAGTACTGACCTTGTTAAGTTAAAAGCTAATATTTTTACAGGAACGTATTTTTAATGGTATTTCTTAGTGGATTTTATTTGCCGCTCACGGTAATCTACTAATTAAAAAAGTTAACTGTTGAAATAATTAGTTTATCAGAACTGTTTAATGCTGGAGAGACGTAGAAATGCTCACTGTTCAGTAATTCACATGCAATTAATGGTCCTTAACACATTTTTTTTTTCTAAAGTCCATTAGCCTTGGGGGAAACACTAATGAACGCCCAACGAGGGTCCAGTTTTATGGTGTATTGGAATGGTTTTCATGCAGAGATAATGCAGATAATGGCACAAACAAACATAACTTTGGGTTGGTTTCAGACTTTTTTTTTTCCAGATCTGCATATGAAATCACTATTTTCACTTCAATATTGTAATAACCCTATAGACAGTTGCATAGAACAGATAAACAGGTCAGAAATGCTTTGTATGTTTGCCTTTTAATAATTTTGACTTTTGTCAAATGTCTATGCTCTAGCCAGATATTGAAGCCCTCAATGACTTTAGTTGTACACTCAGCTGTGTATTTATCTGTGGTGCTGCCCCTAGGCCTGCCCCAGGCCAATGCCCCAAAATGCTACCTTCGCAGGCGCCATCTTCACTACAGTGCACCTGGCTATAACAGAGACAGAGATCTTCCCTATAACAGGCCCATTGAACAGGCCCAATTAAGCAATGGGGGTCCTTATCCCTCCCTGGTCTTACTTGGCCTAGGACAGGATACGTCGCTGTGTATACCCCTGGTATAATCTTGCACCTTCATGCAAGTTTTTTTTTGCAATTTTAGTAATAATAATGGAAGTGAATTACTGGTTCTCAAAGGCAATGGGTAATGGTCATGCCTTTTGGCTGTACCCCTCTTCCCCTGGTTTTTCCTGCTCTTCACCTGCTTTCCACCCCGAACTATGTATACTTGGGGAATAGGGTGATCTTGCGGAGGTCTCCAGGTTCTGTCCCGCAAGACTATGTACTGATCATTTAACAAAATGTTCCTTACCTTAAGGCCATTCACAAATGGGCACTAATGCGCTGGTTGATGCCCTGTATAGGTATGTGTTATATATTTAGGGGAGATACCAGATATTGAGTTTTCTCATCCTATTTGAGAGAATACAGACACATCAGGTATATAGGAATACCATGTAAGTCTTGTTTTTTTTTTAATGTATGTTTGGATAAACAAATGGCCACGTATTTTGAATATTTATGGGAAACAAAACACAAACTATTATTAACACAATAAAGTTAATGTCAGAATTGCGACCAAAATTAATACAGTGCATATATTCCTCCATTGTTTTCCAATCACCCCCCTGACAATGACAGCCCCCATTCCCATACATAAAACAACACCATTAACCCCAACAGCAAACCAATCGGGAAAGAGCATACGAGCCACAGACCAGCTTGAACCAGCACAGACCAAGCAAATCAGAAACACACCATTTCCTATTAACCAACTATTTTTCAACCCCCACCATACACTGCCCAGCCCCACCACTGTGACACTGACAAGAAGACCCTTGGTGACTCTACTAATAACGGGTAAGGGAGGGTGGGAAGATTCAGGTAAGAAATACTGATTAGAAGTGGCAGTAACAAAATGGAGGGACCCAGGGTCGGCCCTACAACTTTAGAAGGGGCGCCCCAAGCGTATTTTGTTGTTGTTTGTTTTGAAGCGGAGGAGAGAGAGAGAGGGGCGCCGAGTGGTTTTCGCTTACCCGCTCGGCGCCCCTCTCTCTCTCTCTCTCCTCTGCGGCGAGTCTCCCTGTTCGGTCTTGGTGCCGGCTTGTAATGATGAGCGCCGGAAGTGGCGTCAATTTCCGGCGCTCAGCATTACAAACCGGCACCGTGGCAAAGCAGGGAGACTCGCCGCAGGACTCTTTTAAGGTAAGTGTCGTGGGGCGGGGGGTTTTGGGGGCTAAATAACGGCGTCAGCGAAGTTTAAAATGCCGCCGCCGGGTGGCATTTTAAACTTCGCCCCAGGCGGCGTTAAGTCTTCGGCTGGCCCTGGAGGGACCTATTTATACAGGACCTCCCAAAGACTCTTAACCAATGTCCCTAAACCCCATTATCCTAAGCCCACCTTCTCAACCAGTCAAGGCCCCCTGCATACCCTTATGTCTGCATAAAGCTGCCCATTAGTTATGGCAAAATGCCTCCAGGTGATGCAAAGTCTTTGGTCGTTTTGCATGAACCGCACGTTTGAGATCTCCCCAGAGCGGCTCAATGATATTAAGGTGAGGAGACTGTGAAGGCCACTCCAGAACCTTCACCTTTTTTCTGTTGTAACCACAGACGGGTCAAGTTGAGCTTAGGGTCATTGTAATGCTGGAAACTTCAAGAGAGTCCCATGCACAGCTTTCTTGCTGAAGAATGCAAATTGTCTGCCAGTGTTTTATGATAACACGCTGCATTTATCTTGCCATCGCTTTTCACCGGATTCCCTCTGCCTTTAGAGCTCACCCTCCATAAACATCATTGAGCCGCCACTGTGCTTCACAGCGGGGATGGTATTCTTTTCGCTATAGGCCTTGTTGACCCCTCTCCAAACATAACGCTTATGATTGGGACCATAGAGCTATATTTTAGTCTCTTCACTCCAAATAACAATGTGCCAGAAGCTGTGAGGCGTTTCAGAGTTTTTTGGCATATTGTAATCAGGCTTATTTCCAAAGTCAATGCCAACACAATTTCTGCCGGGGTATGCAAACTTTTGAGCTCAACTGTATTATTTTCATTATTTCAGAGGATATCTATAAAAGTTAATTCTTAATACTTCTGCTTTTCTTCCTGTATAGTGTGAAGTGATATATATGTGTGTTCCCCAAGATTAATAGACATTTAGATAAGAATAATGTTTTTGTTGAGAAGGCACAGTCTTTGATTTATTATGCTAGGGGCGTGCCTGATCTGTTATGAGGAAGGGGTAAGAAATTTACCAAACAGTGACTTAAAGCATTTCTGTTTCAGAATTTGAAAACACCGGTATTTCCCTCCTCCATGTTGTTATAATGAGGTCCCCCAAAATACCAAGGTCGATTAACCTCAGCAGTTATGTTAGTTGTATTCTGATCCCCTCCTGGCTTAGTCATGCTTAGTATAAATCCACTTAGTCATTGAGTACCATCTACATAAATGCTACCAAATATGACGGTGCTATATAATAAACCATTCAAAATAGGAAACCAAAACAAGGTAGTGACGTTAAAGAATCACTAGATGCCACTATTGCTCTACTCGTATCCATACATTTGTGGGAGAACCAATGTAACGAACGTTCCAGCGCCTCCTCTGTGCATCTGTGCCAATAAGACCACATTAAGAGCCTGGCAACAAGTTATTAAAGAGCAACAGCTGCACTAAATATTGGCGCTAATAACATACACAATTCATACAAGTACTTACTGATTTTCTAGTCTGAAAAATAGCAGATTGTGGAATACAATGTATATTGTACAAAGCAAACAGTGATTTCTGTTACCATCTGTTGATAGTTGAGTATAATACCTTTTTTTTTTGGTATAAAGGAGGCATCTAGTTACTTGAGTATTGGAAGAGGTAGCTGGCAGAGACTAAGAACTTCTTAGCAGAACATTCATTGCCTGCCTGGCAAGCAAACGAAACAATGTATGCTTGTGATTCTGTTCCATGAATAATATCTCTCTAGAAGAATTGCAGTAATCATAGACCCGGTATAATATATAGGTCAAGAAGTACCTAAAAATGAGTAGGAATATGAGGAATGTCTCGGGTTCGCCGATGACCGTATGAGGCCTCTATGAAGTCAGGAAAAAAATCACTATATATATATATATATATATATATATATATATATATATATATATATATATATATATGTATGTGTAAATATATATATATATATATGTGTAAATGTAGAGATCTGGGTGGGACTCAAAGCTCATCCTGGAACCTCTCGCAGCGCCTTTGCCTGAAATCCCAGCTAGAGATTTGTTTGTGCTTGCATGAAACCATACTGACCATATGGCATCAGTGAGATACTATAGACTATCATCTATGGTCAATACGATGAGATAAAAAAAAATGGGAGATGTCTAGTAGTAAATTTTACATAGTAGCGATGTTTAGAAGAAGATAAATTTGACGGTAAGGAGACGGCTAGAGTGTTAATCTACAATAGACTTCTTTCGTTGATGACAGGCCCTAAGAGTACTAGGCTGCAGTAAATGATATTATCCAGTAGATGGTAATAGAACACTGAGAACTTGCTGGAAGTTATAATGTAAAATAGAAATCTTGTCGTACAATGTGATTTTTTTTTTCATTTTTTTTTTCTTTTGTGAAGAGGTTCCACAAAGAAACAAAGAGAATATTTAATATCAGTGAACACTTGTTACAGGTGATGTGCGGGGTAAGACCATATATGCAAATAGGAGTGCGTGGAATGGTTAAAGCATTGGCATTATATATCGTATTATCAAACCTGGGAAACTTCCTAAACAAGCTGCCCCTGAGACTCTTGAAATATTAATCCTTTTATAGCCTATTGCGAAGCTTCTATGTATTGTCATACCAGATGCGTTACCCAAATAGCTCTAATACCGGCCCTCATGGAAACCTTTACTTTTAATTATTCACGCAGGGATATCAACCATAACATACTGGAAGCAAAAGCACCAACTGGGAGTCTTATATTTGATCCCAGCTGGGTAGAGTAGGAAGGAGTCAGCTCCAGATTATGTGACCCTGAGAATCTACCCCGTCACCCTGAGAACCTGATATTGGGGCAAAACCCCTCAGACTCGGGGGCAAACCCTGCGAGTTCCCAGGTATGCATATAACCCCTTCAGTGCCTGCCTATTGGGGAATTATATTGATATATATTCATGGTAAGAACCATTGCTTCCCACTGGCCATAGGAGGATTTGCTTTTGCGTTTAACCCTTTGATTTTCCCAATAAGCAAGTGAAATTAATGATTCGTTTGCATAAATGTGTTCAGGAGATTTTTTTTTTTTATTTGAATTAGTTTTTTCTTTTTTTTGTGAAGCAAATTGGCAGACTAACAGCTGTGCTCTGCATAGCACAGACTAAAAGCTACTATTTCAAGAAAAGAATGGGTATGTAATAAGCTCACACTGTGAACTGGTGTGGCTGCAAGCTTTTACCTTTGTGAAATGGAATGAAGCTGCTAAGAAAAGGATTTACTTGTTGTTAGGTACTGAAGCGACAGATATAAATACAAGCTTTTAAGCTGGAAAATCCATAAATTGCAGCTGATGCCGTTGTGTCAGTGCATTTATTTTTTTCTGTCTTTCTTTCTCTCGTAGAGTGTATTAGCTTTTCATTTGCCCCAATGTCACCCCCTGTTTCAGAATAATATTTGTATTTTTTATTAATCAAGATTTCTGTCTCAGCCAGCCGTCTCTTAACCCCTTAAGGACAATGGGCGGTCCCTAAACCCATTGAAAACAATTTGTTTTGAGCCCCTCAATGTACAGGCTTTGTCCTTAAGGGGTTAAAGTATGAGAAAGTAAAGAGCAGCCACTCCTGGATTGCTGCAGTGGGCCATGACGTTTTTTGTTAACTTCATGTAATGTAAAGGTGTGGGAAGCCTTGAGGATTTTAACATGTATGTAACTGGAATGGTCATGCATGCACTTTACTACCTGCCAAATATTAGCATACCTGTGAACTCTCCGGGTTTGACCCAGAGATTGCCGGGTGAGCGCTGCTCCTCCGGTTCTCTGGGTCAAGACCCGAATTCTCCAGGTCGCGGGAGCGGGGTCTTGACGCTCTCCTCCGGGTCATTCAAATACCATCAAATGGGGAAAGGGGTAGCATTCTATGGGGCCTGGGTACCTACCCTTTTATCCTGTGGTAAAGATGGCCTTGGGCAACTTTGATGAAAAGCTTATAGAACTACGGCTCACGTGGTTTTCAGTCAAGCTATGGCCTCTGACTTATAGCATTCATTGTTTAATGAGGGATGGATCCGTGGACAACTACGCGTTTGTTAACCCTGTTCTTATTACTTTTGTATCATTGAGGAAAAAAATGCATTTTCAGTGACCTTGTCAATGAGAAATATTTATCACTTCTGATCTTGAGGATGTATTTTTTTTTAACAATATTTCCAAACTATGCTTATAGTGGAATGACAGAATGTTCAGGTCAGCCATTGAGAAGTAAACTCCGTTGTGTTATTAAACTATTGGCTTTCTGTGTGCTAAAGAGAACTTTTTGAATTAACCTATGAAACCAAAACAGCAATTAGCACTCTTAAAGAAATAACCAACATGCCATATCTGCAGTTTTAGGACGTTGGTTTGAGTTTCTTTTGACCTCTTCTGCTACTAATCATTCATTAACAAACTGCAACAAAATAACAAATCCTAAGTATTTAACTACATTGTATCTATTGTCATGGCAACAGACAGCAATTTGCATCACACTGACTTTTGTTAAAGAGGTTATTGTAGGGTGAGCGGATCACCCTTATAAATTGGCCGCATTGAAATCACTTCTGGACGATATGATGTATTGTTTCTGTGTCTTTGGTTGAAGAAGCCTTAATGTATGAAATTATTTACGAAACAAGCAATAGAAGCAAACTCACAAAAAATGGACAGTGTTGGTGAGAGGATAGAAAATAAAATATTGTGTCTATTTGCCATGCCATGCAGGTAAATGGAAGATGTAATGGACAATCATGTTTTTAGGTTTGATTTAAATAGAAATCATGAAAATTTAACAAATTACATTGGGTAGGCTTTCCAGTAGCAAGTAGAGTGTCCAGACGGACCTTATCAAACTGCATACCTGCCCAAGCCCCGGAGCCTGGGCTGGCCATGGGTTTTCGAGTGCCCTAGGCAAACTGTTCCTCTAGAACCTAAGTGTCACCGTTACCAATTTGGGACTCTAGGCAGTTGCTCTGGCTAGTCTATGCAAAATCCTTCCATCCGCACGTTTGCTTTACTCATGTTCATCAGATTTTCTCTTTTACAGCCTTATGAGGGGTATTTTAGATTCACTCCTGCAGTTTGGTTTTAGGGGTTGTTTTGTAGTTGGGCAGCTTCTCATATTTTATTTATTAGTAACACAAGTAAAATTTTATTTATTTTATTCTATTTTTCTGGGATATTTTTTTGTCCCCACTAGTCTTGTTAAACCCATGTTATGGGTATAATTAATTAGTCCCTCTGACAAGTACAGCCAGCTGGTATGTTAAATTCATCTAATTAATTTCCTAAGGATAGGGTATGGGTTCTACTTTGACCAGACAGGATTTCTCAGAAATTGCAGCATGGGACCGATTTTAAATGTCTGTTAATACTTGTCTATGTTCTAATATGCCAAAAACATACCTTCTTGGTCTATTAAACATGTACCATACACAAACATATAGTTTTATATACATTTTACAATATGCTGTGGAACAGTCTGGACATCTGGCACACCAGTGGGTCTCTATGTATCTGCTGCAGTGGCAGATTGGGGGCTGCAGTGGCAGATTGGGGGCTGCAGTGGCAGATTGGGGGCCTCAGTGGCAGATCGGGGGCTGCAGTGTGTAGCCAATGGCTGGATTTGTCCAGATGCACAAAAATAATGTCATATGTGTCCTCTCATGTCCACCAGTCACTGTGCTTACATCATCAGTCGGCCGTTGGCTTTAAAGTGCCAGCCCCGCTTTGTTATCCCCAGTCCAGCCCTGGGTACCCTTACAGGCAATTTTTCAGGCCAGTCAATACAAATGTGGTTTCCATCTGATTTTACTGATACTGAAAAATACTGACTAATTATTTGAAGGAGACATAACCACTCTTGGGGAATTGTAACTACAAGCAAGTGAAAAATTAAATGTCTAATGTGATTTTCATAAATAATGTAGAAACAAGATTTCTTTTGATTATTAATGCCATTTCACTGCAGTGACCTCACTTGCAGTCTGCATTGTTGTGAATGAACACAATGTCAATAAATAATGTTAGTAACGACATATTAAACATTCAATTAACGTGTTGTAGCTAACATACTTTAATAGAAGAAAAATATATTCTACCTTAAACACACCCTAATAATTAACCAAATGACCTGGAAACTGGTTCATTTGGCATAGTTTTCTGTATCAACATTTATTTATTTATTTATATTTGAAAGGTTCTTGGGACATATTCTCAACATAGAAACACCTTTACGTTCTAGAGTTACTTTTCTATTTTTGAGCTTTGTAAAAGTAGTTCTTATGATATTTTAGCCTATTTATATTATTATATTTAGGCCTGGACTGGCCAGAGGGCAGCCTTCTATAGACCTTTATTGACCGTTGCACTTTGCGTACTTCATTTCATCGGCTGTTGACCTTAAAAGGCCCGTTTTTAATAACCAGTCTGGCTCTATTTGGTATAACTACTCAGTATGTTAGATTATTTTGTTCCTTTTCACTTCCAAAATGATGCTAAAGCTCCAAATTCTCATTCTTAGAGGGGTTGCTCTCGATTCTTAATATTTTCAAGAGGGAAACCCATTCTAAACATTCTTAGAATAATCACCAGTTCCCGTGTCACATGTAAATTCTTTAGTCTGAGCGCCAAGCTTTGCATTTAATTTTTGATGTTTTTTTTTTATATAAATCTATTTGCACGTGTGATTAAAATCCCTGTAGACTTCATTATATTGTGATTCACAAAACTAAACTTGTGGATTTACAGACTCTATGCAGTCGCTCAGGAATATGATGCCTGAAACCAGCGCATTTGTTAAAAGCAATTGTATGTCGAACCAGTTAAAACAAAGTACAGATGTAGGTGATGCAGAGACATGTGTTTTGATATCTCAGATTAGTAGTTATGCTGAAATTATTGACCAATGACAAGATGGGAATATTGGGGGTCTATTAAAAGAAAAACCCTGTATGTTGACATAATATTTATCTTAATCTAGATCCACCTGTTGCTCAACTGGCCATTTCAAATCTAAACGTCTACGTGCTCCAGGACCCTTTTTTTTGACAATACGGGCGATTTGTGAGATCAAGCCCTGGTGTAATATCTTTAATTCACTATATGCATTTCACATAGTGCCTGGCAGCTCATGTCAAGGCCTGGCCTACAGGATTTAGTATGTATCAGTATCTAGATGTAAATAACCTATGCGGGAACCGCTTCAAAAACCCCCAGCGGACATCTCTGGCACTGTTAAAGCTGTTTGAGATAGAGAAAAAAGCCACTGGTTTCAACTAAAAGACAATAACTGTGAAATGATTCTTACAACAGTGGGGAACAAACTGTCTGTTACTTTAAAACAAGTTTTACTGCCGTATTGTTAATTTCACTGGAGACCAATACCCCCGAAATACAGATTTAGCTCAAGCAGAAAATGAGGCATGGAATAATGGCCACATATCAGTCTTTTTAATAATGATCTCCTCGGAGCAGTATTAACGATCTGCTAGCAGGCAATTCTGCTTGAGCTGTGTCTTCTTTTTTTTTTTTTCTTTTCCCCTTTCAACTTCCAAAAGCAGCAGGACTTGAAGGCATTTTAATGGAGTGTTATTTTACAAGAAGTAAATAATGTAATAGGGTACATGTAGGAACCAGGAGGGGGAAACGTGCTGTCATACGAGGACCAGGACTCAAGCACCAACGTGTGAAGACGTTGCCTGCATTCTATCACCGCTTCTACAATACCTGTTTTCTCAATGATCCTGGCTCATTGCGTTTACCAACTTAACGTACTCTTTTATCCCTTATAGCATGAAGCTAAAATTGCAAAGGGATTGTTCTATTTTGATATCAAAAAGATACAAAATTGCAACAGAGGAATAAGTCATAGATTACCTAGAGTCCCAACGACCATGGCTATGCCACAAAGATTTTCTGTGGACAAGCAATTTTCTATTTCGTATGTTTTGGGGTTTTTTTTTTTTTTTTTTTTTGAAGGGGTACAAGGTATATAGTAGATTTGGGAAAAAGTAAAATTTTCTTGCTCCTAGAGTATTAGCAAAAGGCACATGATTTTATCACTTTTGCAAAACCATGCAGTGCAAACTCAATGAGTTAGGTAGCGCAGTATCTATAACGACTACTCACTGGTGAGAACATATTGTGCATTGGGATATAAGCATCAAGTTATGTAACGTATACGGAAACATTTTCTGCTGTTTATATACTATTGGTGACATTTTTAGCCCATCTCCAATATAAAGCAAAGACCACGTGCCTTAAACATTTGCTTATTCTACGTATATTCTTTGAGGTCTAACTGATTAAGCTCACATTTGGCATATACGAACGATGCTGAATTGTAGCTTTTCTCAAAAGATTGCAATCTATTATACTCCGTTTCAGTTTAGCCAATGAAGGTGTCATGTTTGGCATTTAAGTTTAAATCTCAATGTGTTTCAGGAGTTATTTGGTGTGATGACTATCTTTAGCACTAGTAAGGCAGTCACGTTCCTTTTTCCTGAAATTCCAAGACACACCAGCTTTACTAGACGGTACTGAACTTAGAGATTCATAATGTGAAGAATTCCCGTGGGGCCCCCAACTTCACAAAGCAACATGTTCCACAGTGCCACCTTTGTCCCCAAACAGCTTGTGCCACCTTTGTCCTAAGCAGCTTATCATTGCCATTCTAACACCCAAACAGCCAGCCTGTGCTATCTTTGCCCCTAAAAAGCTTGTCTGCGCCATCATTGCTCCTTGCCTCCCTCTATACGCTCTCATCTATAAGCATACACATGTTACACATGTGTTAGTATGAGTAAGTATGAATAAATGTGTATTAGCATGTATAACATTGTGTGTTTGCATGTGTGCCAGAGTGTATGTTGTAGGGGGAGACATGGGGCACTGACAAGCTGGAGCAATGATGGTGCAGGCAAGCTGTTTGGGAGCAAAGACAACAGATACGTTTTTTGGGGGCACTGGCAAGATGGCACATGAAGGCTGATTGGGGGTTAGGGTGGCACACACAAGCTGTTTGGGTCAAAGGTGGCACTCACAAGCTTTTTTGGGGCCAAAGTAGCAATGCTAAACATGTTGCTGTGTTTAGTTGGGGTCCCCAGGGCAATGTTCACACCAGGGCTCTGGTTTCTAGTTACGCCCCTGCACCCTTCCCTAGACTCAACCCAGGTCAGCATCCTCCAGCCATCCCCTCCACAGCCGGCATCCTGAGTTAAAAGGTGCCGTGCGGCTTTAAGATACGTAGCTCCAGGATACAACATCATGTCCTAATGCATTTTACCGTCAAGGCACACGGCTCATTTTAACCCCTTAAGGACAATGGGCGGTCCCTAAACCCATTGAAAACCATGCATTTTGAGCCCGTACATGTACGGGCTTTGTCATTAAGGGGTTAATGCAGTCTATGGAGTCTGTGTTAAGCTGGCTTTTGTAGCAGGAGGGCTGCTGCCCCCTAGACCCGTTGGCCTTGGTCTAGATATGATACTGCATAAAGGTTATACTTTTATGCATCTTCCTGAGAACTATGTTTTTTAATGGAGGCGTACAACATAGGTTTTCCAGGAATACGCCTGGTTAATAAATGTAATCGTGGATCCATATTAATTTAAATAGGAGGTAGTATTCTACCTCAGTGAAAACAGTGTTGAAAGATGTTCCTGGATCCCAGCAGACAATGACAAACTCGGTAAAATGTGACAGTTGAATCTCAACTAGAGTAACGCGTTTCTATATTTTTCCCTATTTCACAGTTCTCTGTTGTGAGCGTCGGTGACTTTTTTTCATTTCTTTTGGATGCGTCTTTGTCCCTTGTTCTTTCGAATAGAGTCTCTCCTGCACAGAATCCTCTCAATGATTTCCAGACGATGAAATAAAAGCTGTGTCTTCAGGTTCCCTTAACTGAGAGTCTCAGTCTTCCCACGGGAAGCAATCGATTAGGTTCTAAAGGGCTAACCCCTTCATTGCATTTTAAGCCCTTTCCTTAGAATTTTACACCTCTAATCTTTAACGTTGTAGATGCCGCAGGATGTGTGGGCATTTAACCTGCATGTATCTTTATTTTAAAGTGTCTGCTTTAGAATGAATTGCTGTTTTGTGGAGCTTTGCTTATTCTATGGTAGGCTGAACTAATTATGGCTTAACTGGGTCGAAATGGACACAAGATCCTGCATATGCTCTTTGAAAATAAACTATTACTTCATCTTGTCATTGGTCAATAATTTCAGCATAACTACTAATCTGAGGATTTATGATGCAAAGAGTGATGTCATAACCACGAACTTCCTTGAGTATCATGTCAACAACCTCACTATTTGACATGCAGGGTCTTTGTACTCCTAGTCCAGTCGGTGTTTCAGTTGCATAGAGACACTGATGGAGGATACAACCCATTCTGCCATTTTTTTTCCTGCTCTTAAATAATCAAACATTAATCGGTCTTTGCTTTTGGCTTTTATTCAGGAACTATATGTCTATCCCATGCATGCTGGAAGGCTTACCCACTTAACCACTACCCTCTCAACAAAACAAACCTTCATTACGCTCCATTTAAGCCAACCTAGAAAATGGCAAAGGGTCTACTAGGAGTTCTGTAGCATTTTAAGCCATGCTTATCCCTATCTGTATTGTGTGTGTATAAAAGAAAAATGTCTGTATTCCTCTGATGCAGAGGGGTGTAAACTATTTTCTCATAGTCCATCTATTGCTGTGTCATTTTAGCATGTAAATACTTAATGAGCCTGTAAGTGAATCTGAAACAAAATTCATTAAAGCAGCTTAGCGTTAAGTCAAATGTAACAGACATGAAAAATGCCTTTTCATTAGCGCCCACTGGCTTCAGTAGGCTCGGGCTTTGGAGCCAAAAGATATTGAGCGATGAATTAATATGGCGAACTGATTTTGCTATTATGTTCAGGTTTAAGAGTAGCTTTAGAGGGCGGACGTGGAAGTCTTGCCATTAATAATGCAAAAGAGAATTCTTTAAAAAAAAATCCAAATTTGCCTTTACGTCTGATTTTGAATGGGAGACTGAACCTGGCCTTTTCTATACGTGTTTGTATTGGCTATAAGTTGGTACAAATAAAATTATCCTGGGACCAATGGGACAATTTCCCCGGGGCCCCTGCTGTCAAGGGACCCCACTTGCATGCTGCAGAGCGATTTCTGTATCAGCTTGCACAGCATACATACGGTACTTGCTGTGCTGGGTGATGTAGGAAGCCAGGTGGCGGCCCACTTGGTGCTGGGGCCCTTATCCCGAAGCAGGGGTATTTGTCTAGACAGACTCTATAATGGGCATTAGTGATGGCTGCCAGCAAGAAGCTTTCTATAGTCGCATGTTACCCATGCTACAGCAACAGTAACACCATCTCATAGGGTAAAAGAGTCTTCATGACTCCAAAGCAGTCGGAGTCCCTTGGATTAACAATACCTTATCTAGTCTTATTTGCGATAACCCATGTATGCATTTCATATCGAGAAACATCCAAACATATTTTGAATATATTGATGGAACTGGCCAAAACAACTTCAGATGGCGTCTGTTCTACAGTTTATTTTAAGGCAGTAACATAAGGATGTATTCCATTTCACAGGGCTATGAAAATGATGAAAATAAGCACAATTGTGGTGTTTAAGTGATAACAATAATCATGGAAAATATTATTCTATGGTATAGCTCCCTCTTTAATTTTTTTTTATGAGTCATGTCACAAAAAAACAGTTAAGGATCAAAGACGCGCCTGGCATGGAAGGCGATCAACAATTGCTTGCTATGCTCGAACAATGTTGCTGCAATGCCTTGATATTAAGGAATTTGGTAATATCAAAGAATTTGCAGGAGACCTGTGTGATCGCTCTCAGCAGTGATTACATTTTCCATATTCTGTACAGCAGCCGACTGTTTAAAAAGAGCTTAGGAAGCGATCAACGATATTGAAGAGTGATCAGGAGCAATCACAAGCATTCTGCTTTTCACAAGATGGCGGCGCCCTGTAAATATTTCATAGGGGGTCTGTCCAGCCAACCATGCACCAATACTACTATCAGCCTTTGTCAGAATTTGTGGTAGTCATTTTTGTGTGTTTTTTCCCCTGCATACATTGTACGAAGCACATTCCACACATTGTATGAATTTACAGTTCCTCATATGTGGAATTGCTAAACAACAACATCTGGTATTTTAACACTTTACATGCATGTATACATCAGAATTGGTGCATGGAAATTGTAAAAATACCAGCATTTTAAATATTCTGGGGTGTCTAGTATTCAAAAGTAGATGGTTTGATGTGGGTAATTTAAATTGGCTGGCGTCAAAGATGTCCCAAATTGGACATGGGCACAGGATGAGCAGACTTGGAGAAAAATGGTTTTGAAATGGCAATAGACTACTTATACTTATTGCCCTATAAAATAAAAACCTTGAATATTTCTAAACGCAGGACAAATAAGTGTTTTTTTTCCACCATATTATATGCGAAGGGTGGGGACAGCCCAGTCCTTAAAGAGATAAATGGCAGTCAAAGAGTCAAAATGTATGATTAGTTTGTTAAATTTTAATATTGACTATTAAACTACAGATATATTTATTGGGTGAATGCATAGGCATCTGAAAGGGGGGGGCAAGAGGGAAATGCAAACAGGTCTGTTGGGGCAGGAGAGGGAGAAACAGTAGGCTCTTTAGATTAGGTTATCTCGACACAGAGGCAGAAAAAACACTTGGTAGTTGCAAAACTATTTTGGTTCCAAGTATGTATGTCCCTTTCATTACTCCCCCCCTAACTACCCTCCTTTTTTGTTATACATCAGAATAGTACACAACACAACATTAACTTTTCTTGACTTTTCATTAACTCCCATGTTGTTGAGCCAGCAATAATAGGAATAGTAGCTGGTAACTGTAAATGAAGGGGTGCCATAAGTCTACAGTATAAACTTTTCTTGACTGCATCCACAGAAATATTCAGCAATCGGTGGCTTACACTGCACGCTCACTGCAGTCAGCCATTACTTTTGATCTATCTATGATCTATATAGCGCCAAAAAGATTCCGTAGCGCTGCTACAGCAGGGTCCTGTTCTTGCAAGCTTACAATCTAGTCTGGGTTAGTTGTGGCTGATCTTTACCACCCCAGCTATTATAAACTAAAGTTCTCATGTTGTGCAGGTCCATGCTGGTCGGCTAGCTACTACTACCATAGTCATATCATTTTTCCTATTAATGGGTAACCCCACTCCCGAGCCATCAAAGGCAGGCAATACTGAGGAAGCACAGAGGTATTGGGGTGGGAGAGAGGTATGGCGGGTATTTTTCCTCCCCCTGGAAACAATCCTGTGGACGCCTATAGGTGATTTTATATTTCCACACAAGGTAGACAACTATAAGATGTAAAATATGTTCTAACTTCTGTACCCAGGATAAAGTTAGATTTCCGATAAACCTAGAATGTGAGTTATTTCTCTTCATTGTATAGTACTACTTTCTCCAAAGTCCCCAGTTTGTTGTGCATCTGAGGTCTTTCTCATCTAATTCTTGTATTGCCTAAGGTTTTTTTTAAAGACAAATGTTAAAAACAGAATGCTGTCTAAAAGAGAGGTTATGAAATAGTTCAAGTACTTCACTCTGTGGTTTTCTTCCCTGATGGGTCTTTTTTGTTTCAAAGTATTATCTTGGGAAACTTTTACGCACTTCGAAATATTGAGCAAGACTGTGTCGCTTTAATGGTTACCATGTGGTATAATCTTTCACTAACTTGATTATCTGGCAAACAGCTTTAATATTTCTCCAACTTGGGGCCTTTTTTTTTATATATTTGACATTTTTCTTTGCAAAAGCAATAATAAAAATGTTTAGCAAATGCGAGGCACCAAGGCTGCAGATGGGCTTTGCATATTCACAATAAATATAGAAATGATGGATTTTTTTTTAAAACTAGATAGCTCTTATTTCTCATGTTAAAAACTGAATGGCCGTTCAATTGCATAAAATACTGTAATGGAATTGGGAAATTAGCAATTTTTAAAGCAGGTGACTTTGTGGGATTCAATAGGAGTTTGTAACTGTAATGTCATTAAAGAGGAAGAAAATATGTTCTAGATTTATAGTTGAAGGCAAACCATATCATAAGGTATCATTAGTTTTCAAGCAGTATCCAAATGACTTTGCCTGAAATGAGTACTGGCAGACCCTGTCTGTCCATTGCAGTTCTCCATCTATCAACAACAGCAATGTGTTCTGCCCTAGGGTTAGGGGGCAGTTTCAGGGGGGCTGAAAAACCAGGGGACACAACGCCTTCTGAACCACTGCTCAGTAGACCTTTTACAAGGCCTACCTTGCCTACATAGGATGCCTTCCAAAGCTCTTGGTCATATCCAGGCGCTCTACGGTGAAGATGGCAGCCATGTAGGGGATCGCTTGGGCAGCTGCCCTGGGTCAAGCCTGAATATGCCACTGACCAACAGTGTACAGAAATGCTCTTCAGATGATAAGTTGGTGTTGTATTCTGAAAGGCTGAAAGCAAATCTCGGAGAACTAATAGAGAATTCCAACATTTTGCGGAAACATACTATTCATCTACTCGCACAACGCATGTATACAAAATGCATATTGACCTGGCTCTTTGTATTTGGCTCCACGAATGTATTTTTATTCTCAACTGTCACTAGTTTATTAAATGGCTTTGTAATGTACCACGCAACCGCAGTCTTGGAGGCACAGACACGGCAATCACTCAATCAATATCAATGTAATCATTTCACATTGTAAGTCTAATTGTTGCCTTCCTTGTCATTTAACTTTGATTGCTGGTTAACATGTTGCAACCTATTTCAGTAAAGTCTCAGTTGCGCGGTCTTATGATAGTGAAGAAATGCACTTTTACATTTCGTCTAGCTTGAAAGTTATGAAAGCTTTAATTGGGTCTATTGAAACATTGATCGGTTAAATGAAAGCTTTGGATTGGAATGTATTAAATACATCAAAATACACATTGATTAACTCTTGTTTAGAATGTTAAAGTAAGAGGTCAACAACTTTTTTTTTTTCTGCAACCTTCAATGGAACACAGTCCGCTTTTATAACACGAATGCCTAAAATAGCCTGGGACTATCTTTAAATTTTGATTTCCATGCATGGGGGGGGGGATACAGAATCGTGCCATATGTATTTTCCCTTTATCACCGCCAGTCAGTTCCTCAACTTTCTTGTTACTGCTGTAGAGCTGCAGCTTCTCACTCCGAGCGTTAGGGCTACTTATAGAGTAATTTTAATATGCATTATTTTTAGTGGGGCTGCCAGAGACAGTAAACGGTCCCTTGGACGTAAGAGTCGAATTGATGTTGGTCAAATAGATTAAGGGATGGTGTGAAATCGGGGGATATAAAAGAAGATGGAGGCAGATGGAAGTGCAAACCCCCAAAAATACAGCAAATTAATTAATTTGTAGGCTTGGTACATATAAGTATGGCCATATATGGGTAAAGCATGTCAGAAAGCATGGAGGACTGATGTAGTGGGTGGGGCAAAAGTGAAGCCACCCCCATCATTTAATTTTGTGTCACCAAGTGTGGGGTCCTAGGCTGCCTTAGACATATTCCTGCCTTGATTGGCTAGGCCCTATTAATAGGGTGAATGAAAGACACTATAAAGAGTTTTGCCCCTGGGAAAATTTTACATTACCGGTATTTTAAATTATATTTACGTTAGGGTCAGCCTTTTTTTAAATTCAAAACTACAGCGTGATTGTCCTTTTTTTTTTTTTAGCATGAGATGTGACCGTAAAATAAATGTTTCTTTCTATTTTCTCCAAAGTGTATGGTGTTATTGCCTCCACAGGCAATACAGAAGATACAATTGTTGTCATACTGTGCTGCTAGATTGTCCTGTGATTTGCTAGGAATACGGTGTATGCAAGTTAGGGAGATCCGTTTCCAGACTGTTTTGGGGATAGATTGAATAAAATGTGAAGGAAATACAAATGTTTTAACACATGAAGGAACAGTAGAACAGGGCATTACAGATTTCAGATTTAGGTTTCATTGGAATCGAGCACCAACAATTAGAAGGGATAAGTTACCTTTAAATTGAGGCATAAGGCTATGTTTGATAATGCTATAGAAATGTTTTTTTTTTAACTGTATGAAACCATTTACCACCTTTTAGTACTCCCTTTTAAATGAGTATTGTCTCATGACAAATCTGAAAATGAATGGTGATATTACCAATGTTCTCTCTAAATTTAGTAGTTGGTGTGTGCAGACATCTTACGTTATGCAAAATGCTTCCTAGTATAAAAACTAATTTAGATTTTTCTCTTCACTCACTTTGTGTTTTGGTAATTGATAAAAATAAACAGACCTGTCTATTTTTGAAAGCACGGTTACTTTACAGTTTATATATATATATATATATATATATATATATATATATATATATATATATATATATATATATATATATATATACACAACGTAACCACACTTTTAAAAATAGACATGTTAATGTATGTATGGATATATTTTTTAGGAATTTGGAAAGCTAGGTATAATGTTGTTCTCTCAAATGGACATGGTGAAGCCTATCATATTTAGCTAATTATTTGGCACTGAATGCTTGTGAAACTGGCACTGACCGGTTTGAGACAAACATGGCACAGACAGGCTGTTTGGGGGAACAGACAGGCTGTTTGGGGGAACAGACAGGCTGTTCGGGGCAAAGATGGCACAGGTAGGCTGATTGGGGCAAATATGGAACAAGCAGGCTGTTTGGAGTCACTTGGAAGCTGTTTAGGGACAAAGATTGCACTCTTACACTCTCACACTCTCTTTACCTTCTCTCCTAACCCCTTCTGTGTACCTGTCTCTTTTTCCACAAACCTGCTTCTTCCCTTACCTCTTTGTGTTCTTTTTTGTAGTCTTTTTCTCTGGTATCAGCTCTGTGAACCAGGCTTCCCTGACCCTCTACATTGGACACAACCCTATGTAGGCAAGCTATTTGTTATATAAAATATTGTATTTTATTTCAGTTAAATTTTCAGTAGAACAGACCATTGCTGATGCAGGGTGTCTTTACAACTGACTCAAATAGGGAATTCTCATTGGAACCAAATGGATAGGGAGAGCCTTTTGTGACCCAAGACATGAGAAATACAAGGGATATTAATATCACTCTTTCCCTTTAGACTGGATAATTGAAGTTATCTTCTATTATCATAAACACTTGCACCTACCAACCTTTACTAGCTACTAGGTCATCACCGTTTGCTTATACACTTAAAGAAGGGGTTAATCAACAAGTCTGGTATGGAGGTGTGTATAATATGTATTTTGCTGCTACAGTAGCTTTCTAAGAGCATGCTAATTAAAATAGCACTATAAATGAACAATTAAACGAATCAATCATACCAATTATGTAGTAAAAATAGCTTCGGGAAAATCATAACTAATGAGGCATTGAACACCTATAAACATTGTGTACGAACGGGATACTAAAAACAGAAGAAAAATCTAAATTAAATCGATATTTGGTGCGACCACCCTTTGTTTTCAAAACGGCATAAATTCTTGTGGGCGCACTTGCACAAGGTCCAGGACTTTGAGGACATATCTAGGTGTATGATAAAGCAACCATACCAATGATATGCCAATGATCATCAGTTTTCTGTGTAGGTTGAAACACAATCATTAACTAGCACAGAAACGGCTGTACAGGAGGAATAAAACTGGCTGAGGAACAGCCAAACTCACTAAAAATGTAAAGGTGCTGAAGTTTAATGTCCAAAGTCACACACCATGGCGAGACCGTGCACAGCAACAGGACACGAGGTAGATAAACTGTATCAGCAAGGTCTCTCTCGGCAGAAATTTCAAGTCAGGCGGGGATTTTCGACGTGCTGCACTTTTTGAAGAAGCACAAAGAAACAGGCAATGTTAAGGACCATAGACCTTTGGCCAAGGAATCTTGCTTATGGCTTACTTTGCAATGTTCATCAGTGCCATCATCTCAGCATTGACCCTGCTACACCTACCCCCCCCCTCAACCCTCAAGAAGCCATTCCTTCAAAAGAGAGAGCTTGCGGTAGCCTAAACTAGAAGGTTCCCAGATATGATCGTGTGACTATCACTTGTGACAGAATACTGGCAAGTATTATAAAATCTATGTGAAATGACACGTTAAACTGCTTTGGAGGCTAATATGGCTTACATAAATGACTCTAGACGCAGTTTTGTTTGTTTAAAAACTGAATTTGAGTGACTCGTAGTGGAATCATATACATATCAGGTTCACGTCTCTTCGCCATAAGCGGTTTTGGTATTTATTTGAAGCCAAACTGTTTTATCACTTTTGTGATTAAATGGAAAATTTCAGAACCGCAACCCATTTTATCTGTTTGTTCTGCGCCTCATATTGGTAAAAGACGGATATTTTTAGATGGTTGCTGTGTAGTTCTGTTCTGAGCCACAGCATGAAACTGATTGCTGATAACAAGCCAATGGAGGTGGTCCCTTTCGATCTCAAAGATATTACAAAATCTGATTGATTACAAATTTAAATGATGTCTCGGAAAAATAACCTCTCCAGATTAGCGGAGCATATAAACTGTATTATATCTGCCCCTTGAATCCTTTGGACGCTCGCTGCTTAAGTGTGCTTGCCTTTATTTTCAATTAATCAGAAGTGGTACGAAATGATAAAACCGCTGCACTTTGAAAGTGCTCTAGAAAGTTTAAATTCCACACTTCCATACATTCATGACCTCTTAAATCGGCTAGGAGTGTGAGATGTAAGGCTACAACCTCAACAAAGCATTTGAAGTTTTTCTTGCAAGTATAAAGCAAAAGCTATACTCTCCAGTCTAAAGCCTGTCGATAATCCTCTTTAGTCGAGAGTCGTGAACAGATACAACGTATTCTTTGCTAAATAGCCTCATTCTGCAAAAGTCTGATACGTTGTGAAAGTAAGACCCCCCCCCCAACAAATATAGTCAAGTTGTATCTTCAACAATAATGCTAAATGATGTGACGGTTCATTGTTAACTCTCTCTTTTCCTGTGTATTTGTATTGCTTGTCTTAGACACCTCTTTAACACAATGCCCCAAATTGTGTATTTTGATTTATTGGAAGGATAATCTTTCCTTTTATGGAGGATGAAGTTTTAATATGCTTGAATTAAAATAAAACTTTCACCTAGAAACTTACGTATGTATCAAGAGCAACAGACCTTAGAACAAATGAGGGATCTCGTAAAAGATTAATCAAACGGATTTCATTATTTAATAGAGAGAAAAACACTTTGGCATATCGTCAGTAAAACTGCATATGTACCTCTTGCCCGCTGGTTATTGAAATCAGAAGTGGTAAGAAATGATAAAACCGGCGCACAAAATCGTAATTATTCTTAATGAATGTCATTGTCATCAATACAAGAACCTACAACAATACAACTTATTGTGTAGCTTGTGCCAGCTCCTAATCTGTATCCAGAGGTGCCATAAACGACTATGCATCTCAGCAAGTATATGTCCAGGCTTGTATTCTTTTAATGGCAAATGGAGAACTTAATATTGCTTTCCATGGCATATATTGTCGGGATTTTCTCTGGCTTCCCCCGGTTGTTCTCATGAAAACTTTTGTGTTTGTTTTCTGAGCAGAGGACACTTGTAAAGTAGTACAAGCTAAATAGATGATGGACATGAGTAATTATAGCACCGGGGGTTGTGTCTGAATGTCCATTTTTTTAATTTCAAATAAAATGCAGCCCATACCTTGGGAAAACAAATGTCAAGATTCATTAGGACCAGTATTTTATCCACGCTGACAACATCGATGTGAGAACTAGAACCATGAGCTGGAAACATTCCACCAGTAGACTCTTTGGAGTTTTCTCATAAATAATCAATCTCGATACAAAGTGGAATATATACTAAGTTATTTTCACCGGCGTGTCTTTGCAGGTGCTTACAATAATATAGTGATATTAATATACTGATGTTGTCCATTGAGTCACAATGGAATAGAAAATATAGCATTTAGCCTCATAGAACAATGCCCTTTTTTAAACATTTTATTTTAGGCATTTTTATGTACTTGCATATTGTTGTTACTCATGTGTAAACTTAAGCAGATTCCAAACCTGCCAAATGGAATAATTTTGGGCTGAGGCCATAATTTGTGCTACAGGCTGTATTATTTATTCACGCATACATTATTGTCTGGACGAGTCTGCATAAAATGTAGGAATTATTTATGGTAACAAACCCACATTCAACCTTTTTCTCTTTTTTTTTTTTAATTTATTTTTTTTGCAATTCTTATTAAAGTTATTTTTGTCCATTCCTTAAAATAATTCTTTTTGAGAAATACAAAAGTAATAGACAAAAAAACAGTACATAATAACCGATTGAGTGCCAACGTACAAGTTTGTTGTATTTTCTGTACTGGTAGAAGAGGGGTTAATACTAATTCAGAACTTCCACATTAAAATGTACAGTGTCTATATCTTTACTGTCACATGATATGTTTAAGATAGAACAAAATGTAGAGGGGTAGGTGGGTGTAAGCCCTCTAGGTGAAACAATACAAAGTAGGTTTATGCTAGAATTAAACTTGTCCTAAAGTATCAATATGTTAATGTGTTAGTATGCATGTGTGAAAGCAATGGTGTTAGTCTGTGTAAGTATGTTTGTATGTTAGTATATGTGTGCAAGTATTGTGTGTCTGTGGGTATGTTGCTTTATGTACGTAAGTGTATTAGTAACATACAAACATAATTACACATACTAACACACACATGAACTATGCGTGGAAGGCGCGAGGGTCCTGAACGGCGTGTACTCACCAATGCAATGTGGGCATTGCGGTCTCTAAGGCTTAGAAATGAAGGGGATGTGCCAGCGACCAGCATCAGGAATTGTGGTACTCAGGTACCCTGTTGTGGTCCTGTTATTTTGTTTGCTGCATCGGAGGTTGTTATTGACTCTTGGCTACTTTTCTGCCTACTGATTCTGATCCTGTATACCGTACCTGGCTTGTCTGACTACCTGCTCTGTGTACCGACCTCTGACGTGTATGACTACAGGTTTAGTGTACTGAACCCCGGCATTCCTGAGCCTCCTCACTGTTGGATCGTCTACGTCTCATTCCACTTAGCTTGGGGCCCAACTCCTTGCTAGGTTACTCAGGGCTGAAGGACTTTTGTTGTGAGTGCTCATTCAGTGAAGACGGATATGATGTTAGTCTGTGTAAGTATGTTTGTATGTTAGTATATGTGTGCAAGTATTGTGTGTCTGTGGGTATGTTGCTTTATGTACGTAAGTGTATTAGTAACATACAAACATAATTACACATGCTAACACACATGAACTATGCGTGGAAGGCGCGAGGGTCCTGAACGGCGTGTACTCACCAATGCAATGTGGGCATTGCGGTCTCTAAGGCTTAGAAATGAAGGGGATGTGCCAGCGACCAGCATCAGGAATTGTGGTACTCAGGTACCCTGTTGTGGTCCTGTTATTTTGTTTGCAGGGGGAGCTTGGGGGTTCCAACTATATGTCTTGCAGGGGGCTGTGCCACTGAGTAGAGACAGTGGTACATATGTTTACATATGTGTACTGTTATGTTCGTGTATATATAACGTTTTAGAGTCTCTGTATATTAAATATCAGACATATGCAAACAGGACAAATATACTTCAGACAAATTTTGCAGTTCATTTTCAGACAACAAATTCTGTTTCTTGCCCGTTTCTTCTGGACAAAATTGGTTGATCCCCACCCATATTCACTCTCTCGCTCTCACACTCTCTGAATGTCTTACTACTTTCTTGCCGAGAATGTCACCGGGAGCTCCACCATTTTTGCATAAGTCCACGGGAGGTTATCTTTGGCAAAATGGCGATGACAAAAAAGGTAGGGAGACATTAGGATAGTGTAAAGACGAATGAGAGAGTGAGAGCATATGAACTAGAGTATGAGAGAGTGAATGAACAGTTTGTTTACTTTCATTTGTTTCATGGGGAGTCTTATTTTGTTTTCAGAGATTCATACACATTGCCGAAATATAAAAATGTTGTTAAATTTGCAATTTGTACAAATCTGAATGCACAAGCCTATTTTATATATAGAATACAGGCACTAACTGTGACACTATACATACTGTATACAGTATACATCATTAGCAAGTGTTTGGTGTTAGGATGTAAAAAAATTGTCTAAAGTAATTATCAGTGTAAATAAATATAAGAAGGGATACCTACACAAGGATTTGAAAAATTTGAACCGGACCATTTTTTTTTTACACATCGCCACTATGGTGTTCTAGGTGTTGAAATGTACTCAAAGGTTTTAGGTAGTTCATTCAACTTTTTAAACGAATCGATCGAATAGCAGAGTTTTTATAATGTTCTTTGGGTAAGGATTGGGGTCATTGAATTGGCGCATGCTGAATTAGGGTAAGAATGTTGGTGGTATGGGACTGGCTTGTTAAGTATTCCTTGTAGATAAATAACTGTAGATTCATCCCTTCTAGTTTAGGTGCGGTTAGGTGACCCTTAACGTTATATTTGCCGTTATCACCCAGAAATCTAGGTAATAAGTAAATAATGTTAACTTTTTGTCAGCCAAAGAGAAATGCCATTACCGTAGTTGTGTGTGATCTCCAAGAGGTCTTAACTCCTTTGAGGAAGAATACGTGACAAGAAACGCACTGTCCTGTTACCAATTATCATGAGCAGTTGAAACGACTTCTTTAGTCTCCACATCCATGCCTCTCAGTTTCTCTTTCTTAACACATTTAAGAGGGTTTAACAAGGTTTCTTCACACTTCATGCTTGTCTATAGTTCTTGTGATTTCCTTGTTGTTTGCGCGGACAATAAATCCAAGCTGATTTCCAGCTATAAACGGTTTAGCACGCCATGGGTTTCAAGGATTTACTATGTAACCACCTGTCAAACCAGTTCACGTTCTAGGTTTTCAATCAATACTTGCAGTAGATAAGCATTATATGCCACATTGCGCCCCGTGACTCTTTTGGAAACGGACGCGATATTCATAAGTCCCTCGCAAATGTCTAAGGCGATGAAAAATACCATTTGAGGGTTTGATAAATAAAGGGGAGTTATACAGTCGATGGATTTGTTGATGAATTACATGTGAAGAGGGCAAGAGAAAAAGCATTGACAAATTGTTAGCTGTAATGATTTACCATCCGCTGATGGAATACATGTTCATGAGTTAAAATGGCAGTTTTGTGTCTTGACATCTTCGCCAAAGAGACATGGAGACATTGATGATGATCTCAAGTAGGTCATTGGAGAAGCAACACAAAAGTGATATTCACTACATTATCATTTTTAAAACATGTAATTTGTCTTAAACACCCATCACTACTGTATTAAATAATGGCGGTGCATACAAGTAGTACCATTTATTTAAAAGGTGTTTATTACTCAATGGAAGGAATATGAGTCCGTGACCTTAGAAACCTTTACACCGATAAGCTTAGCATTTAATCATCTGTATAGTGTTGTTATAATTGCATGTCTCCTGCCAATAGCCGCCTCTTGTTTATCCATAATGCATCTGACCTCCTCTTCCTATAGGCGTATTTATCTTTGTGAATAATTGTAATTGGATAGCATTTGATATCAAAAGACATGTATAATCATCTTACTTGTATTCATTTGATAGGTCTTATATTTCAGCAAAAGGATAATCCCACGTGCAGGCATATTTAAAAAACAGCTAGAATTCGAGATATCGATCTTATAAATCTCAGTCACCCCTCTGATCCTTTCTTTAGCTGCCCCTTGATTTTGTTCTTCAACGGGTCTCTCTCTTCTAATACGCAGCTTTTACGGGCCATTTCTTGGGTCTTTGGTTAAAACATGTTAAGCTTTCTGACTAGCCGGAAATTACCATTAAATCCACAATTGCCCACAAAAGTTTGCCAAAAGTACACATTACCTTAGCATGGCAGTTGTAAAAAGAGTCATTTTCTTTGTTGGCGCCAAACAAGAGAAGAGATGTCCATTCCAGTTAGAGCGATACATGTCATGCAGAATGTTATATGTGACTATGACAAATCGTATAGCTCTGGCAGGTTTTTGGCTGTCGAAGACCTTAGTTGGACATAGGGTGAACCACCAACCGTACTGTAGACCAAGAAGAAACTTGCTCGTGTGATAATTGACTTCACAACCAACAAGCACATTTGAATTTTGTTATCTTTTATAATCTTGCACTATCACTAACTTCTTGTAAGTTATGTAGCTCTCCAATCTCATTAATTGTACCCTTAATGGCACGAGTATCTCATCAAACACAATTTCCTGAGCCTAGACACAATACAAACTCCCACAATAGAAAACCCACTTTCTGGAGGACTCTATCCCTTATAGGGGCTCCAAACCCGGAGCAATCGATGGTATGGTACGCGGTTCAAATATATGTGCAGAAGCTTCCAGCTGCTTTATATGTGCTGATTCTACGGTGCCATTAAATAATTATGTCTTGTAGATTAATAATAACATGGTTAATTGCCAATTTGCATTAATCGGTGTCCTCTGACGGTGAATGGTTTTAAGCTACATTCTATAGCTAAATACCGTATTTGCTCGATTATAAGACGACCCTGATTATAAGACGACCCCCAAATCTTAATATTAATTTAGGAAAAAAAGAAAGCCTGAATATAAGACGACCCTATAGGAAAAAAGTTTTACCAGTAAATGTTAATTCATTTAAACAATTTTTTTTAATAAAAGCTATGCTTGAGAAAAATATTTTGGTTTTATTTCCTTCTATTTTCCAACCTGCCCCCCAGTTATGCACATCTGCCCCAGAAGTGCCTTATACCCCCTATATGCCACTGTGCCCCATGATATGCCTTTTAACCCTCTAAATGCCACTGTAGCCCATGATATGCCTTTTAACCCTATATGCCACTGTGCCCCATGATATGCCTTTTAACCCTATATGCCACTCTGGCACTTAGAGGGTTAAAAGGCATATTATGGGGAAGAGTGGCAAATAGGGAGGTTTAAGGCATTTCAGGAGGCAGAGTGGCATTAAAGGGGTTAAAAGGCATTTCACAGAGCACTCTGCTTCCAGAAATGCCTTACACCCCCCATTTAACACTCCCTCTCCCTCCTCCAAACTTACCGGTGCTTCTGAGTTGGGGGGGCGCATAACACAGGAGGGTCCAGGTCCCCTGCATCTGAGCCCCAGGTGCTTAGTCCGGGCAGCGTGTAGAGCTCCACGCGAATCGCATAGAGCTCTACACGCTGCCCGGACTAAGCACTGGGGACTCAGAAGCACCGGTAAGTTGGGGGGGGCATAACACAGGAGGATGCAGGTCCCCTGCATCCTCCTGTGTTATGCCCCCCCTCCAACTTACCGGTGCATCAGAGTCCCCGGTGCTTAGTCTGGGCAGCGTGTAGAGTTCTACGCGATTGTATCGTGTAGAGCTCTACGTGATTATATCGCGTAGAGCTCTACACACAGCCCGGACTAAGCACCGGGGACTCAGATGCACCGGTAAATTGGGTCGGGGGTTAACACAGGAGGATCCAGGTCCCCTGCATCTGGGTCCCCAGTGCTTAGTCCGGGAAACGTGTAGAGCTCTACGCGATTGTATCGCGTAGAGCTCGACACGCAGCCTGGACTAAGCACCGGGGACTCAGAAGCACCGGTAAGTTGGGGGGGGGGTTAACACAGGAGGATCCAGGTCCCCTGCATCGCTGCGGGGGATCTGGATCTTAGTCTCATAATCAGACCTATTTGAGGTCTGATTATAAGACGACCCTGATTATAAGACGAGGGTTATTTTTCAGAGCATTTGCTCTGGAAAAAACCTCGTCTTATAATCGAGCAAATACGGTACACATTCCCTACTTTATAAAGTCTTTATGTGAAATTCTAGATTGTGTGTATGTATATCCTGGCCTTGTCCGCTTTGCGATCTACTTTGAATAGAAGCATTTCAAAGAATTTGAATGCCTACCTTACCAAAACAATCATTGTTTGTTCATAGCACTTGAATGCTTCATTGCTGTTCCCGATCTAAATGGAGGATGCCTGACATTTGTTCTCGTGTTTCTTTTCCATCAAAGGTTAAACTGAAGTTAATGTCGTACATTTTTCTTGTCAGCCTTTTTTTGCTGTCAGCTGTCAGTTTCTTGCCCCGGTTTTGGCCATACGGTATTCTCCTCCATTATTTTTTTTAACAGCACAAAATGGAAGCAGTATCAACATGAGATAAAGATATCATAAAATTCTCCAGTCATACCTGCCAACAGGTTCTTAGATCTCAGCGCATTCCCATAAATTCGTCTTTGTGCCTGTGTATACAGTAAATACTCAATAAATCCCACTTTGTTATAGAGCGCCCATATCTATTGGAAGATCAGGAGTATCTCAGTGGTAGTCACAGATTTAAACAAATGCTTGGTTATGACCCCAGACGCCTATGATTAAGTGTCTTTTAGCATGAAACACCTCAGTCCTGTCTTTTGTCTCCTTCTGTGTCATGCGGTTTGTGTTGCTGATATGACAATGCTTTCATATTGTATAAGTTGATATTTTTGGTTTTTGATGCTGCCTCTTTGGGGTTCCATCTCTTCCCTTTTATCGTGTTGTGGCTATGACATCATAACCTGTTTGCCAAGTCTACATTGACTGGAGATTAGTTATTTATAATTAATTATTGTTTTATATAGCGCCATCAAATTCCGTAGCGCTGTACAACGGGTAGACAGGACACAACAAGTAGTATGTAACATAACAAATTGACTAACAGAGACAACAGGTGAGGAGGGCCCGACTCAAACGAGTTTACAATCTAGAGGTTGTTTCTCCCCCTCTAGACTATCACAAGTTTTTGTGCCCAATTGAGGTGTAAGAAGCAGTGGAGGGAATTTTTAAGAACAATAATGGACTAGCTAATTCTCACACCACAAAGAAAAGTAGCCAAGAAAATAAATCTTACCAGATATACAAACTGTTTTTCACTTAGATTAGAATTTCAAAAGATGTAACTGCTTTATGCTATTTGCATAAAATATTGGCCATCTTATATACGGACTTCGTGCAACTCTATCTGACCTGACCTTGGCTAAGTACCTGGACTCTGTGTTACTCTTTTACCCTGACCTCGGGTACCACCTGGACTTTGCTTTTACGTTACCTGTCCTACCTTGGTGCCATTTGCCCCATTAAACCGCTGCTTGCTTTTGAACCCCAGGATAGTTTGTGGCTTTTCTTTTTGTCGTTCCTGCGCTACACTCCACTGAACCCACCACGACGCAGGGTCATGGTGCCAAGGCTCATTAATGCACTTGGGATGGCGAAGGCTTGCCCATGTAGTCAAATCCAACAGACGAGCTACTGTAGCTCATGATGCTGAAAAAGTTAATACTGGTTCTGATAGAAAGGTGTCAGAACATACATTGCACATCATCCTTTGCAGTTATATTAAATGTTTGCTATTTAACTTGTTTATATTGCGATTGATGGAGGCAGGTGTCTATGCACTCTTTATTTTCTTAGCAGCACTTTAATATTTGATATTGTTACACTGTAAGGGGTTTGTGCCCCTTACAGTGTTTTAATTCATTGCAATAAATGTGACGGATATTGTGATCAGCGATATTGTTGCAATTCATATATATATATATATATTCTCTGCATTCAAATAATTTAGTGTTTTTACTGATTAGTACAGATCACATGGATATTATGATTGGTTAATTGTATCCGTTTGCACGATCCGTTTGCACAATTTATTCGGCTTATGAGTATTATATATGGCTGAAGCCCTGGCAACATTCTAATGTCTCAGGTTTTTACATTTTTTATTCTGTTTATAAATAGATTTTCACCAGCGCACCGATGCCCTTTTTGGTTTTGTATTAATAGATCCTACCAAACGTTAATAATGATGTCGTATATTAACTACCATGACACAACATGTCAATAATAGGGCTGCAACTAACGATTATTTTCATAATCGATTAGTTGGCCAATTATTTTGTCGATTAATCGGATAAAAAAAATGAATGTAAATTTTTCATTTATTTAAAATAATTTAATAAACAAATGATGTTAAATACAAACAGCAGAATAAAAAAAAACTTTGATAAAATGCATTTATTGTCTTTATTTCCCAACCAGCCCCCCCAATTTATGCACATTTGAGCCCAGACATGCCACGCTGCCTCCCAGACATGCCACGCTGCCTCCCACGTATACCACTCCACGCTGCCTCCCGCATATACCACTACACGCTGCCTCCCACATATACCACTCCACCCCCACATATGCCGCTGTGCCTGATACGCCTTATACCCCCTGATACACCACTCCATCCTCCCCAGACATGCCACGCTGCCCTCCCCACATATGCCTTATATAATGTATATGCCTTATACCCCCAGATATGTCACTCCGTCCTCCCCAGATTTGCCTTATACCCCCCAGATATCTCATAGTCCCCTCATAGAGTCACAGACCCGTTCACAGCACACGGACACAATACTTTTATAAATAAGTACAGGGTTAATCTTCACTGCCCCCAGGATTTAGATTCTCCTTAGTTTGCCCCCCTTTATCTCTAACTGCACCTTAAGTTAACTTTATTAAATTAACCCTCACTCCTCATCATTAAATTAACCCTAAACACCCCATTAACCATAACTACCCCTAAATTAACTCTAAATACCTCATCAAAACAACTACCCTAAATTAACCCTAAACACCCCATTAACCATAACTGCCCCTAAATTAACCCTAAACACCCCATTAACCACAGTATCCCCTAAATTAACCCTAAAGACCCTGTCAACCACAACAGCCCCTAAATTAACCCTAAACACACCATTAACCACAACTGCCTCAAATTAACCCCAAACACCCCATTAACCACAGCTGCTCCTAAATTAACCCTAAACACCCCATTAACCACAGCTGCTCCTAAATTAACCCTAAACACCCCATTAACCATAGCTGCCCCTAAATTAACCCTAAACACCCTATTAACCATAACTGCCCCTAAACACCCCATTAACCATAACTGCCCCTAAATTAACCCTAAACACCCCATTAACCATAACTGCCCCTAAATTAACCCCCACCTCCCCTAACTTTCAGTAGCCCAAATATTAATTTTATACTTGGTTAGATGAGTGTCACAGCCATGTGGTTCTGGCCTTCTGGGAGAAGGAAGGGGGCGGGGCCAGTTGTCACAGTGATTACAGGGAGGGGCTGGTAAGTAGGAGCTGCTGCTGTGAGTCACTCAAACGGATTATATGATGAGGGGTATTTTTCAGAGCGTTTGCTCTGAAAAAACCCTGATTTTATAATCAATAATAATTGATTCAACTAATCGATAATAAAACTCGTTGGCAACGAATTTCATTATCGATTATCGATTTTATCGATTAGTTGTTGCAGCCCTAGTCAATAACATTCAGTATGCAACAGCTATATCATATATACACGTGTGTGTAGATCTGTCAGTATTTTTATAAACAAATCCAGACTGTATAATGAAATGTCAAAAAGATGATAAACCTAATGTTGTGTACAATAATCACATGCTGTGATTGTCTTTATAAACGTGAGAATTCTTAATTAGGCATTTCCTTAATATCTTCACATTGCGTAGACTCCAGTTTTTTTCCCAATATATTCATACCATCTGTCTTATGCGCTCAACAGGTAAACAGTTGTGCTGTAGGTTATTCACAATGAAATCCCAGTTGTCACGAACAGCTTGTCATGTTTTAATGTCTTATTCAACCGGCTTTGGATAATTCAAGATGTAAAGTTCAATAAAATGTGTTTTGGCACGTCTTGTTCTTGGAGTCGTCAAGCAATGGCGGAAGAAGACCATTAAAGTAATGAGTGTGAGATAATAAATTTATCATGATTTGTTTAAGGTTGAATTTTGCCGTTTGCATTTGCGACTGTGTCTCACGGTTTGTCGTTGAAAGTCGAAAAAATAATCTTCCAGATGTCGGGCTGCAAAAACTGAGACAAAACTGAATCATAGTAAATTGTTTTAAAATTAGCCTGGCGGAACACAAAATAGAACACGTGTAATAAGCCGTTAAAGACGTACATAATTTTCGGTTGTGTGAATTTGAACCAGATGTTTTTCTGTTGTGTTACTGGTGTCAATAAACACGGCATGCCATGCCCGCTACTATTGTCAGATGTTTAACTCAAATAACAATGATTTTGCTCATCCTTTTATTATTGTAATTAGTAATAATATTCATTGGCTATTTTTCTGATAATTTAAGAACTAAACATTTGGAGAGTATCCATTTATGTTCAAGTGTTTTTTTTTCTTCTTATTTTAAATTAAGTATTTTTTTTTTAAATTAACACTGTACACTTTATATACACTTCTGTGCCATCAAATATTTATTCATATTTAAGAAATTGTCCCCTAATCTCTGAATGTACAGATTAGAAAGCAGTTTCTGTGATGTACTGGGGGTATTAAAAGGCATTGTACATGTCAAAAGAAACCATTTCATTTTCTGGGTTGGTTCTTTATGACATCACTCATTAGTTAAGAGAAGTCAATACCAGTTGGCTCAGTGTTCCAAAAGGCCTATAAACTAGGACAGTCTCTGGTCGTTAACTCATCCATTATGATATTTTTTTCTTGCTTACAGTAGCGGCTATTCCTTCCCTTTAAAAATAGTTTGCAGGGCCCTCTTAAAGTCACGACAAAATAGGAAGCTTCCTGGGGCTCATGCATTCTAACGTCCAACAGAGGAGCAGCAATGGAATCAAATCCCCAGAGGATGGGAGTATTGGTTAACTTGCATTGTATTGAGTTGTATTGTATACAAGGAAACATGAGTGACATTGTTTAAAAAATACGCTTAGGTATTTATGTGTCACTAATGTACATATCCGGAGATTATCTTAATGATGGTAGATACAGAAGTAACAAGGAAATGAATGTTGAAACTGTTTATTTCAATTACATACGCTTCATGCACAGATCCCACACCCCAAAGGCCAACCATGCATGCGGCTCCCAACTGCTTCAGGTTGGCACTTTTTCTGTGCCCCTCACAGCTGCACCAGGGGCATGTGCCTCGCTTGCTTCACCCTTCCTACTGCTCTGTATGTATGTGATAAGTCGTGGGTTTTATGGAAATGGACTGTGAGTCTTCAGATATTGTTAGGCTTATTTACACATGGGCTGTTCCAGTCCTGTTGAATGGTCCACGCTAGATTTAAGCGCCGGCTGAAAATGTGTGTTTGTTTTGGTTTTCATCAAAATTCGTCAGTCTCGGTGTTCGATTTGAGCGAAATTCGTCCAACATTTTCATTTTTGGAAGTGCTATTTGTCCGTCCAGTTGACATGCAAATGAAATAAACGTGTAGGATCAGTTGAATACGGAATTTGAGACCAAAGAAAGAGGGTCAAAATTAGCTTAGCGTTATAGGGTTAAGGATACTAGTGGACTGGTTAAATAACTTTTAAATGAATTAATTTTAATTATTTAATGATCTTAATTAAATCAAAACTTTAGAGAGTCTTAGACACTGTGAGAAATGGCGGGCTGAGTGATGCAGCACAGCAGTGTCACATAAAGTAGTCACAGTGAAATGAAGGCATCCCCTGCATGCTCTGCTCCTATATAGGCTTTCTCCATTACTAATATGCTTTTTGTTCTTTGAAAGATGCAGCACAGCCATTTGGAAAGCCCTCAACATGTTGTAACAGGAGTGAGCTGATCGGACAAACAAAGACCAACTCACTCACTCTCCGTCCTCTTAGTGCAGGTAAAATGGCGAGATTCCCCTTTTCTTAGTGTAGTTAAAATGCGGCCGCAGCCACTGAAAAACTAACGAAGATTTTCATATTGCACACATTTGCTTTTTGTTTCATTTATACAATGTGTCTAGTCCACACACATATTTGAGAGCAAATCTGTTTTATGCGGAATTTTCAAATGTATTTGTTTACTTTCTTTAGATGCAGAATGTATGCGTTTCATCAGAGCAGAAACCCCAGAGTGCAAATGTCATTTCCAACAGCTAAATCAAAGCCTTAGCAAACTCATCTGGTTCTGGCACTCATATTTTGTGGAATGACTACTGTCAAGGCATTACTAAAAGACACGTGATGTGTGGGAATGTTTTTATAACCTTAGCTTAGTTCATTCATATGTTTCAGTTTAGTTTTTATTGTTCTTTTCCATTGATAAAAGTGGAGTAATCATATTTCACACAGGTCCGGATAAAATAGAGATATACAGTCGAGAAAGAAGCATATATACAAAAAAAAAAATGGCTAGAATAACAGATTTTTGATCTGTTGACAAAGACGACACTGTAAATAATGTTCATATCTAGAACAATACAATAAGTATCTTACAGTGCAAACATTTCTACAATGGAAAGAATAGGTGGACTAAGATTAACAACATCTTGTTAAAAATATTTTGGAAGTGAGAGATTGTGATATAGTTTTTACCTCCAATTGGATATGTGAAACGTAGGGTAACAGTACAAAGTAGAATATATTTTTTGAGGGGGGCCTTTTTTCATTGTTTTTCTTTCAATAGTTTTTTTTTTTGTTTTTTTTTTTTTCAAGGGATGAGTAAGTAGGTGGAGGGGTACGAAAAAATAAAAATAAAATTGAACTAAAAAAAAAAAAAAAAAAAAAGTAAAAAATTGGATTATCTATCCAAACCACAGAGTTGGCAAATGCTTTTTATTAGATTAAATAAACTCGTATATAAACCCCCCCCCAAAAAAAACCACAAGAACTATTGTAAGGTTATTTGGTTCTTTGGATATGTATTCCAAATGTTCATTTGATGTTTCTAGATGTTAATTTAAATACACAGATTGCATAAATACCCTCTAGGAATGCTAGAGTATTCAGTACTATGCATAACGGGAAAATGTCCTTGCTTTAGATAAGCCTAGGTCATAAGTCATGCTGCAATCTGTCACTTTCTCTCTCATCATTAAGTGCCAACTCTTGGCAGGCATTTGAACAATGGTTTAGATTGCAGAACAAAATTATCAGACACAGCCATGCCTTAATGCGCGTTGTTGGGCAATGTCACTGTTATTGTTTTACAATATTGAAGTGCTTCAGGAATTTTATTTTCTTTTTTTGAAGGGAGCTGAGATTTAATCGACGAGTAGCTGGTTTGCCATACACAAACTCTAACAAATATTAACTACTATAAGATCAAAGTATAATTTGTCATATGTAGGGTGCAATGAATGGAGGAAGGAAAGAAATCACTATAAATGCTGAAGGTTACCATTATGGAAACTATGGGGGTTTTATCATTCTTTATATATATATTTTTTTATATAAAAGAGCCATTAAAGGTGAAATACTCACCTTAGGCACAATCTAACTTATCCTTTCTTCTCCTTGGTCCAATGTTGCTTGATGGATTGGCTGCTTGAATCAGCAGGAAAGTAAGTACTCCTATTGAAATCTATTGGAGTTGTTTCTGAGCATGCGCTCGCGTGCATACAATGGCTGGAGGGAAACTGCTCTGTCAGTTCCTTAGCGCTGGATCTCAAGTATCCAGCTCTGGTTTTCATAGTTTTAAGATAATATATCTGTAGTGGATAGATACATCCAATGGTACATTGGATCAAGTGTTTGAAGCAAAATCACCATATTGATACCCTCCACAAGTGCTACCATCATACATTATGGGAGTCCCTTACAGGACAAATGGTCTGGGGCTCCCTTGCCCCAGATGACCTCTGTCTCTACACCACCAGAATTTTTTCTTCTACTGATGTTTTTTGGTGGCAAAGATGTCACAGACAAGCCGTTTTAGGGGCACTGGCAGGCCCATAGGAAACAAAGATGCCATCGGAGCATTGCAGGAGACTAGCGACACCTCTACCGGTAAAGGCTAGAGTGACCACATTTTATTTGTGTAAATTATTAGGAACCCTAGGGAACCATGCTGATTTTAGACTAATATATTTCATATACATACAGTCATTACTAGACATGAGGAGTGCCAGAGAATTAACCCCCTCCATTACCAGACACGATGAGACTCCCATTTTCAGGTATGAGCAGTCTCAGACAATTAACCCCCTCCATTTTCAGGCATGAGCAGTCTCAGACAATTAACCCCCTCCATTTTCAGGCATGAGCAGTCTCAGACAATTAACTCCCTCCATTTTCAGGCATGAGCAGTCTCAGACAATTAACCCCCTCCATTTTCAGGCATGAGCAGTCTCAGACAATTAACCCCCTCCGTTATCAGACATGAGCAGTCTCAGACAATTAATTCCCTTACCTTCCTGGAGGCTTCTTTCAGCTGCTATGTTCAGCTACAGCTGCACTTTCACCCCAGTGTCACGTAACATAGCGAAGAAACAGATAAAAACAATTACTTCTGTAATTTCAACTGTGCTTTAGTTTTACTTTAATTACAATAATGATAGTATAGAGTCATTTTTTTTTCTTCTTAGAATAACATATTTCATTCTTTAGGTCAATTCATCAGAAAAATCTATTATTTTTTTCGTATAACAACTTTCAGTATTAGACGTCTTGAAGTGGCAATCTTGTCAGTAGCGAGATTATCAAATGATTACAATATTAAAATATACACAGAATTGAACTTTATGAAAAATCACTTGTACTTAGGGATAAGACTTTTTAATGGACTGCAGGCATTAGAGAGACCTTGTATTAGGCTTTGAAATTAATGGGTCACTGTGCAACATTTTAGTCTTCAGAGCCAGATAAGATTAATGCTTGCTTATATAGCAAATTCAATGGCTCATTTAATTTCATATGAATGTTTAAAGTTAAATTGCTTTTGGATTAATTCTAAACTCATTATTCATTTTAACATCTGAAAGAAGTTTCATTTTTCTTTTTCTTTTATTTAATCATGGCCGACTTTTGTTGGTTGAGAATTAAATAAAAAAACAATTTCTCAAAAATGTGTTTGCTAAACTTTTGTTTTCATTAAATGATGTGGTCATCTTCCAAGAACTTTCAAACTCTTCAAACTTTGTTGAAAGAAGAAAACTAGACAATCGTGTGTAGATGAATAAGACATTCTGTATAGCAATCTGTGTTCTATCCACATTTTATTTTATTTTTCTGTATTCAATAGTGCGTTTAATTACTCCCTCTGCAGGATAAATGATTAACAGTCATTTACTTTGTTTGTTCCTGGATTATAATTTTTGACACCTGCAGTACTTGAAAAATGTACATTCTACATTTCCTGATGTGCATTAAGTGTATTAAACTATTTCTCTTTGTCAGTTCTGTAACTAAATCCAAGTTTTGTCTTGTCTTGTCACGGTGATTTATACATTCACCAAAGTCACAAAGAACTTGGACAATTAAGCTTGTACAATTTGCCTCAAGATGACTTATCATCAAAAGCAAATGGATTCCGTTTCGTAAAACGCGTGATACACTGTAAAATCCCTTAATATAGTCATCTTCGTGTAAATTGAAAGTACAAAACGACAATAAACATCAACCTGAAGATTCTTCTTCTTCCTGTATTTTAAGTATTGAGGTCGTCTGGTTTAACGTCAGCTTTTTCTTTTTTAACTTGAGTTTTTCTTGGGTTAACATTTCATATTCTTCTGTACCTCAAAGAACCATGATATAGTATATCAAGACCATAGCCAACTATATGAGAAGGTAACAACGTACCCTAAAGTGTTGGAGATACCTTGTCTAACTTTCACTTCTGAAGCAGAGAGTTGCAGAATGAAACTTTGATGGCAGACAACCATTTGGCCCATCTAGTCTGCCCGCTTTTCCTGCTTTAACGACTCAAACCTTAATCAAGTCTATATTTAGGAGCCAATGTGCCTATCCTATGCATGTTTAATGTGACAGTCTAATGTCCCCGACACCCCTACTATAGAAAAGTGCGTATATAAAGTACTCTGTGTGTAACCCTAACCCCCAGTGAGTACATTCTTCCAAAAAACCTAAACACTTACCCGATACAGAATTTGCAGCCATCCTGCTAATCTTTTTTCTTTATACATAACCCAAAACCACCTATGCATTACATTGCACGTCTCCTTAAACAAGACAGCTTGAATTTCTAAAGTCCTATGGATGTATCAGCGTGGGTGTCAAAAATTAATAATTCACACTCTGGTTTACAATATGTAAGCTAAAGAGGACAAAACATGACTGAGCATGAACTCACTTTGTTGTTATAGGGTTTATGTGCTTTTAACCTTTTGGGAATGATAGTTTTTTTGAATAGATTGTGAAAAGATGGTTGTCGGCAGGCCGGGAAATGCCCATCTGGAACACCAGGCAAAAACACGGTGAACCACTGGCCAATAGCTGATTAACCGAATTAACCGATCTGCCGGCCCAGGGGCAGATTGGGTCCAACAAGGGTATGGCTGCCGGGTGGATACGCTGAGCGAGTATAAAATATAATGTGCATCTGTGTGCATGTTTTTAGCAGCCGCTGGCCTTAAAGTGCCGGGGCTGCTTTGTCATCCGCAGACTGGCCCTGGTTATCTGATAATTATTTTACTAGTTTTTTGTAATCGTAACCAATGTAGCATTTTTAATAAGATTTTGACTACTAGTTTTTCCGATAAACCTTTGATTTAAGCAGCTACTTAAACTACTTATATGGCCATTCTACCTGCTGATAGTTAATCCGCCCCACTGATGTCCCATCAGTAAATAGTTAAATAATTAAATGTTTGTGCCAGGGAGAGAGTACAGGTTTTTGTGCCAATCTGTAATATAAATAATTTCTAACTCTGTGGGCTATTGAATGGTATCACAACCTACAAGGAATTGCTATAGTGTGTCACTACAAGCAATTAAACGAACATGATTTAAACTCGCTCTTGCTCAAGACAGCAAAATAAGTGTTCAGACGCTTGAAAAGTATTGCATCTGTGTATGTCGCACAAATGAGGGAAATAAGTCAAAATTAGAATAATTGAACAGAAAATGTGTGGGATGAGAAAAAAAAAAGAAAGAAAAATCCAGAGCAGAGTGTGAACCAAAGAAAACACAAAGAAATCTTCCAAACATAACGATCATTAACTGTTATGAATCCATATGTCAGACAAAATTCTACCAATGAACACGCTAAACGTTAATAAATTGTTATACATTTTTACACATAGTATTTAGTGTTTTGGAAATGGTTATTGTTGGACTTCCAACATGCCTTGATTTGTTCTTGTGAGTAACCAAAACACACATCAAAGAAGGAATATTTGTGGCTAATACTCAGTTATGTTGTTCATTTGTTGGATTGGCAGCTATACACTTGCATATGCTTATACTTCTGGTATCATCAAGAACAGAACATGATAACAAAAAGACAACAAAAAAAACAAGAAAACACAAAAGTAATTTAGATTTCTTCCCAAATTGTATGCTTTTACTCGGAGTAAAGTAGAAAATGAACTCTGCCTACGAAGAAGAGACCGAGAAAATGATTGGCATGCTAAACAACAACAGGATAGCAGAAAACAGAAGATATCCACAATGCTATTGGATAATAGGACTGGTAGTCTTCATAGGATGTGGGTGGACCTATGGAAGAAGAGCAGGAAAGACTCCATGGCACAGCAAAGTGTATCAAAGTTAAAATCAGAATTAGGGCTGAAACAACGAATCGATAAAATCGATAATCGATAACGGAAATCGTTGTCGACGATTTCCGTTATCGATTAATTGAGTGATCGATTCGTTGTTGGAGCACTCGGCTCCTTTTACTTACCTCCGCGAGCGTTCCCCGCTTCTGCTACACGCTCTGCAGTCTCCGCCTTCTTTCAGCTACGTGACGGATGTGACGCGTTCCGGAGGTTAGTATTCTTCATGTCTATGTGCGAATCGCTCTGTGCGAGTGGCTCCATTCGCACAGAGCGATTCGCGGGGGTGGGGGTCGGGGTCCACGGCGGGGTGGGGTTTCAGGGGATGCAGGGTGTGAGTGTGGGTGCAGGGCAGAGTGGGGGTGGGGGGGTGCAGGGCAGAGTGGGGGTGGGGGGGTGCAGGGGGGCAGGCCATGGTAGGTGACTGGGTGCAGGGCAGAGTGGGGGTGGGGGGGGGCAGGCCAGGGTAGGTGACTGGGTGCAGGGCAGAGTGGGGGTGGGGATGCAGGGCAGGGTGTGAGTGTGGGTGCAGGGCAGAGTGTGGGGGCAGGGCAGAATGTGGGGACAGGGCAGAGTTGGAGACTGGGTGCAGGGGCACAGTGCAAAGTGCTGGGTGCAAAGTGCCAGGGCTGAGGCAAAGTGCTGGATGCAAAGTGCTGGGTGCAAAGTACTGAGTGCTGGGTGCAAAGTGCTGGGTGCAAAGTGCCAGGGCTGAGGCAAAGTGCTGGATGCAAAGTGCTGGGTGCAAAGTACTGAGTGCTGGGTGCAAAGTGCTGGGTGCAAAGTGCTGGGTGCAAAGTTTCTTGAACAGTAATAGTCCACCTCTTTTCAGAATGTTTTGGGTTATTTTGTTTCATAAATATTGTGTTTGGGTTCTTGTAGTTTGAAAATAGTTTTTTATTACATCATAACAAAATAAGAATGTTAATGTAAATTTTAAGTTGTTTTTTAACATCCAGTTCATTAAATTATTTTAAATAAACGAAAAATTTGCATATTGTTTTTTTTATCCGATTAATCGATTAATCGAAAAAATAATCGGCCAACTAATCGATTATTTAAATAATCGTTAGTTGCAGCCCTAATCAGAATACAATTATTTATCAACTCGCAAGCAAATTGGCATTGAGGCCAGCTCAAGTGCTTATAAAGTTACACAGGTTACCGGTCCGGAGATGTTGCTCCAAATGGTATCAGGGAATATCCCCTGGATGGAAATAGTACCATTGTAGAGTAGATACACCAGACCGGAACATCAAACAGCAACAGTTAGATAAGCACCGACATGTTTCGCCTGCAAACGCGGACTTCTGTGCAAAGCTTCTTTATTGTGCTTTGGGATCTAAGGATTCCTTGCAGAGATATAATTAGGGAGGCATTATTTCTCTCTCTATTTTGCATTTGGTTCTGGTTTTTCCCTTTTGTATATTTTTGTTTAAACAACAGCAGGATCAAAATGGAAATGGAAATGATTATTCCAGATTACATAGTGATTTTTTTTTCTATTCAAGGACGGGAAGGCAGCTTTAATAGACATCATAGACCTGATAAGAGCGATCAACTAAAGCTAAAGAGACCGACTTCAGCGTAAAACACCAGACGCGTTAACAAAACACGAATAAGAAAACCCTTTCATGATGAGCTAGGAGGCAACTTTTAAATATAAGTATGATAATAAATTAAAAGAAGATATAACATTGCTTTCCTGAGTTGCCTTATGATATGCAATACATGTGCAAGCAGAAAACACCCCCCCCATGCTGTTGTCCAATTAACCAGAACCTTAAAATCTTCACACTTTTTTTAATGTTTAAAGACAAATACAACTGCAAAATATTGTATTCTCAATGGAGATCCATAAATTGAAACATTAAGGTCAGGATCAAAACACTATCTGAAAGGAAAAAAAACTCACAAACTATCTCTGTCGACACGAATAAAGGATGGCTGTTTTCACTTTTACATCATGTATGAATTATGAAGCTAGAAGACCATTTAGACATCCGGCCCAATGTCAGACGATGAGCTAGGGTTTAACTTTGAACAAGACAAATTCCGGTTCATTTATAAAAGTGCACATAAACCTGTCGTGGGAGTAGAGTTTTCAAAAAGAACGCATGAAGATGTCACTCATTCTGTCTGCGTGTAACCGTGATTGAGAAAAATGTTTTCTTTAATAAAATCTGATATTTCAAACGTCTATGACAAAATGAAGCCCAGTCCCCTTCATCATTTACATTACGCCTTAGGGGTATAATGTTGAGCTAAGAAGACTTGATGTATAGGCGTGTTGGAAGCCTTGCCCAGATACCTTCACATTATCTATATTTCAGACCCCATAAAGTTATCAAACAAGCAACAAGGGACGTTTGTGACATATATGTGCAAATGTCTTAAATCTCGGTTGGAACAAGACAAAAAGATAATTTCAAATGTCAGCTTAATAAATCAGGATCATGGTAATTAAAACGAGCCCGGGATAAAAATGAAGAGTTTAAACCTCTACTGAGCCTGTACAAGGTGTTAGGTCTACGTCTGTAACCGAAACCGCCTGCTTGTCTTATATTTACAGCCTTTCTGGTAAGAAAGCTTAAAAGAATAGTTACACTTTGCAAAGTGTTACTGGGATCTGGCAGCCCCAATACTGACCATGGGGCAAAAGGAAAAAAAAAAGTACCCACGGGGCTGTTACCTTGCGGTCACAACATCCAAGGAAGATGGTTAAAATGAATAGTTTGTATGGTTCACCATACCTTTTCCATGAAACGGTTAGAACAATGAGAAACAATCTCTCTCATGTTGATTTTAACCCCTTAATGACACAGCATGTACATGTATGGGCTCAAAATGCATTGTTTTCAATGGGTTTAGGCACCGCCCCTTGGCCTTAAGGGGTTAATATAATTGTCTATTTTGCAAACTTTATTATACTTTACTTTATGATATTTTATTTATATCATAGTTTACTATACATTAAGAAGGATGGACATCAAAGAGCTTCTCCTGCCTGGCCCTGTACAATGCATAGTTAAAATCATTAAAAGCGAAACATACAGATAAAATAAAGGCCATTGACTTTCTTAAATTTCACTTTTATTTGAACTGAAGCGGGGATTCTAAAATCTTGTAGACACAAATTGAGTTACATTTTTCTATCTGATGTTAGAATAGAAGAAAAGCTTAAAAACATTCTAAAAACCTTTAATTTGTTTTTTGGTAAACATGCTGATTTTCAATGTCATTTCCGATGACAAACATATGAATCGGTTGCATAAATATTCCTAATTTCCTTTAAATTTCCCAGGAAAAAAAGTTGACCGTCTCTTACACTTTGCTTTTGTACTTGGATTCCACCGATTAAAGTCTAAAAGGTCAGTCCAGTGGAAAGCATTTACTTTTAACTGTAGGCTTTTTAAATTTGGCTTTCCGTTATTTTTTTTTCTTCTGTTTCTGTGTTAAAAGGGTAACTTTGGGAAGGTAATGTTCTCAATAATAATTAAAAAAAAATAAAAAAAATAAAATAAAAAAAAACCCTGGCAGATTTGATACAGATGTTTCTTCCTTCCGATTCTAAACTTGTCAGATCATCAGAACATCAAGCAATCACTCTAAACCGAAAAACTCAAATACGCAGCTCATCAGCAAGTGGTAGCAGTCACTTTGTAACACAGCAGGGGCACATTTTGCTTCAATACAAAGAACTAGAATGTGCTAGATATTTTCAGAACAAATCTAATAGTCCAGGTCTGAAAAAAAACCAAGGAGAAAACACTGCAAAAGGCAGAAAGTGCATGCTAGTAGGGTGGAAACTTCATAATGGATGGCCAACTAATCCAAAGATAATAAAAATCTAGTTATACACATGTTTTTACGTATACTGTACCCTATTCTTTAGAAATCTGGTATTTTAATGCCTGGTCTGTTAAGTATATTTTTTTTCTTGCTATTTTGCAGATATACTACATGTGTGTATTATTAACCCCTTAAGGACAATGGGCGGTCCCTAAACCCATTGAAAACAATGCATTTTGAGCCTGCACATGTACGGGCTTTGTCATTAAGGGGTTAAAAATGATATATGTAATTTGGCCAGCACTAACGCCTTGTCATGTTATAATGTATCTGTTCATAGGTATCGTGATCTGCAGGTCTCTGGATTCTTGCCTGGTGTAGGAGCAGTTTTTTTTTATGTTGCACTGTATTTTTTTTTTTTATTTATTTATTTTTTTAATGTTGTGGCCACTTGTACCTGGCTTTCAGAAACCTTCTTATGATCCAAAAACGTTCCTGATGGAAAAAGGTGTACTAAGGTGTATTTCCGTCTAACATAAGGTTTTGCTTTTTGTGCCGCTGGTTTGGTTGAGTCGCCGCTGGCCACGTGGTGCACTTTGATGTGGGACAGCTTACATTATTTCCACAAGAAACATCACTAAAGCCCCGTTAATGTTTAGTGTGGAGAGCTTTTTTTTTTTCCCATTGCTGACTGTGGATGGATATAGACCAGAAGACTAGAGAAGAAAAGGCCATGCATGCATCTCTCCATGTAGGAACCATTTGGCCCATCTTGGCTTTTCCATTTTTCCTGATGTAAAGGCTCAATTTATCTACACCCTCTCAGTAAAGTAAAACTTCCTTGCGTTACACCTAAGCCTCTGACCCTGTCGTTTTAGATTCTCTCCTTTTTCTTCTCTCATAGATATTGAGATTTCTTGAGCCTTTCCTGATAATTTGTATCCTGCAAACCCTTTACCGATTTAGTCCACATACATATGTTCGGAACAACCATCTGATACTCCTAGCACAGTTCCAGCGTTTGCCCTAGGGCCACCACCTAAATGTTTGGCAGCGGTCGGGCAGTTTTACGATGACATTCTACCTTAAGGCTTCTTCTTCATGGCCACCCGCTACCCCGTACGGGAAGGTTTCATGCTTGTCTACAACGCAAATGTAAACAGAAAACTACCTTTACTCAGGCATTAAAGAGCATCCATGTCATATTTGAACTTCAAGCTTCAAGAATAAAAAGAATGTATCACTGCGTAGTCTGTACTACCTCCTCAACGTCATTGTCTGCAAGTGAACTGTGAACAAAGAAACTCTCGCACTGTAGAATAATATTTGTAACTCAGAAACGGAGAACTAGAATGTCTTTTATTTATGAAGTGAACAGCCTACAAACTAGAACATTTTATCACTGTAATGGGGTTATGGTCAAGTTTAGATCACACTCAAAACTAAAAGAAGCTTGTGGGGGGAGGGTTTGGGGGGGGATTCAAAATAAATCACAAATCAAACAAAGGTTCAATATATTTCTAAGTCTATCCATTCCTAATTTTAATGTATTTTTATAGCTACCTAATTAATTTTACTAAAATACCCCAAATTATAATTGATGCAAATATGCTGCTATAAGTTGGCACATTATTTGTTCTGCATTTTTGTCTTCATTCAGAATCAACAGAATTTGATCTAATTTATGTTTTTTTTGTTTTTGTTTTTGTTTTGTCCTCTCCATTTCGGATGGTTATTATGCTTTGGAGAAACTTTTTTCCTTAAGCGCGCAAAATTGCAATTTGCGTTTTGTTTCGAATGAAACAATAATCGTAGCCGCTTAGATGGTGCGATTAGCTAAAAGCTACTGTGGGTGATTAGAAACCAACTCCAAAAGTTAATACGCCATTGTGTTTGCCGGGAGCAAAATAAAAGAAGGTGGGTTATTAAATCAAGAACTAATACAACAGCACATTAAAAAAAGGGGAAAAAAATACAATTTACTACAAATACTGTGAACAAAATCTGATGGGTGCACTTTGGATATGTCTCTTATAATTTATGGATGCAATCACAATGCATCTACTGGTATTTAGACAGAACTGTTGTGGCTAATAAAAAAGTATCTGAATACGTGAACTGGCTTAATGCGTTATACTATGTTTAACTGAACAATGATCTTGAGTACCAGTGGCATAAAAAAAAACTAATTATAAGCAGCATTTATAATTGTTAGGCTAAAAATTATATTTAATTTACTAAGCCCCTTGTATTCTTGGTTACAATTTGCATTTATTATAAATGGCTGGGTGGCTACCTTGCTTATTGAGGGACGGCAAAGAGGGAAAATGGAAAATTAGGATTTTTTTTTTTAAATGTTTGGTCATAAGGCATTAATGGTGTGTGAGATCTAGAGCAAAATTTCGCGCTGTTAATAGGAACACATAGACTGACCATCTAGCACACGCCGTAAATGCCCGGTGGGCCGGTGACACACTCACCCAATCTGCCCCTCGAGCATATAGCATTTTTGGTCGCCACTATCCACAAGAATGTAAGCTCTTTGGGGCAGGGACTGCTAAATGCTCATCCATTATAAAGAGCAACATATATCTGTTAGAGCTAAATACATTTACATTTACATAATTCTGCACGTTGTGTTCAAATAATTAAAATAAACTGTTATGGCCAAATATATCTTCTGTAGTAGAAACAACAATTTCTGATAAATAAGATTTATTGAGATTGTTACTTTATGTCCTTAAATCCACATCACCGTATTTAAAATATGCCATTCATATCTACCATCTATCTCGCTCCGAAATAGGGTGTTTGACTCCGAGGACTGCAAGATTACATATTAATGTAAGCGGACAATATCGTTTTTAGTCGAGATTATTAATTTTTACTTTTTAATCATCCCCCCTTCTCTCTATTTCTTCAATACACACTGACCGGGGACAAATTTACACCAACGCCGTTAAGCACACAGTCAGTGTTTAACCCCTTAAGCACTGTGAAGAAACACAAACCATTCAAAACAAAAGTACCCTATTCATGCAATTTATTTTCACCTGATGCTCAACACTTTTTTGGGGGGCTACTGGCCTCTCTCTTGTTTTTCACAAAATAGGAAATGCCTTCGGCATTAAATGAAAATATTCACAGCGCTCGTGTTTATTGGCGTGTCCACAAGCGAGTATTATAAAACGAAGATGGTCTTGACAGTGCAATGAAACATTTTATTCAGGGCAACGTGAGATTTGTGCCATCCGTCAAATAGAAAATAAAGAAGCCATTGTTTTGTTTGATGAAATTGCATTTTTTTTTATGTTTTTCTTTCTTTTCCGCACTACCGTGGCTGCAGTTTATTTGGATTTTTTCTCTTCCCAATTCTATATTTTTGGTTGCTTGGCAACCAAAGATATGTTTTAGCTGTAATGTTTTGAAATTGAATGTTGACTATCAATGTCACTTTGAGAAGAGAAGTAATTTGGCTTTTTTTTGGTTGTGAAAGGTTTTATCTCTTGCTTTGCTTTCCTTCCAAGAACTAATGTCTACATCTAGAACCTAAGGGCTTGCGTTGACTTAGTTCTTACTTTCAGCATTTACTGGGTCCCTGGTAGAAGAAGGCGACTCTCCTATGGTTAGTCTGGAGCTTGGAAACGGGGAGCAGTAGATTTCCATAAGGGGTCTGGATTACCAATAGCGACAGGCAGGAGGTGTAGTTGAATGATGTTCAGGCAGCTAAGGTTGAGGAATGAACAGAAAAGCCAAAAAGATTACAATCCAGAATGTTAAAAGATGGGGAATGAGTAGCTCTGACTGGCTAGCAGAACATCTTTGCAGTTAATAGCAGTGATCAGGTGTGTGTTATAGGCCTCACCACCTGATTGGTTGCACCCCTGGGCCCATAGCTGCAACTTGCCATAGTGACTTGTGCACCTCGGACTTGGCCACCCCAATACTTACCTCCCTGGCAGCATCCACTGGACACCTTGACATTGATGTGGCCCATGTCAATGAAGGCACTGAGGTCTGTGGCCAGTGAGATTCCAAACATGGTCAAGGCCCCTATGGAGTAACTGATAATCCCTTCTTAAAAACAGCATAATCATTACTTTCATTTCATTATATTGTGTTCAAACATTCTGCAACATTTGTAGAGAGAAGCCAGTTAAGTAGATCTTTATAAAGTATGACTGCAAATTTATAATTCTCATTGAAACTGGACAAAAAAGGGTAAATAAATGGAGGTATAGAGAATATAAATGTAAACTATGTCCCTTTCTCTCTAGGGGAAGATACAGAACAGATGGACCCCTTCATGCAGTCACTGGACGTACCTCTGAGGTAGGTTACTTTTTATAATTTTATGAAGTTTTATGAAGAAAAATACTTGGACTAGTGTCTTGCCGATGAGATGCTGTCCGTAAGGCCCCTCTGTGGTAGACGATGCCCACATCCAACTGCTTTACCTTGGTTTTATTCTTTGTAACTATTAACAGGGGATAGTTGTGGTTTCAGTTCCTCAACTTCACTATATATGAATGTCCAACCCCAATAATAAGGAAGATCTTGGTTGGCCCTGTATAAGGTATATTTGAATCAAATAGATATCTCCAAAGTTGAAATATACCTTATACAGGGCCAGTTCAGCCCTTCTTTTAATTAATGACCTGTTGTATTGCAATGCCAATTGGATACGTTTCTGCATAAATAAAACCGCAGATTGGTAATTTTTTTTTTTTTTTTTTTTTTAAAGAAAAGTATATGCCGTTCTAACATTAGCAACATGGCCTCTTAAAATAAAAAGAATAATTACAAATAATTAAAGGTTTAAATCCAGAACGCATTGCATATTCTTTTGTTTTACCAGCACCGTGCAATTTTCTTAATTATTCCCGTTTTATTCGCAATTATATTTTAATGTGCGTTGTTTATTGCTTGGGCAATTTGTTTCGCTAAAATATTACAGCCATTGCAATTGTAATTTTAAAATATTTATTGGGACAATCAATTTGCTGCTTAATGTATGGCATCACTTAATGGGGAAATATTGATGAATCTTCGTAAAATGTTATTTCCTCTGTAATTTGACTTTACCTATGATTTGTGCCATCTGTGTCGCGTCTCTATGTCACTTGTAAAACTTTGATAATCGCTTTAGAAATTAGCTTTTAGGTCGTCAAAACAATTGCTGCTTTTAATTGTATAAATTGATAGTTAAATGATAAGTTACCAAGCATTTGATGAATAAACCTAATAGTCCCATAATTACTTTAAAACTACTACAGCAAGCAATGCTCAATTTGATTCCAATTAGAACATTAACCTTGAAAGGAAGTGTACATTTTTAAATTACCATCTATTGAAATCCCCATACAAGTTAATTAGATATCAATTAAATGTTAACATAATGGGATTAAAGATGTTAATTGATCACTCTTTGGCATACCCATCCTGCTCATATGTACAGTAAAAAGTCTTATAATTGTACACATCATTAAGTTATAAATATGGAAATATAACAAGTTCTGTAGGAACACGGCTAAAATTTGTTTCTTTATCACATGAAAAATGTTACAATATCAGTGTTATATGACAAAGAAAAAAAAAACCATTTATACAGTATCATTATCTGTTTTTCTAATAAGAACCTCGAAGCACTCTTGAGACATTGTTGGCCCACGGCAAATAATTGCTAGAAAGTGGTAAAAACATTGTTTTGGTCTTTTTATCATTCCTTTTTTTGTTATTCACATGGAAATAGAATAAGCAGACACTTGGTAATTGCTTTGGGACAATGCCTATATAATATACTGTAGTTGGAGGCAGAGCCGGCCTTAATTGTTCTGGCGCCCTGTGCGGACTACTCCTCTGGCACCCCCCCATCCCATAAAAAAGAAAGGAAAAAAATCTCCCCCCTCTGCCCCTTATCACTATCTACCCCCGCTGCCCCTTATCACTATATCTACCCTCTATCCTTACCTTGTTGCCGGAGTCCTGCGGTGGGAGCGGGAGGCGTCCGTCGTCCCGCTCTGCAGTGGTGCGCGCTTCACAGCTGAGCGCCAGAATAATTCTGCCGCTCAGCACGAAACGCCGGCACCGTCACGGAGAGTGAGGGGCGCCGAGCGGTTGCTGAAAACTTCACGAGCAACCGCTCGGCGCCCCTGCCCGGGACTTAAATGAAAACACCGTTTTTTTTGTTTAACTTTATTTAACATCCTCCATGTTAAATAAAGTTAAAAAAAACTTTATTTAACATGGAGGATGTTAATTAAAGTTAAACAAAAAAAAACAAACAATGTTATAATTTAAGTCCCGGACGGCGCCCCTGTTGCCATGTCGCCCTGTGTGGCCGCACAGGTCGCACACCCCTAAGGCCAGCCCTGGTTGGAGGTTTGGGGAGAGGACGTCAAAATGGGTATTCATACAAGCCAGAGGTCAGTGAACATAATGGGTAGACAGACAAACAAGGTGTGATATACAGCTAAAGTTCAAAAAAAAGTGATATCAGGGCAAGCGGAGACAATGTATTGAAATAACATCTCTCTACTAATCAAATACTGTTCTAGAACTTAAGATAAATTGTGGAAGAACAAGCGGGACATTATTTTCTTATTGGTTTTTTTTCCAGACAATGCTGGCACCAAAAATGTAACACCTTAAACGCATACCTTGGAAAACTTGATAAACAGAACTAATTAAAATTTAAACACAAAATCTGTAGCGAAAGAAACCTCGTTTCATTGAGGTCCCGCTTGTGAATAAACCTACACAGTGACGCTCCCCGGTGCCTGGGCTATATATCTTGTTTATTCTTTTTCAAAGCGAATGCTGCACCTGTATGGAATTTATTGTCGCTTTATTCATACAACATACACTGCAAAATTCACTGTTGAAAGCAAAGCGTGCCATAATAATCTCAGTATTATTATAACTCCTTGCCTCCAGCTTTACGTTGTGTCCCCAGTGATGCTTGTATGGTTTCAAATTCTCCAGGATAATGAAGAAATTAGATTGACAACAATTTTATAGTTGCACAAACATATAATACTGTTTCCACATTTTTTCGGTGTTTATTTAGAATATTTCTCTGCTTTTTTAATTTTTTTAAAATATAATACAAATAATGACAAAAAAAATAACTGTCATTTTGATTTTTTAAGAATAAACCCACAGGAATCATTGCAACTAATATGATTTTTTTTTTTTTGGGAAAGGATAAAACAGAAGTGTTATGGATCTTAAATCGATATATAATCTTGGGAAATTCCATGCTATGGTCAGATGGCCTGGATTACACCCAGTGCAGAAAATGCCTTTATAGCTTTTGGAATTTCCAAATCTTGGTTATATTCTCCACAGTTTACCACCTCATACCATAAAAAGTAACAAGGGTCAAAGGTTGTCTTTTATTTCCAATGCACAAATGAGATATCTTAACAGTCTGACAGCCGGGGAAGGTCTACGCGATGGACGCAGACAACCCCCGCTGCTAGGCGCACCTCCTCCCGGCTGCAGTGGAAGTTGTCTACGCGAATCGCGTAGAGCTCTACACGCTGCCCGGACTACGCACCGGGGACTCTGAAGCACCGGTAAGTTTGGGGGGGGGGGAGTGTTAAATGGGAGGCATAAGGCATTTCTGTAGACAGAGTGCTCTGTGAAATGCCTTTTAACCCCAACTCTGCCTCCAGAAATGCCTTTTTAACTCTCTATACACGACTCTGCCTCCTGAAATGCCTTATACCTCCCTATGTGCCACTCTGCCCCATAATATGCCTTTTAACCCCCTAAATGCCAGAGTGGCACATAGGGGGTCCAATTCTGGAGGCAGAGTGGCACATAGGGGGTCAAAAGGCATATTATGGGGCACAGTGGCATTTAGAGGGTTAAAAGGCATATCATGGGGCACAGTGGCAAATAGGGGGTATAAGGCATTTCTGGGGCAGAGTGGCAAGCCAGCGGGCAGATGTGCATAACTGGGGGGGCAGGTTGGAAAAAAAAAAGGAAATAAAAACAAAATATTTTTCTCAATCATAGCTTTTATTAAAAAAAAAAAGTTCACATAGTTTACATGAATTAACATTTACTGGTAAAACTTTTTTCCTACAGGGTCGTCTTATATTCAGGCTTTTTCTTTAGAGATTAAACAATAATAACTATGATTCATTTTAGATTAACTCTAGATCCAGTATGCATTCAGGAATTAACCATTTATATTCCTCGCTAGACATAAACTCCCAAGTCAAGTGTTGAATATTTAACACAAGATGTTTAAGTGTAGATAATACTGAAAATATATTTGTCCAACCTACTTAGCATAATTCTTTGTCAAGAAATCAGTCATCGGTGTAAAGTACCAGATTGATATGTATAATCTTTAGAGCCACGGACTCTAAAGATAAATGCCACGGACCATATCATAGCTTTTTATTATACTGCTTATTTATCTTTGATGAAGACCGAGGGGGTGTGTGTGTGTGTGTGTGTGGGGGGGTATTTAAAATTAAACAAGCTTATATTTTCTGTAGGTGTAAAGAGATCGAAATTAAACATTTAACTCTTTGTATTGTTGCGGAGACATCCATCACAATTTTATACTTGGACATCTAGTAATGTATAATTTTAGCCCGCTGTCCACTTGCAAAAATAGGAATAGGCTTCAAGAAATGAGTAATTTCCCAAAAGAAAATTGGAAATTCTGCCAGCCAATTCCAGTTGACCTGCCATCAATCAGTGTTAAATTCTCTGGAGCGGTTGCTTAAGGCGAATGCTATTGTTGAAAGGTTTTACCTGGTGACGAATGGTATATTTCAAATACATTTAAATACTATGGAAATCCAAAGAATCTAATTATCTAGAAACTTCAAGCAGCTCTTCAAGGAACTTAAAATTTAAGTGAAATGTCTATAAACCGGAATATTCATCAACGTGGGAGGATTTGATAAATTATCTAACAAGTTCTGCATAATATCCTGTTTCAGAAAAATTAGCACAACAAATATCCTTATTTAGATTTCAATTGTATTTTAATTGTTTCCCTGGTGCTTTCTGTATTTTATTTTTATATTCCCTGCGTTATGATATGTGAGTGATTTGTGCACTTTAATATTCCAAATTCATTCTCGTTTGTGACATGTCGTAGATTCTAGACAATGTGCCGGAATTTCAAATATCCAGCACCAAATTTCACATGCAAATAAAGAACTTGTGATTATAATAAAGGTTTAATACTTAATGCACTGTGAATGGTGATAAAAATATGTGTGTGTAGGTTTCCGGTATGCATAAATCTCATTACAGATTATAATCGCTCGGGTCACAGAACAGGAAATTTTAATAAAAAAATAGTTGGAGTATGAGTTAAAAATATATTTTCAAAAATATTGTGCTGTTTTTAAAATTAGTTTTTTTTTGTATATGTTAAAGCTCTGTTATATTGGCCCAATATCCTAGGCAAACACCCCAACTCCTTATTATCCTGCCTTATGGTATGCAATAGAATAGCTCAGCTTTAATTACCCTAGACTAACAAAAGTCTGTTGTGAAATGGACTTAATTAGCATTGCCATAAAGAATCAGCAATGCGGTATTTGAGCGAGGAAAGTCACCCAAAATATCAAATGACTGGCAATAATGGTGGCCTCCAGGTTTGCAGACAAAGAAAGTTTATTGGAATTGAACCTGCCCTATGTTGTTCCTACTTGCGTTAGGTAAGCACCTTGGTTCTGTTTCCTGTGGTTTTGGCATTCTGTGTTTTAGTTTGGGACTAGTTTTAAGACTTTCCCTAAAAGTGCCGTAAAGTGGTGGCAAGTGTCAATTTCATGGCCATATGATATGCTAAATGTTTTAGGCTTGTCTATATCCCTCTTTTTAATTTGGTTTGCCATGCCTGCTTGATATGCCAAGGCGTTAGAACCATCGGACCTGGGATGAGCACGGATCTTGCAGGTATGGCTTGCACTTAAACTTGGCTTTTTGCGCTAGATGCCTACTACTAAGGCCAGACTGGCTATGGTGGGAAAGCCCTGGCACCTTAAGGCTGCGGCTGCCTGGTGACTTCATTTTGGACAACACCTGAATACGAGCATTGCTATGTTCTTAAGCTCATCTAGCGTACGGCCAGGTATTGCCTGCCACCGGCAGCATTCTACAGCGCCAATCTGCCCTTGAAGGTTTGGGTGAGACCCAGAGACTATGCCTTTCTGTTGGTATTACGTCTAAGGCAATTTAGTGGAAACTGGAAATATGTGGCTCTGCGGATAGGCTAAGCCTCCAATCTTTATATGACACTTGCCAAAAGTGCCCCTGGCCATTAACCTCCATAGCTATCTCTAATAGTAAATAAGTTGGGTTCTGACTCTAAGGGACTCTTATTTAGTCTTTCTGGGATTCCTGCAGTACTTTATTTTCATTTGGTCTGGCGCCTGGTACGCAGTATTCCGTCACAGATGGCCAGTGAATGTTTAAAGCCTTTTTGTCTCTGGAGTTATTATTGTCATTATAGATAACAAGGCCCTTCAGCAAATATTTTGTGTGAAGCATCATTGCAGCACAAATGGGTCCAGTATCAGACAAACCATATACTCTTATAGATGAAGGAAGTGTCACGGGACGTGCATATAATCCATTTAGTAAAAGCCGCCGCGAATGTATTTTTGCTTATTGCTCCTGGGATCGCTGGATCAAATGCTCCTAGGGTGTTTTGAAAATAAGTACCCATCTACTCTTTTTTTTTTTTCTGGATTGTGTTGGTAGTAAATCAATACTATTAACTTTAAGGAGGTCTTATAAATCGTGCCTAGGTATGTTATACAGGGAGATAGCCTGCTAAAGTTCTCCTACTGTGCTGGTATCTCTACCAGATATATATTTCCCCCCCCCAACGCAAACCGTTCTTCTAAGAGCACCAAATTCCATTTACACTTTTCTAATCCCGGCACCTCTGGACATTGAGCTCTGGACGGGCACATTAACACAAGAATATGTCACCTTTCATTCTGTATGATGGAAAAAACACAATGCTCCATGTTGTATGTTTACCATGTTTCATACCACAAGAGGTTTGCACAAAATGTGTTTTTAGATTGCGTTTCTGTGCTTTTTGTTTTGTTGCTCGCCTTCTGTTTTTATTATTTTAACAGCTTTTTTTGTCCTGTAATATGGAGACATAAAAATGTGCAATGTTATGCGTTTTTTGGCCGTTTTAATAAGCTTCGGGTTCGAAATGCGATAGGGAGCAGGGTACGGCAGGTTGTATTTTGTCATATCAAGTTACGTATAGGATGCGTCGGAGATAGGAAAACACCTAGTTGACATCAGGATGTTTACTGGGATTCTGTGCTTAATGGTTCTTATCAAAATTCTGTATTTCTCTGTACAGCTCCCTTTAGACCTCGATTGAAATTGTTATATGAATTAACATTCGACAATGGAAATGCAGCTTCAAAAAAAATACTATTTTGAGTTATAATATTAACGGTATAGTTTGGTTCTGGACAGGAACGGATAAAGAGCTGCGTTTGATCCATACCGTACATTTTTCCTATGCATTTAAGTAATTGGTTTGTGACCTGGATTTACTAGAGATGGGATTTAAATGAGGTTAATATCATAGCGTCGTTTCTTTTGAAGCTATATGATAACTGTGACAATGACGCATCTCTCTTTGTGATCCGACTTGGCAGCGTGAGGAATCTGTTTTCTCTTAGAAATATGAAGAAAATCAATAAACATTTTACAAATGAGAAATTCTACTGTTAGGGTGAAAAAAAAAAAAAGAAAATTGACCAAAAATTTCAAGACACATTTACAATAGGGGGCTAATACTAATAGAAGTCATTTAGCTATCAGGAACGCGTGTCCGTTTCACTGTTTTGCTATTGATCTCATAGTCTAACAATGCTGTCATCTACATTATTTTTTTCTTTTGTTTGGTCATTGTTGCTCTTTTTGTACCAATAATGTAATCTCCGTTACGGTGTCTGTAACGGTACATTTACAAGATTCACGTGTGAAAACAGCACGGCCTTGGGTAATGACAGAACCTTCAAGTAGAATTGTGCATGTTTGGGGAATTTATTTTTGTTTGCTGATAAACATTTCATTATCCCAGTTGGATGGTTTCCACTCCTTATTTAAGGAACAGAATATATGCTGTACATTTTGAAAGGTCTATCCCACCCGCTTTACTGAATGTAATGCTTTCTAACCACATGCAGCACTAGAAAGTTCTTTCCAAATACTGTTTAATGCCCAAACAGATCACAGATCTGTCCTTCATCCTTCATTCTTGAAGATCAACTGTTCTGTTTCCATATAATCCGTGGCAGCTTGTGATTGCCTGCCCTACGAGTCAGTTGGCGGTATCTGGATAACACCATTACACGTTGAGTTCACATGTTGAGCTTTCTTTTTTGACTACTGGTATACTTGTCTGCACGGATCTACTGGCTAGCCTGAACTATGAATTGAAACTGTCTCGTTCCTTTTATACTGTGTCAAAAAAAGTAAGTGAACCTACATGACAAGTACAGACAAACACGATGTGCTAAAGCTAATAACACTCAAAAAATAATCTTTCACGTCTTTATTGAGCACCCATTAAATATTCACAGTGATGGTGGAAAAGTTGGACTTAATAATAGGTCTTATGAATAACAGGGGCCACCTCACAAGCCGTTGCTCTAGCAGTAAACCATCTGAGCTGAGGGACATGCCACCGCTGCCCATGTAGAGGGCAAATGAGGTATCCCAGGGGAAAAGGGACCTAGCGGGTATAGTCTGTGATGTCTGTTGTGTCATTGTATTGTTGCGATCACATTGCTACACAAGCTGGGAAGCATCATATCTCATAAAAATACACCTTTTGACCTCTTCATTTTGAGCTGAAGTTGGTTGATGCCATTGTCCTGATGCCATTCGACCCGCAAGCAGTGAACTACTCTGCAAAATGTGGCGAACCTTACCTGTTATGCTTGCCTTAACCTTCTGCTAATCTTGGCTCAGTTACAGAAAGCGTCCTGGCACCTCACATAGGTAACATACCTTATTTGCCGTCACAATGTTTTGTTTATTAATTTATTTTGGAATATATTGATGCTTTAGTTTTGGGAAAGCAAATAAAAATGTTTTAAAGCAAAGGCCAACCTTTAATAGCACCACCATCTTCTGTGAGTACAAGGCAGGGGCAAATAAGGCTCCAGTAACAGCATATAAGGTGAGGCTCGTATGACCCATCTATTGCCATCAGCTTGCAAAAGAAAAAATAAAGGAAAGATAAAATGTCAGCTGATTTTCAGCAAGCTTGATACTTTATTTCCTTGCCGTGATCTCATTTTGTGCGTAATTAATGGGTGAATGAATGAAATTAGTAATCAAATCTGCATAATTGAATGCTAACACCGCCAGTTTATAGAGCCGACGGTTCAGGCGCTGAAACAGTATACAGAAACAGGAATTTTGTGCTTGTGTGGCAAAGGGACTCGGAATAAGAAGTACCAGTTTGGAATTTTAAAGATTGATCCTGTATCAAAGCAATGTTAGCCAAACACGTTTTAATCAAGCACCTAATAATTTCACTTTGCCACTTGGAAAATGTGTTTCATTTAGATTGACCTTTTTCTTACAGCTGTGTATAAAATAATTATTTGTTTCCAAAAGTTTCCGCAAACACAGAGCAAGTTAAAGTAACGATCTCATAATTTTTATTCTAAGTGATAACTCTGCAGACCGTATTATCAAGAGGTTTACTGTAGGATGTCTTTGTAAAGGTCTGCTTTTCCACCTCTTTCAGCTATGAATTAGAAAGCTCTCAAAAGCTAAGCAATAAACACCTTGAATATTTTATAGTTGTCTTCGCAAGTGAGACAATATGAATGTTACCCTTTGTGATATCAAATAATGACCATTTCAGAGATCTAGTTAATGTTAGCATCTCACAAATGTGTGTTGTCCCTGGGGAGGTATGTGATTAGCTAGTGCTACAAGGGCGCATAGTCAAACTACTTTACTGTAAATTTACAAACTTAAAAATCAACTCAAACCGACATACAAAAATGTTTTAATTATTTATACTGAGCTCCATGAATGAAGTAGCGTCCAGTTTCGGTACCTCTTTCACAAATAAAAACAAGAGACACTTCTTTATTTCAAAATTTTATTAAACGTCAGAATGGAATTATTTGTCCGCGGTGCGGACTTAAAATACTTCAGCACCGCGACACTCAACCTTTATTAATATGTCACAAAGTGTCAAATATTATAAACGCAACAAATTTGACACAATATATATCAATAATTATTGTCAAAACGAAAGACAACATAACCAATTGTAACCATTAATAACCAAATTAATAACCTGCTGGTATGGGAGTGTCCATCTGTATCTCTGCTGGAACTGCCGGCGTCCCCTAGCGCGGCAGTCACATGACCTTACGATTCACAGAGGCGCATGCCCCTGGAGTGTCCTGCACTTACACCTCTGTGCACCACAAGTAACCATACCTAGATGGTTAACTCCTGCACCGTACCAGCTTAACAAAACCAGAGTACCCGGCAACGCCAAAAAATAGGGGAGGGACGGGCGGGAAAAAAATCTCTTTGAAAATAATTGCCCCTATAGGCCACGACCCTTCCTTATATACCCCCCAGGGAGGGTAATTACCCCCTCCCCTCTGGCCCTGCACGTGCCACCAAACTTAACTCCTTCAGTGCTAAAATTTCCGCTTAGTCATGCCTCAACCCCTTAAACCGGCTTGACCATGGGTACCTCGTCCGCACTACATTCATGTGGCCCCTCTGTCCAATTCTTTCCCTCCGGGGCTGTTCTTGTTTACCCTATGTGGACTGGGTTGTTGCCACCAGTAATCTTCTCCTAGCTGCCAGTTTGTCTACCCTATTCAGAAATTGCCATGGCCCCACTAAACATTCCAATGGTAAGTATGGCATTTTTCCTTTACCTGTAGTATGGCAGGACTTAAAAAGATCTAAAAGAAAACTCCTCCCTGTTAGCCCTCAGTGTTTTTCTGCCTGCCTACAGGTGGTGCCTTCCTCATAGAGATGATCTACTGTTGCAGGGACTTCTGAATCATCCGAATCCAAGATTTCTCCATCTGACTGCCTGGTGACTGAAAGGGCGTTATGGAAGAACAAGTGGGTTTTCCTTCCTAGCTCCCAACATGCTCCTCTGCAGTAGAAAAATTGATTACTTCCTGGAGAGAAACATAAGCCGACAGACTGATCCCAGTTACATAACTTTGGTACTTGACTAGAAGACTGTCGAATGTTACCCCTGGGATCTTAACATCGTGCTCAATCAGCTGGACGTTTTTTAGCGCCTCACAGATATGCCTCTGCCTGGTCTTTTTCTGAAATTTGCCTTTCTAGTCACAATCACCATGGCTAGAAGGGTGTTCGAACTCCAAGCTTTGTCCACCCAGTAGCCTTTCTTACGTATATTTATTTCATATTTTATCCCTTCGCTATTCCTGCCAAAAGTAAATACAGCTTTCCACAGTTACCAAAATATAGCCTTGCCTATCTACCTTCTCATCACTCTTGTCGTCGCAGGAAGATTATTGGCATTCCCTTGACCTTAGAAGATGTTGTCGTCTTTTCCTTGAAAGAACCAAGAAGTGGAAAAAGTTCTCTAACCTTTTTAATTTCCTTCTCAGGACCCACAAGAGGCCAAGCTACTACCAAGTGCTCCATTTCTCAATGTATCTTGCCAGCCATTCAGGCTGCCTATATAGAGGCTAAGGTGACACTGCCCTTGGGTCACAGGGCCCATTGTACTAGGGCGGTTGCTGCGCCTCACGCAAAACGGTCTTTAGCTACCCTTGAGCAGATCTTTAAAGCGGCCACTTGGTAGCATGCACACATTCACTAGACATTAAAGCATCCATGATGTGGCAGCTAAAGATAAAGCCTTTGGAAAGAAGGTTCTGATCACAGCCTGTTCCTGACTTTATTGTTTTTCCTACCCTCTTTTTCTTTGTTATTTCTCACTCGTGTGCCACCAAGGATGACAGAAAAAGTTCTTACCATGAGCTCTTTTTCCCTGTAGATCCTTGGTGGCACATACCAAAGCCCTCCAATTTACTTAATTATATAAATACTTTTACATTGCATCCTCTGGTCTCCTGTTGTCTTTAGAATAACAGTTTTCTTTTATATCTTTTTAAGTCCTGCCCAACTACAGGTAAGGATCTACAGGGAAAAGGGAGCTAAAGCTTTCTTAACATTTTGCACTTGATATAAGAGCTAGCTTTGATAAAACTCCGTGTTTTGGTCTATTGGCAATTACGTTAATCTACTAATTCTTGACAGTGTTAACATTCTAATCCGTATACATGTAAGAGACATGTCAATTGATGGTCATGCTGAGCAGGCTTCAAAGCAGAGTTCCAATCATGGTAGACTTCATCAATATGACTGGTTTCTGGTCCTACCGAGCAAACATTTGTGTTTAAAGATGACTTGTATATGAACAGTTGAACATGGCTTTAGGCCATGTTCTACGGCCTGGGATTTAGTGGTTCCATAGTTCCCCTTAACTGGTTCAGTGTTACCTGGTAATATCAAATATTCCTTTGTTGACAAAAGCTTTTATCCATATTCTACATCCTTAAAAAAACTTTAACTGAAGAAAGAGCATTTGTTCGTAGTATGTGTTGACATCAACAAGCAGGTTCTTGAAGATGCTTGAATACGGACATATCACAAAGTATTGTGGAAATGTTCATGTGTTGTCCATCTGTGAACCTAACAGGTAAACTAACAAGGGCTATGAAAGCTAACTAAACATTCAGTCCCCGGATCCCACAGAAATGAAGTCTCCATTACTGTCAACAGGGATTCAACATTGACAGCACTATAAGCAGGTTGAGGAATAGTGGGCCGCTATTGAAATCAAACCTAACCTTATTTTAACAGCCTAAAGGTAGCTATGGTGTGTAAGGTAGACTACCAGGATTTTCTTCTATGTTGATGATGCTAATCCTTAAATATAACATATTTTAAAAGATAACATATCTAAAATATTAAATTCTAAAATTGATTATAGGAGAAAAAATCAGTATGGAATTGCCAGATTTTCTCTCCAGCTTCAAAAGTAAAATAGCTAAAATAATGAAACCCATATTGATTAGTGATATTAAGCAGTCTTAAAATAATTTGCAATAAGCCTTAGATCACATAGGCATCACCTGCTCCCTGACAGCAGAAATGGTGAAACCCCACGTTTAAAATGCAGATAAAGAACATGATAGCTAGGAATATAGACAAGAACACATTGTATAACTGCAGAACAAATGACTATGCAAAAGGCACCTGTGGAGTAGCTACCACATGTAATAAACTTAATGTCTGGAGGAATCTGCTAATTGGATGTCATGCGTTTCTAGAAGAATATTAAGCAGATGTTTGAATTTAGTCTCTGTAATGTGACTTGTAAACAAAATCGCAAAATAAAATGAAACAGCATGGAGTTCTCAGCATAAAACAATATACAAGGATCTGACTGAAATGTATTGTTCAGGGTTTTTTCACACCCTCTTCTCTGAAATAAAGTTAACCATTTTCTCTCTACCGTAAGCAGACCTTGAAATAAAGACGTTGGTGCACTTATTTTGTCTTCATAATGAAGCCCACGGGGGCCAGAATGGACTAGAGTGGGCCCTGACAGGGTGCTGAGCAGGGCTAGGCTAAGGTGGGAATCGTGGAATTTAGAGGAGAAGTTTTGGTCGGAGGATATTTAAGGTTGGTGGTCACAGGGGTAAGGAGCCATTACCTGGTGGTGTTGGTGGTCCCACCCTCTCTCCCCTGAGGTGGTTGAGTTTTTGGAGTGATGTTGCTGCATTAGTCACCGTCGTTGGCGGTAGCTTGCCAGGTATCCAAGGGGTTAATGTGGTGGTGGTATGATCGTTGGTGTTCATAACCGGTGGGAGGTTGCTTGCAGGGAGCGGTGCTTGGTACCTCAGGTCTGGGTTGGGGCATTCGGATATGTCCATTCCCAAATTGTTGTGTGGTATGGTACCTGGATAACTTGGCCTGCTAGGTTGGTTTTGGTGAAGTCATTGTCTCTGTTAAGGCATCTATGTTTATTATTCCAGGTTTTACTGGAGAATGACTGTTAAATAAAACGGCTGTGGCCTTTTCAAACCCATATTGTGTGTTGGTGTTTTATTCAAATGGGTAACTGAGCTGAGTCTGTTACTTCTAACATTTGTTGATTCCAACAAAGGAACTGGTGATACCCTGGGGTCTATTATAGGTTTGGGTGGTATAGGACCTTTCATACAGGCATGCTGCCAGGTCGATGGGTGAACTGTTGCCTCTCCAGGTCACTCTCTTCTTTCCCCAGGGAAGAGAAATGTTAAACCATGCTCACTCGCTCCCTCTCGCTCAATATTATTATGGATTAGCCCTGCCCTGTGCACACTTGGCTCCGCCCTGTGCACAGTTAACCGTGCCTACCTGGCCTGTTAAACCCTCCCATACCTGTGGATAGCCCCACCCCTTGCAAACACCAGAAGACTGAAAGCTCCGAGCAGCCTGCCCTGGGATGTGGTATTAAGGCATGTTATATGCTTACCCTTTGCTAACAAGTTTATTAGGCATGTGTTAATCGGGGGTGGTGCAGACCTTTTATCTGTCATGGGCCAGGTCAGCTTCATGGACAGATAGCCCTCTCAGACATGGCAAGGTTACAAGCAAACACATTAATAGTCTTTGGACATTCCTTAATATTTAGATATCTTTTGGATCTCTGACAATAACTACATATTTTAACCTCTATTATTCAAGAGATCAGCTTTTGGCTATTTTTCGGAAAAAGACGGGTTAAAATTCTCTTTTAATTTTTTTTTTTTTTTCCTCAGACAAAATAATTGAAAAAGCAAATAAAATCCTGCGGTCGTCAAAAAAGCTGCAGTCTGTATCAAAGCTGAGAAAAGGGGGCCCTCGCATAAATAAAAGATTGACTGAAAATCTCGTTTAAGCCATAAGCTATTTGTGCCGACCACTGAGCTGAAATAATTGGACAGAATAGTTTAAAATATTCTTCTTATGCCTGAGCAAGTCTAAAACGTCTCCTGTGGTTTAAAGAAGCCCAGAGTCGATGCTGGGGACCTGAAATCCTCTCTGGGTGACCCTGCAAGGAATGTTGTGCTTTCTGTGCTCGGAAACTCACATGGAATGATTTGGAAAATGCCATCTCGATATTGTCTTTTGAATTTGCAGCTGGATTCTGCAGGCGTTCAGTCAGAAAGAAACAATAAGACTGCAGCATTTGCAATGCAGCGCGGGTCTTACTTGTGGTTAAGAATGTGCTAGAGGAATCCGAGATGACCTTTTTTTTTCTTCTATGTGATCTCATTGAAATACCTGGGAATATTGTGGTTAGACAATACATCTCAGGATCATTACCCCCAATCAAATGAAGAAGGCATCTTAGTATTTGAATTTTATTTATTTATATACAGGGTATTTAGGGTTTTGTTGTCTACAGTATATTAAAGGGGAGGTACAGTAAGTGCAGACAGTAGTCATGCAGACATTATGATCAGGCTACATTAGCAAAGTAGTGGTCCCTGCATTATGGTCTAAGCAGGACCATCAGCGATTGGCAAAAGTTGCCCTCAGCCGTACTATACTGTCCCCCGGCAGCTGTCCTCTGGAGCCCTTTAAGCAGTTGTCGTATTCTAGTGAAGGTCTGTGCAGCTGCTGCCATTGACCACTTGGAGCTTCCTCCTCTGTGTCTTGTAGGAGAGCACTGAGATATCCCAGCAAGTGTCATGCAGGCCGTGGATGTCTGTCACTAGCGTCACAGACTTTTGTCTCACTTAGGAGAAACGTGTTGCAGAATCATATTGCTAATTCATTTTTACATGACTATGATTTTAATAAAGAAACACAGAACTTGAGAACTAGTCTGCCCATTTCTCCCGATGTAAAAACTCAAAGTCTTTGGTCTTGTCTTAAATTCAGGAGCCATGTACCTAAGCCATGCATAATTAAATATTAGTATTTACCTCAGGGAGGCTATTCCACTTAAAATACAAGCGTGTATCTCTAATGACCCTTAATTAGTTATATATCAAATACTTTGTGTTTTCTATGTATTTTTACCAGATAGCGCTTCTAATTCTAATGCATTTCCAGCTGCCAGTGCCATAAAGTCACTTGTAGAAATACATTTTCTATTGTGGCAATGAAGGTGTCAGCTATACAGACTCAAAATAGGTGTTTTGCAGACAATCAAAATCTGAAATCTGATGACTGTTCTCACTCCATCCCATAGTATAACCCATAGTTTAACCCAGTTTAAACGCAGATTAAATACAAACTAATAAGACATTTCTGGAATTCCATACCCATCTTAAACATGATCCTGGGTGCATCAGAAGGTGACTGTGGCGAAAGTGAAAGATCCCTTTTGGATATACTGTTGTTCTGCTCACAAAATGACATATTGTAAGTGCCACAGAAGTTCTCATTAGACACGGGCAGCGACTTGTATCATGCTGTGAAAGGCAGAAGTGGCTAAACTTTGATGTGCAGCCTCTCTGCAGCCCTAAGGTACCTCTTTCTAGTCTATAGCACATTATGAACGGTGTCCTCTAACGACACTTACCTCTCTTTCTTTGATCCTTAGCCAGCGCTATGCATGAATAATCAGTCGTTGGTCTCGTCTTGGATTCAGGATAGCCATATGCATGTTTTAAATTGCCTCGCTGTATTACCCCGTACCACTTATGCTGTAAGGCTGTTCCACTTATGTGTATCTCTCAGTAAAGTAAAACTACCTTACAACTAAGTAAGTAATGCAGCAGGGCCATGCCAGGGAGAGTTGGAGGAGCAACGTATAGGTGTTCTCACAGTACGTGCCACCAATTCATGTCCACCGCTATCAGCACAGCTGTGGAGACTTGCCAGGCAATGTTATGGCTTGATGAGCCAACTTCAGCAAAGAACGAGCCAATCTCTGACTTGTTTGTAGCTTGAACCTGGGCCGGACTGACTTATCTCTGGAGGCATGGGTGCTTGTTGGTGAGGGCCCACTGACAAAGGAGGAAGCTGTCAGAAACGGTAGCAATCTCTACACGTAGACAATAGATGGTTTTTGGAAGCGTTCTTGAATGAATGTCTATTCTTAAGTTTATACGCAAACAAATGCTTAAAAAGAAATAGTGGATCTAATCAAAACATTTTTTCTATAATTTGTTGTGGTATATGCAATTCTTTTGATGTGTGACCAAACAGAAGCAAACGCAAACAATTAATTTTAATACTGCTGTTTCTTCTACTCCCGTAGGTACTTGAAAAGCTGTAATTAATGATGACACTAAGAACCCTTCTAATATTTGACAAGTAAATGAGGAATACAAAACGATATTTAATTATACAATATATGCTAGGTTTTCAGAGAGAAGAGAAGAACATTGCAGGCAACATTATTTATTCTGAAAGTTTGATGTTTAGTTTTAGTTAAGGGCCGCTAAAACTGTTTGGGTAGCCCTGCCTATGACCAATTATCTATAATGGAGGTCCATTGCGTTCCAAATGCTCTGCTGAACCCTGCAGGTTAAAACAGATTAAAACAACACAGTTATCGGGGTGCAAACTGCTTATTAGGTCTGGAGACAACAATAAGTAGGAAGCAAAGGTTGATTTTTACCATCGTTTTCTCTTTTGACTGATTTTTAGTATGTGGATTTCTGAAACCTGTTAAGAAGATGGAACTTTTAGTTAGATACAGTAGAACCGTGAAGATCGTGGAGGGTTTCTCAGAGTCTGATTTTCGGTAACCAAATCCTAGAGAGTTGTGATTTAACAACATGGACAAGTAATTTTGTCACGTTAGAGTACTTAAGATCTTCTCTTTGTATGTTGACTCAACATGACTTAGGGTTTAGGGAATGGGCTTCTTCATGTCAAGTCTGGTAGACTTATTAACATCTTCTTCTAACCTCCTGTCGACAAAACTGGTCCAAGAAACTGAAAACTAGGTAAATGTCTACACATATCTAGGTTGATAAATATTGTAACAGAGACACACACTTGATATAATTCAGCAATTATAACTTGATTTAACTTTCACGCCTTTATATAAACACGTTACTGTTACTTATAGCTCTTTTAGCTCTAGGATGTACCAATATGGCCATGACATGACTCCATGTTGTAGAATTTCCAGCGCTCTAAAATTCCATGCAGTCAATTAATAGTGCTGCTTCTTTGGAGAACAATACAAATTAAAATGTGTTGCCATTGAATAGATAATTAGACATGCTAGCTGTTCTAATCTATTTGGGCTGTTTATCCATCTTTTGTCTTTCTTCAAAAGGAAAAAAAAAAGATAATGTAACCCACGTACCCTCGACATCTGAATGTAAATTATACAGACACAAAAGAACTATAAATGAATCGGTTTCCTATTTAAATATATTGTTCGTATGTATGTACACAGAGATAATAATATTTTTTTCTGACAGACATAAATCAGAAAGATTTGCATTTGAAAATAGGGTTTATTTTTTGTGCATTCTTTTCCATTTAGTGATCTCTGATTTATCTTAATCTACTTACAGGCTGGAAAATTGTAACAATGTCGCAACATGACTTTTTTTATTTTTTTTTAGGGTATTAGTTAGTCTGTTGTCCGACACAACAAGACAAGACGCAATGTTGTGGCGGTCAAAGCAGCGTGGTATCACAAGGCAAAGCTTTCTAATGTATCAAATCCAATTTGCTTTATGGCAGTAATACAAAGCAGCGCTCATCTGCGAGGGCCTTTTCAGACAATTCCCGATTTAAGGATTTCATATTAAATTCATTTGACAAAACAAAGAAGGTAGTTATTGGATTTTTCTAACCCGAATCAACATTAAAACTGAAAAGCGATATTACGGACATATCCGATGGCATTTCACCAATTAAGCTAACATTTGAACAGGTGGAGGATACTTTCTAAGGTTCAACAGCTGATTGCGTATATTTTAAAACATAAGTAGAATAAGAACACATAATTAAATAGGGACACTTGGAAAGAAGTTTCTGACACATATGTTCACACTTTAAGTGTTATGTTTTATGATCAAGACTCCTACGATCAAAGAAGACTTTGAAGAAGAGATCTCCGTTGGTAGCCAAGAGGGTACATCCGCGATACCTTCTGTCCTGTCGTCCCTTGTTTCTTTCACGTGTTTTATAGAGTGTAACAACGAGCGGAATTCAAGTATTTGATCCAAACAGGTCAAAGTGGCACATTTATTTGGAGCATTGCTTGCACAGCAAAGTAAGATTAAACAAAAGTGCCATGTTTAATTAACAGCGCGGCGATAAGTTTGCCTTGGTAGCCTGTTTACCCAATGCTTGCCTTAACAGTTGGTGGGAATTATATTTGACATAGGCGTACAAAAGATGTTCATTTTGCTTTATAATAGCTGAATAATTGAGCGGAAATATCCACAAATCCTGAGATCACTGCTTAAACTACATTTTTCTTGTACATATTGAGGTCTCAGAGAGTTAACTAATACTAGTACAAGATGCTTTGACCGTAGTTTGGCCTTTACTTGCCCCTTATCTTTTTTGATTAATCAAATGATGTCCACCAATTAATAACTATTAATCCAGGGCCGGCAGATTTAATTATATGTATGCTGATTCAGTGGTATAGCTTTTAGATTTGCTGTAAAATAAAACCAAATACTTTACAAGCAATAAGTATAAGATTGTGCCAAGGGAAATCTGCTGACTTTTCTTTTTCTTGGTAACACAACAATGTACTATTTTACTGAATAAAAAACCCCCAAATATTATACTTAAAGGTTCTTTGATACAAGTCAGTTGTTTTTTTGTTTCTTGTAAGTTTTGAAAACAAGGTGTATCTACAGAGATATTGTTTTCTTAAGGAAGCCTCTAACAGCTGATGTGCCGTAGGACGTGTAGATCGTGTCTAAGCTGAGGTAGGACATCCATTGAGTGATGTTCTCTCACTGAGGATTTACTTAGGACTCCACTATTGAGTTAGGTTTAGACCGAGTCATTCATTCCAGATTGCTTGAGAAAAGCAGCTTGTAATGTGTAAAGTACAGGCTGCTTTCTTAAAATTTTGAGGGCATTGGACAAAAATAATTGTCATTCTAAAAAAAAAAAAGGATGGGTTGGTATTTTTGAAGGGGCCTGGTGACGGTTCTTCTCCAGTTGTTTTATTCGACCCTCGTAATCACTACTGGCCCAGTAGGAAGGGTGTTTTTTAGTAACAGGGGATATAAAAAGAAAATGTCATGCATAGAGTGAAGAACCATGCATAGGAAACTATATTTGTGCCGCTAAAGGCTCAGTTTATTCAGTGTCTTCAACCATACCACTGCCAGGAGTGTTGTCTTATGGGACCTCTGAGCCATCCTTGTTCCCTGATTGACTTACTCAAATGTCAGTTGATGTCACTTAAGCACACGTGTCTTCTGTATCTGGATGCATTTGGGTAACTGCCATTTTCTGCACATACCCCTCTCTGTCTACCCAGGTGCCCCTTCACTTCCATTACATAGGTATAGCGAATGGTCAGTAGCCTAAATGAACAGGGCACTTGGCAGGTATATTATCTACTCTGTAAAAACAAAGAAACGTTGCGATAAGCAAGAAGAAACAAAAACGTAATCTAACTACTCCACAGCAAGATATTCTTTATCATGAAGAATAAATGGTAAAACTAACAATAAGAAAGTAATGGTTCTGGTGAGCAATTATTTTATGAGTACTGCAGGTATTTACTTACAAGGAGACGGCGAAAGCTTAATGCCGCAATTTCTTTAGAAGCGAAGTGCGGTTAATAGAATATGGCATCCGTGAGAAGAAGGCAGCCAAAACAGTCTCCTGGTAGGGAAAACATATGACAGACCTAGAGGCTGCTTCAAAGCTGCTATCATTAGTGCATCTGCCAAACAGCCAGATGCTTCTGCTAGCAAATATTGTGTGTGACTTGGCAGTGTCCCTTAAGTGAGCGCATTCAGACTGAACAGAAGGACGTCTTTAATATAATATGGTTAGGTATATGGCCGTTGCATCTATGACTATATTTTTCCAGATATGTTTGCTGTGTGTCACAATATTATCAATTCAATGCTTAGCTTTTTATGTATTGGAATCGAGCAAGGGACTGAATGTTTGCTAGCCGTGTTGCATATTTACAATCGCTTTACTACTTTTTTCACTTTATTACTTTATTCTCCCTTCCAAGCTTAACATCCCAGGTTGCCTGTGTGATTTTTCTTGCTTTGGGTCTTCTTTGCGTCTTCTTTGCGCCTTCTCACGGCTTACAACATGACGTTACCACCCTTGCTACAAGCGGATTGCAGTGTGCGTATGGCTTTGGAGACAATGGCGAAATATGTGTTTATCAGTAAATATCAAGGTGGCACATTATGCCCAGTACAAGCACATACCGGGCAAAGAATAAATAAGAATAACTGTCTTGCACCAGCTGTATTGTTTTCTACTTGCTATAGTCATTATCACTTGTTATGTCTCAGGCTATCTTGGCTGAAAGGCCTTGCCTACTTTATTTATATTCTACCAAAATACTTCAAATGGTCAGTAAGTGTGCAGCTGGCACCCATTCCTACTAACAAATAATACCATAGCCTTTACAAAATGTTCCACTTAGACAAAAGACCTGGCCCATTTTTGTTTCTGCAGCCCTGTAGCGCAGAATATAGTGGCATGTTTACAGGTGGGTGTGCAACTGAGCATAGTGGAGAAGACTGAGTGTTTGTGGGGTTGCTAGCAGGTTTAGCCATATGGTTTTTGGAGTCTTAGGTGTCTCTGGTGACCCTTTACATTTTCTCGCTAACATAGTACCGAACCTTTTAAAGCCCCCCTTTGAAACCCAGGCTGCAACATACTTTGCCCATCTGGTAGGACCAAGCTTTTTATGTGCACTCGCCAGTCCCACTCTGAGTGTGTGTGGTGTACCACTTTGTGGCTGAGCTGTTACTTGTAGACGCTTCCACTTCATAAAAATACCACGTGTCAATAAAGATTAAAACATGTAAGGGAGTTAAGCATTTTATTGAATGGAACCTTAAGTAAACATTAACCATTTGTTTACGGTTTCGGGGGTATTGTTCAAGGCATCAGTGCTTGACTGAAAGCTGTTTCCGGTGTCCCATTCCAACCCATGGTTTAACTCACTACTTGTATTTTCAGTTGCACCAAGTTCAAGTTCGAATATAACCGTGACCCTTCATACTGACACTAACATAGAGAGCCTTCAGTTCTATCATCTTCAATTAAAAAAATCAATGCTTCCTGTCGGGTTCCAGCAGGACGTCAAAGCGCCCTGGCGCTGTTTCGGCTGGTAGAACAAGAAGATAAGGGATCGAGTAACGTTTTGAAAACCGCTACACTAGCATTCTTCTTGTAAAGGAATGCCTTGTATTGCTTGTTCCTCCATAGGGATTTAAGATTCGATAAGTGTTAATTAAGACAAATAATCAAATAAACGGTTTTTAAATGTCTGGCCACATGGTTAAAGGAACAAATGAGAAAATGTACGTTTTATCTCGTAAGGAAAAATAATTTAACTAAACAAAATATTTTATTCTCTATATTTTAAGCTCAAATAGAACGAGTTTTATTCAAAACATTCTTTTCTCCAAAGGATGATTCCATTTTCAGCTCAGGTTATGCTTCTTGCCGAACTAACCAACTTTCTTTTACCTATCTTTTGGGGGCAAAGCCACCGTTTTCTTCATACCTGCTTGTTTGAAGAGGCAAAACGGACAGAATTGTTCCTTCTAGTCTCATATTTGATGTCCGTTTTTGAGCTTTGTCCTAGGCACGGGCACTTTCATTTTTCGTAGGGTATGGATGGCTCTAGTAGCCTTTGTATTGAGAGGAGCTTGAAATTTAAGTCCAGCTGTGGTCAAACGATGTAATTCAAATAAATATTAACATTTTTTTTCAACCTACGTTATTGTATCGGGGTGCTAAGTTTAACTTGTGTGCCCAAATAGTCCAGACAAATGGGCATATGGCCCTGTGTCTAGAAGCTCTACATACACGTTGTCTGAGATATAGAGAATGGAGAAGATGTTGGGGGAGGACACAAAATTATATACCCTTTGGTGGCGTTGGGTATTTCAAAGTAATTTTTTTGACAATTCATTTTTTAAAGAAAATACTCCCTTAATCGCTTGTTAATCCTTCTGTGAACAAATGGTGTATCATTATGAAACAAGCAATTTGTTTGCTCACTAGGCAGCCCTTTAATTATTATGATGGCATAATAACAAAAAAAAATCGTTTTGTGGACTGGGCTGTGAACAAAAACAATACTGTATTAGAATGAGAAAAATGAAACATTCTCTTAATTTGTCCCGTTGTTCCAAATGTTCTAATGTATTCATTGTGTTACCTGATGCAAAAATGCAAACAAAACAACCAACAAACAACAAAAAAAACAGTGACATAATTTTAATAAATGAAAGGCATTGGCCTGTGCAGAGCGTATTATTACAGCATGCGTCCAAAATGATAGATCGTTCAGTAATTCTCTTTTATTGAGGATTTGATTCATTCTCAGCAGGAGTTAAATTGCAAAATGTTACAAGTTTATAGTACAAATATACTGATTGCTTGCGATCGCAGCCAAAACATTCTATTCAGAGCGCTAACGTGGTAACCGGGCCAGTTGGTAAGCAGCAAACACGTTTGACCATATTGCCAAAACCCTTGTCCCTACCCCCGAGGGAGACATTGCTCTGCCATCTTTTTCAATGCCCTTTATATTAACAATTTCAACTCGCGGATAGGTCTGGCAACTTAAAAGGGGGGTACATTTTTGCCTGAAACCCCCCGACTAAATGACACCAATTAAGTGTGAGAATTTTTGATGACTGTCACTGGTTTGTTCGATTATTAAACAACAGAAAATGGTTTGTAAATTATGGGAGTTTTGGAACTGGAGTATACTGATTGCCTTGTCTTTACAAGCCAAATATTCTGTTCATTGCATTAAAGTGGTAACGAGGGCCAGTTGGTACAAACAAATGCGGCTATATAGGATGCCAGTGCCCCGGGCAAGGCCTCTTCATACTGCCATTTAAACTTCAATTTCTCCAGCCGTCATCATGATTATAAAAAATAACTCCGCATGTTGCAATAAACACCAACACATTTAACATCATTCCCTTACTGTAGCTTGTTTTCTGGGGTTTTTTCTGCTTTTTATTTATTTTTTTTTAATTCCTCAGTATTATTATTTCCAACATAAATCAGCGACGACAAGGAATTTTGCCTGGGATTTCACTTGGTTTTGGACCAAACCCCATGGAAAGGGCTGCATTTGGCCAGCAGGATCCTGAACAAAACCACTGATGGAGAACAATAGGGAAGCTTTGTATTAGCTAGAAGAATGGCTGGTTGTTAAGATGATAAAGCAATGAGGAGACAAGTTATGTGGTCTGCACATGGAAAAATGATACATGCACGCTTCATAATGAGTATTTTAATATATTGATGTTGTCTGAGAAGAAAACGCAGCACTTTAAGCATTTGGAGTATACTGCTTGCAAAGCGTATAACCAACAGTAGTAATTTGAATTGTGTAGGGACCGGACATGGATCGCCGATTTATAATTCAGTGTCATCTTTTTATATTTGATCTTTAACTGTCTAGTCCTGCTTACTTGATTAATATTTGAGGTACGGGACTGACCTGCCCCTCTTTCCCACCACTGACCAGTAACGTTATGATTAAAAATGAATACAGTAATGCTATTTGGGTTCAACTCTGGTCGCCTTTTATTATATACTCTATCAGTCAAAGATATATATATCCATCTTTAGTTCCTTTTACTGGTTGTTTTAGGAGAAATATGTGTCTACAGAAAAGGTAGAATGCAATATCGCTCATCAGGTTCACCAGGCAGGAGCAGGGCCGGCCGAAGACTTAACGCCGCCTGGGGCGAAGTTTAAAATGCCGCCCCCGCCGACGCCAGGGGGCGGCATTTTAAACTTCGCCGACGCCATAATCTACCCCCCCTCCCGGTACTTACCTTTTAAACAGTCCTGCGGCGAGTCTCCCTGCTCTGCCACGGTGCCGGCTTGTAATGCTGAGCGCCGGAAGTGACGTCTGCATTACAAGCCGGCACCGAGACAGAACAGGGAGACTCGCCGCAGAGGAGAGAGAGAGAGGGGCGCCGAGCGGGTAAGCGAAAACCACTCGGTGCCCCTCTCTCTCTCCTCCGCTTCAAAAAAAAAACAAAAAAAAAGCGGTTGGGGCAAAGTGCCGCCCCTTCTAAAGTGCCGCCTGGGGCAATTGCCCCAGTCGGCTCCATTGTAGCGCCGGCCCTGGGCAGGAGCCCTTATGGCTGGCTGTGGGAGTCTCCGGAAAATATTGAAGTATGAGTAGAATCCTGGTTCCTTGGTTCTTATGGAATGCCAACAATCCTTCAAGCGTAACGCAATCTCTAATTAATAGTTAAGTCTTTGGGCAACAGAATGCGGTTTTGAAGTAACTCAAGCGGATCTAGAACCACAGAAAAAGGTTGTGTAAATAACTCTGACAGTCTTCCTCCATCTGGCAAACTTCCAGCAAATCCTTATAACCACAATTAGCTCTATATAATAGTATATTTGTGCATTACAGGATAGGCTCGGAGAATATCTTTTAATTAATTTTTTTTCCGAAGCTATGTTCTTGAACGAAAGTCTAATTGGCACGTTGGGAATGATTTGGGCCAAACATCGAGAGACTTATGGTTGAGATGTAAAGGTTAAATATCCCTGTAATGACTTTGTCCCTAATATCAAGCACATTAATAGAGGATGCAATATACACTCTACAACCTTTCTTTATCTCATATTCCCGCGTTCATCTGAAACTCATTGATTATTTCAATGTCCTTCCCACTTACATGTGTCATTGTGAAGATTATTTATAGCGTTCCAGCTTGATGTGTAAAGGATTCGCCTGAGCGATAGTCTATAGGTAATTTATACCTTGGCATATTGGATTTAAAGTTGGAATTTAATGGCTCCAAATGAATATTTCCTTTCATTGCGGAGATAAAATAATTGTCGTGCGTAATTGTTATCCTTTTGCCCGTGGCTCCGCCATAAAGGTTTTGCTTTGAGAGAGTAGTATATTTACCGACGGAAGTACATTTACATTTCGGAGGTACTCGTTTAATCCAAATGATTGATTGGATACGACAAGTCAGCTGACTTCTCCATAAACAAAGCATTAGCAGTGTCCGTCCATCAGGAGGTCACACGGTACACGTCTCCAGGGGACATGCTATCCCTTTAAGCCGACAAAAACAATTACAATCATAATGCAAAGACGCGGGCAAAATTATAGGCTTGCTCACCATTCCCGTTCCCAATCATATCTCGCAGGACATCTTAAAGGCTCTTCCATGGGGGAGTGTATATGGTTAAACACTCCTTCATTTAGTGGAATTGAATGCAAAATCGACATATTTTGAGTTTCAGCTCTGTTGCTCTCGTTCTCATTTTCTTTTCCTCTCTCACTTCCACTTATTCTTTTTCTTTCGTATTCTTTTTCCCCTTTTTATCTCTCTCATCATCTTTTGTCTGTTTGTTATATTTTTCTGTTTCTAGTTTTCTTTTTTGTATCTCTCACTTTTGTTTTCTGTCTCTTTCTCGCTAATCTTTTTCTGTTACGTTATCTTTTCTCTCTCTCTCTCCCTTCCTGTTCACTCCTCTGTTATTTCCTGTTTCTTATGCTAGAGAGCACACCCCATATTACGCTATTAATTATGCCAGCGGCAAAGTGGTTAGAGTAAAAGCGTCATTTGCAATGTGGAACATGGATCACGTGTCCTGCATTGGTACATATGTTGAGTGATATAAGGTCAACATTATATCTTAGTGTATCATCATGATCAACTTCATAAAAAAAAGAGAATTCATGTTTAAAGAGTTAATATCCATATTATAGAAGGACTCGTGTGAACCCATGCAACCAAGGCATCTTTACAAATGACACATAATGAAATCAATCATGTTTTTTATTGTTTTAAAAAGCCGTTATTTGGTTATTTCTGCAAACTGTTAATGAATCGCGCTTATAGTAATTAAATGTGGGCTGTGTTATTGGTAAAGACATCGTTTCTTAAAATTGCTAGTGCTTTTTTTTTTTCATTCGGGGTGAGTTTCAGTGCTTTTATTTGGCTATAGAAACTGCAGGAGAACGCATGAAAGCTTTTTACCCACTAAATAAGCATTGTTTATTACAAACAATTTCAAGCCGAGTTCGATGGGAAGGTTTATGTAACAATGGATAGGTCATTCTCTGCATATTAAACTCCGTAACTATTGATATGAGTCATGTGCAATCAAAAAGTCATTTTGTCGCATTAACAAATAATGCGTAATGCACGTTGGCAAACAGGTTTACTATGGATCGGTGAGATCAATCAATTTTAGTTCAGGCACTGAATGCTCTCATTAACTTCTGCCATGAAGTAACATCTGAAAGAAATTTGTCTTTAAAGGGGAACTCCCACTAACAGTTTTAATTAATTTAATTTTAACCGTTTTTACATACTATAATGTACTCAGACAGCTTCATATTGGTAATTTCTATATATGTTCTAGCTCTGTTATTATAGCTCAGTCTACTAGACAAACACTAGACGTGTACTGCCTGTGGTATACAATAGAATGGCTCAGTCCCAATCACCCAGCCAGGCATTCTGACCAACGAAAGTCATTAACATTGCCATAACGCAACAGCCCAGTGTGGTGTTTATCGGAGCAGAATATAATATAATATAATCAGGCTTTTTAAACTAAATTACTATATACAGCACTATATTTAAAGCTTACCTAAAAATACCTATTTTGCAACAAAAACATTTAAAAATGTAACTGCTTTCTATTATTATTATGATTTTTTTATAAAAAAAGATGACACAAATTAGGATTTACATTATAGGAACCCGAAGCCACAAAGATCATCTGCCGGTAAAGAAAAAATATAAATTAAAATTAATTTTGAAAGCACATAGTAATGCACTTGCACTGCATGAGAATCAAATGTGCGAGAAGTGAGTGGACCCTGATTACGCTGGGAGAGTATAAGTGGCGGGGGTATGATTAAGCGCCACCCATTTTGCCACCAGCATAGACTCTAAAACTAGAGGTTCTAACATGTAGCTCACACTAATGGTAGTCCCCTGGCCACCCATGAGTAGCGTTCGAGAAAATAGGGCACTTATTGTCTTGTACAACTAACATACACCCCAATTATAATCGTTCTCCCAGTTTGGGATTGTGTGGAAAGAGGTGGGGGGGGCTGTCCCCAGATATGGAGGTACCTCCTGAATATGGGAAGGACATGAAGTGTGACCACTTGTGTGCCTCTCTTAAATAGCCACCTCGTGGTGCAACAAGACTTAATTTAACAGCACAGACCTCCATTGCCTTCTCATCTCCCCGGGCTGGTCAGGGTCTGAGGATCTACTCAAGTGGCACATGCGCCCTACTACCCACAAAAGCAGGAAAGTGCGGCAGCTACCCAGAGCAGCAGGTCCAAAAATCTGGACTGCTCCACAAAATAAGAGACTGATGAGATGCATGAACATGAGCAACTAAGCGCGAGTACGCCATACTAAGTAACTCTGGATTTCAAGACCGGAGCTCTTCTAACTCACCAGTAAATGTGAATAGAAACAGATAATAATACCCTTATAGCCTACGCAGGGTACCAATTTAGGCCAAATTGCATATACCAGTAATGAGAAGAAAAGAACACATTGTTTCTCCTCCCCAGCAAAATGATTGTTCACTAAAAGAGAGAGAAATAAACCAAAATGAATTGTACTAAAAACCTGAAGTGGAGAAGAGTTTTAGGTGTGGAACCCACACTGTTCCTGTGTTTGTGCTACAAACAAAATTGTTAGGGAAATGCATTAGAGTGGGAAAAGGTACTTCAAGGAGCCCAAGTTTGTTTGAAATAGCCAGGTCGTATTCTCGTCTGTTCTGTTCCGATGCTTAACAATGCAAGGGAGCCTTTTTAGAGAAATAGTTCTGCAACCTTTAACTGCAAAAGCCATCAAGAAAAAAAAAAGTATTTCTGTTTTCTTCTTTTTATCCACGAACCTACCGGTGACCTCTTAAAACAACGAGGGAATAGAAAAGACAGCACTACAAACTTTTTTTTCTATTATAGTTACAAGAATGTCTGCGTGTTTTTTGGCCAAAAATAAAACATAAAATAAGTGTTCTATGAGTCTAGGCTGTAATATACAATATTTGTTTCCGCTAAGTATCTGCTTTCAATTTAACGTCCCTTTGAGACCATCTGGTATGTGCTCTTTCCAGGACCGGTTCTCCTAAATCTCTTAGGGGCATGGCACCACCTGGAAATCCCTTTGCACTTTCCAGTAGAGAGTTCCAACAAAGTGCTGGCAGAGAAGAGATCTGATTATCTCTCGGCTGCTCGCTGAGAATTTTCTGTGTGACTGATCCAGAAATTAGCAGAAACGAACGTGTATATTCGCTGCGGGCCGAAACGCAAGGGGAAGAGGGTAAAGCGTGGTTAGGGAGGTGAAATATTGGGCAGACCAAGCAGAGACCAGACATGAAAGAGGAGCCTGTAATGAATTATATGCCACCTTTGAGATTGAAACTCCATCAGCTCTACAAATTGCACAAGGATGCCTGCAACTAAATTTTAACTTTGAATTGGGGGGAAAAAGATTTTATTTTTCCAATGAAACCTGTGCTTTTTACATTTTAGACGGCGACTAAACACGGAAAGTAACCCAATTTCAATTTCTATGTATTTGTCTAGCATGCCTCTATCAATGCATTAAACTGTGATATACAACGTTTACAACGTTAAAGGTTAGACCCTGTATTCACATAAAAAAAAAAAAAATAATTCAATTACTACGTCAGTTAGGTATATCCATTTTATGATATTTAAAACTTCTATTTTTAAAAGTACTGTCCCGTCTATTCTGCTGAATTGAATATTTTTAGATCGCAATACTGCTTCAGGAACCTCGTTCGTAGAATTGTTGAATGTCCCTTTGAAGAAGTAATTTGTTAATCATGTAAATTATTCATCATTCCTATTTTCTCCCAGGAACATGGAATTGTCATGTGACGCAAAACCAGGTGCTTTAAGTTCCTGTGTTGTTTTTACGTAATTTAAACATTCAGAGCAGAGACCTGCCAAGATATATTTGCTACCAGGGCCGGCCTTTGGGGTGTGCGACCTGTGCGACCGCACAGGGCGCCACACTCCAGGGGGCGCCGCCGCGGGGTCCGCCGCCGCCGCAGCGCGGTCCGACGCCCCTGCCGCCGCGGGGTCCGCTGCCGCCAGTATGGGGGCACCCGGCACCCCTCCAGAGACGGACAGTAATGTCCGCCGCTGGAGGAGCAGGCTCGCAAGGGAGCAGTATCGGAGGTCTTTAACAGACCTCCGATACCGCTCCCTTGTGATCCCCGCGGCAACAGCTGCTGTGCGCCGGGGTTTGCTGTCAGATCCCGGCGCACAGCACTGAAGCCGCGCCCACCGGTCTCCGTGCCCTCTGAACCGGAAGAAGAGAAGACAGAAGAACTAAGAAGAAGAGCGAAGAGGAGGCAAAGAAACTGAAAGAGGAAAGGTAGGAAAGCATAGAGTGACAGTGAGAGTGGATTGGTGTATATGTGTGGATTAGTATATATGTGTGGTTTGGTATATATGTGTGGTTTGGTATATATGTGTGGTTTGGTATATGTGTGGATTAGTATATATGTGTGGTTTGGTGTATATGTGTGGATTGGTGTATATGTGTGGTTTGGTGTATATGTGTGGATTGGTGTATATGTGTGGATTGGTGTATATGTGTGGATTGGTGTATATGTGTGGATTGGTGTATGTGTGTGGATTGGTAAGTGTGTGAGAGTGATGGGTGTTATGCTGTACCATTTCCAATGTATTTTTCATTATATAATTATGCTCTAAAGTACATCATAACTCCCATCACTCTATACTGTTCCATACAGTGGCAGAGCTGGGAGGCAGAGGCCTTCTGAAAGGTAAGTGAACTTCAAAGAGGGAGAGGGTAGATAGTTAGGAGGGGGTAGATAGGGAGAATGGAGTGAGACGGGGTACATAGGGCAATCATACTCCTATCATGCCAAGTAGTCTATGAGTACATCCTGGAATCTGCGGGCATGATAAGAATGTGATTGCTGTTAAATATATATATATATATATATATAAATATTATTTAATTGTTTTGTTATGTGTTATGGTGTGGGGGGGGGTCATATTCGGTTTCGGCCAGGTAAATGCTGCACTTTTGGTTTCAGTCCAGAATTCGTTTCGGTGCATCCCTACTACTAAGCCAGACAATGAAGTGGTAGGCCTACACCACATCAATGTTTGGCGTAGTATATAGTGATTGGGGTTTTGTTACAAGTTTTGATTCCTTTCTTTTTTTGGGATGGGGGGGCGCCAGACGAGTAGTCCGCACAGGGCGCCAGAACACCTAAGGCCGGCTCTGTTTGCTACAAATTGTAGAGGGTGTGATATATGATACAGCTAAGAGGAACAGCACCTTTAAATCAGCTGCACGGTGTATATAATATAGCATTTAGATAAGGCACTTAACACAGCAGTTCGCTGTAAATAATAGAGCTGTAACTTTTATCCCTTCTTCTTACCCTAATGAAGTTGGCAACAAATATATAAACATAATATAAATGAGATGCTTTGGCCAATTCATATAACCAAAACCTCTCATTTATATTATGTTTATATATTTGTTGCCAACTTTATTAGGGTAAGAAGCGCAGACAGTTTTTGTTTTTTGTATACATTGTACAGCCAATACACTGTTTCTTGCAGCATGCTCACACTGTTTGGTAGGCCTCGTATTACACATTTGTATTATTTGAGCCTGTGACTAGCTTAGCGCACCGACACTTTTTCTTTTCCGAGTATCTTCAGATGTAAATGGAATGGGTTACCATCAAAATATTAAATGGGAATGCTTGTCAAGAACGTTTGCCGCAAACTTTTTCTTGAAGATATTTAGATTTTTTGGGGTAAAATAAGATCTATTTTCAACCGATTTCCCAGTATGCTCAGAGAGTTATAGTTGTAGCCGTAGACAGATATAGAATCTTGTCTTCTTGACAAGGATGGCTTCCCCACAGGGCAGACAAAGTACGTGTCTACGGATTTACTTTAGTAGGGGTTTCCAGAAGAACGCACTACAAGCATTTGGAGAAGCAGAGATTGAATGCCACCAAATTACAGTAACCTTTAATTAATTGGACTGAAACAGAAGGCTTTTACTCGGTTACATAGTATCACCAGGAAATCATTTCATTCCCTTTCTCAGAGGTATCGTGCATTGGTGTTTAATGTCCTTTCAGTTGGTATCATGGTCTATATGTGACCTCTTTTGAGGCCAATGCTAGCACGTGCATTTTCAACTATGGAAGATGTAGTGATTGTAACTTGAAAATAAAATGTCTGCCAACTTAACTTCCAAATCTACTTTTACATATATAAAATAGATCTATTTGATTCGAGCAAGAGCTGATCAAACATGGCTTGTGTCAAGAGATGATAAACCAGTTACACCGGAACTATAATGTTATGTTTTCCTTGAAAATAAAACATTCTAGAAGCAGGCACTGGCGATGGACGTGGTTGGTGGTTGAGGATAGAGCGGGGATAAAAAAGGAAGTGCATGCAGTCTAGATTGGGAGTCATTTGGCCAACATGTATAAAATAGTTAAGGTATTCGCTTGGGAAATCCCAAAAGGGGATAAGTCCGGCATTTTGCTTATCGCAGGGCTGGACCTCCTGCGGTAGAAAATGTATGGCTAGTAGGGAGTGCTATTGTCTCGTATGTTAGCAATCAAGGGAAACTACATTTTGCTCTATAGTGTGATACAATAAGTACCAATTAGTATTGAATTCTAACCTAATTACCACCAAGTTCCAAATGCGTTCGAAGGATAACTGTTGAATGAAAACAATATTGTTTATACTAGGACTATTTTATAAAGTACTTTAAAGAGCAAGACATGATGTGGAACAAACCTAAGCAACACTCCAGGAAATGGTATCGCTAATTGTAATCTTCAATCCATTCTTTCTGTCTGAGCATCGTTTTAAGAAATTACATGTAATTATAGAGTCGACAAATATGTACGGCACCGATTGCATTCTCAGGATGAGGACAAGAAAATACCTAGTCAATTTCAATTCAGAAAAGGCAGTTTTCCAAAGCAGATTCCCTCTCTCATTAACTACTGTTGTTTTACCCATGCAAATGTGTAATCAGATATTCAAAACAGGTAGCGACAAGAAAAAAAAAAACTCCAAAAAAACCAGTAACTACTGTTAAAAGCCTGGATCGTAGGCAGTCTGTTTTGGAAGGAGTTTTGTATTCCAACTTTGGAATGTGAAAATAAATCCATGGGAAATAGCAACAAATAAAATGTCTGTTTTGCCATGCATTGCCGATCAGGGCTTGTTTTTCATATTGCGCATGATGTAGTGTGCGGAAAAGACAAATAATTAACTAAGGGGGTCTTTAGTCACATGAGCAAGAAGGCTCATTAGTCATTTTAAATAGTCTGTCTAATGGGTGGAATCTTTGTTATAAATGTTTTAAGTGGGTATATTCGTTTTTTGAAAATGCTTTTTTCGGGATCAAATAGATTTGAATAGAGATTATTATACATTTTTTTTTTTTTTTAAGAGTATTCTTTAGAAATACAATACTAATACACTAGACGTTTCTATTAGGTTATCAACCTCCAAAGTCTTTGAACACAGTAATGACCTGTATTTCAGTGTAGTAATTAAGAACAATATGTATAAATAATATGGTGAGCCATACAATAGCTTGCTTGTGATGAAATAGCTATAGGGGTCATTGGAGGAAGCTATAGTAAGCAGACCTAGGGTACATATACATCGTGGCAACCCCTACCCCTGGTGTTATAATGTAAGAGCAGGATGATCCATTACTCTTTTGGCATGGATGGTCATCAACCACATCAACCACTTCCTTTTCATATTCTTCAAAGGTTATCTACCCTCCATCATGTCTGCATACAGTATTTAATGCCACTTCCTACAGGAAGAACGTAAGGACATCAAGTGAGGATGAGGGGATGGAACTGACCACCAAAATAATATCACAGCCATCCTTACAAAAGATAAATGAAAAATCTAGTAGTAGTCATGGTAAAGGTGGGATATACCAAAAAAGTAGAAAAAATACATATTAGGAAAAAAATGATGAATTGAATACTTTATCTTTTGAAACCCTACAGCATGCAGCCACATGCTAAAAGTAACTGGGAAGTCCTACCTGAAATTTGCCCGGTGTGTCTGACACACAAACATAAGCAGTTATGTAATATTTTTTTTTTTATATAGGTTTATTCTCCTTAAGTCTAACTTAGCAAACACACGAAATAAGCCTTTTGCTTTCCTAGGATAAGAAAGACTATCAGTGGCCTTTTTTGTGTCACATGGCTACAGGGCTACCCACTAACTCTTGCTTACACATCTGTTGTGAAAAAACACCCATAAGTAGTAATGGTAATAGTTTTTAGTAATAAAACCCAAACTGTTTTGAAGAGAAAAGGGAAAAATATTCCAAAAGTTTTAGAAATAAACCATCCATTCATATAACATATTATTTTCTTTTAAAATATTAAAAACTTTATCTCGCCTTTCCAAAGAAATTGGAAGATCACCTAAAAGAACAAACTTTGTAGTCTTGGATTTAAATAATTAAAGAAACGAGACATTTCCATAGATGTAATTAAAAAAGAAATACAGGCTTCATGAAACGATACGGCTTCTACTTAGCAGGGATTTTTATTTTTGTAGCACTAATATCTTTAAGTAAATCAAATCCATCCAAGAAGACCCATCAGCGCTCTAATTAGAGACTCTCCGGCACCCTCGCAATAACACATCTGAATTTACTGACCTAATAGAGATGATTTGGTGTTTGCTCTCAGAAAATACCTCTTATGAACAGCTTTACAACCATGCCGTACAGTCAGTATTAAATGTCACTTTCCAAATGGCTCACATCTGTTCACTCATTCAGCATTCTGAAGGCGAATGAATAAGGCAGACCATAGCCTCAGCGTCTAAATGATCACTTTTCTATATTAAAATCTAGTTAGTTTCATTTTTCACAGTCATTTTCTCAAGGACGCATGCATTACAAAATACTGACCTTTTTATGTTGTGTAACTTAGAATGTGTGGGAAGTTATGAGAAAATCCGTCTTCCGCGCTAGAATGAACCAAGGAGTTGTTTAGAAAGAAGAAAGGGGAAAAAAAAAAAATCTTGATCGTGTTAAATTCAGAATTGAATTACATAAAAGCCTTTGGGATACTACTCACGATAGCGCTGATGAATCTGTAACAAGAGGATGATGACATTGTAATGCCGCCTCTTTATTATTTCCAACTTAACAATAAAAAAATACGTTTTACTACAATTTAACGAGTCTGTCTAGACACAAGATAATCAGTTCATTGCTATCTGGTTCTTTCGAAACCTGAGTTGTCCTGAATCTGGCGAAAGAACTCGGAGTTTGGTTTTAAATAAAAGACATCAGTACCACCCATCTGTCCCAAACTGGCCTACATTTCTAGGGATGAAAATAATTTTTTAAACGATTAATATACAGAATATTTTATATCTCTGCGTTGTTTAACCCTTTCATCTCGTGTTTACCTGAAGCCAACAATGTCAGAATTTTTTTTTATATATATTAAGATTTACTTGCTATTATATATATACATTTTAGCGCTGCTTTCATTTATGTATATATATCTGCAGGCTCTTCTGATCTTTTATAAGCTATGATATACACATAACTGTAGAAATTTGTTTTTGGGGAATTCTTAGCAAGCCGTCTCTTCTCCTCGGCATGGAACTGTGCCGGTTTACTGCTGGAGCTAGTCGTTCTGTAATGAGGTCAGTGCAGTGTATCCTTCAGAGATGCTCAGTGCTCATTAACAAATGTAAAAGTGTAAAACGTCCATTATACAAAGCTTATATGGCATTGCAAACATGAACTTCACAGTTTCCCAGTTCCATTTTGCAAAACTGCCTGTAAGCACATTTTTACAGAACGTCAATATCCCTTACATAAAACTGTCTGTATACGAACACTTACAGGCGTAACGCCACTACATAGAACTTGTGGAAGAACTTTAAAGAGGCAAAGGTGCCCGACATGCTATGAAATTGACATCTACAAACACACACACACACACACACACATACATATATATATATTGCTTCAGACCTGATGAAGAGCTTGTCTTTTAAATATTATGTTAGTCCAATAAAAAAGTATCACCGCATACTCTGCAATGGGCTTAACCCATTTACATTATACATATATATATATTACATATTATATATATATATATATATATAATATATATATATATATATATATATATATATATATAACATATTATATATATATATATATATAATATGCCTAGAAAATGTGCAGTCATAATAAATATTCTTTTAGGGTAATTCGATCATTGTCTACACGGAATTTTTTTTAAATATGTATTATGTTGAGTTATTGACATGGATACAATCTATACATGCAGTACACATAAACAGGGACAAAAATAGGGTACTTGCATTCTTTTGGATAAAATACACAGCAAGCCATGAAGAAATAATTCTCAGATGAGAAAAGCAAACTTTTTGGTGTTTTGGTTTTGTCTTTGCTATCGGTATAAAGAGAGATGTTCACCCAGAGATATGGACTGAAATAAATCTGAAATGGCTGTGTATATGCATTCATCTTGTCTACCTGATCCCGATGCTAAATTACTTTGTGTCTTCTTTGTGTCTGGAGTTAATGTCAAACTCGAAAGCTATTATGTGATATACTGTAGCAATATTTTTTTTGGACACACGCTGTTAATGTGCACCTGGAACCGTCAAGCCTCTCCTGATGTATTACTTTAAGCATCTTTTGGCACAATTAATGTGTAAAATAATTAAAGATATGCTTGATTTTGGCATTGACAAAACATCTTGCATAAGAAAAACTTTTAATGGATATTAAAAGTTGGAGTTTCTTTTAATAGTCACTCAATGCACATAAAATGTCCTTTTAAAATGGCAATATAAACTAATATATTGATAGACCCGTTCTGCTCCTCCAAAAGCCTGTGTTTTTAGTAAGGAGTTTTAAAAAAAAAATCACCAATTTTGTTAGTGATCAAACTAAAATTACAGATTAAAATGGAACTGTCAGGGTTTTCTTAAACTTCTTTAATTACTCACAGTATACACACCTTGACCCTACATTTCTTTCTTGGCCATGGATGCACTCCTACAAACTTTTCAGAATCCCTAAACTTTTTTCAACACTATTTCTTCATTATACCCACACATTAGTGGTATATACTTATTAAATTGTGTATTGTTTCAGTAGTCATCGGTATTTATGAATGAATTTATGAGTGTTAGGCTTATGTTTTTTTGGTTTTTGTACCAAGGATGTTGAACCTGATCCATACGAGCTGACGTCCATGAAAAACTTTAATGATTCTTAAATGAACATTAAATGAAAAAAATAAAATAAGTTTTATTAATATTTTTCTGAAAATCCCATACGTATGTCTTCTGAGGCTTAATATTTTTTTTTAGTAACAAGCTCTTTGAGTACATAGGTGATGATGGCATCTATGTAACCTTTCGTCGTTTTTCAATGTTATACCTATACAAATGCTGCAAACTGACATGCACAATAGCGTAGGCTTTGTGCATTAAATGCATTCACTGCATTAAAGTTCTTCTAAAGACTGATGACTCTCATAACGTAAGTCTGATATGTTAGTTCTTGCTTGGTCATCCACTGCAAAGGTACCATCAACATGGTTGATCAAACAATATCGACTTTATGGCCAGCCCAAACCGCTAGTGTATTCCAGAACCGCTTTATCTGTTCAAAATAAATTCTGTAAGCAGAAATGAATTAAAAAAAATGTAGTTCACTTGTATCACAGACCACAAGCTGGAAAAGGCCTACTGGAGCCCAAAAAAGGAACTAGAAATGCTAGGAATCAAATGTAGCTTAGTCAAGATGAGATAAAGAAGACACTGCCCCAGAGAAAAACCTCTAAAAACAACAAAAAGGAGCTCCTTGTGAAGAAGGGAAAAAAAAGAAACCAGTAGTTGTGATGAAGGACTTGTCAACTTGATGAACAAAGAGAACTTGGATGGAAGACTTTTTGAGTCTGCTCATTAAAAATTCTCATTTATCTCCCTCAAGATAAATAAACCTTCATCCTAAAGTCGTCTTTAGGTAGATACTTTGAGGCATATACCACACATAATAATAATAAAGGGCAAAGACGTACTAATTCCGCATCCGATAAGTGAAACCTCCGAAGAAGGTAGCTTCAATACCACAGCGGCGTTATTGTGTACCTTGACAAGTTGTAAAATCTCTAATTGTTTCATTAAAGAAATCTGAGGCACGGTACCTATATGGTCAGTTTTACAGCTTACTTATTGATTTCTGTATAGACATTTATCAATGCACGTCTGCTGGGCCTATCTATTATTTAGTTTTTAGCTCTGATGCAATGTTGCTAGTTATATTGTGCAGGGCTTTCTCTTTCAGTTAATAAAACAGTAGTATTGATCGCGCTCTTTAGGGACCTCAAAGGTAGAAGGACCATTCACTGTTTCAAAACATTTTACATTGTGCTCCAAGTTATACATTTTGAACACACAAAGTGGAAATGGTTAGGGGCAGAATACCTGAGTCTTTAGGTCTTGAATAATTCTCCAAAATTGTCTAGGATGTGTCGGTATAGCACAGAATTGAAGCTTACTCACCTTTTCTTAACTAATGGTAAGATTGTTTGGCATCATTTCTTCATTGATCCCATATTGATAGAATGAATGAGAAATACAAACCTAGGAATTCATGGAAATAATATAGTCTGTAAACATAGTAGGTTGACGTAGGGCATGGGAATTCATTAACTAACTTCATCAGAGATGTTGGTTTTTGGCAAAATGGAATACCCACATGCCAGTAGACCAGTAAGGTGTTTTTTATTATTAATTTGGATAAACAAGCTTTCCTTTTTTATGTGTAATATTGGCCAATCTTCAAAAACATAAAATACGCTCTCTACAACAGACATAGAACCAGTTTAAAGAGACAGTGACCAATTAAATAATTTGACTTTGTTTAAAGGAACGCTCCACTCATTACATACACTTAAAGCATATGATAGGTGCATGGTCCCTTTAAGTTTGTGTAGTCCATTTTTTTTAAATGCATGGGGGATTCTGCATTTGCCCCTTCCCCCACCCTCCAGCTAAATACCCTGTAGGAGATGCATCCAGTCACCTTTAGCACTGGTTCTGCTGAACACTGCATGTAGGGGTCTAGACCCCAGTGCTTATGTGTAAAGTCTTCCCATTGATTGATTGATTAAGCTGCCAATCAATGACAGGACATTTAAGTACAGCTTAAATAGTCAATCAGTGGGAAAAATTCCAGTCATGGAGAAACTTTTACCACCATGTTTCACTAGAATACATATTAAAGTACTTATAGATGGTTCGGGTTATTTCAATATGGGTTCCATTATGGTAGAGGTGTCACGGAACACGTATAGGAATGACTTTTGACATCTTTCTGTCAGTTTTATTTCTCTGTCTCAGCTGTGTCCACAAGTGTTTGAGAGATATTGGAATCAGGAACACCATAAGCCCCCTTTCTTTCAATTGGTTAAGGCCTGAATTTTAAGTATTTGCTTCTACAAGAGCATAATAGAGGTTGTGGCCACTGGAGGTACATGAGGATTCGGCAAACGAGTATCTGCCCTTATCCCTTCATCATTGTTTTCTGTTCTCTTTCCTTCTCATATATCGGAATTTTAGACATGAAGGGTCGTATTTGTTTAAGGTCCAGTAAGTTGTATCAATTTTAGACTCTGGATCAGGAATGGTGTAGGGCAAGGAATGCCGTACTTTTAAGGTGGACCCCAAGAGTAAACAGATGCTTTAATATCTAAACTCAATGGCTGCCTTAAGCTAGGTTTCCATTTGGTTTTTTTTTGCTAAAAACGCCTATAAAAACGCCAATAGCGCCACCTGGCGTTTTTTTGTGAAAAACGGCTGCAGCCAGATGTTAGCTGTAATTCAATATGAAATCGCAAAATGCCATTTCCACTTGGCGTTTTTCTGTTTGGCGTTTTTTCAGTCCTCTTTGGCGTTTTTCTGCTTTTTTGGGCTCTGTGGCAGTTTTTCAAAACTGCAGCATGTTGACACTCTGGCGTTTTTTGCAAGAAATCTTGGCTTTTTTTCTCCCATAGAAGTCTATGGGAGAGAAAAAACGCCATGAAAAAGCCATGTGGGTTTATTGCCTTGGCGTTTTTTATGGCGTTTTTTCCACAGTTACAATGCAGAGGATGGACCCAGTATCTGTGTGTCCTACGAGACATAGGCTGAAAACAACCAGTTTCACACAAAACAAAGTCCTGGACTGGTTCATATTGAATTTTACACCATTTGGAACAAACATGCCATTACAAACAAACATACGCGACTGGATCCTGCGTGCCAAAAGCAACAGCAAACAATTTGCACCATCATTTGGGGCCAATCTTCCCAGAGGAGCAGACATTCGAAATAAAGCATGCCTTACAAACCACAGAAAAGAGACAAAAGGGTCTACCAAGTAAATGACATCAGGAGAGGGCAGATACTTGCCATTTATCCTAATCCCTTTTAGCTGGGTGAAACTTCTAACTTGTAAAGGCTGGAAAAACTGCCTAAGGTCAAAAAAAGCAATTTCCACAGAAAGGCTAAAACGCCAGAAAAAACTGCAGAAAAAACACCAAAACGCAGGTAAATGCAGTGGCAGTTTTCTTGGCAGTTTTCCTGGCGTTTTTCATCAAGAAAAAAACGCCGGACAAAAACCCAAGTGGAAACCTAGCCTTAGATGGTTAATTTTGAATTCTTCCTCTATCGCCGTTTTCACCTCTACCCAAACTTAACATGAAAACCACAGCCTTAGACATCCTTCATCTATCAATATGATACGATTACTTTACAATTTCACAAAGAACAGCAGAACGATCCTGACGCTGACAATATAATGAGACATCACTAAGAATTTCTGATAAATGATTATATCCATAAAAGACAAAAGTTTTCTAACAACATCCTTTCATAGTTAATGCAAGTCTGTTCCATTGTAAGTATAAAATAAACCATATTCATGGGCAAGGAACATGGCTAAGCTTCTTTATCTTGTCAAATTAACGCAATTTTACAGATATCTACACTCTCAACTCTAAAAGCATTAAACTGTCAAATTCTAAACCTAAATGTAAAACTGGCAGTCTTCCCCTGGAGTTGAATCTGATATCAAAATGAAGGTTTATTAACATTACAAAGGGCATTACGGTCCTATACTATCCTTCTCATTATTCTAAGCAGTTGCCTCGAGGCATTGCATTTAACCTTGAGAGAGGTGATAGGAATTATGGGAAGAAATCTTTGAGGCTAAAGCCTTTATTTTTTTTACGCCATTTCTCATGATCTATGGGATTTTTCTTTGGTTCCCACACAGACCAAAAGAGAGGAGCCCCTCGTTTTCTTTTGATCTTATCAGAGTTCTTCTTTTACAAATAAACTAAATTCTGGAATTAACAAACATACTCGCTTGAGTCATGCAAAATATATTCAAAAATATTACATTTCTAAAACAATAGAAAAATCCTGCAGTACGGTGTCAGCTGACATCCCGTCATATCATTTAGCAAACATGGCCTGCTGTGCGGTGGTCAAAGGAAATGAAAGCATGTAAATTGCTTTTTCATTAATACAAGGTTTGTTTCTGCTAAGAGCTAATTATCAGAGTTAGTAGTATTTGTTAACAGAAGTGGCGTCAGATAAACACGCAAGGCTTCAAAGGGGCTTTGAAAATAGCTGATACGGCTCTCTCGTGTCAAAAAATAAAACCTTGTATGTCTACCAGAAGTCATTGTTTTATAGAACACATAACACAGGTAGAAATAAATAATAACTAAATTATATATATATATATATATGTGTGTGTGTGTGTGTGTAACAGAAAGTCACATTATAAAAAAAAATTACTATTTTTAAAATAATGTCCATGAAGGAACTGTTGTGGCTTTTTCTTAAGTATTTTATCTAACGTTACTTTTGCACAAGTGTGTGTTTCACCATAACACGATGATTCTGTAGAGTTGGAGAAGGGCAACATGTTTTTAGGGTAAACTTAGTGATGTGAATCCTACCGCCTCCCTTTCCATAATGTTCAATCCTGCTGCATTTTAATATTTCATTATTCCTTTAAACAATTGTTGCACCTTCTTTTTTTTTTAGCAGGAAAATAGAAAGCAGATAGAAAAACTCTCATAGAGCTGTATGGATCGTTTATAAACCGCGAGCACCCATAGTACTTTCTTTTGCGTTTATTTTACTTTATACGTTGAAGTCGACTCAACTCCCCGCAAATCCCTGGTTCTTTAATTGTAGATTTAAACAGTGCTTTGGTAACTTTCTGAACCCTGGGACACAGGGTTAGAATGAGGTGAAAGTCCGACTTCGGCCCTAGCTGTTTTTTTTGTTTCATATATACAATACATACCATTCTGCATAGTAGTTCATTTTGCATTTGTGATATCTTCGCTTGGCCTAAAGCCATGTGGCATGCTAACAAGGCATGCCGTGGTTTTGGCAGCATCTATACAGGTCTCAGCTGTCAGCATCTCTTATCCTCTCTTTCTGCAACACAGTTGGTACTGGCAACAGATCATAAGCTAAAAGTGAGAAGTGTATTTTTTTATGCCTTCAACATCTTGCATCAACTTTAGCACAACAGACATGGCTCCTAGACCTCCCTTAATCCCAAGCTACAAGACTTCTTCTTTCTACAAAAACAGACAGATGTTCTTTTGATTTTTAAATGCCTCGGATCACAAGCCTTTGGGGGATCCTTAACTAGTCTTATACCTACTTCTGTGCATAAGACAAAGTGGAATATTATAAAGTGTATCTTTTTAGGTAATTTAGTTCTAAGTTGTCGTTGAACTCTTGCGTGGTGGAGATTGCTTTTCAAAAGGGACTTGGTAATTAGAGCTTTTGAGCAAAGATAGTTTTCATGAGCAGGTCAAAGACAATGCCAGGGAAGCACAACTTAATGCATTTAATTCAAGATGGTTGTAAATGTCCATTTTGATGCCAAAGCATAACATCCAAAACAATAAATGGCGTTTCAGGGTGTGATTATACTTCGCGTTGTGGTTTTCAGTAATGCTACGGCTAAATTTGACAACGTCTTCACCATGTCAGATTCTGATGATTTGTTGGCTATATAAAACAACATTTAATTTTTGCTTTTTTAATCAATAGTTTAGCATTCCTCCAAAGTATGTGTTTGGGGCATAAATCCCTATCCTCATCTGTTCTCCCCCGATGTCCTTCTTTTCTAGGAGTTCTGAGTGTGATGTGTGTGAGTGTGTCACAGTGTTGCGCAACCCTAAAACTCACAATAATTTCTCAAAAAAAAAAAGTGTTTATGTACATTAAACACATCATCCTTCCAAATCTATTAGCCAGATGCATAAATAGATGTCAACAGTTAAAACATATTCTTGGTAAAGCCCTGCTAACTAAACACTCCTAACTATAAACTAGGTAACATGGCATTATGGATCTCTCTTTTTGAGATACGACTAGCCACATTATGAGACAAGATCGTAGCTTTGTAAGGGGGGTGGGAGAGAGACACAAAATAGGGACTGTCTAGAAGGAATCATTACCATTGGAAGGCATTACGACTTAACTGCAAGAACAAACGACATCATCACCAGTACTGGGGACTGTATCTCCAAGATGTGACAGTCAGGGGAGATATGAAAGAAACATTTAAATACATCAAAGGGATCAACACGTTCAAGAAGAAAAACAAGAGGCCAGAGTCTTAAATTAGAAGGACAAAAGTTAAAAAATAAATAAATAATCCTTTGAACACAAGACATGGGAGCTTTAACATACCATTGGGCCAGTTATGCCTGTGAAATGAGTGGTCACATTCTACATTATTTCACTTAAGATTTAAAAAAAAAAAAAAAAAAAAAAGGCTAAAAGCCATTACCTAATATTTAAGCGTTAAAAATAAGTGACAATGAAAATAACCACAACATTAATAACGTTTTTTAATAATGGACTGTGTATGTGATTTCCTTGTGTGAAGAAATATTAGATGGCTGAATGGTTATCGAAAACACACATGCTGTTTCCATATGGAACATATTTTATGCTTATTAGAAACACTTCACTACTAAAAACCCATTTGCATCACGTTAACTGACATTTAAATGATTAAAAAAACTCATTATTTTCCTCATATTCCCTTTAGTTATCATGGAATTGCATTGGAATCCCTCTGCATTAAAATAAAGCTGTTGATATTTTTTTTCTATTAAACAGCTCTACCACATGGAGTGATTAAAAAATAATGATAAAATCCGTAATAGATCTGTACTCGCCCGATCGTTTTACTGATTTCTCTCCCAAAATGAAGTCCGATGACGTGAAGCTTTTTATTGGAGCTCTGTGAATTTTGATTGTATGTTTATTTCTCTTTTCTTAACCGTTCCGAGTCCAGAGGGACCTGAAATGTATCGCAACAAGTTACACATTGTGTGGTTATTATAGGTTCAGAGAGATCTATAATTCAGCTTTGTGTGTGATCCCTACTGACATGCCTTGGTTCTAATTTATTGACACTTTAACGAGTGCTAATGAAGTAGCTTGGACTAATAGGAGCTATTCTGAGCTTTAGCCACTTTCCAGTGGCGGACAGCAAAATAAATAAATAAAAAAAAAATAAAAAAATAAAAGATCCTTAAAAAAACACAAATAGTTAATTATTTGGGAAGCGTATTTGAGCCTGGAAAAACTGTTGCGAAATAGGGTTGATCTTTGTTGTGGGTGGCCAGGTCAACTGCCTAAGATGTCGTCAGAATGAGGGTATGATGAAACACCGTCTCCACAAGGTTTAGGAGGTCCAGATCTCTAGATGTTAAATGCTCAGGGCCCTGGGATATAATGTAATACTCTTTATCCCATGGTAACCTGGGCCATTGCACAGTGGAGCCTGCTTTTAGAAACAACGCACAGGTCACTGCCTTCCAAGAGTAGACAACATTGGGTATAAGCCAGTCCAGAGTTGTGGAAATGGGTCAGGATGCAGAAAACAATGTGAGACGGAAGAGTATGGGACCACTTTGAGGTCTATTCACTAAAATGTATGGTTGGCAGCAGAGTAGTGGTTGTTAACACTCTCACTTCACAAGATACAATACGGGCACCGTCAAATAGGCAACCCAGGTGACTACCCAGGATTGGGAGCAGGCGGAGGGCCCTGTCACCAGTTTTACTACTATATTATTAAGCAAATGCTTGCAGGACGGTGTGCTATAGAAGCTGTTCATTCCAAGTGGCAAGTCGTGTTGCCCAAAGAAAAAATGATATACCATTAATGGATTAGCCATTTGGCACTTGTGACTACTGACCTTAGCTGATAACCTGGTTTTAAATCTTATCTGAGCGGTAGGTCCTTTGCTAGTCTACTAGAATAACAGCTCCCACCATGTTCAGGTCACATAACCAAATTTGTTATATATATATATATAGGTTTGTATGCATACTTGCGCTCAGGGGATGTACACATCTTAATCCAGCACTGCTGCAGTCATTTAAACACCTTGCTCCTTTTCCCATAAGCTTCCGCATCTCCCCATGTAAGAATAAACCATGTGCATTATGTGTTTTTATATTAAGTAATATTTATGGTGCAAATGAAAAAAATCTCTAAAGTTATCCTTGTGTGTTGGTTTTCGCAGTTAACGATATATATATATATATATATATATATATTTATATAGTCTTGTCAAGGATATCTGTACAACAATACTTTGCTGAATTATCTGATTATGTCATTTGGAATGCCAATTAAATCTATAGCTCCATAAAGTCTATTATTTTTCATAAGGCTTATCTAGCAAACATTACGGTTATAGTCTCCAGAAGCAACAAAACTATAAAACGTGCTCTCTTCCTTGGAAGCAAATAATATTATATTTAATTAGGTAATTTTGGTAGGGTTATGTGTGAATCATCAAAAACTGCAAAACAAGGGGAAAAAAAGACCTGCATGCATGTATTATTTTCTCATGTCGGAAGAAACAAGTTTAGAATTAGTTTGAAAAAAGTGTAGCACACTTGCTCTTTCTTTTGACTACTTTTGTATGCTTTTAAAGACAGATTGTGTAACTAACCTGTTAAATCCAAGTAGAATGAGTCAAATAATAAGGAATTTGTTTAACAAATCATTATTACATCTTTATTTTGGTTTTCTATAAAATACAAAGACACCACTGCAGAGCTCCCAAGCAAGAAGTCATACTTCGAAGAAAAGCTAATTCAGGCCGATCTCCAGAAACCTCCATAAAACCATGTCCCCAAAAACAGCAGCGTACATGATAAGACTCCAATGTTTATGAAGGTTTGGAAGTCTAAAGGGTTGAAGTCTGAAGTCTATTAGTAAAAGCCGTGGGCAAGGCAGATCAGGATTTAGAGGTTATTACAGACTCAGTGTGACAGATGAAGAGAAAACAATATATCAGCTAGATGAGGTCTGCCGTGTGTAGGGGATGTGAAATAGGAGGTTGAGTTATGCTAAAGGTAGTGAGGACCATTGAAGGTCTGCTGATGGTCACGATGGGCTCAATCCCCAATACCAGTACTAATCTATAAACAAAACCCTAGTTTATACATTATATTGTCAATATCCCTCTTATTTAACCCCCCCATCCCCGAAAAGTCCATGACAATTTATAAATGAAAAGCCAAAGACTGACACTGACAGAATTTAAAATAGGAGTCTATTTTAGATCATGATCCCTGGATTCAAATACTAACATGTTTATTCAATATTCTGATAATTAATGTGCCTTCCAAATCTACAGCTCCTTGATATATACAACAGATGTGTTGAAAATGTAAAAATAGAGTATCTTTGATTCATAGATAACCCATGAAAAATTCAAGTGCCATGCACCTGTGTGCTTTTTTTTTTTTTACAGGCTAATTGAAAATGCATGCAGAAAAATATTTTCAGAATACCAATAGGAGAAAAAAAAAATTCATTTAGCACCTTAAACTGGTACAATTGACAAAACAATGTTCTTAGTGTAGGCGTTAAAGAGTTAATTGTTAACCCCGCACATTTTTCAGATATTCCATGAAATGCAGGAGAACAACGGGGACAGTCCCAAATGTCCTGCTATTTTCCGGTTATTCAGAAATGAAGGTCAACACACCAGATGTCTTTTGTCAGCTAGCGCCTGCTTGTATTTGGTTTTGTGTGTAGGCTTTTGATTTTACGGAAAATAAAGTGTCTAATTAAACCACTAAATAAAATTGTAACAAAACTATCATTGAACAAAATGTTTATGAAAACTAACAAAGAAACATTAAATATAGTTATAAAAAATAATAAACATCTTCCTTATGGAAGGGGGTCATATTAGGTAGTTTCAACTTCTTTTTGATGCACCGTTTCATTAGCCAAATAATTAACATTTTGTATAGTATAATTTATGTAGATGTGCTTGATGCCATCGTTCCTCCTCTCACCGCTGGTACTAGACAGCATTCCATATTTCATTACAACAGTCCTGCTAGCTGGATGAATATTAATATTTGATTTCTCAGACCGACCTCGAGCACGTTGCATATTATCAACACTGCACATTTATCGAGTGCATTAAAGGTTTAACGAGAAAGACCTTCCTTAAGACAATGCTAAACGTTTGGTTTGTTCGCATCACGCAGGGCGTGATATAGACGCGGCAATAATTTAGCACCCTTTAATAACCAGCGCAGTACTTTATATCCGTACAGAGAAGCTGAAATGCATGTAAATCAAATTGTGTGATCAAGTGTTTTAGAAATGTAACCTCCAAAGTTGATACAAAGGTAAATTGTATTCCCTTGTGGTATCTATTCATATCCATTAATTGTAACAATGCATGATGGGTCTCATTTGATTGCCAGTTCTTTAGTATTTAAAATGTGCTTCTCAGCACAGAGCATAGGACACCGCTGGGACTCATTTGACCCTGACTTTCACATTAATTTTGCTGCGCTGTGAAAGGCAAAGACAAAATCAATGTCCATCAGTGATTATCCAAGGTAGAGTATCTGGTGCTATTGAATACCAATGGCGATATAAACCATTAAACTTACTTAAGATTGTTCTGTTGACATAGTATTCTTTTCAAATTTCTTTGACATTTTGTTTTTTGTAAGTTTTGCGACTTGCGTATTTTGTCCCAAAAGTCATGGTCGGCATGAATATGACATAATTGTTATCATTTGCTGCATTATTCGATGTGCCTTGTGCTGCTGCCTTAGGTACTTATGTTGATTCGAGTTCCTTTGTTTTGCTCTTCCTGCTTAATTGTCTCCGAGACAAGCTTGCTATAAAAGTTTTTAAAGTCCATTTGTAAGAAAGATATTTCGTTCTGACTTTTAAAGAAGTCGCAACGCTCATAGGTTGTCGTGTCAAACTGTGCAAAGCCAGATTAGCCTGACATTCACAGAATGACTCCATCCAATATGTCCTTGCGGCATAAAATACAAATTGTTTTTACAGCCCAAAAAAATGTAGTTTTAGCATGCGGTGTATTCGTAGTAAACGATGAGAAGAAAGGTACAGGAATTTCCGGTATAAGTATTTGTAAAAACAGAACGAGAAATGGGAACGTGGTTATGGGAATGATTAGGCGTCCGAAACCATGATCCTGCAGCAAACCATTTGAAAGATTTTATGAGGCGTAAGGAGACTTAGTGAGACAAAAGTTGATTATGTTTGTTAATAAAAGAAAATAGGGAGCAGATAAATTTGAATTGTAAATTGGGAGTAAAGGCAAATTAATTTGGAGTGGATTATATTGGGCGAACTTCGTAGAATTTACTAGGCCTTGCATGCAATATGGCTGCCCCTCTAATGTTTATGTTAAAAAAAAAAAATAAAACAATGTCACCCCAGGAGGCAGACATTGTTATGTACTGATGAATAGCTCACTCGCCCCAAAAGCTGGCTTTCTGAAGAATGATTTATTTTCTAATATACAGTACTGTGCAAAAGTTTTAGGCAGGTGTGAAAATAAAGCTGTAAAGTAAGAATGCGCTGTAAAGTAAAGAAAGAAAGTGAGTGAACAGAAGAAAAATCTAAATAAAATCAATATTTTGTGTGACCGCCCTTTTGCACGTAACTGAATTTTGACTTTTAGTCCTTACCTCCCAAAGGAGCAATAACTTCATGTTTTGAAAGTAGCCTCGCTAACACAGAGGTGTAGAGTCTGCAGACAATTACCTATGTACAACGGAAATGGGCCATGACAATTTACCATAAAAAATGCTCCATAAAAATAAGCCTAAAAACATGCCAGAAATTAGAAACCCGTTACATAAAGCCACTCATACTTAAACTAAAATCATTTATCTTATTATGCGTTATATACAGTACACGATGCAGATGAAAAGGGAACATTGAACAATGAAGAAAAGTAGCCAGAAGAAATATCAGTGCAATTTTTATGTTCTCTTAAAAGACGATGCTCGTTTAGTACTTAAACTGTAGCTTATTAAAATGTAATGGGTCACAAACCTACTTTCAGATAAAAAATCATATGATTTTTGAGGAAAATGGACATTATTGGATGGATATTAACTCCTTCCCTCTGGTCTATTACCGTATTTGCTCGATTATAAGACGACCCCGATTATAAGACGACCCCCCAAAATCTGAATATTAATTTAGGAAAAAAAGAAAAAGCCTGATTATAAGACGACCCCATAGGAAAAAAGTTTTACTAGTAAATAAATAATACCGTAATTCATGTAAACTATTTGTTTGTTTTTAATTTCCTTTTATTTACCAACCTGCCCTCCAGTTATGCACATCTGCCCCCAGGCATGCCTTATACCCTCCTATATGCCACTCTGTCCCATGATATGCCTTTTAACCCCCTATATGCCACTCTGGCATATAGGGGGTTAAAAGGCATATCATGGGACAGAGTGGCATATAGGGGGACACTTACATACTCAGACACTACCCACCCAGACACTTACCTACCCACCCAGACACTTACCTACCAACTGAGACACTTACACTTCCCTACCCACCCAGACACTTACCTACCCACCCAGACACTTACACTTACCTACCCACCCAGACACTTACCTACCCACCCAGACACTTACACTTACACTTACCTACCCACCCAGACACTTACCTACCCACCTAGACACTTACCTACCCACCCAGACACTTACCTACCCACTCAGGCACTTCACTCACCGTGATGCCTCAGCAGGCGCTTGCTGCAGCTCCCGCGGGATTACAGCATGACGCTGTGTGACCCCGCTAGGCCCCGCCTCCTCCAGAAAATTGAAGAGGTCTGTGCAGGGACAGCGCAGTACCGCCGGGTTCCGGTCTTCTGGAGGAATCTCCCCAACCGGCTCTGCTTCCCCACAGTGGGCGGGCTATCCGGGGAAGGTATGCGCTTATGCAACCTCGGCTGCTGCCGGCACTTTCGCCGGCGCTCGGTGATAGACGCCGACAGCAGCTGAGGTTACCATACAGGAGGATCCAGGTCCCCTGCAGCGGTGCGGGGGATCTGGATCTTAGTCTCCTAATCAGACCTCTATTTGAGGTCTGATTAGAAGACGACCCCGATTTACAAGACGAGGGTTATTTTTCAGAGCATTTGCTCTGAAAAAAACCTCGTCTTATAATCGAGCAAATACGGTATTTTATTTAACCAGTCAAAAAGCTAGTTAGTTTGACAAGACCCCCCAGTAGTAAAACCCATGCTGTTTCTGATCATGCAAACCATTTACATCTAGATATTTAACAATCCTATCGTTTAGCATGGTTTCCATTAAATTGTCAACTACTGACGTAGGGCTTACTGGTCTGTAGTTTGGTGAGCCTTTCCTGGTACCTGTTTTTAGTGAAGTGGTACTACAGTTGCATATTTCTCCTGGAACTACCCCTGCCAATAACGTTAGTCATATTAAACCGTCCCCCTAATTAGTAGTATTAACAAAATCTGACAATGTATCACCAGGACACAAAAGGTTTGAGAAGCGACCTTCTCGCAATATGACTAGCAATCATGAGGAGTACTTAAACAGTAAGTAGTGTTAAGACTCACAAGTCCTCATTCTCCGGCGTTTACAGAGGTAATATCGAGCTCCATCTCTGCAGATTGTCATTCTTGTATTTCTCATGAGTGACTCCTATGCTGGGTCCTTAGATTTTTCACAGCGCTGTAGCTAACGGAGGCGAGATCATTATCACTGGAACAAAGGTTTCACGCGGATGAAGCTATTGGGGATGCCAACAGCACTATTTATTGAAGCAAATAGCTTTTAGATCTCGCAATATATTTTAAGCCTACATCAGCACTTTTCTTTAAGACGTACAGTCTCTGACAGCAAATTATTGAGAATGTTTCCATTTGGAGCTGCTTGACAGGCAAAAATATTGTGTTAAGGAGGAATTGCTGTATTTGTTTTCCTTGCGGAACAAGTACTCTGCCAAAATTGGTTTTGCGAAACCAGCATTGTAAATTAATGAGCAGGTATGTTGGCGATCAACCTGCATTTGGTACGACTATGATATCTGACATGGACATCTTAATAACACGATACCCCGGGACACTGAAGCAACGAGACCCTTCTAGTAAAGTAAGCTCATGGTCCAATCCAGGCTGGTTGCTTGTTAGCGCGAGAAGCCCAATAAGTGCTGTTTTATGTTGTACTATCTAAAAAGACAATGTTAATGATTTGTTTAGTGGAACAGCTAGAACACTTAATTCGACTACACAATGAATAATCCACTGTTTGAAAAAACGTAACGGCTACTAAGGTCAGCGCGTTAGAATATTGGTGAAACCTGCGACAGCTCCAAAATAAAAGTTTAAAAGCTTTAAAAAAAGAATTTTTTTTTTTTTGATATATTAAATGCAAAACAATAGCTGTCAGTGTTGGATAGAAAACGATTGCTGTTTAATTCATTCCTGGAGTTTGCCAAGAGTTGTAAATGTAACTTGAATACTGCACTGAACGTGCGGCTTATAAAATATCGCATTTTCAAATCTATTTCATAGCTCGGAATTTAATATGAGAAAAGTGTTTCTTTAAACCATACTGAGAAGCAGAGGGAGGCTTAGACTGGCCCAGGGAAATGCCCAGTAGGCCTGTGGCTGATAGGGCCAAATAGTGACTGCAGAAGATTGAGTCCCGCCGTATACGAACGCGCGAGCGTCATATGGCGGCTGCTGGCCTTAACTTGCCGGGGCCTCTTACGCATCCCCAGCCTGGCCCTGAGGAGAGGGATACTGACATAATTTACTATTCATGTAAACTTATTTAGGCCAAAACTGGTATTCCAAAGCCCTGAGAATAAAGTATTCTTAAAACACCATTTGTTACAAGTCAAAAAGAGCGATAGAGCCATATTTACTTTTCTAAAGTATTGGTGCTTTTATATATATATATATATATATATATATATATATATATATATCCTATACATTTAGTGTTTGGATATTCAGTTTGTAAAGTGTAAAACGGTATTGAAACTTACCAAGAAAAGTTATCTCCGGATTTTAATATTTGTTAATCTTCTCGTTAAGTAAAATTAAATTCAAATAAAAGCACATAATCTTAAAGTTTTTTTCAAATTTTTTTTTAATTTCTAAACAGAATGAACAGAAAAGATTTTTATGTAGAAGATCACAGGGCCTTCATACGGTTGAAGGGTTAAATGTTAATCTGCTTATAAGTATATTTTCAACTGGTTCCTTTTCTAAATGGATATTTAGCACAGATGCACAGTAACCTCGCTGATCACAGCTGCTACCACCTCAGTTGAGGAATTAATTTACTTGAAAGAGAATATGACACATGTGCTTGCATATGCTAATTCTGAAATATCACCCAGTGGTGATCTTGATAAGTCCTAAGAGTCACACTGTGAATAATTTTAAAGTAAAAATGGGAAAAGCTCTATTACGTACGCTTTGATAGCTGGCTACAATAAGTCGTCAAAGCGCCCCATTTGCCACCGCCTGAAACAAGTCTTTTGAAACCAGTTGAAAACCAAACGACCTTTGTTGTGTTTTCCGCCCCAATGGCTGGCCCTGAGCATGCCCACTCTAGGATTATGTTTCAAATATAAAATAAATTAGCACAAAGCTCATTTATATTATCCTGATTTGTCAAGACTCGAGTTGTCTGTGAGCTCGGCAAAGTATAATGTTCCATGTTACGAATGTACCTTGGTCAATTACACCTGATTATTACTTTATGTTGCATGACTTATTTAATGTATGTGATGGCAGAAATATGGTTTATGTATACGTATGTTTAAATGAAACATTGCCGTGATCTTGGGTTATGATGATTGGGTGCACGTGGTGATTATTATACCAAAAAAATAGAGGAATGGTTTCCATGTAAGAATACAGTCTGGAAATTCTTGTGGAAACTTGGTGAAGGAGAAATCATGGTTCTTCTTTTGTTTCGAACGAAAAGCTGAGGTGGAAAACACATTTTTATTTCTCCACGGGTTGTTGAGGAAATCATGGTGTTGATAGGAAATCGTAACGTCTTAAATTAAGCATTGTAGGTTCATGTTTGGCCCAGTGGCATATTCTTCCCAAGGGCAATATGTCTGCATGGGAGGCAGCACGTTACATTTTACTTGTCTTTGGAAAACAAGTGCCACAGAGTCTACTTAAAAATGTAAACTGATCATGCAAAATGTACAGGAATCTTTAAGACCTTTCTTGAAAAAAGTATGTGTAGCATTCTAGGCCAATCTAATCAATGGAGGGATCGTGCGCACCCACATAGGCACGTCTCCATTTGGGATTTCGGGAGCATGAGGTTTTTCTTGGCCAGTATGCTGTGGGTGCATGGTGCCATCTGGCTCAAGTCCATTGATGATATCTTGTTCTTTGAACCAGTCCCCTTGAATCACTTGAGTCTTTTATGTGTCAGCTTAACATGAATAAGTGAACAATTCTGAGTTTTCAGAAGATTGCATTTTTGGATATAAAAATCTGTAAATCCGCGTATATACTAGAGACAGAAGCATGTAGGAAGGAGACATCAACAAACTCTTGGCACATAGTCACCATCCTAACAATTTGGCAAATGGTATTCCAGTGGGGCAGTTCCTGCAGATTCACAGAAATTGCTCCACTAACCAACTTTTCCTTAGACAGGCGAATGACTTAAGAGAGAGGTTTCGCAAAAGACGTTATTCTAGGGAGAGGTTCCTAACGAGCCAAGTCCATAAATACAAATATTTTCCTTTTTTCAGAGAAAAAAAGCACGATTGTTCCTCTTCCTCACCTCAAAAAGGTATATTACTGAACTCAATGAGCAGTCTCAAAAAAATTATATGATATATTGAAAAAGGAAATTAAAAGCCTGCTGGCATGCCACTTCTCAGAAGCACACGGATCCATAATCCTAGAGAAACAAATGCAATCATTAAATGACCTTCTTGGCTCGCCCCTTTGGGATTGAATGAGGATCTTTAATTTTAGATCTTGTGTTGGCTCTGAACTTTTAGTACCTGGAAACTGAATTTCTAATATTTATTGTTTGTACCTAAATATAGATCTTGTAATTAGCGGTAGGACCCCTCTTTTGCTGGGGTCATGCTGGTAGGAGTTATGTGTTGCTCATTGGATGACCACTGCGATCTTTGAGGATTCATTACCTGGATGCCATCAACTCACTTTTTGTTTGCCTGCTTTGGATAGGTTTTCAACCTATGCCTGTATCCAGTGCTATTTCCATTCCCCAGGCCCCAGGCGGCACTTTAGAAGGGGCGGCACTTTGCCGCCCCAAGCGTTTTTTTTTTGTTTTGTTTTTTTTTGAAGCGGAGGAGAGAGAGAGGGGCGCCAAGTGGTTTTCGCTTACCCGCTCGGCGCCCCTTTCTCTCCTCTGCGGCGAGTCTCCCTATTCGGTCTCGGTGCCGCCTTGTAATGCAGAGCGCCGGAAGTGACGTCAATTTCCGGCGCTCAGCATTACAAGCCGGCACCGTGGCAGAGCAGGGAGACTCGCCGCAGGACTGTTTAAAGGTAAGTACCGGGGGGGGGTAGATAATGGCGACGGCGAAGTTTAAAAGGGGGGGGGGGCGGCATTTTAAACTTCGCCCCAGGCGGCGTTAAGTCTTCGGCCGGCCCTGTGTGCAATGGTATATTGTATGTGTCTTTATCACAATCAGTTTTTATTGTATGGTTTATTGCTGCATGATTGGACAATTTAATAAAATAAATAAATAAATAATATATGCTTATTTTTTTCTTGTTATATATTTTTAGTATTATTTTGTCCTTTTTATTCTCAACGAGGGCCATATACTTGAGCACTTTTTGTGTCCCCTTTATGACTTTACAGTATACCTCCTGGGCAGCCTCTTTTATTTCTAGAAAATGAGATGGACTATTTTCCCCGTTTTCTTGCTTGTACAAAAGTCAGCGTACACCAGTTTTTGTTTTTATTTACAAACATTTTGAGGCAAAATCCATTTAATGGTTCGAGTTCAGGGTATTTGTTGAACATTAAAGCCCCTGACATTACCACGAGGCCAACAGTCATGTACCAGTGGTTTGCCCAGAGCACAGAGAGAACAATTTATTTGATAGTACATTAGAAGTCTGGTTGATGTTAGTTAATTTGTACTTGTACGATAATGAATTTGCCCTTCTAAAAGACACTTGCAGAAACAATTTATTCAGTTGAGATAGTTCTCCCATTCTAAACTGTATTTTCAAGCTGTGATGTTGATGTTATACTGTCGTCACACTTTATTTTATGGGATTTTCCGTATGGCTTGATGTGTTGCCTGGGTTAACGATAACTCTGTTCTTCTGATCCTGCTTCTTCTGGTCCATCAAAAGAGCAAAAGAAGAAAATAAATAAAAAGTGTGATTACTTTGTGAACTGCATAAAATAATTAGTCATTTTAACGTGAAGGCCCTGAAAATCCTAAGAGGCTATTTATTAAGCCGTGAGAATGATGTTTAACTAAGATTTCATGCTGTCTTGTCTTAACCCTTAGGCTCTCTTTTATCTAATTAAGTAATAGACAAATATTTCACAGAAAATTATGATCCTGCGTGTGAAATGATTGTCTTTCTGCTGATTTGGTTCATGCCATTACCGGAGTGCTTCAAAGGAGAAATTATGAGGTTTCATGTGTTGAGAGGTGACCAAAATCTAGGTATGTGTTATTTCTGTCCCACAGAGACATTTAGTAATGTTATATCCAGCAATGTCCAGAGAGTTAATATTAAAACAGTATCTTGTCTATGTTTGGGTGGGGGGGGGTAGTTAAAATGACTAAACATGCATACGTTTTGAAATTGCCATTGAAAAAATCTTTGGACAATAATAAAAAAATAAAAGTAATATAATATCATTATATAATATCAGTTTTAAGGAACAAAAACAAAATATACATGTGATGTCAATTGTCAATCAAGTATGGATTATAAAACCTGAAGGAATTGAAACAAGGGGCCATGGGCATATATGCTAGCCAGTCAAGTATACTATATGATCAAAAATATAGCACCGTCATACTGTACAGCACTGTACAATAAGTAAACAGGACATAACAAGTAGCGCAAAACATGACAATTTAAGAAAAAAAAAAAAAAAGAATTAAGGAGGGACCCCCTCAAAGAGCTTACAGTAACAAAACCATGCACATTAATATGGAGTTGGTCTCCAGACAGGTCTGTGATCCAATTTAGCCAAAAGAGCATTTGTGAGGTCAGGCGCTGATGTTGGATGAAAAGACCTGTCTAACAATCAACGCTCCACTTTCCCCCAAAGGTGTTCAATTGGGTTAGAATCAGCGGTTTGTGAAGGCCACTCGAGTTCCTCCACATCAAAATCATCAAACCATGTCGTAGTCATGGGAACAGTCATAGGAACAGGAAAGGGCCCTTCCAAAACTGGTGCTGCAAAATTGGAGGCATACAATTATTAAAAATGTGTATGCTTTAGCATTAGCCTTCGCTGGAACCAAGGAGACTAGCCCAAACCCTAAAAACAGCCCCGCACCAGTATCCTTCCTCCACCAAGCTTTACCCACCGGCAGGTGGTGCATTCACCAAATGTGTGTATTGTGTATAGTGATCTTCGCTTGTGTTCAGCTGCTCAGACATGGAAATCAATTTCATGAAGCTTCCTACACAGAATACTTGTGCTGATGTTGCTTCCAGAGGCAGTGTGGAACTCTTAAGTGAGGGATGCTACAGAGGACGCTCTATTTTTATGTGCTATGCGATTAAGCACTTGGCTGCCCGGCTCAGATTATTACATATGTTACCTTCAAGGCCACAATATGACTAACATATAATTCCCAGTCACTCTACTGATAAGGAACTTAGTTGTCCATTCTGCCTTTTAGTATTCAGATGATACCTCCATACCCAAGATACAAATTGAGTCTTTAGTTGAGCCAACATACACAAATGTGTGAAATTACAGGCTAAAAAGTAAAGGGATTCTGGTTGAGTTACTACTGTTTTGGGTTTCTGTGTTTTTATTGATATTTAGTTCTGCATGATAGATTAAGGAGAAATTAGATGAAAGCCTGTATTGTACGACATGGGACAGGTTGGTTTAGTATGACCTTCTGTCTTAGAAGCTTTTGAAAATTCAATGCATTACTCAACTTTTAATCAACGCAGAGTTTGCTGTCTCATGCCTTTGATTGCTTCAATATCCACTCAACTTTACCATCAATAGAAGCTAATAGAGAAGGTCACTAGGACTTTCTAGCAGTTGACATTGCAATTTTAATCATCAATTGGGGCGTTACAATTGGAAAGATAGAACACACAGCATAATAAATGTTATACTCTAACTATACATTTCACAAAATTAACTTGACACACAAATTGCTCTGTACTTCACTTAAGAAATATATATATATTTTTTCTGAAAAGAAAATGACTTTTCTACAAGTACTGTGTAAACACTACTAGTAACTATTGTTAGTACCCAAGGGGTTTTTTTTATGTTATGTCTGACAACTTCAGCGCAAAATAACATGAAACTAAAATCTGGAATGCAATATGATAAGGAAAAAGATTGTTGGCTGTTTTTATAATGATTGAAATAATGTATAATCTATCAAATATTTCTTTTTTCTCCACCATTTTCGGAATCCATGTGATATGTTTTTCAGTAACCCCCCCATATTTTCTATCAATAATAAGTGTGTATATGTGTGTGTGTGTGTGTGTATGTGTATATATATATATATATATATATATATATATATATATATATATATATATATATATATATATATACATACACATAGCTGCTCCCCACCAAACGTAAAATATTTCATATTATAATTGCTATTATTCTACATGTTCGGTTGATATATATATATATATATATATATATATATATATATATATTCTTAATTCTTCAATACTTAAATAATTCTTAATACTAATTAAGTCTTCAAATTAAAAAAAAAATGGCTTACAAAATAGCATTCTTAACATTCTACTCTTTTTATACAATTAAAAAACATTCTCCTATAAGCCTATAAAAGAAAACAAAAACATATACAATACAAGTACATGGCTCTGAATGATTTATATGAATAGATATTGCCCATATTCCCATCAGACTTGCACTCGCATTCTCCAGAGCCCTAAAAACCGGGCTCTAGTTTGTGCCGCATACCGACTGTAAATCTCAAACTATATTCCCCGTAGTATAATGGTATCCCTCATGGTGCGGGAATACTAATATAAAGAAAGCATGGAGGAGAGACCGGACATAGTGTAAAAATTGTTTTTTTTTAAAAAAAACAACCTTATTTAACCCCCTTATGTGCTGCTTGCTTTAAAAAAACATGATAATGCTCCTTTGATAAAATAAAGATTGCTAGTCGCTCTCACCACGTGACACGCACAACGCGTTTCGCCAACAGACGCTTTCCTTAAGTGCCATGATGGATACCGTTATTATATGGGAAAGGATTCTCATGCCAGCCTGCATATAAATTATACAGCATCTTTTATTTTTGTATTGTATATGTTTTTGTTTTCTTTTATATACTTGAAGACTTTCTCTGGAATTACAACACCTATATTGTGGAAGATAATTTACAATAAATTATTTTATGCCCAACACTGTTTTCATTGATTTTTACATGTGTTTTTTTTTTTAAAGGTAAAAGAGCACAAGTGATTTTGCTGCACATTTTATTGATAAAATAAGCGCCTGGTTTACTTTTCTATTTATTGATCTCTTTTACACGGTGTTGCACCTGAATACAAAGGAACTTACCATATTATGTTTCCAAATATGACTCTCAAAAAATTCCATTTCATTCACTTAACCTCAAGCTCAGACCCTTGTCCTTTTCCCTTTGAGGATTTGCACAAAAATCTTTATCATTTATTTTCCTAAAAATGACGTTAAGGAAGCCAAGAGTACCTTTTATATTTCATTCTAGAACATTCATGATTTTCAGACTTTATTGCATTATTTACAAAAAGTGTACAAATCGATGCACACCCATAAAAATGTCCATCACTACTTAGAATAACCAATTGAATCCTCGCATATCAATACGGCATGTTTATCTTTACCCTTTAAGGACATATTCAACTTGCCAATCAAACAAGTGCTTTGTTGCTTTTTTTCTAGCAGAAGGTCTATTTCCGACTTTGCCGCTGAATTGTCAACAAATGATATTCTTCTTGACATAACTTAACCCCTTAATGACAAAGCCCGTACATGTACGGGCTCAAAGTGCATTGTTTTCAATGGGTTTAGGGACCGCCCATTGTCCTTAAGGGGTTAAAAACGAGTTGTTGGGAAATAATTCAAAACAATTGCAAAATTGTATGTAACATTGAGCTCTGTAGAATATCATGGCACAATATTAATATTTATTGCTATCGTAGGGATGCTCTTTCAACCATTAACCACATTGGATTTCCCTCTGTTCTGATAACCATACAGCGATAAATATCTTGTCTGTAAAATGGGTTTTTCCTATTAAATGCCTTAATGTTCAAGTTTCTATGAAAACCAAGTAAACCTGATTATTATAGAATGTAATAGAGGCATTAGTTTAGTGCAGTTATCACCATTTTCACAAGAGCTGGTTACATAAAAGTGTTTTTTAAAAAAATAAAAAAAAGAAAAATAATAATCATGTTTAATTTAACATATTTGAATCCCCATTTATCATTCCCTCCCACTCCAAAGAAGTAGCGGTTTCTGTGAACAAGAAGAGTGTTTGGTTTAATGTATTTTAATTGGGTTATTGTATCTAATGTTCTTTTTTGTTGGTAATGTCAATTCTGCTAATGTAGCCATTAAGGAAAAGTTACAGCAGATTCAAACTGGGCTTTTTTCATTTCTTTTCACCATGGGACATACAAATATATGTTGGTATACAAAAGCAATTACTACCTTGAAAACCTGCCCTGCAGGTTAATTTTTTTTTCATAAAAAAAAAAAAAAAAAGAAAGGTAGTTTAATTAAACCGCTCTCCCTTGGCTTTCTACAATCTGTGCTTATTGCCCATTCAAACAAGCATATAATCAATTAAGTATTTTATTATCCAATTGATTTTCCGAATCTTTTTCTAACAAGTTCTTTAGCTCCTATATTCACATGGAACAGTTTTGAAAGCTGAATAAATAGGTTCTTTTCATCACTTAAAAAAAACAGCAATAAATAATCTAGCGGTTTTTCTGCAAGAAATATCAACATTGATAACAATACCTGCCGTGTTTTATGGGATGTAAAAGACTAACAGAATGGAAATATGCAGGATCATGATATATCATAATCTCACAATGACCTTTATTGACATATTCATCTTACAACTTTAATATAAACATATATTATATGTTCTATACAGTACACTTAGAATATACAGATGGTGTTTGATCATAGTTTTTGATATAAACCACATGAATACATTACACTGATCAGCCATACACATTATGACCACCTGCATAATATTGTGTAGGTCCCCCTTTTGCCCCTAAAACCGCCCTGACCCGTCAAGGCATGGACTCCTCTAGACCTCTCAAGGTGTGCTGTGGTATTTGGCACCACGACATTAGCAGCAGATCCTTTAAGTCCTCCGTGGAGATATCCTGGCGCCATGTGTTCTCCAAGCAAGTAATGCGCCCGGCCATGAAAAAAAAAACATGATTCATCAGACCAAGCCACCTGCTTCCATTGCTCTGTTGTCCAGTACTTATGCTCACGTGCCCATTGTAGGTACCATTGAAACCACAGGTTTTTGGCTATTGACATCACAATTCTTAAATGCTACAGCTCCGGGCGTATGCATAGTAGAAAACTTGTGTGGAAACAAAATGTTCCTGGTGTTTCCCCGAGCAAAATATACTGCTTTCGTCTCAACTTTTTTGCACAACTAAAGTGCAAAACAGAACCTTCAAGTTCTGAAGACTAAGAGGTATACAAACATGTGATTCAGCAATCCACCCGAGAAGACGGATTAGAGTACAAGGAAGGAGTGATCAAACCAAGAATTTTTCTATTAGTGAGTGGAAATCTAAATTGAATAGGAAAGTGGCGCCAGCCAAGACATCATCAAAGATGGGCAGAAATGGCGATGGGTGTCCTGTGAAAACATAGATGGGGGAAACATTAAACGTAGGTCAGGCAGCATTCCAATAATAGGACATTAACAATATGACCAGTGCCTGGAGTATTGCAATGCATTTATGTACTTTTCTGCCCTTTTCGTTGTTTTCTGTCTTTAGTAAAGGCTGAAGGAAGTCTGCAAAATGGCATAGAAGAAAATGTAGAAAATCTGCTTAGAAGCAAGAATTTCTCGCTTTTGACATTGTCAATATGGCATAATCTCTTTCTGCAACAAGAAGCAGTCCTACAAGTACCGCTTCACCAGTATGTCTGGGAACTCTTCAACGATCCATTCTACTTTTTCTTCTGTCACATATGCTACTGACAGTCGAGGGGCGATGGTATCAAAATATAAATATGTAAGCTTTCAAAAAGTTCATCTTTCGAGTCGAAAAATGAGACATCAGAGATATTCCAAGACAGTTGCTAAGGAGCATTTGTCTAGAGCCCTCAAAATGTTTTAGCAGATGGGGAAATATTTTATATGTAAATAATTACTTACTATGTATGTTTACGATCTCCTGGGAAATTTAGGCTTAATCTAAAGCGTCTTAAGATAAATAGAAACAGACCATACAATATGACCAGTGGAACGTCTTATAAGACGCTGCTACTTCTCTTCTTGACTCTTATTAATCTATGTGCAAACCTTTTTGTTTGTTGTGTGCGCTGCTGCCAAATGGCTTATCGTGCCGCCGAATTATTAAGATTTGTTTTTAGTCTTTGTTTTAATGACATGCATTTTCAAGCAATATTCTTCGGAAATTGTCTGTGTACTGGTGTTAATTACTAGAATGCTTAATATTTTCATAGCATTTGCTAAATCCGGAATAGTATTTCATTAGAAACAATAATGAAGTCTCGTAGATGTGCCTGAAAGTACATTTGTCTAATAAAATTCAATGTAGCAGAAAGCAAAGAGTGCCAAGCGCCGCCATCTGATGTTGGCTCGGAGTGCTAATGTCTGTGATGTAAAAATTGGCACCACTCAAACTGCTTATTACCATCAATTAATTTGCATGAAAAATAGCAGAGTCTGTGCACTGTGATTTACAATGCAGAATTGCGGGCTTTATCAATGTCGACCGATGTTTAGATCTTCAAGAAACTCATTGAAAAGCTGAAACCAAAATATTGAGCCTTGGACTCAAACTGTTGTTGTCGCATGTGCTGACTCAAAATATGGAATTATGCGTGTCTTTGTTTCCATGTTTTGTTACGGAAATGTATCGGGTTTTAATCCGGCACCCAGATGTTTGATCTCTGTGTTGTTTCTAGGTTTTGCAGGTGTTTTTGTTAAGCGGGATGAGCCAGGACAGGAAGAGAAGAAAGCAAGCCGGAGCTGATGGCTTATAGAAACAGAATATGACTGCAGATGAGAGCCATTCAGCTCATCTAGTCGGCCTGTTTTTTTCCCTGCTTTAAATAGCAATCAGTTGTCGATCTCATCTTAGAGTCGTCATAGCTCAGTCAAACTTTTTTTTACTTTTTTCCATGCGTGTTTCAATTCCCTCGCTGTATTAACTTTGACCGCTTCTGCAGGAAGGCATTTCGATCTACCATATCTACCATCCTCTCTGTGAAGTAAATTATGTGCATCTTTGTCTTCAAGTAGTTGGTCCTCAGGGTGTATTTCCAGGTGCATCTGAGAACCTTTGTGAAGAGCAAGACAATTTGCCCTCTATCCGTCCATGCTCTGCATGCTGGCTTCATTCCAGCTCGGGTTATGCCACCACCCTCCAAATTCACTCTTCTGCACTGTCTCATACTGAACAGGACTATACTTCTGCAAACTTTCCTAGGTCTTTTAATTCTTTATTGTGGCTGATTTACAGTTTATGTAGTGTGGTGTCTGAAGTAAAGGAACATACTGAAAGCTATGAAGTCAAATGTTTATGGAGAGAACATGAGGTGCTCTGGCTTGACGACTAATACACAGGGTATTATTGAACAGGCCATGAAATGATGATGATCCTAATAATAATATTTGACTAAATCAGCTATTTTGAGTGAACATTTGTTCTGAAGCACGTCTTCTTGGAAATCGAGTGGAAATTCTCTGGTCTGAAACAGAGGTTAACAAATATCACTTACTTTCTTGGGTACATTTTATTCTCACTTTTTTTTAAGATGGTCAGTTTTGCAGATTAATGCAGTAATAATAATAAATCCTAGGGGGAGAGGGCAAAATGCTTTTATATTTTTTATTTGTATAAAAAAAAAAGTTCTTCATCATTTGCATAAACAGAATTGTTGTAACTGGCTGAAAAGTGCAAGAAATACTCTTTTGGGGGCTACTATGGAAACTATTTTTCACACCCTTGCGTAACATCATCCCTGGGGGCAAAGACGGATGTGAAAGCTGGCAATATGCACCCGATGACATCAGAAGAAAAGTTCTTAATTTATTCCATTTAAAATTATAATCGTGATTTTAGAATTAATATGCCCAAGAACAAATGATATGACAATTTATATTATTGTTTTGGTCTCTTGAAGGGGTCGGGATAGATAAATCACTCGTATGACAGATATTTAAGACTAATTATCCCTCCTATCAACAGATTTTTCCTTGTTTTTCTCTGACACTGTTGACTGGGGAGCATGCAAAAGTATTCATGATGGTTAATTCTCATATGAATTGTACCATTAAGGCAGTGGGTTAATTAAATGATTAATTTTCTTAATGAATAAATTTCATTCATTGTCTGGCCCTCAGGCAATGTGAAAATGCTGCTTTTTTTGACTATTTTATCTTCAGCGGTTTTCAAGTTTTTAGAATACCTGTATTAACGGTTCTAAGATAGGATTAAGGCACTTGGAGCCCTGAAGCAATTAGACAAAACGGGGGGTAGTCTCTTGACTACCCCCCCAATGTCCTTTATGTTCCCTCACTGACATTGTGCACCAGAAAGTGACAGTGAAGCAGCTACAGTGCATTTGTACGGAGAGGTATGGGGCCCTTACACCACTGGGGCCATTACACAATGGCTAAGTATTCTCCGTGGTTCCCATCTATAATATTAAACATGTATAGCTAGAAATAATATTAAATAGTGCCCATTTACCAACCCAATAATACAGTGAGTGACTTTAAACATACATGAGATTGCCATATGTCTATCCTGAATCTAAGACCAGACCAAGGACTGAAGGTTTAAGTCTTTACAGCAGGAAACACAGGCAGGCTAATGGGCCAAATGGTTCTTAGGTGCTGTCAAGTTCTATGTTTCCATGTATGACAAAAGTAGCACAGATACAGAATGTTGCTTGTGTTAAAAAAAAAAAAAAAAAAAAAAGTCCACCAGTCAGCTTATCATGGTATAGAGAGCGCAGTTAGCTGTGGTGGTCTACAAGCCATGCCAGACCTTCACCAGAGCTTAATCCAAACTCAACTTGACCTCCAAAATGCTAGGCCTCAAAGAGCTTCCTCCAGGACCTGGGCACCATCTTAAATGATAAAGGTTGTTGAAGGGTTGGGATTCCATTTTGCACGCCAACCCTCCTGACGGGCTAAGGAAGACAAGGTGTTAGGCTTGAACCAATAGCCCTACCCTTATTCAATTTTTGTCTGTCACATGTCCAAACTCCCTCAGGAAAGCTTTTTGAAACTAGAAAAGGAAACTTGTGCAAAAATAATAATAATGTAGTCGCGTCATCTGTTAGACAAACTAAAAAGGCAGCTTTAAAAACGAATACATTTTATATTTTTATGTTCTCTGCCCTGGACAGATGTTTAGTGTTACCAATACCTGCCTGGGAGATTAGTTTAACATACGGACATTCCAATATTTCTGAATATTCTTCATTGCAGGGAAATGACGACCGAGAAATATAGCAATGCTAATAAACTCTTTCTGTGTACTAACTCGATAAGCAACAGAGTTGATATCACCCGGGAAAATGATTATGTCTGATAGTATATTAGCCTTCTGGTTTCACAATGCTTTAATGTTACAAGTACCTTTTATTATTCAATGCCGCACTCGTGAATTTTAGTACAGATTTTGTGTTCTTGGCTTCTTAAATTAAGTTAATCCAATGCAGGAGGGAAAATAAAAAATGCACCGAAAGAAGCGAAAAGAAATCATTCAGACTGTTTGGGCTTTATGAAAATCTTATGATAATAAGTAAGTATGTTCACTAAGGTCATGGCCAATATCATATTTATCTTAGAGCTACACTTAAATGGAAATTATCGACTCATTGCAACAATTGTTAAGTTAATTGTGCATTATACGAAAATGATCGTGGCATGACCCAGGGGTAGAACTGAAGGATAGCTTGAATTTGGTGTTTATTGGTTTCTTGAATAATTTGCTTTGTAGTAGGAATAGTTTATGCCAAAAGATCAGGTCTAGCCCATAGGAAATAGGTGACCTAGGCAGCTGCCTACTTCCCGCCTTTTTTCTCACTTGCTCTTATAAGATTCTAGGAGTCAATCAGCTTCCACTAAAGAGTTTTTGAATAGTGTAAGTTGATTAATTAGTAGTAGTAGTAGTAGTAGTAGTTTAATTATATAGCATATAATATTTTAAGTAGTCTTTTTACCAATTAGAGGTTTATTATGTGTACTTAACAATGCAACATTGATTTGGGGAAAATGACCGTTCATCCCCAATACACAAAGGCTTTTCAAAGAACTTTTAATAGAACGGTGTATACTGGGAAGCACAGAACCTCATAAAACATTATCTAAGGAGGCAGATTTAACTATTGGAAAAGGTAACTTACTGTTCCTGGGGGTTTTGTTATTAAGGATACTTTACTAGGATTGTGATAGATAAGTGGCAGAAGTGGTGTGGGATAATACAGTGAGGGAATTTTAACATGAGTTGGGCAAATGGCTATCCTGGCTCTAAAATAAACCAAAGACAGGCCAGACTGGCCACACTGGGCAAAAGGCCAGGGGCCAACAGCACCCCATACTTATGTGGAAGATTGGGTGCTACAGTGTATGGCAGCCAGTTGGATATAGCAGGCCAAACGCGAAGTCTGCGTAAAAACATAACATGCCAGGGCTGTCCTGTCAAGGACTGATCAAGGTTTGAGTCTTTACAGCAGGAAAAACAGGTAGACTAGATGGCTGAATGATTCGTATCTGCTTTTATATTCTATGTTTTTAGGTAGCAAAGAGCCATGTAATCACTGCAGCTACTCCGCGCGCCAGTATAGGTAAGGACGTGACCCTTATGGAAGCTGAAAATATCTTAGCTTGACTTTGTAAATAATGTACTGTAGCCTCCATACAGGGGAAAGAACCATCGATTTACATACAAGAACCTGGAACAGATTCATTATTCCTATACAGAATCAAACACTACATATCAACCACTGATAATCACTAGACTGAAGCATATAACATATAGAAAAGTCAACTTACGTTGTCCAAATTAGCCACAGAGAATGTCCATGCTTGTTTCCTCTGTCTACTGATGAATTTGTACATTCCTGGCTTTGGCCTTTTAACACTCTGTTCTGTATTTTTTTGTGTCTTAGTGTACCTGACATCTGCTGATATTTCTAAGTAATTAACATTTTGTGTTATGCAGACGGAATCTTGAGATGTACTTGAGACACACGCTTCGTTGAATCTGGTTACCTATTGAAATTAACTGTCTAATGAGAAACGCTCAAGACGTTGATTTGAGGGAACCCATCATTAACCATATTTTGGAAGTTTATTTCTCATTAACACCTTGAACGCATGGTACACATTTTATAAATATTACATTGGAAAGTCTAGGAAAACATTTGTTTTTTTTTTATCCTTGTGGACATGCTTCAATTAATGATAAAGAATACATGTATTTTATCATGTGAAGATTTATAGATGTTTTTTTTCAAATAAATAGTTAAAAAGATGTTAATTCGTAAATTAAATTTAAATAAATAATAAAAAAGAAAATAAACATCTTGGTTCAAAGAACTACATGATGTGAAATGTAGCCAAGGTGCAATAAGTTCATTTGATCATTTTAAAGCAACCTGTTCTATGTTTTATTTTTGAGTCTCTAGAATACAACTGTATCCCTTTATTTTACTTATTTTCACTCGTTTTTTAATTCGCTTTCACTTCACTGTTGTAAGACTAACAGGTCTGCAGTTATCAGTGCAGAATAACAGTTATGTGTTCACACTAAGCACCTTTTTGCCAGGTATTTTCTTGAAAGCTCATGCATGTAATGCATGAGGACCGACATCACTGCTCGAGTGGAAATACCAGCTCTTACGTTTCCGTGTTCTGATTAATAACAATCTAGTAAATGCATTTTATGTTTTAGAATTTAACTTCACTGTAAGGATGATTAGAGCAGCCAACGTGGATATGATTGGCGTTTTAACATCTGCCTCATTGCCACTTGGCACAACATGCAAACGTTGTCAGCGTTCAGTAGCCCTTCCAACCAAGTCATGGCCACTCAAGGGACCAGTGAAATAATGTAGTATGAGATTGCCGGCTGGATACACATCGTCATACACCACACTGTATATAGGCTCATGTAAAGGTCTTTCGTCTTGATGCTGATATTTCCACTCGAGCAGTGATGTCGGTCCTCATGCATTACATGCATGAGCTTTCAAGAAAATACCTGGCAAAAAGGTGCTTAGTGTGAACACATAACTGTTATTCTGCACTGATAACTGCAGACCTGTTAGTCTTACAACAGTGAAGTGAAAGTGAATTAAAAAGATTCACTCGAGCTGCCACATATCTCTGGAATCTAAAACCCACTTCTTCAGGGAAGCATTCCACCTTAGCTGCTAGAACTTCCTTGACATTGAGACAACCACCACACTACCTCTCGCCCTTTCTCTGTGCCTTATACCCTCCACACTACCTCTCCCCCGTCACTGATACCCCCCGCACCACCTCTCACCCTTTCTCTGTGCCTTATACCCTCCACACTACCTCTCACCCGTCACTGATACCCCCGTACTACCTCTCACCCTTTCTCTGTGCCTTATGTTTGTCACCCCGTTCCCTCAAGATTGTAAGCTTGCGAGCCGGGCTCTCTCCACCTAATGTATCGGTTTGTCTTAGTCTGTCAATTCTCGTCTTGTCAGACCCCTTGAACTTATGTATTGTATTAAGCGCTGCGTAAACTGTTGGCGCTATATAAATAAAAGATAATAATAATAATAATAATAATGCACACCTGCAAACTATGGACTATTGGCTTTAAAGTGGGCCTTTTTACATTGCAGACTGTTCTTGTTTGTAAGTATGTGTCTGTACTGACATAAATGAATGCCAGTGTTCTAGTAAACACCAGAGGGCTTTATCCCAGGGAGAGAATGAGGGGATGAAGTTAAATTTCCATGACAGATGCACTTTAAGTTGTAGTTACTAGAAGTCTTCTGGGTTGTATTCATATCATCCACCAAAGAGAATACCTGAGTACCTATGTGAATTACACATATAGTCACTTATGTTGACCCCCCCATCTCGATTATTGTGTAGGCCACTATAGAATAGGACAGCCAGAAACATCTGAACGTTTTCTCCTAGTTTTCCTCGCTTGAAGTCTTGAAGAAGGACGAGTAGAGCCATGGAACATATACACTACTGATACAATAACAAACATATAATTAAATAGTAAAAGAAAAATAGTTTAAATTTACAGAGGCTTTGTAATCAAAAGAAAACATGGCCAAAAGAAAATTCTCATTGTGGTTATTTTTTATTTTTTTTTATAATATTCCCTTCACCTTCAATAATAACAAATAAAATTTGACATAAAAGCCCAATTTCATAATTTACGCAAACAGTCGTAGATTTATATATCTCTAGGCTGTACACAGCCAACTATCAAATGGAAATTACAAAGATTTATGTATTCATAGAGTGATGATTATTGAGGTTCTATGGAGTCCTGCAGAATCCTGTATTCTAAACCATCAAATAATAAAATGTAGCTTCAGGCTGGAATAGTTTTTTATACAATTTCTCAGTTTGTACAGCATCTCAATTGCATTTATATCTCTAGTCGGTGTCTATGTTTAGAAAACAGCTTCCAAAACAGAGTATTTGATTATTTGGGGGTTTCAAAAAAATGGTCATAAAAAGATCTACATCCTTAATTTATATCATATTTGTTCAAAAATGTTCTTTTTGAACAATAGATAGTGTAGATAAGAGTAAGCTTCATGAAATATGAACACATTTTGCTCTTATTCTACAGATCGTGGAAAAAGCCACTTTCTATCCTGTCAATAATGTGCTTCCACCCACTATTTCCATGTCCATGACACGATGACATTTATGTTGTAGTGTTTCACTTGGCAGAAAGTTGATATTTTAAGCCTTCACACAACTTCCACGGACGTCGTCGTTCCCATGAAAGGTCCAAAAAAAATGTACAATTTTTCAAATAGTTCCATGGTGAGAAAGGTTTACCGATTGCCAAACGCTATTAGTTATAGTTAGGAAAGAGATTGTGGTCCAAAGTTTTAAAGGTGGTCTTATCACTGTAACAATCAGCGGAATGGTGTAATCCGTAGGCATGCTTTAATGGTGGCTTCTTAAAAGTTTTGCACAAGCAACGATGTTCCAATACTTCTACAAGCAGCACGTGAGAAACCATGGCTTTCCTATATCTGAAATGTGGGACAGAGTAGCTTATGCATGTTACGGAGCAAAGGGGCAATTGAGCAACCTTGGTGATTCCCATTTGGCCGCATTTAGACATGCCTGGAATAGAACCCCCACCAACTTTGGAAAGTAACCAAGCGTCACCCAAAATTGTTACACTTTCCGAACTTAAAGGGATAAACCACCCACCCTATGCACTTTAATGGGTATAACGGCTAAGTGTCTCTTTTTTAGTGTTGTCCCATTTGTAAATACACTGAGGAAATTAGCTAAATTACCCCCATATATTTACCTACCATTGATTGGCTGCCTCCAGCAGCCAACCAGTGGCATGAAAACAAGCCAACGGTGGAAGCGTTATTCTGAGGCTCCAATAAAAAAAATATCAAAAAAAGGGAAATTTTAATCAAGATTAGAGTAAATAAACTCCATTTCAATATATGCTACACAATCTTTTTTTCACATTTACATACAATTTTTGTAAAACAATACAACTTTCGTATGAAATATTTAAGAATGTTGTCAATATATGCTCCCTGTTCCATGCTTCATGTGAATAATGTTGTTTGGGTATTTTCCTACACAATAACAGCAGCACTCAATATTTCAGTGTATAAAAAGTGCCTTACCTAGCGATATTACCATAATTCTGTATAGAATAATTCAGTAGAGCCTGTAAGCCATTAGACTACCCACACCGAAAAGAGACAATAACGTGGGTAATTAGTCGCATAGGAAGTATTTGACTAGTTAACTATTTTATGTCCTGAAGGCTAAACCTGATTTATATATCCCTTACCTCATCTGGGTCGAGCCTTCAATGCAAAAAGTATAATTTTCCCGAAGTATCGTGTTGTTTTGGTAATTTTGAGGGACCATAAAAGAGACCTAACTATATACTTTGACTGCCTGCAATCAGTTCCAAGAGGCATATGGCTTTTTTTTTTCCATCCAAGTCAGCAGGATTTTGTTATCATCGCTGCCCTGAAACTTGCCCGGCCAGATAGCATTCTTCGTAAATGGATTCCCAGCAGATAATTTAGTGGCAGAAACAGAGCTTGAAGGAACGAAATCCCTTTTTTTTTTCTTTTCGTATGAAAATATTCACTTTCTCTCCACGCTGTTATTTGGCCTAAACAGGGGAAATGGCAATTGTGATTAAATGTTAACTGTTGGAAAACATGGTTTAATTCCAAGAGTTCCGTTTCAGTATGTAAATTTACTAAGCGAAATCACACGAGGCATATTAAGGATGCCAACCATGAAAGTAGTTTGTGTTAGAGGACTTCTTAAGGAGTCATTAAATCTTAATTTTGACTGCTGAAAAAGTTAGTTTTTTTTTTCACTTTTGTGGCCACTTCATTAGGGTTTAATTTTAGCAGAATTATTATTCGTTCAACGAGATCAAAAGTTAAGCATGCTAAACAATTTCAAATAGAGTGTATCCAGACAATTCCCGTTCTTCCTTCTATCTCATTTTGAGTACTAGAACTTCTGTCTGTTAGAGGCGTTCTATAATTTTGTGAAATCCACGAAGAGAAGATGTGTTTCTGCTTTACCAAGTTTAACACTGAAGGGAAAGTAAGCAATTTGGTATTTGTTCATGTCTAGGCTTACATCCTAATAATGGTATGTAAAAATTTAGTTTAATAACAAAAAAAAATAAAAACAATAAAGGAGCATTAATGACTGTAGGCATTTCAAAGAAGTAATGTTCCCATCACAGATTCTAACATAACTAACTTATTGAGGTTCACCTATGATTTGTTTTTTTTTTGTTTTTTTAGTGTTTTGGAGATGCTTACTTTAAAGGGGAAATTAGTATTTTTTTATTACTAAAAGATTAAAAATACTTTATTTTATTTTTTATAAAATACTTTATTTTATTTATTTTTTTATTATTTTTTTTTTAACTATTGCACCATTTTCTGTTGTAAAAGATAATTAACTATTTTCAGGGTGCTGCATGTTTGCCATTTGTATTAGCTCGGTTATCTTAGCCCAGTCTACTCGAACATGCACCCTGACTCCTTATTGGTTAAAACTGAATGGCTCAGTCTCAACCACACAGCCGGACGCTATGACTAATGAAAGTCTATGGATGGATGGACCTCATTAGCATTGCCATAAAGCATCAGCTCAGTGTGGTGCTTAAGCAAGTCACCCAAATTATCATACGACCTTCAGGTCTGCAGATAAAGGAAGTTTATAGGAACTTTGTAAATATTATTATTTGGAACTATAGATATATATAGAGAGAACTGTAACATGTAGGATTTGGGAAACGTGACATCTGCTTTAATCAGTAAGTTTGATTATTAAAAATCAACCAAGGGAATAATATAAAGCTATAAAAATATTAGTTGGGACAATATTCAGGAAAACCAGAGAAATCTGAGAGTTCTTGTGGTATTTCATCACTAAAATAAACTGCTATCTCCTGTACATTCCTACATCCTATGTGTAGAAGGCACATGCACTCATGGCGCAGCGAACATACCGGAAAACCTACTCATATAAATCTTGCCCTAATTGGCTTTTTGCTTTATACGCTTTACATTAGTTGCATAATAAATGAAAAACTTACTTAGCGTAAATTTGTTCAGCTAAAAAGTTTATTCTTCTGTTGAAGAGTGAAGGATGAGATGGAGCATTACCGGTTTTATCATCACAATCACTGTTGTAGATATATAATTATATAATGTGACAAGCACTACATCTTTGTAATGAATATGACATTAGTATCGTATATAATTTTACGGGCTCTGCAGCCTTTCAATCAAAGTGATGATTATGCTATTCATATTCGCAGCTAGTAGCATCACACAGCAGTACTTTTCCACATACATCAGACCATTCCTGTTATTCTAATGTTGTTTTCCCCCACTATAGTTTTAGTGCTTTTTCTCTCTTACCATTCCGTTGACAATAGAGTTAGAAGTCATAATCTAAAACTAGAGGGTCAAAGGGTTAGATGTAATGTAAGGAGGTTTTACTTTACTGAGATGGTGATAGATAAGTGTAACGGTCTACCAGCAGAGGCTAATACAGTGAGGGTATTAAACATACATGGGATATGGCATATGGGGCCTGAATCTAAGACGAGACCAAGGACTGATTAAGGTTTGAGTCTTCACAGCAGGAAAAACAGGCAGACTAGGTGGGCCAAATGGGTCTTATCTGCCGTCAGATTCAATGTTTCTCAATTTAATCATCAGATAAGCATAAACTCAAATATAACGTAAGTTTTCTATGGAATACTGCGCCTAGATTGACCGGAACTTCCTTGACCGGAAAGGTGCAGTCAGATCCATTTCTGATATAAGAAACAGAAATTAGTGACTATGAATCCTAAAATGCACATCTGTTGGCCACTAACCACAATATTGGGGGTAGTAGGCCAGTGAGGGAGTCTGTGCCAGATCAGGGGTGCCCATGCCCCATTTGCAACTGCTAGATGTACACGCCTGCTAGGGTATATCTTACTAGGGCTAGTAAATGCTAACTAGGCTCAGATTGGACCAACTGATATTTATTAGCCTGTTTATGCCAGAAGCATTTTCAGTAGCCAAGTAATTGGGTTGACCTAGTACCATTTTTATAATTCTGTCACGCTTCCAGTTGTAGACATTTATAAAACTGAATTTTAAGTAGAACTGTAAGTCGTCAGAAAAGGGTGTCTAGTAAAAAAACATTATTCTAAGTGGCAGAAATCCATACCCTGCAGTTTGCATAAGAATTAGAGATGTTTTCAGCACTAAGAAATATATGAAATAGAAGATGCTATAATGTCTTATCCTTCTTCTTTCAGCACCATGGACAGAGGCTGCATTATTAACATTGGTTTCAGAGTATAGCTATTATGTTATTTTTTTCCCTTATGACACAATAATAAACTTGAAAAGAATAACATGCATTTGTACGATATGCGCTGGTGACAATGCCAGTGTAAATATATAATAATATATTAAATTATACAAGACAGAAAATGTCATCAAATAAAAGGAAGCTTCTATGCATTTTGCAGTGGAGTTTTAACGATCTAACCCATAATCTCCCGAGGCATGTTTTCTATCAGCAGGAAACTTTGGTTCTAACCAACAATTATTTTTCTAGAAATATATGCTAAACACTGGCGCCTTTGGCGGCCAGGGGTTTGTGGTTAATTTTACATTAATAGAAGCCATTTGTTCTTAAGTTGTTAAGAACTTTAATGTCTCTTTTCCAAAACCTTTTTTTTTTTTTTT